>NC_083855.1:12427500-13159592 GCF_029169275.1 Apis cerana | reverse complement strand
TCTATAGATGTAATATTAATTCGAATTACTATTATATTTGACGTGTAGTAAAGAAAGGATTTTGCAAGCAATCGGTCGTAAATCATCGTCAGAAATAATCTACTAAGATTTAACGAGACTATAAACAAAAGATAGAAGAATAAAGATTGCGTTAACGAATAAATAAGGATACTTAATAAATTCATATTAATTTATTTAAATAGCATTTTTTATAAAAGTTAAATATTCTCTTTTTTTTGTGACATTTATTTTAAATAGTTTGATATATTAAAAATTATCTTTTGTGATTCCATATTTTATTCTTTTTATATATATATTCTATTATATCTTTTGTGACACTAGATTCCATATTTTATTCTGAAATTTATTATTTTCTTTTAATATATATTATTATTTTTTACGTATTCGACGATTCGATATATTGTATAAGAATAATTATAAACATAAAAATTGTTATTTTAATTTAATAATATATATTTGCAATGTGTCGAATGTTCTTCCAAATTAAGATATAGATTTTTCATTCGGATTCGGTACATATTGAATCGATATATCGAACAAAATTTTTCACTTGTTTTTATTTTTTTCAAATCTTTTTTTTTAAACTGTTATTAAGTTTTATTAATTCATTCTATATAATTGGTTTCAGAAACTCAAAAAAATAGAATAAAAAGATCTTGATCTTTTTCCATCATCTCTTGAGCCGTTGTCGTTGAATGCTGTCTTGAAAATTTCTCTCTCTTTCGGTTGTCCGTTAGTCCAAAATAAATGAGAAAGGCATTTATAAAAGATATAGTATCTGCTGATATAAAAAAAAAATATTTATTAAACATTCATCTAATTTGTACAAGATTCGCATACATGATTTTATTGAGTAATTATTGATATATAATATATAATTGAATTATTTTTTTAGTATAGTTTAAAATCATTAGATTTTGTTTTATTTTACTTAAGATATCTCTTGAAAAAACTTATTGAACCAAACTCTAGCAAGGTATTTAAGCTGGACTTTGTTGTAAAGATGTACGTACTTAACTCTTGTGTTGGTATATTATTATTTTGTCATTACTTCGTTAGGCAATCGATAGGCAATTTAGTTTCCCATTCCTTGATTTTAATGTGTTGTTTACGTATACGTTTGTTATGATACTGTCCTAAATAGATGTTTCTAAGCATTTTAGAATAATAATAAACTTATCATCCTTGTATTTGCTACCGAAATCTTCTGTTCCGCCTTTCAAGCCCTTGATTGTTATTTTAATTTCTTCGATAACATCTTTCTTTTGTTTCCATAGCTTGTCATATGCCAATTTTCTTCGATATTATTCTCATGATGCATCCCCTGGGCACATTTTGTCTTATTATTATCTGCTATTTCTGCTAAAATTTAAAAATCTGATTTTAATCTGAAATCAAAAAAAGATGTATCTGTTTCTTATTCCGAACCGTAGTAACATTAACAATTCATCATTTATTTCAATCTTCAGCCTGCCTCGTTTTTTGTCTAATATTCAATTTCGTTCGAATTTATTCATTTGTTTTTCTATTGTAATAATTTTAAAAATTCATCATTTACCTCAATTTCTTGCCTGTACAGTTATATAAAGATATTCTTCTTTTCTTTATCATTGTCTTTTGAGGCGAACGTATTTCGTTTCATTAGCTGTGCAACATGCCCGCTTATCTTATTCTCGTGAAATCACGTGTTTGCAATTTTTTTTTATCTCCTCGCGAAATCACAACAAAGTCATATCAATTTCATGTTAAAGTTACTATAAAAAAAGAAAAAATTAAAACATTTTATTGTTAATCCTTTTTATTATATATAGAAGATATATTCTTACTTTATAATATTCAGTCCTAATGCTTTCGACTTTTATTCTCGATTGTCACATGTCGCTCCGACTTGTTAGCCGAATTGATGGTCGGTAAAATTAGTTTCGTCGAGATGTCGCCACATGATACTTTTTTAAGAGTCGGTATTTTCGGTATTTCAGAATATGTGACACAAAATCCGATAAAATATCGTGTTCATTCTAAGTATTATCTGTGATAAAAGTATTCTTCTCGAATTATGATAATTATAGTCACGGACTAGATATCTTATATTTCAGATTAAATATAAGAACTAATTCTTACTAATCTACTTTTATACCTGCTTAAATATCTAATCTAGGTATTTAGCTTATGCTATAGTTTAACGAACAAGATTATCCGTCTTGATAACATTATAGATAGTTATCTGTCTAATGAAAATTAGATTTTTAACGATATTTTAACATGAAATATTTAAAAAAATATTTAAAATATTTAAAATATTTAAAATAAATATTTAAAAAAGAAAATAAATATATATATATTTATATTTATATTCTTTTATAATATTCTATTTTTAATTACTTATTTTTAATTATTTTTAATATAATTTATTAATTTTATAATACACAATTTATTATTATATGTGTGTGTGCAATATATAATAAATCATTGAATGTATTAATTTTAGAAATAACTTACTATTTTAAATTTATTTTTCTAAGAATATGCTTTTACATAGGGGAGAATGCTATGGTTGTTAATTCGATTAAATAGATTTTTTTTCTTGTTTGATTAATTTCTCGAATGCGTAACAACAGCCGATATATTCATCGTATGTCATGAAAAAAGTAAAAATGCAATAATTAATCGTTTAACAAATTTTAGAGTTAATTGTCTAAGTTCTCTAACGATTTATTATACGGTATTAATAAAAAAATATAATTGATATAGGACTTTGAAATCTTCCTAGAATGGAAGACAAAAAAATTTATTAGATGTATAGCTGCATTTTCTATCTCATTTATGATTTAAATATTTTATACTTAATGACTTAATAGATCGCTTGATAAATCTATTCTCGTTTTATCTGCGAAAATATTCATATCGTACTAAAATATTCGTATCGGTTATAGATTGAATGAAAGGTTTAATTTGTGCTTGTAGTGTCGTACATTTAGATGTCTCGTTGATCGTAATTGCTGTGAAATAATATAAATGGGTTGATAATGTTATTTCTTCGATCGTAACTTTGAACGAAACGATTATAAGATATGGAATTTGTTGGTATACAACGTGTAAGAAGTCGAAAAAGAAGGAGACATTTAAAAAAGCAACGACGCGAACAAATAAAATTTGAGGTTAAGTCTGCAAAACGTTTGGGATTTATTTCAGAACGTTGTAATATTTTTATCTCTAAAGAAAAATTAATCACCGATACGATGCAAGCTAACTCCTTTTGGGAAAATTATACGGCTGCTCAGGAATGGCAAAAAAGGTTAGTTTATATATATTTGTTAAAGTATAAAGAATGTACTAAAGTATGAAGAATCAAAATTTCATCGAATTCGATTTAAGAAAGCGGAAAAAAAAAAAATATATTTCGATAAATAATATTAATTTTTAGACATAGTATAATTTGGTGGAAAACTCGATGTATTGCGTTGGAACATGAAAATCAAATATTAAGAGATAAATTGAAATCTGTGATACGTGAAAAGGATCAACGGCATTCTTTGAATGTTAAAAAAAAAAATGATTACAAGCGTACGAATGTAGAAGAAGAATGCGAAGAAACAACATCGAGCGAAGAAAGTGGAAATATTGAATTTCATATAAATGAAGAAATGATGAATTTCTTGGAGCAAAGCATGAGACATAAATTTGAATTGAAAAAATTGAGAGAATCAGAAATATCTATTAAAAAGAAGAAAGAGGAAGAGGAGAATATGAATATTCAAGGTGGAGCAACATGGATGCATACAAGGAATAGTAATGCAAAATTGTTATATGGTGATGCGAGTTCCACAATATTGGCAATGGAAACTGCACTTCAAGCTACGGTTGATAGACACAGGGATAAAGCGAAACCTCAGTATTGGCCAATTATCCCTTTAAAACCATAATATATATATATATATATATTCATATATGTATTTTATAAAAAAAAAAGAAAAAAGAAATGTAATGAAATTTTTTTATGCCATTCATATGTTTCCTAAATTAGCACTTATCGAAGGATTCATCGTTTCTCGTACATCGTATTGGCGAGAGATGACGCTATGTACTTCTTTCTACTTTTAAAATATCTAGTTGTGTAACTTTCTTCTGCCTTTTATATATGTCGACTAATGATAACGACACATGCACGTAACGATCATTGATAATTTTTCGATTTTTAAATGATAACAACAAAACAAGTTATTCTTGTAATATTTATAAATATGATAGAATTAGGTATACAACAAAATTATGACAAGAAAAATATAAAAAAATATCAATTATATATATATATATATATATATATATATATATATATATATATATATATATAGGATATATTATTTGATTCAATGACAAAGATGTAGCAATTTGCGGAGAGCATAGTCATTTTGATTGTGTGTCAAAGATAGAGGAGGAAGAAGACGATATAAAAACGAAGAGAAGTGTAAAAAAAATCATGTTATCTTACGATCGATTCGCGGATACGATCGGAAATTTGCGGATACGCAAATTTTAAAACTAATTCCAATATCGATTTAGATAAAATTTTTCTAATTATAGATATAACGCGTGTCACGTTATATATTTCAATATTTTTATTTTATTCTTGTATTTTTATGGTTTTTTCGAATGATTTGTTATCTTTTTTTTTCAAGGATGATAGATATTTAGGAAAGATATTTGGAATTCTACTAGAATAAATTTACCGAATCATTTACCATTTTTCTTCACTTGCTGTACGCAAAACAGGTCAAGGAAACTAACATGTAAATTTTATTCAATATATTTTTTTCAAAGATTCAAGTTATCGATCGACACGTGAATGTTTTATTCGATTTTTGTAACAAACCGGTCGTTCCTACGCAAAATGGACTCGGTACGCACAAGAGGCATTTCATATCCACCAACAACATTCATTTAGATCTTTATCAATCAACTTTCACCGTGTGATCGTGTATGTGTATCGTATCGCTTTTTCGTATTTTGCCTTAATCTTGATCTTCTCATGGGAGTTTTCCGCAATTGCAATAACTAATATTTCATATAATAAATATTAATTTTATTTCCATGTCCAACATTATTAAGTAAAACGAACATTTTTTTTTTTTCGTTTATCATCTAATATTTAATCGAAATTAGCGGATTATTCTATTCCGTTCTAGATCTTTAAAATAAATATAATATAATAGATCCGCAGAACATGAGAGAAGAATAAGTATTTGAGTTTTTATCGATTTTCTGATTCTTCTTCATTTCTACGTAATGTAACTAAGTGTATACGTACATTTATTTATTTTTTTTTTTTTTTGCGATGTAATTTCGTACGTTCGTCTCTGATCGCGCTCCAGGATCGTTTCGTCCGAGCATTTGCGAGCTCATTGGAACGTTTTAAGCTCTACCTTTCGTGTAACGCGTCAAGATAGCGGAGGAGGAAGAGCAGGAGATGGTGCGGAGGGGAGAGAAAGGTAGAAGGGGTTTACTTTTTATCGGGTCTGTGTCATTAGTGGCCGCAACGAGTACTATAAGTTGGTATCAAGAACTCAGAAGTTCGAAAGATCTTCGAGAGACGAGGCGATGACGATGACGAAGATGAGGTTGGGGATGAGTATGACGACGACGACGACGACGACGACGATGACGATGACGAGGATGAGGGCGAGGGCGAGAACGGAGACGAGGACGAAGATATCGAAAGTACCTACCACCGTTCGCCTTATTAGGTCTCATCCTCCCTCCCTTAGTCCTTTTTACCCCTCTCGGTCCCCTTCCTTCTGCTTTTAAAATCATAGCTGCACGTAACCGTCTACTGATTATATGGATTCGGCGATGATTTCTGATGATGCCCCCGACCCCCGAAATGGTAAAATAATACAGTGTCGTCTCCTAGCCTGGACCCTTTTGGGTCTCGTGGGCCGGTTCGTTAGCGGGGCCTTGGCGTGAGGCACCCTGTCATTATGCGGCTGGTCTCCATCACCCCCACCAGTTTCCAATTTTCAGTGCCCCTCTACTACGCCTCGACGAAATCTCTTACCTCGGTTTCTTCCTTTTGCTTCGTCTTCCCGATCCATCCTTTTTTTCCACTCTCTTATTTAACATTAGTATAGTTTGCCGTACGAAGTGAATCGTACATGTATATATATATATGTATATACGTCACCGATCTGAAAATAGAAAAGAGACGAAGCAAAGAATATATAGAAGAAGATCAAAAAGATCGAAGACGATCTTTCGTCCCACAAAGTTGTCTATCTATTGAGTTTTCTATTGCCCGTTTCGAAATCATGTTTTTTACGAAATCCGAGCGCGAAACTTTAGATCCACTCACACACGACTACTGCGGACATTCGAAACTGGTAACTCGATCGTACTCGGTCCGCTTAGTACCATCGTTGCATCTTAGCTCGTAAGAAACATAGTTACTTCTCCTTTGTCTACTTCTCCTTCTTTTTTCTTCTAAATTTTCTTTTCTTTTATTTCTTTTTTTTTTTTTTTTTTTCCTATCACGAGCAATAATCCTTTTTACTTTCAGTCGATGAAAGTAATCGTTACATCGTCGCGAAAAAAAAAAGGATAGATTCAATAGATAGAAACAACGAGAAAGGGTAAGGAAGGAAGGTGATTAAGGAGGATTAGAGATGGCGGAAGTTGAAATTCTCCCTTAAATTTTTTCTTTCAGAAAAGTTGAGAATCTTCCATCTTTGAACGATCTATGTCCTTGACAGTGAGTTGGGGTGTAGGTGGCCCTCGCGACCGGTAATCATTTCGTTTAATGACGAGAGCTTTGTCGGTCCTTTCCACTCTTCGGCCTCGGATTATCGCTGCGTGCTCTTTTCTCGTATCCGCAGATCACTTTGGTTCTTTCCATTTCTTCTCTATCTTTTTCTTCTTTCTCCCTTTATTTCCGAACTCTGTAATTTTCCCCTAACGGCCATGCCACCGTGCCACTATACCACGCCGAAATTGGCGTACAGCGGAAAGATTTCGTAGAAATCCCTGACGTTCTTTAATGGGAAGGCGTCTGAACGGTGACAATGGCACTTTTTCTCTTTCTTTCTTTCTTCTTCGGAATGAAGAAGAAAAAAATATCGATCTAACGAGAGAGAGGGATAGAAGAAGAAGGAAGGAAGAATCGCAAAGTCGAGGAGAATTAGGAGGAGGATAATTGCGGAGCGAATAAAAAGATAAATAAAAATGTCGACTATAAAGAAAACGGAAAAGAATAAAAAAGAAAGGATCGCGACAACGATGAAGATAGAAGGGGGAAACGGACGGGAAAGGAAGATGGAGGGGACGGAAAAGAAGAAGAAGAAGAAAAAGGAAAAAAGAACAAGGTAAAAAAGTTTTGATCGTCCATATTTTTCACAAATCATGTATTACGGAAATATGCGTAATTAGAATGTAGACGAGATTCAAAGACATTAAATTAATTTCTGTTCTAATACGTATTATGTGAATGAAATTGAAATTCGATGATGGAAGAAAGGTTGTTGTTCGCGTTACGCGTTTGTAGCGGATCTCTTTCCCGCATCCAGCACCTGCGAGAGATCGGGCCGTGTGGCCGATGGTTGAGCAAACAATACGGACGATGATGCACCATCTCGAGCGCATTGTCCGTAGCGAGTAGTAGTAGGCGGCGGATTTATCTGCCTACTCGTAGAGTCAGGTAGAGGAGCCAAGCAAGGTCCTCGACCCTCGGGACGCGTCGCGCGAGTCGACAGAACCCGATGGATCTTCCTTTCGTTCCAGCTCGGGATTTCGCACGGGAACGTTGACATTTCCGTCGATCGCTTTCACACTTCCCACTTCTTAGACGGAGAACAGATAGTCCAGTTTTCAATGGATTGGACACGTTTAAACAGAACTTAGAGCTGTTTCGCGATCCTTGCTGTCGTCTTTTACATAAGATAAAAAGTAAGAGCGTTAGCGCGCGAGATATCGAAACTGCGCATAATTGCGCGCTAATCTGAATTCTTGGCGCATATGAAATTCCAGCGCGTGCCTGTATAGGAACTTTATTTGTTTATTTGTTCGTTCTTTAGAAGAGTTAAGAGGGGAGGGAGAAGGGGAGGAAAGGAAGAGAGAGAAGGCCATGCTTTTAGATTCTCGGTCACGCCACTCGCGCATCATGAGTCATCTGTGATGCACCGTGGAATTATTAACGCGAGAATTTATCACTTATGGTCTAGCTGCGTGCCGAGTGTAAACTATCGGTGATCTATGCACAAAATGCTGCGAAATATATTATCGAAACACGCGATTATCTCGGAAAACGTAAGAGTTTAATATTGTCGTATCCAAATATCTCGTGAAATCAATATCGATCTTTTGCCCTTTCAAAAGACTGTTAACAGATGGTCAAAATTAATGCACCGCTTCCCGTTAAGATGCAAATTTCATAATTTTCTTTAAACGGAAACAGTGCGACATAGTTGGATCTATGTCGCGTAAATACACAATTCGTAATGAGAAAAGAAAGAGCGCGCGCTTTTATCAAAAGAAGCGTTCGCTCGTTCGTCGAATTTCAACGATTTCACTGAAAAAAAAACGCGAAAGTTCGTACTCAGCATGCAAACTATCCGGAATCTCTCTCGTCACGTCACGAAATTCCAGGACCTTTGGCACAGGCGTAGAAGAGACTCGTAGGGCTGAGCGCGGAATGAGCGCCGATGGTAAGTCGGTTCTTCGCATACCGAACTCTCAGGTAGGTTGGAAGGTGGTAAACGAGCTAGACGAGGAAAGAAACGAGAAATCTGTGAGGCGAGAGAAAGAGAAAGAATCAACGGCGAAGGGGAACAGAGTTGGAAACAGAGAAGAAAGAGTAAGAAGAAAGTGAGTGAGAGAGAGAGAGAGAGAGAGAGAGAGAGAGAGAGAGAGAGAGAGAGAGAGAGAGAAGGAAAGACATGAGCAAGCGGGCAGACGAGCAAACGGGCAAGCGAGCAAGTAAGCAGACAAGCAGGCAGGCAGAGTTTGGTATAGTTAGTCTAGCTGCTCGATGCTGCGAAGCGAGCTGAATGCCGAGGCTCCGGTATATCGAGGTACGCTGTACTACCGCTCCCCTCTCCAAGATGGCCGCCGTTTGGGTCCAGCCGGGTTCCCCTGACCGAGCCAGCCGAGTCGATCGTGTCAGGGGAAGGGTAGGCCTTGCAGGTGCCGCCATGTCAGTGCATGCCTAACCTCGAAGCCGCGCGGAACGGACGCTGGGCCCAACAACGCCAACATCTCTCACGCAGTGTTTCCATTTTCATCAGCCGTTGTTCGTCGAGGCTTGTTGTTAAACCACAAGATCGATTATTTAAAATCCTTGCGATTCGCTACGTTTCGTTCGATCGATCGCGTGTGCGCGAGATCTCAGATCGAACTTGTATAATATACAGAGGAATCGAGAAAGAGGTGTATCGAAGCGAAAGGAGACTCTACCTAGAGAGAGAGAGGATCGGAGTGAACGTTCTATGATACGCGACGTGGAAAAGTCGTATCAAATGTGATTTTTTTCTTGTAAGGTGGTTCGCATCGTGTTCATCGTTCGTGGATCGTGTTGGTTGTTGGCCGTCGTGTAGGCAGTGTATCGTGCGTGACAGTTTTTGGGGAAAGATCGGCTGATGCTGTTTAGACGTAAATACAGTTGCGAATCGAGGTGAAAAGTAAATTCGCGGCAAAAAAAAAAAAAAAAAAAAATAAATAAATAAAAAAGGAGAAGAGCGGTCAACGAAACATTTCGATTCGTCTTATTTGCCCGTTAACATCCAAAGGAGGAGAGAACGAATGAACGACCGTTCGATCGATCATTTTTCGAATACGAAATTCAAGAGAACGAAAATTTGTATGCAAATCGGTTAATGGTGGTCGATGAAAATGAGAAAAGAAGAAGAGATTACGAAACTAAAGGTATAGAGATCGGTTGGCGGAGAAAATTGTAAACGTCTAGAATGAATTTTTGAATCGGATCCGACGGAAGCCAAGAGATGAAGAGCGTTCCAGACGTGAAGCGATCGTGGCGAGTTCGCGACCGATCGTGTTGATCGTCGAGTTATCGGACGTGAATCTAACGCGAGGAATGTACGATATCTCGAGGCGAAGATATTCTAGAAGAGGTGAGGACAGCGCGGATACCACGGGTTGCTAGAGAGAAGGAGATAAACCTAGGGAGAGAAAGTAAGAAAGAGGACGAGAGAGCACGTACGCGGTGTTAGAACGAAAGGTAGTAGAAGAAGAAGAAGAAGAAGAAGGAAGAACCATAGAAGAGGAAACGAGGAAAGGAAAGAAATAAGTGATTTGAAAGAGAGAAAAGGAGAGGAGAAGAAGGTGGAACGGGATCGGATAAGCTCGCATCTACCGAAGGAATTTCCACGAGGCATAGCGAGTCCTGGCGAACGGCATGTTTATAATCTAGCACAGTCACCTTCAGAGACGCTGGTTCGTTGGTCGAAAGGATCGGCAGGCAGGTTATACACGGAAGGATAGGCGCGAACGCACAGTCGAACGTAATTCCTAGAAAGGAATAGTGGAAGTGTTTACGAGAGAAACGAGCTGGATAGAATCGTGATTGTGGTGGTGATACTGTTAGGTAGTGGGTGATCAATGTGTCGATTAATAGTGTATAAACGCTCTCTTTAGCCGGTGAATTTTTTTAAAATATCGACGAAACGGACGAAACTCGTGCTCGGATTTTTTCGATTAAGAAACGGAAAGACGGACAAACTGAGACGGACAGACAGACGGATAGAGAGAGGGAGAGAGAGAGGGAGAGAGGGAGGGAGAGGGAAAGAGAAAGAGAGCGAGTAGGTTTTTGTGGCCGTATGAAGAAGATTCGGAGGCATCATTTCACGATCGATCGTCCAGAAATGGAAAGAGAATCGAGATAATAGCGAAGGAGGGCGGAGGTGGAGGTGGAGGTGGTTGTGGAGGCCCCCAGGATGCGGCACCTGCTACTGTTCCTCGTCCTGGGAGCGACTCTCGCCCCGGGCACGCGTTCCGAGCTCGTAAGATACTTGGAGGTCTCGGAGAACGCTCGACCGGGTACCAGGGTGGGTTTCATCGACGCCGACAGTCCGCCGTACTTGATCGTGTCGGTTTCCGGATCCGCGGTCGATTCGGACTTGATAGTGGATCACGCGACAGGCGAGATAAGGACAAAAGTGGCGTTGGATCGGGAAACGAGGCCGTCCTACAGTTTGGTAGCGTTGCCGCAGAACATTCAAGTGGTGGTGAAGGTTCTCGACGAGAACGATAACGCGCCAACGTTTCCTGTGGATCACGTGGACGTCGAGTTTCCGGAGAATTCTCCTCGGGACGCGAAACGAGCTCTGCCACCGGCCAAGGATCCCGATCTCGGCCAATACTCGACCCAACGTTACGAGATCGTGTCCGGAAATCACGAGGACGCGTTCAGATTGTCCCAGCATCGTGGCCGCGACGGTGTCCTTTACCTGGATCTGCAGAATTCCGGTTCGCTCGATCGTGAGGCTCGATCTCGTTATCATCTGGTGATAGAGGCGTTGGACGGTGGTGCTCCGCCGCTTCGTTCCAGACTCCACGTGAACGTGACGGTACAAGATGTGAACGACAATCCGCCGATCTTCAATCAAACTAGATACGTGGCGAGCGTACCGGAGAATGCGACCGTCGGGACGCCTGTACTCGCAGTGAACGCGACGGACAGTGATGCAGGTGAGAACGGGCGCATAGAATACTCGATCAATCGACGGCAATCGGATCGCGAGGAGATGTTTCGCATCGATCCGGAAACGGGAATGGTGTACGTGAACAAGGCGTTAGACTTCGAGTCGAAGGAGAGGCACGAGTTGGTGATCGTTGCGCGGGATCGTGGCGCCCAACCTCTGGAGGCGAGCGCGTTCCTCTCGGTCCGCGTAACCGACGTGAACGACAATCAACCCGCGATCACTGTTATTTTCCTCTCGGACGACGCGACCCCCAAGATAAGCGAGAGCGCTCAACCGGGGGAATTCGTCGCTAGGATATCGGTAAGCGATCCGGATTCGAGGACCGAGTACTCGAACGCTACCGTCACATTGACCGGCGGCGAAGGACATTTTGGCTTGGCTACAAGGGATAACATAATATACTTGGTGGTGGTAGAGAGGCCGCTCGATCGCGAGGAAAAGCCGGTCTATGATCTCTCGGTGGAGGCGACAGACGCCGGTACGCCACCTTTGAGAGCCGTTCGAACCTTCCGCCTGATCGTCACCGATGTGAATGACAACGCCCCGAAATTCGCTCGAGACAGATACGAAGCTCACTTGTTGGAAGCCTCCGAGCCGGGTACACCGGTTTTAAAGGTGACCGCGACGGATCTCGACGAAGGTGCCAATTCGGCCATCAAGTATTCCCTTTTAAATTCCACGTGGTTCACCATCGACGAAACATCCGGCCTGATATCGACCCAAACTCACGTGGACTGTGAAGCTGACCCCGCCCCAATTTTAGTCGTGATCGCGACAGACTCGGGTCGCCCTCCTTTGAGTAGTAGCGCGACAGTGCGTGTCACGGTGCACGATCTCAACGACAACGAGCCCATCTTCGAGAAACCGCTGTACAACGCGACTGTACCGGAGGATATGCCCGTTGGACGCTGTTTTCTCAAGGTAAGAGAACTCGCCAATTATCTTCGAGCCATCCATTCGTTTACCGCATGTGTCGCATCGCGTTGCGTAATCTTTCTTTCCCGAATAACGTCTCGAGAGATTGACGTTCGCGTCGATGTTCGACAGATGAAGCCTCTTCTAATTGATCCGTCATCGTCGAGGACGATCGACGCGAGATACGAGGCGAATTAATAGTGCGAACAAATCTTCTCCCGGATTCGCGTGTTACGATCTTCTTGCAACGAGCCGGTTCGATGTTTCGCGTAAAACCGTGTCCATGTTGTAAAAAGGTTTCCGGTAAATGCGCGTGAGTCGGCCGAAAGGGCAGCGGCGCCTGGGACCGGTCGCGCCGCAAGCCACGTATCCACGTTACGCTGGGAAACTCGTAATTGGTACCGCCGTTCCAAACGTTTTCTCCATCGCGCCATACCTCTGCCAATTAGCAGTACCGCGTCTTATACTATATCGTGGAAAATATTCTCGAGTATACGATATACAATATACATATTCGATGGACGGACGGATTCCTCGTTCGATTCTCGCGTTGCTCGATGTTGCCGCGAACGTGATCGACGCGTTGATTCGATGATTTCAATGTCGTGGTCGGGTGTCGGACGATGCGGAGACGAAATAAATCGGAACGCGTTGATTCGCATTCGATGCGCGTACTACACCGTTTGCCACTGTGCGAACCAATCGAGGAATAATCGCGGACGTAAAGTAAGAAGAGATGAATGAGAAAGGGATTGGAATATCGAGAAGCGGAGTCGGTGGCCTCCGCTCGAAAATCGCGTTGCATCCGTTGTTCATCGTGTATACACGTGCGCGTATATATTGTAGACGCGTTCCATTCGCGCGGGAAAACCTGGTTACGAGCGTTTTTTCTTTTTTCTTTTTTTTTTTTTTTTTAATAACGGCTCTTGCGATGCTCTTCTCCCGAAGCGATGTAAGACAAGAGAACAAGTTGCTCTCGACATCGAGTTTGTATGATGTGTATAAGTATTTCTCTGCCAATCCGATTGGACCCGGACTCCCGCCCTCCTTTTCATGTAACGCGGGGTCACAAAAAAGCGAAGAAACGATATCCATTCGTTCGTCGTGCGATCGTCAATCGATTCGAGGTATCGCGCGATTCGCGAGCACGAACGCGGAACACTTTATCTGATGATCTCTTTGAAGAATGATCATTTTAAGCTTCGCGAAATAATCATCGAAAACATACGGTGTATCGTCGGGCGCTCGTTTGCATAAGATAGCAAAGTCGTTACGCGACTTTTTTGTGACGTTTTATCCAACGAATCTCTTTCTTCCGTTTCGCAACGAAACTTCTTCCCCAGTCGCATTTATACTTGGCCAAATATGTACCAATATATTTACGTTATGTTGCGGCAATTTGGTTACAATTTCTTTTTTTTTTTTCTTCGATCCGTATATCCGGCGTTTTTTTGCATCCGTATGGAAACGGATGAAACGAAACGAACGAACCGATGCTCGAGCTGATGCATACATCGAATGTCGAATGTCGATGGAAATATCGAGTGGAGCGAAACGAGTATATTTTTCAATTGAGTGGTAGGCGGCCGAACGGACATGGAGACGGATACGTGTGCACGATACGGATACCGCGACCCGATCTTAACGACTGCCCTCTCCCCCCAACTTTCGTACGATATATATTTTATCGGCGTTTCGTTGCCTAGTTCAATGATGATTTATAATTGTTGGTCGCTCGGCTGTAATTATTATAATTACAGATTTTTCGTCGGCCTCTCCCATCCGTCGGTTTCTCGAACCCGAACCGGCCGCTTCTTTTCGCTCCATCCCCTTTCGTTCTCCGGCTCCACCCCTTTGATTCTTCGTCTTCTTTTCTCTTTCTTTCTCCTTCCTTCTTCGCGTGTCTCTCCTCTCCTCTCCTCTCCTTTCCATTCCTTTTTTTTCTTGATTTTCTTGTTTCTCTAGTTCGAGAGACCAAAGGTACATGCGTGTGTACATACATATGTACATACGTACTATATTACGTTCTCGAATATAGCGAACGAAAACGAGTTTCGAAAATATCATCGTGATGACGCGAGTCGAATCCTATCGCGTTTCCCATAGAATTTCACCGGCCCTTTGTGATTCGTGTTCCCGCGAATCGTTCGATTTATCGATACGAGCGAAAGATACGATAAATCGAGTTTCGGTGCATTCGTTACATCTGATTGGCAAACTTAGCACTTCTTACCACTTTTGCGTTTTGTATGGATTCGTACGTGGAAAGGATCGCGTTGCTGCGCAAAACTGTTCGTATCCATCGGTCGAGTGAGTATTCATCTGCCCATTGTGCGTGGCGAGTCACGGGTTCCGATTCATCTTCTTCGCGCTAAAGGCATCTTCCATTACTCGTCCTAACTAACTGGCAATCGCGAGAATCGTTAAACCGCGAATCCTTTTTTTTGTCCAAGTTTTCTTTCAAGGATGGGCAAGGAGGGCGATCGGACGGAAAAAAAGAAAGGATCATCTCCGCTGCGTTTTCGAAAATATCGTAATATCGGCAGCGAAAGATATCGATATGCCCGGTCGAAACGAGCGTAAACGGAATTTAGAGGTAAATGCGATGCGATGCGATGCGCATCGATCGGACCCCGGTACGCATCCTGTATCGCGGTACAAAGTGATGACCGTAATGACTCTAACCACCGTCTGACATCTGGCATTAGGCATTCGAGGTTTCGAGTGGCAACGCCCGCAGCAATTGTTGCCGTTTACGACTGCCGTGCACGCTCTCTTTCCTTCTCTTTTCCTCTCTTTTATCGCGCGTTCAGTCTCGTCCTTTGCCTCTTACTCGCGTCCACACCCGCTCCCTCGACCGTATATACCCTGCCTCTTCTCGTCCTTTCTTCGCCTCTCTGTCCGATCGTCGTCGTCCTTCTTCTTGTTTCTCTGCCCGGTCTACTCCCTCGGTTCGCTCTCGATCCTACGCGCTATAGACCGCATTCCCGAGTGCAACGACGAGGCAGAGATATATGTATATGCATTGGCGTGCACCGGTCGCTCCAGCCACCGCGTGCACGGCCTGCTCTCGCATCGCGCTACTCGCATTGCGATCGCGGCTCTATACCTTCTACTGGCCCTATCAACATCGACTCTTCTCTTTTCTACTCTGTAAAAGTCGTGCCGAGACCGTCATAAGCGTCTCCGTCTCCTTTTAATTGTCATTTCTCACCTTCTCATACGCGAGCACATGCGAATCACTTTCCCGCGTCTCTCCCGCGTATCATGGATTAACAGATACGTGTACATTCTATATCTGATCTTCTTTTCGTATATTTCCCTTTCTCTGACATCTCATAGTTTTCGATTTTTTTCACATCTTGCGAAATTAACGGGTTGGTCTCTGATGAATTTCGTTTTTGAAATAATAAAGATCGATCGGAACTGGAGAGAAAATAATCTCGCATATTTCTTCGAACGGATACATGCCACGTTATTAACAAGCGAGATATCACGTGGTGGATCGATGGAAGAGGAATCGTAAGGAATCGTAGTTAATCGTTAATCTCGGAAAACGAGATCGTCGCGGCGTGGCATTGTACATGGAGATAGTTATTTCCACGTAACCGCGAATGGAACTAAAAGGAGGGGATGAGGGGAAGGGGAGACGAGCGAGTTGGTTATCAAGTTTCTCGTGTCCCTGGATTACTCAACGTTCTCTTCCTCTGTTAGTGGGTGGTGAGGTACGAGACGATCGTCCGACGATCGTTCGTCGTCGCGATTTCCACCGAGCTGGGAGATCTTTGCAAGGGCTACTACCTTACGGTGTTTTGTAACTTAACAAGAACAACCACGAGGAGCGAGTCGCATACCGATGAATACGATGACTGACCCTCGTGAGTGGTGTGCGTGCCGTTCTACGTATTTACTTATATACATACGTGTCCTTTGGTCGATCCCAGAGTTGCACGACACGCACGTAGTTTCACGCACGCACTTTGCTCCTTGCTCATCGTACGAGAAGGAAAGGATAATCGGTTTTTTTTTTCGTTCTCGGATTTCTTTTGTATTTTTCGCATATCGAAAAGTATCGATAAATAGGGGAAATCTCATCGATTAATTGCGATCGCTGCTTTCGCTTCCTATATATATAAAGAATGCCGTTTTTCGATCGAACCGATTTTTTCTCAACGTCCACGTCCAATATCTTATTCGCGTTTTCATCGATGCGCGATTTACGTACGATGTTTACCTAAGATCGAAGGATCAATAGGATCCTATAGCGAGGCGTTTTACAGTCGCGAGAAACGTTGCTTTCTCCAACGATGACTGGTTTTTCCCTCGAAACTATCGTCGCGCGCTCGAAGGAGGAGTGTATACTATACGTCGATTCGTGGCGCATAACTGCACACGCAGCTTTTGATTGTCGATTCAGAGAGCGATATCGGCGACGACGATTCTGCACTTTGGATTTCGTGCTGCATGCCAAAGCGTGTACAACCTTGCCGGGCGTAGAGGGAAACGAGCGACTGATTGAACTTTACTCGAGGATCGTTATCGAAATTCTTTCCCAAGTTTCGTAAAACTTGTCTCTCAATTTCTCGATTTTCGTGAATGGATAAAACGCGAAAGCGTCGAATTGAAGAAGCGAGGATTCGTCGAATGATCGAAACGAAAAATTTTTTTTTTCTTTTCACGATTCTCGGTTTGTTCGATCGATCGAGAAGCTGTAGATTGTCAGTTGTGTTTAACGAAACGATAGAGAAACGAAAGCGAGACGAAAGGGAAGCTGAGTATAAATGCGTACGCACACTTATAAGTGTACGCACTATGCATCTGGAGGCGTCTGAAGAGAAAGCGAACGCTCGATAGGCAGATCGGTGCCAACTATAAGTCGGGCTAACCGATCGTGAAAAGATGGTAGGGGAGGGGGCTGCGTTCGAGTCGCACTTTCCAATGCACTTGGTACGAACGTACCGGGAAAGTACCGCATATGCGTTCGACTGTCTCCGTTTGCCACGTTTCGCACGAACGCGCGAATCGTGATTGAAAATGTGTACGCGTTCGTTCGTTCCCTTCGCGAGACGACATTCCCTTCTCTCTCTCTCTTTCTCTCTCTCTCTCTCTCTCTCTCTCTCTCTCTCTCTCTCTCTCTCTTTCTACAGGAGGCTGTAACCTACAAAGATAGTAGTAAATTATACGGGGAATGTCGTCCCTTCTTGAAAAAACGATGCTTAAATCGATCCTGGTTTACACGTTTTACACCATCTGCCACCAAGGATAAAACAAGGATCTCGCTATTTCGATTTCACGCGTAATTCCATTAGCGACTACCTCGATGCTCGTTCTAGACATTTTCTTCTTGGTTCTTCGTATCGTGTCTCCGGTGACTCATGTCGAGCCTAAGTACGTAAGTAGAATACGTAGAATCTGTATACTTGTCGCGAATTGTTCGACCGATTCGAGAAAATCGATCGCTTTCTGGGCATCGGTTCGAGCAGAATTCGTGAGAATGTTTGTCGCGCGTGCTCGTTGGAAAATTTAGAAAATCTGTTTCTATGGCCGCCGATTACGAAACGCGAGTCTCGGCGGACATAGTTGCCGATTGCTGTACGGCGAAACATTAGCGAGTCGAGCCGCTAGATAAGCGGTCAATTGGCGACTCTTCCGCGTTTGAAAAGGCTTGAGAAAATCGTAAAGGAAAGGTTGTTGGAGCTGTATATCGGCGGCACTCGAAGAAGGTACAGTCGGTGAGATGGGCCGAGTGACGACCTCGATTGACCCGTCGATCCGTCACGGCTCCCCTCTTGAACGGCTCGCACAATTAGCCGGGTGAGGTGCAAGAACGAAGGATCGCTTCACGTGCGTCACGTGGAAGCTAATATCGGGCTAATGCAGCGGCAAGTACGCGTTCGATAGATATGTTTGGTCGAACGATTCGTCCAACGATCGCGTTGATTCGGTGGTTCGGTTCTTCTCGAAGCGCGTAGCTACGTGAAATAATACGCGCGAGACACGCGTGTCTCGCTAATGGATTCTCCTGCCCCGAGGCCGATTCGTTTTCGTCGCGTCATCCCCACGCGGAATTTGATTAATTACGACCGCACGACCGGCCCCGGTAATTACTTTCCGATAGGATCCGCGCCTTTCTTCTCACTCTCCGCCAATCATTTCTCCCTTCCCGTCTTCCTTGCCTCCTCCTTCTCCCCTCCGTCTTTTTTAATCATCTCTTCCCTTCCACGGAAATTCGTCGTTACGCCGTTCGATCGATGCGATCGACGATAAGTCGACTTATCGGGTCTCTCTGAAAACGATGTCTGCATCTTTAGAAGTTCGGCGTACGCGATGGAAGATGCCAAAATCTTGGGAAATTCTCAGGAATATATATATATATATATATATATATATATATATATATATAAAACACATTTCGTCCATCGAACCATCGATTTTTGCTAGTCTCACGATCGATCTTGATTATCGTTGATCTCATCGTTGAAGCCTTTTCCCTTTTCCTTTTTTCTATTCGTATACTCGAAACAAATATCATTCTGGAATCCACGGCAATCACGGGGAACGCGAACGAAATTTATTCCATCAGATTGTGTACGTTTAAGAGCCAGATTAATCGATAGATTAATAATTTATCAATTCATATTCGTATCCACGATGAATGCGTTCTTGATTATGTGAAAACAGGTCTATATCGATTTGTCGGTTACCGCATAAAACTTTTTATTTTTTCACCATGACCAATTCTACCCGCCATTGGCCTTCGCCGTAATGGACTACGAATTTGCCTTCACGATAGATAATTATAGCGTAACGCGCGTTCACTACATTTCCTGGGATCGTTCCTATATATTATCACGCATCGCCTCGATTCTCCATTATCCCCGATATCCCTTATTCCCCTTCCACTCAGGTAGCTCGATCTTTTTCTGTCGGCGTTTGCGACACGACCATGCCACTTTAATTCCCTTCGCTTTCCCTTTTCATTTTTCATGGCTTTTCACTCGCGAATCCGCACATTTTTTCTTCATTCTCTTCACATGGCCTCTCGACTTCTCGTTGCTCGTTCTCACAGTTTAATCGTACGTACCTACGCTCGTTGTACACGCAACACGGCCATTCGGTGGGATATTCGATCGAAGCAGCAGGGAGCGAAGGAGAGTACGTACATGTATTAACGGATTTTGTCGATCGCGTACTCGGTCGATGTACGAACCTTTCTACGAGCCGATGAAAAGGGTAATCCACGACTCGACGTAGCTAATTTATAGGCGCCTAAGGCATTCTGATTATGTCGTTAGTGGCTCGAGATAGAACAACCGGAGTACCAGAGACCACTTTTAACGCGGTTCAAATCGTTCGGTTGGCGAGACAAATGCAAACGAGGACAGTGTCGTGCTTCCGAGGTCCACTTTTAATTAGACTGACTACCAATCAACGAGATATCATTCGAATGCTCTCAGTCTCTCGATTCGTATTTGATGATACACCTCCTCCTCCTCCTCCTCTTCCTCTTCCTCCTCCTCCTCCTCCTCCTCCTCCTCCTCCTCCTCCTCCTCCTCTTCCTCTTCCTCCTCCTCCTCCTCCTCTTTCCTCCCCTGATATCTTCGGATCGGTTAACCAGAAACATCGGAAGCCGTTTCTCTCTCTAATCTAAATCTCTCTCCTTTGTCGAGAAATTTATTCGCTCGATAACCGAAATGAATTATTATCGATCGCGTAACGTGTTCTAGATACACGCCCAGACACGTGTCCGTAATTAGTTTGTGATAATAAATTTAACAATCGGATCAACTGTTTCCGATTGTTAGGGAAGAAGGGGAAAGTAGACGTTTAATAATATCCGAGCCGGATAGAATCACGAATCAATCAACCGAATGCTGTAGATGCTCGAGTAGATCGGTTGAAAAACAAAGATGGAGAAAAATTTCGCTAGGAGGAAAGCTCGTTTGAGAGAACATGCGTGAAATTTGACGCTTCGTTGATAATAGGAAGGGATAACTCGTCGTTCCCCATAAAGACAAAAAACAAACGACTCGATGAAACGAATGCCAGGGGCGAGGTCGACTTTTAATTAAATGGACGTTCAATCAACGGGCGTCTATGTATCGTTGACTCCGATTACTCTCGGCGAGTAACCGATGCATTTCCGCGTTCCCCGGCCACTGCAGCCAAGTGGTGAAGGTTTCCGTTCCGTAGAAAGAGAGATATCGTCGAAAACTTATTCTCGGAGGTCAGTCCCCTCGATCGTACTCGAGTCACTTTTCCCTCCTCTTGTCCGCTCATCCACTCGATTTTATTTCGCTCGTACGTCGTTTTTTCTTTTCATCCTCTTCTTATCGACGATCCGCCATAAAAGCTGGAAACGTCGGATGAGAATGTAACTAGCGATTAGCCGCCACCTGTTTTTAATTAATTCGGTAAAATGAAACGAGCCAGTTATTACATCGTGTCATCATCGCGTATCGAACGGTTCGCGAACCAGTTGAATGATGAGCAAAAAAAAAAAAAAAAATAAAAGGAATGGTACAACCAACTAACGATAACTAATTCGATAATTTTCGTCTTTCCTCCAAGCTCGTTACATTATAGAAATCGTCGTTCGTTTGCTTCTTTTTTTTTTTCCTTCTCATCTTTACTCCATCCTCTCGTTCTGATATAGAATATATATAGCATATAAAAATACGTATTGGATTTTGATATTTATCGAGATAACTTATCCGTTACGATTCCTATCGTCCTCGTTCGTGTTCTTGATCGTGATCGAGAAATACAAAGGAATCTTTCCGATCCGTTTTGATTCGCATTCTCGATTCTATTGGAATGATGTCTGAACGGAACTCGAAATGATTTTCTTTATTCCATGTTTCGCAAATATACGTTGTCTTGCGTCGAAGAGGTCGGTTTGTTTGGATGACCTTGCTGCGACCTCTCCGAGAGAGATTTCGACTTGCATAACTAGGCCTGGTTGATTCTGGCGGAACAGAAAGCGCGCGCGATGCCGTAACACGTTTGAATAGAAGGAAGATTGGAGAGGGATCGGCGGAACACAGCGGAGGACAGAGGAAAGGGAAGGGAAGTGCAGTGGAAAAGAGAATAAAAGAAAGCGGTTGGGAGAGAAAGATACGTCGTGTGTCGGGGCATCGGACTAACAGCAGGTGGTTGGTTAGCTTATATGCCTTCCCGGGAATCGGTTTAATCTACACACGCACACGCTCGTACTTGCCACGATCTGTTACCTTCTCGTAGTAGACCGAGTCGCGATAGTTGAGCACCATGTAAATGGCATGCGTATCTTTCGAACGAGTATTACAATTGGAAGAACGTCGCTCGAAAGCGTGTTACGCGTAACACGACATTTCTGTGATTTATAACGCGCGCGTGGCATGAACGATCGTATCAGGCGGATGCATCGTTTTACTAACTCCCGTCGTTTGTTAGTTTTCGAGTAACGAGTATATACTATCGTCCAACGTATCATCGAAATTTCAAATTCCCAATTGTTTTATTTTCGATTCGTGCACGGTATATCAGGTTGCAGGGCGAACCTTAACCAATCTAGAACCAGGAAGCTTTTGAAACGATCCGATGGTGGATGCTGTAGGCCGTGTAATATCGGTAACGTGAATACCGAAGTTTCTGCGAGAGATCGGAGAATGCAATTGCCCATGTTCGCCGCGGCTTAGTCTCTTTCTCTCTTCCTCTCTCTCTCCCCCCCCTCGTTTCTCATGGATTCGTTGATTTTAGACATATATCGCGAACATGTTTCTCTCTTCTTGTTCTTCCATGCTTTCCAGTTAGGTACGCCTGTCCGAACGCCTATCTTACGATACCGTTTCGAGTAGAGAATCGGTAGAAATTAGCCAATTTTCAGACGTAGTTCCATGCCGTCGTAGAAGATAGCCCTTCTTTCCTGCTTCTCTCTATCTCGATCCTTCCTTTGTTCGACACGAGGAATTTGATGGTGGAGGAACGAGGTGGGCAAAATCTTTGAAGTAGAAGGGATCGAGGGACCACCTGTCGCTCGATGTACGCTTTGTAGCGGACTCCGTTCCTCGATGTCCGCGCGCGTACGTCACCTCTTTCGAGTATGTATCCGTGCGTGTGTATATCTCGAACACCATATACGTCACGCATAATATTCGCGGTTCGATCAAACTTGACGCGCGTCAGTATTTGTAAACCGGTAAGACGGGTAAGCAACTGGTACTCCTTTCGAGACGGTATTTTTATTTAAATAGTTTTCAATAATACAACGCGAGTAGTGTCGCGCGTAACGGCACGCGATTCGGTATCCTCGGTATGCGCTTTGAAAATAATCTTTTCTTCGAGAAAACTTTCGAGACCCCGTGGAACGAGCCGTTATTAAAATATTTTTCCCCGACACGTCCGCGCCACTTTCTCTATCTAGGATCGTTCTTCGTTCCTCCTTCTCGATTATATCTCGGATCAATGGTCTTATGTCACACGTTCCTCTCCTCGTCGAAGAGCGCAACAGTTATTGTGTGGTCAAGATGTAACTCGACCCTTGTTACTCCATCGTTAGTCGTCGCTGTGAAACGAGTCGTCGCAAGTAGATCGTTCCAGAGCTACACGACTTCTCTTTCCTTCCAAATTCCTAGAAAAACTCGAAATTACTAGCTTGGAAGAACATTCGTGTAAATGTATCGTCACGGTGTGTCAGAAAGAATTTATCTTCCTCCGGATTGAATCTGTCCCGTTATACCAATGCCGATGGCACTGGCCAGTGCCATCGGCATTGGTAATAATTATCATTGGTGGGAATACGGATTCTTTTTCTCTTCTTTTTCTTAATATTTTCGAGAATGTGCAAACGCAAAATTTCTATTGAAGATTTAAAAGAAAGATTAGAAAGATTTTACGATATATAAACGAATACAATACGCTGTACAGCGCTTTAACGCGTTCTTCTCAACGTCGATTCTCGATGCGAGAAACGAGAGGCAAGAGAGTGCACGCCGCAACTGAACGCTGAATGAAACAGCAACGCGCATACCGTTTCCAACTCGTGTAACCCGAACTGAAAGTCACTCGGCCTATCTTACCTTTCTCTCCTCGTCTCTTTCCCGCTCGTTGAATCGGCCGTACCAGATCCAATGTGGCCGACCACATGTACCACCGTATCACCAAGGACTGACGAAGGGAATGCATGATCGTAGCTCGTGCTTCTTTCATGTAAATAAGTATTTGCTTCTTCGATCCGAACATTTATCCCAAAATCGTTTCTTATATATTAAATTCGCTTTTTCGTTTCTTCGAAGATCGCTATACGGTACGAGAAAACAGTAAACAAATATATATAGATAGATAGATATGAATACGAACGAATATAAATGTGAACGAGTACGTTGTCGAATTTGTCTTTCAAAAGTTTCAATTTTGAGATGAAAACGAGACTTTCATTTTTTCATGTCACGAAATTTAAAAATTTAATTACACCTTTTTGACGTTATGATACAAGTTGCCATACAAAGAAAAAAGTCGTATGATGTAAAAGATGTCCGATAAAAGTGAAACGTTAACCCGAAATTATGGAGGGGAGAGATACGAGAATTAAAAACAGTGCTGACATTGAAGTATGAATTATTAATACACAGCGGTAGCTCGAACGAGTAAGTTAGCCGTCGTTTTCGATTTTTTTTTGTCTCTTTACCGTTTGCTTCCCACGCAATCTAAGAAACTTTAAATCGCGATTAATCGCGTTAATGGGACACGCATATTTTTTTGAAAATATACGTCTCGTATCGTATCGTATCGTATCTGCAATAACAAAAGTACTCCGAAAATGAAATTTCTTCCTTCTATATTATATGTTATATGTCTAATTTTTTTTTTTTTTTTTTTTTTACTATTTCATTATCTTTTACGATAGTTCAACGACAATTTGAAAGAAATTTTGTAAAAAGTTTGACGAGATATATTCAAGGAAACTGTGTGATGATCGTACAAATGCGTGAGTAAAAATACCGCGTGGCATCGATTGGCGAACGTGCGGGGGGCCCCGCGTTGTCGAGAAAGGCCCGCATTCGTTCTACAGACTCGAGGAATACGTTGGAAATGCCGAGGATTCGCTATCAGATATTCGTTACTCACATCGAGCCCCCTAACTCCCTCCCGCCCCCTCTCCCCCCTTCCATTCCTTCCTCCCTCTATTCCGTCTGGCATCGGGATCCTCTCCTTTACGATCCGCACATGTGTTTCGTTTGTACACGGCATGTAACGTATGGGCCCTGTATTATTTATCATACAGTCTTAGCCGCCGATCGCGAATGGGATGTACGTTGTATTCAACAGGCCCTCCGTTTACGACGCTCGGCCTAATCATGTTAATTTTACCACAAAGACGTAAATTAAATCACAGCAAGAACTCGCCTGTTTGAATTGTTTTATTTCTCTTCGAACATGCTCGATTTTCGTTTCTCTTTTCCATCGCGTTCCAATCAATCGACCGCGCATTTCCTACTCGATTCCAATACTTCCTAGACATTCCACGATACTCGAGGGATGTCGATGTTGAAGAGAATTCCGCAGTGTTTTCTCGAGTCGAGGGATACCGAGCTACCGTGATTCGCGTTTTTCGATTCTTCTCGATTCTTTCGAAAAACCATAACCATGGATAATGCGAATGACGATCGTGCAAGAAGGGAATCTAATGGACAAAGAGACGAAGAGAATGAGGGAATGGTGGATCAGAGAAAGAGCCAACGTCAATTTCACTGCCCATATTAATATTTCATCTCGATCGATGCGACGCATGCGATGCAGCGCAGCGCGAACAATCGACGAATCAATTTTTTGCTGTTGCCCAAGTTTCACTTGTTCAAATTCATTTGCCAATAATATCAAACTTATCGATCGTTAACTTTGTTCTCCTCGTATCATACCGTGTCGCTCGATCTAAATCGCATATTTTTAGAAGATAAGGATCGTATGCCTGTTCTGCTTTTATTTTACGAGCAGAGTCGAGAAACAGACTTTGATTTAGATTTGCTAACCGAGACGCGTACCGTGCGTTCCCAAGATTCTACGAAGAAGTTCTTTCTCTCCGGTACGGATGGTTCGCTTTGTGAAGGTGGGGAAAAAAGCAAGATTTTTGTTTGGGGAAAAAGTGAAAGACCTACGGAAATTATCTTTGAATTTAACGATCTTCCTTTGCTACGGATCGGATCAAAGAACGAAGGTGTCGAGGAATCTCAGCTATTTAAAATTGCTGAAATCTGTTTAAGTGGACTTTAAGAAAAATGGTTAAGCCAGCCATATGTCGTCATTGTCGTCGTCGTCATCGTCGGTCATATTAAAGTAATTAAAACTCGAAGGTGGAGAGATGGGCGGCAACAATCACGCGCATCCTTGTCCGCGTAACGCTTTTCAAGGAGAGCCACACGAAAACTGGAATACGATGGAAATAAAAAGATCTTGACGCGTCATTGGGGAGAATTTAATTTAATTTTATGGACGCCATATCCCTTTCGCGATTTTTTGCACCACTCTCTCCTTCGACTATACATACTATTCCCAATCTTTTTTATTCCATTCGCATTTTCTTTTTTCTTCTATTGGAACCGTGGAAAAGCAAAGTTTTCTCAAGATGAATCAATCTCGAAACAACGTTTTTACTTGTAGAAACTCGATCTACCATAGTCCCTTTACCAACTTTTCCTTCGTCCTTTCTCTTCGTTTTTCTTTGTCGTTACCCTTTTCCTCTCTCTCGCTTCCTTTGTCGCCTTTCTTTTTTTCCAAACTGACCTGCGATAAGTTGAATTCCGGCCGACGCAACACTGAGACGAAAGGTAGGCGCGACCGATCCGAGAACAAGGCACGAATAAACATTGAGAATGGGAAACCAGGGAGGACGAATGAGAGAGAGGGGGGGGAGAGGGGGGGAGGGAAAGAGAGAGGGAGAGACTAGTTTAAAAGTCGAATCGTAGGGGCACGCGCGATCAAAGAGATGAAGAAAGAAGAAAGAGGAAAGGAAATGGAGGGTAAGAGCGATTCTCGTAGTACACACGGTAAGCAGAGTTTGCTTCGAACGCGAAAAAGAGAGTAGCGCTCTCGATTTTGCCTCCTTTAAAGGAACACGCCGGTTTTATTAGCTTGAACGGTTCAAAGAAATTCCCAAGAGTGAAAGGTAGTCGCGTTCTTCCTGTGTCTTCCGATCCCACCAATGCATTTCAACTAACGAACGTCGTCTTTGCTCCTTTGTTTGTCGTTCCTCAACGATGCGCGATGCGGATTACATTAATCCTCTGTGGCTTTAGGAATGAATACGCCTGAATAAAATGCCGACAGATTAATCTGTCACTTTCTCGAACGATTACGCGTGTATCTCTCAAAGCAGGGAAGAAGAATGTCTGTATGAGTATGTACGTGTGCGCACGTGTATATGTGTGTCTCGAGCAGATTCTTAGATTCGTTTCGCGGTGTTAACGATGATAACGATTTTCCCAAGAAATCGGTGAAGCGAATCATGAGCAACTTTCGTGTGGACGTAATAACCTGCAAAGTGCATTCGCCCTCTACTAAACGAATCACGTATCGTATAGGTATACGCTCCATTCGCTCGATTACGAAACAACTAAGTCAAGAGAAGAGAAAAGGCGTTCCACCTTTTAAGGAGAATCATCTGATCCAGTCCTGATTTTTCTTCGTTCTCTTTTCACATACACGTACATACACGCACATATCTTCTTTCCCTTCTGCTTCCTTTTCCTTTTTCAATATTTTTTTTTGGAAAGTTTTTTTTACGATACGTAAAAAATACATATATTTCTGATATGAGTTTATTCGCGATTGTTCGTCATCGATATTATGAATATTGACGATAATTTCGAAAGCGGACGAGGAGCGTGACAAATTTCGTAGGATTAGAAGAGAATCGGTGTTTCTTCGTTTTCTTTTTTTTTTTTTTTTTTAAGATAGGTAGCGTTTACGCTTGTGCGAGGTTCACGAATAACACGGGAGCAATATTTTGGATCGATCTGTCAAAAGGCAGAGCCCTCGAATTATTGTCTGTACGACACGTTCGTGTTCGGTGGTTATGCGTGCTCCATTTTCGAAGTTTTTCGGCATAGATCCCCTGGAAGACGAGAAGACGAGTATCGGGCAGCAGCAGGGGTTGTCGGATTCCTACTAGGACCTAGTAGGTGAGAGCATGGAAACTGGTCGGTCGGTCGGATGTGTACGGGCCGTGGAGAAACGGACGGGACAGGACTAGGTGAGGGGAGAGAGAGAGAGAGAGAGAGAGAGAGAGAGAGAAAGAGAAAGAGAGAGAGAGAGAGTGAAGACGAGGGTGAATAAGAGAAGAAGACGGAATGAGCGGCGAGGACGAATGAGCGGTAAAGAGGGGGAAGAAGAAAGAGGGGATAAGGGCCAAGAGAGTGAGACGACCGGCATTCCACGGGGCCCGTATTAATTATACCAGGCCTCGGTGATGCTATGCGAGCGCGAGTGAGAGAACACTCTACTTCGTTCTCTTTTTCTATTCGTCCAGCTATCTCCATCTTCGTCGTTCTTTTCTCGCGCTCCCAGTCGGAGCGAGGAGGATCGCCTCGGACCGGACTACTACACGGATAGAAAAGAAACGGTGAGGGGACGAGAGTGGGATCCTTCTCGACCGCGGTAGGAGTACGCTAATGCGGATCTACTGCCTCTCTAACAATAAGCCGGAACGCTTGAAGGAATAAACTGAGAGAGAAAAAGAGAGAGAGAGAGAGAGAGAGAGAGAGAGAGAGAGAGAAAGAGAGAGAGAGAGAGGAGGGATGTTACTACCTACTAGGTAGGCAGTGCTAAGTGACTTCGTATCGTGACAATTCGTATACACGTGCATCGCCCGCCGATCGTACTTTTTAAAGAAAAAGATTGGAGAAACTTCCACGTTGTCCATGTTTGAAGCACGATTTACGATTTGTCCCGAAGCGTACATAACGATAAAACTCGTTCACTCGTTCTTTGGCGGACTTTGAGAAAGGAGCGAAATAGAGATATTTCTCTATTTCGAGTTTGCGTGGAATATATACGTAAGCTTAGCGGCAGGTATAGTTAACGCGTATCGACTATAGCGAGCGCATCCAAGGGAAAGACGCAGAAGAGGTAAGGGAGAGTAGGAGGGGAAGAAAGAACGTAGCTGGCAAACGAAAGAGGATGGAAAGTAAATTACCTCTAGGAGGAGGGCTAGTATACGGGACGGGGGGTTAAGTTGGAGGATGAGATGGCACGAGACTGCGGATGGACTGAGAGGATTCGAGAAGAAAAGAAAACAGCGGGAAGGGGAGGAGGATACAGAGAGGCAAACTAGAGAGACTGCTGACCAACGGTAGGCTAGCGAAATTGCACCTTTAAAAGTTTAATCTCATAACGTAAGATCTTTTCCCTCTCTCGCGACGAGATAATTCCTGTTAAAAAAAAAATCTCTTTCTTTTCTATCAACGCGATTATCAAAATATCGTTTCTTCGAAGAAAAAATAGAAATAATTGCGCGAAATAAATGCGATGTGAAAAAAAATGTGCATGCCTTTTTTTGTTTGCATAGGAAGGATCATCGGACTCGGATTGTGAGATCGCGCGAGTGAGTTTCCGCGCGCGGTAGCGTTGCGTGCATGTTGCACGACGAAGAGACGGACGAAGTGGAATGGTAGCCACGCGAACGCTTCGGGCGAATCCTTACCTCTCGATTCTTTTACCTATGTCCTTACCAACGTCTGGATATACGTTGGCTACCTCGCATTGGCCGATCTTAAATCCGTTTCTGCCTATCTCGTATAAGTGATTTTGATTTTTCGACCGATATAATCGATATCGTTCGACACGCGATCCCTTACCGTTTCGTTTATCGTTTCGCGTGATTCTCATAGCATCGTTTCTAGAGAAGAACGAATGATCGTCAAACGATCGTCGATATTTGAAAAATATTGCGAGATGTTCAGAAAGAAAGAGAGAGAGAGAGAGAGAGAGAGAGAGAGAGAGAGAGAGCCGACGTAAATCACAGCTTACAATAGTTACCGTTCGAGTTTACGGCGGTTGTATTATCCTAATGTATCTTGACGGGTTGGTACCCCCCGATGAATTTGAAAAAGGGTTTGGAATCTCGACGAGGTTGTCGTCCTAAATAAAAAGAACGCGACCGAGAGGAGATGGAAGATGGAGAGGAGGAAGAGGATCGGAAAGGACCGGCTAAAGGTTGTGTGCTTTTGTGAAAAATCGAAAAACAAATTAGTCCGTGCGTCGACGCCAGTCACGAACGAGCGATTTATCAAAAATTAATTATCCATTAGGCTTAGGATTGGGTAGAAAAGTGTAGCTTTGTTGCGCACAATAGTTGGCTGCCCGAGGCTTTGCCAGGTATAACGGGAAGAGAGAAAAAAAGATTCAGGGCGGTGAAGAGCGGCGAAGAGCGGAGAAGAACGGAGAAACAGAGGAATGGATCGATGTGGGAGAGAGAGAAAGAGATTCGGAGTCGTAACACAAAAAATCGTCTACGCCTCCGAATATCCTGCGCCTCTGCGTTGTATCTCTCTTCCCAACGGAATATCCGTGTTGTCGTTTCGCCTTCCATCATGACCATTTGAGATTTAAAATTTTCCTAATTTCACCATCACGACTCAGGATATTGGTATTATAAGCGGAATTACGATTCCGTGATAGAAGAATGGCATATTTAGTTGGAACCAGATTTTTTCGAATCGAGTTCCCTTCTTACTTACCTTCAAATGCATAATTCAGGGGAAGAAGAGCGAGACGCGAGGTGGTCACCGGATGACCCGAAAGGTCAAGAATGCCCGAACCGCGGAGAACCGATCGGGATGGAGCGTGTACACACGGTTCGGGACGGACCCGTGCGTCCATTTACGACAACGATTCGAAGGATTTTTCAAGGGGAGGGAAGCTGCCAGACATTTTAGCGGACTACGTTAAATCGTAGAATTAACTCTTTGGTTAGTTGCACGTTTCGTTTTTCTCATATTTGCGTATAATTTACAGTATTCATTTCATAAACCTGATCCTCGCTTTGACTCTCGACTCATATTTATATCAGTCGGCAGACATATATTCGATGTTTCTTTCACAGGTGTTGCTCGTAGCGATATTTTCCGATCGAATCGAAGAGAAAAAGATTAGACGAAAAGATTAACGAAAATTTTCTTCTTTCCTCCCTTCGATGAATGGGAAAAAAAAAAAAAAAAAAAAAGAGAAAAACTCTCCTCTCTTTTCTTTTCTTCGTCTCTGAGAGATTTTCGGGAATGAGAATCATCGATCTTAGTGTAGACTCTGAGCGTTCCATCCATGAGCGTCCAGTACGTTGGTGAGGTAGTGACGGTTGTTGCATTTTTGTGGGTGGATATCGAGGAAGAGGGTCTTGTTGCCAGAGGGGACACGGGAGAGAGGAAGAAAGAAAGAAAGAGAAGTAGAAAAAGTATGGGTGGGAAAGAAGATTTTATTTTTGGTGGGTGGCTCGAGGTACGGTCTTTCTCGATTCCTCCTTCTCTCCCTTCTCCTTCTCCTCCTTTTCTTTCTCTTCTTTCTTCTTCTATTCTTTCGGCTGTTCGTTCTTCCGTACCACCTTCAAGGATTTGTTCGAAGGGACATCGGATACGCGCAATCGGCTAATACTTTAACGTCTGTCACCGATGTGAACCGGCCGGATTCACCAACCTTCTCTTTCTCTCTCTCGCTCCCCCACTTCCCTTCTCCTTTTCCCTTTCCTTCTCCTTTTTCCTTATCGTCATGAGAAAAAGTTCATTTTTGCGATTCGCGTGTCTTATCCGAAGGAGGATTCGTCGTCGAGTTATCCGCAAGTTATCCGAACATCGATTCGTCAAAACACATTGACGGCTAATTACGCGCGATACCTTTTCCGGGGACAGGTTTCGCGACATCGGTCACCATTCATCTCATTCGGTTTTCCATTTTATCTCTCGACGTTTCATCTTGGAAGTTGCTTTTAATTCCGCTCTGCGAACATTTTTGTCGTTTCGAGAACACCGACATTAGAACACGATGCCATGTATCGCTGTAGCATGGGATTGAAATCTATTCGCGTTTTCAAACGATTCGATATTGTAATAGAAATCGCGCTTTCTTCTTCGTTCGATTTCGGTATTTTTTTCGGTGTTTTTTCAAAGTGTATGGATATCCTTGAAAAACATTTGCCAAATGAAAATTTATAATTCCCGTCTGGGTGGCAACCCACGCGGTTTAATTATCGATAATCTACTTAATCGTTCGTGATCCGAAGTGGCCGCGTGGGATGCAAAAGCATTTAAATCGAGCAGACAGAGGCATATGCAGATTTTCAAGGTACGCGCGGTCGGATACCGGTCGTCCTACTTTCTCGCTGCTTGTCGCAGGTCGCGAATTCTCGGCTGCGCGACAGTGATTTGTTTCGCGAGTTGCAAAACAAGAGGTACGAAGAAAGAGAAGGGATGAGAGATAAAGAGAAAGAAAGGAGAAGATCGAGTTGAAATGAGAGGAAGAGTCGATGAAACGAAGGAACGAAACGAGTGGTCGCCGAGTGGGGAAACTGGACTGGGTGACAGTGCACGCAAACGTGACCACGTTCTAGACGAGGATCCAGAAATGAATTCGAATAATCACATAGAGATGAAGGATGGAGGGAATACTCGTACTTTGCTTATTTACGTATGCCGATGGTATTTTCGCTCGCGTAAAAAAATCGTTTTAATCGCGGTATCGCGGATCGATATCGCGTGACAAAGTCGAACCGTTTCCCTATTTCTAAGGAATCGTTGTTGTATCGCGATCAAGAGTAGGCGCGAGTGTCTGTTCAGAAACGACGTTTTCGAGCTCGTCCTCTAGCTTCCTTCATTTTATACTATGCCGCTCGCTCCTCGCTACACCGCTCTTTCGTTTCGCACGCTTCGTCTTTCTTCTCATTTCCCATCTCCTTCGTTTCTCTTCTCTCTTCGTTTCTTCATCGTCTTCATCCTTGTTGTTCCATTTTTATTCTTCTCTCTCGCTCTCGATATCTTAATTGCCCGTCTGCCGAGATATTTTCGCGAATCGCAAATTTATGGACCAGCCCCTCAATGGATCGCACTAACGACGTACTCGTATACCTATATAGGTATGTACGACCGCGTACCGGCACGAAATTCAACGCGAGAAAGAGAGACAAGGATAAAGGGACGAGAATTGATGAAAAAATTCAAAGAGAGAATGAAAGAAAGAGAGGGAGATGGGAAGGTAATGGAAACGTAATCGTCGATCCCTCGCTGCGAGAATCGTTTCGTTAGTTTGCGCGTTCTGTTTCGAAAGGAATGAATCGGCATTTATCGCGATATTATCGCAAGGATTGCCTATAAATCGATGATATCGTTAAATCCGATGGACAATATAATTTTCTTACTCGCAAAAATGAATGTGGATAGAGTAACGATTAAGCGATGGAGTTTAGAAAAGTCTTGATGAATAGCCACCGAGATATTTCGGTGCTAATGGAACCGGTATAAATAGCGATACGCTTATTCGCGGTATCGCTTATTAATGCCAAAATATATCGTCCTCATTATAATTTTAAATTGATGAGGATATTAAGAACCATAATCCGAAATTATTTGGTACCCTCGACGAACGTTACGACGTTCTTTGGAAAGCATTCACCATAGAGCGAAGCGGAGAGAAGACGAGACCTGAGAAAGCCAGATCATCCATTCCGAAGGAATTCACGCTAACGGATTTATCGTGCTTTCTAATGGTCGCGTCAAATTCAAAAACTCGTACTCGAGCCTGAAACTTTTCTCGATTACCGCTTATCTAGACTTGTGGGGCGTAATAACGCGTGACGTTGCTTGACACACACACGCGCACACACACGCACGCACACACACACACACACCTATCCCCTCTCCCTTACGAATACAGCTTAGATAATATCTAAACGATGATTCGTGTTATCGTGAAGAAGAATTGTTATGTCTTCTCCGTATATAATATATAGTATATGGTATATATTGGAATTCACGATCAAATTTATCAACGATTTAACTTGCCGTGAATTCTCGAATTCGGAATATATAATCCTGGAAAGATGAAAATGGTCTCCCCGGTGGTTACCTGGTCGAAACGATTCCGTGTAACGAGGAGGCTGGGAAGGATTCATGGCGGAGATACAACAGTGACGGGAGAAGGAAAGAAAGGAAGAGTGAAAGAGAAAGAAAGAAATGGAAAGAAGGGGCAGGAAGAATTTTAAGTTGGAAACCTTGTCGCCCGTTCCTTTACCTCGAAACCACGAATACCGCTGATGCTGGGATCCCGTGTCTCGCAGAGTAGAACTACCTTTGACTTTCTTACTGTCGTGAATGAAAAAAGGAACGCCGAAGGTCGAGGGAAAAAGAGACAAGGGATGTTTCGTCGACGCCTTTGACCTTATTTCGTGGCACCTTCTTCGCTTTAAAAATCAATTGTCGGTCTCTCTCAATTTCCTGGACGATAATTAACGGAAGAGAGAAATCGATCGAGCGAACGAGAGAGAGAGAGAGAGAGAGAGAGAGAGAGAGAGAGAGAGAGAGAGAGAGAGAGAGAGAGAGAGAGAGAGAGAGAGAGAGAGAGAGAGGCAGAAATTCGCGCAAACTTTCTATCGCCTCTTTTCCTTCGTTGTTGGTAGACGCGAGTTCGAGCTATACTTTACGACTGGATTCCCCCTCGTAAAATTAACAAAGCTCGAAGAATATTGGTTGCGGAACGCACGATCCTAATTGACGACACGCTAGCTACCTGTGAAATTGATTCACCGCGTAACCTTTTCTCGCTGACGAGTAACGAAAATATATTCTACGGAAGGTGTAGAAAACGAATTGCCACCGATCCAAACATTTAGATGTACGTTCCTGCGATCCGGGCGCCGTCGTACCTGTACTGTTACGATTTGCGATCAACGGGCAGCTCTCGATATTAGCGGAAAGCGTCGACGCCGTGCATTACCCAAGGCTTTGTACCCACACGCCCACGATCGCTTCTCGATGCTCCATTCACCACGCGTATTCTTCCCCCTTTAACAACTTCCTCGATGCTTTTCTCGATTCCAGTTAAATCCTTTGCTGATTTACGACCAACCGCTGCTGCATTTCGGCTCGGCTTCGTACAATCGATGGAGCAACGATGGATGCGGAGAAAGGGATCTTTTCGCGGTCGTTAACAGGTGGTTTCGCGCGGATTTCGTATCGCACTTGGCGCGATATCAGTACGCGCGCACCTTTCTCGTGGTTCGAGTTTGTGGACGATACTATTGGGAATACACGCGACAGGGAAAAACGGTACTCGGTAAATGGTAGCGGTAAATGAAGCAAACCTATAAAAGTTGAATGGCACGGATTGACCAAGTTGTTGCTCGATTCTCGCGGTTCGGTGAAAAATCGTTGGAATCGTTAACCGCCATAAACGGCAGTGGCTCGCGCGACGATTAGAGTCGGTTTAGCTATATACTATGTGTAGCATAGTTGGCCTGGTCTCCACTTCGGATTCAAGGCTCGAACGAAGAGAGACGATGTTTCGCTCTGGTCACGTATCCTTGCTCGTATGCTTGGATCGAATCGAATCGATTGGAATCGCGCTCGCGCGTATATCCTCCTCCCCCTTCTATCTCTCTCTTACTCTTTTCTATCCCTCCCCCTCCCCCAATGAACTTTTCGTGTAAAAATTTTATCGACGAAATTGCGAAAAATTGCGAGTTTAAAATTTGCGAGCGAAACGATCCAATTCTCGGTGGAGGTAATCGGATCCAGATTCGAGAAGGCGATTGCGTGACGCGTGCAAGATACATATTTATACGCACTATACAATTCGCGTAATAGTTGGATGGAAGAGTAACGCGATATCTAAAACGTGCACGCACGGTTAACGGTTTAGCGCCGCTATTCCGCCAACTGGTTTCCGCGCTAGTTCAATCGACTAGATGACGCGTCACCATCGATGAAATATCCCCCGATAAAATGTAAGCGAATAAAGAGGAAAGGTGATATTTTAACCGCAGTTTCGATTATCTCGCTGTTCGCGCACGATATCTGGTACTTGTGTGTACGATAGTTTGTCGTTGTTAGACGGCAGAAGGAAATCGAGGAAAAAGAGAGGGAAGGGAAAAGAAAATCGTATCGAAACGTAGAATCGTTGTCGCAGTTGAAAAGTGGTCGGTCGGTCGATTTGAATCTGATGATGGATCGATGGATAAACATCGAAATAGATGCGTGCGTATGCCATTGAAAATATCTTTCTCTCTCTTTCTTTCTCCCCTATCTTTCTCTATCTCTTTCTCGTATGTAGATAACGATGAGACGCACGGTGCGGCGGTGCAAGCGTGCGCGAACGCAGCGTGTACTCGGGACGGACACGTTTACGGAACGTATTATCCGGTTATACGTACGTAGGTACGCTCGACTACGTAGGTGCACCCTGACACCGCTCGCGCAGCGCACGGCTTTCAACGATGGCGACTAGCAGACTGTAAATATCGTTATGCACATTCTCCTTGCCGGAGAGGCCGCTATCGACGCTATATATTGTCAGCAATTATTGCTACAAGAGATTATTTGTTGGTAGGCCGAGGCGGATAAATCAATAACCACGGTTGGGAGGCGCGGTGAACGTCGAGGGAACGAGGGATGGATCACGGTTGGACGACAGCCCTTTATCGCGGTCATTACCGTCGTTGTCGTCGCGGAATTTTTACTTTGGAATCGAGCGAACGTGGTTGCTTTCGTTATTTTTTGAGCCTGATTATTCTACCCCGAGTAGTGCGCGATCGCGAAACGGAACGAACGTAAATATCGGTCGGAGAGCGAACGATGCGCGAGAAAGCGAGGGCCCACGGGATATCCGCGATGAGATACCCCCGTTCGAATAAATGTATATCTTACTCGTGCGCCCCGAAATCGAGGAACGACGCGTACAAGCCCGGGCCTGCAAAAACTGGCAAATGCGTGCGACGTTTTTAAAGCAGTCCAACTGTATACGCTCGCGGCCGTTGCGGAGGAGAGGAGGCACGGTCGTAAGAAGAAGAGGAGGTCCTCGGTCGTAAGATTTTTCTCATTTCTTTGTTGGCCGTTCAAGGCCGTTCCATTGCTCGCGTATCCAGCGATAATCGATCGAAAATCCATCGAGAGAAGATATCCCCGCAACGGAGCGGGAAACGCGCCCTCGCCCACAACCGCGATGTCGGTGTGGATACGCGCGTTCGTCTCTGTTCCATGAGAATCGAGGTTCGAGCTATCGGATCTCCTCGGTCGTACCTCTCCCGACCTTGAAGCGTGGAACGAGTTGTAACACGGGAAAAGGATGACGCGGGGACGGGTGGTGCACGATGATTGCAGCGACTCGAACAACAACCTCCCTGATCTCTATATTCATTTTATAAAAGTTCGATCGTTTTTTATTTTCGATCCCCGATTAATCGTCTCGTTTTGTCATTTTTCATCTTTTCTTCGGAAAATGGAACGCGAAATGGAACGCCGACTCCTCGTTTTCTCTTTTCATTCTTTTTTCCTCGAAATCGAAATGACGGGGGAACGATTCCGGCAAATGGATGAAATCTTACCCACTGCCTCGTTTTGCACGCACTTTTTTTTTCATCCCATCCCCGTTGATTTGATCGGCGGCGTTGACCATACCATATGCAACGTGACACACGAGGAGGCATCGCGTATAATCATTCTCCCGTAGTTGTAACTCCTTTGACGTCGACGATGACGATGTTCTTTCGACTCCGATCCGCCGTATCCTCTTTTATCGCGCGCGGATTTGACGTCGCGCCTCCTATCAGTTTCGTTCTTCGGCTTGACGTAACTCGATGTAGTTCTTTTGCGGTTCCACTCTTTTTCCAATGTTACGAGGGACAACGAGTTCCGGCGCGCGTTTATTCTCGTCCCGCGATTTACCCGTCCTCTCTCTTTTTTCCCCCCTCCTTTCCCTTTCCTTCTCCTTCTCCCGATCTGTCGTATCACGATATTGGCGGCATATTGTACGCTCGGCATATCCCTTAAAGACGCGATTCGTTCGCTTGATACACCGACGCGACCAAAGTCGAAAATTCTCGCGGCTCGCGAACAAGGACATTCCCATCGAGAAGAAGGTTGCCGAAAATAAGAGGAGAAGAGGGGGAGATTATTGGAGGCCACTAGTGGTGGCCTTGGAACGAAGATAAATACAACACCCTCCGTCCTAGAATCCAAGCTCTAGAGGCCGAACGAAATCCAGACTCGGCTGCAAGACGAAGCCACGTTACGTGGAGAGAAGTGAAACGCGATGGGACAAGGGTAGAGGAGGAGTTGGGCCCAGTAGAGAGAGCACGGTTATTACAGAACGTTGTAAAATTATGGATCGTTAAGCGGCTTTACGAGTTTGTTCTGTTCGCTCAGGCATCTCGGTTCTTTCTTCTCTCTTTCTTTTTCCACTCGCCACTTCATTCCTCTTCCTCGGTTATTCTCTCTCTCTCTTTCTCCCCCACCCCCCCCCACCCACCATCCTCTTCTCCCTTTCATGCTCACCATCATCCGAATTTTTTTCGATCGCAACAACAATCTTTTCAGATTCTCGTTCGATAATTCTTTTAAATACAAAACGAGCGACAATTCTCTTTCGCGAGAGCAGATTCGTTTTTTGATATTGTTCGATCGAGGAAAAGAAACGATGCGTGTTACGCGGGAACATGGATCGTATCCATCACCTTCTATCCCACGAATAAATGAAGCGCGATCGAAAATCTTGAAATAGCTGAAGTTCTTCGAGATGTATCCGCGAGAAAGGGAATAGAAGCGTGTAGTAGAGAGCGTCGAAAAGAAGCTCGCCTCGAGGCTCGTCATTAGTTCGTGCGATCTGCCGTATCGTCGAGTCGGTCAGAAGTAAGAAGAAGAAGACGAAGAAGAAGAGGAGAAGGTGGTAGAGGGGGAGGAGGATGAAAATGTGGCAGAAAATGACAAGCAAAAGGCGAACACGTGACGCGGTGGAAAGAGGAATGGAGATGGGAGCGAGCGAGAGGGAAAAGGAGGAAAGAGGTCGGAAGGCGGTCGATATCGTTAGAAGCGCGTAAAGCTGTTTTGTACCGAACGAAACAAAAGGCACAACACGGATATCATTGCGCCGATTCGCTTGGCTATAATGGAAGGGCTGTTCGCGGTGGACTCGTCTCATTTCTTCTCCCTTCCTCGTAATATCCTCTTCTTCCCCCTCCTCTGTTCGCGACCACCAAACCATTTCTCTCTCATCCTCTTCTTTTCCATCTTCTCCTCTCTCCTCGTTTTTTTTTCTCGGAAGCGAAACCGTGGCTGCGAGGTAATTGTAGTGATTATACCTTCCTCTCTCTCCGACTGTCTATCCAACCTATCTATCTCTTTTTATTCCAGGCTTCGCTCCGAAACCCATCCCCACGTTCTTACGCGGTGGCATGTCTCCCCTCCCTCTCTCGGTCAGTTGGAAAAAATTGTTTCATCAGCTTGTAAATTCGTCGAGGGAACGCGGTTCTGTTCGTTGCCCGTGAAATAGCGGAGAAGAGAGAGAAGAAGGAGGAGAGAGGCCTAGTTTTCGTTCGTCGATCGTTCCGCGTAACGCGAACGAGGCAAAGTTGGTGGTAACGCGGATCGGAGAGTATCGAGCTACCGGTGCGATTTCAACTGGATACCGTTGGAGCGAAAGAGAGTTTTGTCGGAAGGGGCGACGACGATGGCAGTTCGACGACGGCGGCGGCGGCAGCGACGGCGGCGGTGGTGGTGGTGGTGGTGGTGGAGGTGGAGGTGGAGAGACTCGGGCGAAGGCGTTCGAGATGGCCGCGAAAGAGACGGCGGTCAGCCCCTTGTGGTGTGTCCGTCAGCCCGGCTATATATCACGTGTAAACGACTCGGGTATTAGCATATCTGTATCTGTCCGGTGGTTGTCCCTGCCAACTCTACCGGGGTGAACGTCTCCTCTACCCGCCTCCACCTCCGGACCCACCAGGCCCCCTACCCGAACCTACTCGACTCGGTTACTCGTCCCCGTGCGCGCTTCAGATGGACCAAGCAGATTCCGGATGGACCAACCGAGTCCTCCGCTTCGAGTCCTTTCGACGAGGAGGAGAGGAGGACGCGATGACGCGGACACGCGAAAACGCACCGTTCCCTTGTCGCTAACAGGGAGGCGTGCGGGAGCTCGGAGAACGAGCGGCCACCGAAAGGGAAGGACAGATAGCAGGCAGCCGAAGGATCGGTATCGGCCTTTCTTCTTCTTCTCCTCCAAACTTTAATTGGGAGCTTACGCGCTTCCCCGTTCGATGTAACTCACGACGCGACGCGACGCGACGTCCCCCTCTCCTCGCGCCGGGAGGGGGAGAGTACGCTCGTTACGATCGTTACGTCCAGCGGAGAAATTCTTGGCGTTCTCGGTCACCGGCCGAGAATTATTTACCTATACGTCGGCCGTTGGATTCGCCATCGCTCTTCCGATTCTTCCCTCTTTCTCGGTGAAGAGGGGGCATTTCGTTCGAGGTCGGAGATACCGAGATACGGAGATAGGAGAGAAAGAGAAGGAGAGAAGAGGTGGAAGGACGACCGGCCGTGCGGTAGAGACGATCGACCGACGACCATCCGACTTTTGACTCCCGAAACGAAAGGGGGGGAGGGGGAGTGATGAAAAATAAGAAAAACGCGCGTTGGATGAAAAGAAGAGAGATGAAAAGAAGCGGAGGGAGGGGGGACGAAAAAGAAGGGGAAGGGAAAGAAGTACGGAGGCCGCGCCATCGTAATAGCGGCCGAATCATTTTGCCGGGGTATTTTTCAAAATGACTGGGCACCGTAGAAGCGGTATGCCGTGTTCTCTCGCGATTCGTCTGGGGCTTCGCCGCTCCGAATTGCCCGCAGACGCGAGGGAAAGAGGAAGAAATGGGAAGAGAAGAAAGAGGGCGAAGGTGGCAAGGAGAAGAAGCCTGCGCACCAATGTACGCGATACGTCGTGGCCGTCGTCGTGGTCGTGGCCGTCGTGGCCGTGTGCGCCAAAGGAAAGGGAGAGAAAGAGCGAGCAAACAAGAAAGCCGTACGTATCACGGCTGCGCCAATGAGATAAAAGAAACGAAACCGGGAGAAAGGGAGGATCGAAGGAGATTGAGAGCATGAAAGAGAGACGGAGAAAGGGTGTGAGAGAGAGAGAGAGAGAGGGAGAGAGACGGGCTACCGCATGGGCCACCGGTAAGAAAGGAGCCCGGTAATTGCGTACGCCAACCGTTTCTACCGCGGGGATGAATATTTCGATCTCTGGCAAAGTCTCGGCCTCTTCTCCGAATCACCGCCAGCGTGACTCGTTCGAAAGCAGAAATCCCGGTATCGAAAGAATTCGTGCCATTGGGAAACGGGATGCGATTCTCTTTTCTCTCGATAGATTCCTCTCCTCCTCCTTCTCCTCCTCTCTCTCCCGTCCCCCTCCTCTTCCCCTTCTCGTCTACTCGAAATCTTGCCCGTCCCTCCCTTCGGGCTATCGATTTCGATCGGGAATCATTCCGACGAACCACGAATTCGCCGCATTTTCGTTCCTTCGAAAATGAACATTGGTCGGAACAACGACGAATCGTCGAATGATCCTACAGTTTTGGTTCCTTTGTCTTTGTGGCTCAAAGACGCGGCCAATTTCTATTTCCGAGCTATACTATTCTACGTCGTCTAGCCAGGCAGACGGTATAATTTGTCGGCTCGTGTCATTTACAAACTCTCCGCGACGCGAACCTCCCACTTTCCTGCGAAGGTTACCTCCGCGTTTCGATCTTCGCCTCTCCCTCGTCTCATCCCGTCGCTCATTATATACCTATCCATCGCGCGTGTGTCTCTCCTTCCCCTCACCTTGTTTTTCAACTGATCGTTTGCCAAATATTCGGAGCATTGCGTTACCATCTAGCGCTTCGAGAGAATCGAGACGAGGCCGAGAGCCCGAGGGCTTCGCGAACTCCGCCACTCCGAATTCCTTTTCCTTAGCCTCTTTTCCTCTCCCTTCGCTCTCCACAAATTTCGAGATTCGAGAATTCGTGGCCTTCGCTCCCGCTCGTGTTAACGGTTAACGCTGAATCGATAACGAGAACGTTGTTCGCACAGCGTGAATCGTGTATCTGAACGCGAAGATAACGCCATCCGTCCTCCTCTTGTATTCGTGTTAACGCGAGACTTGCGCTTCTGCTGCGACCGTCGTTACCATACGATACGTACGTATGCGAGTCTTGAAGAAATCACCACCACTATCATCACCGCCGCCACCGCCGCCACCACCGCACCGGTCGCTGCCGCCGCCATCACTACCACTACCGTGTTCGCCGTCTTGCCGTTCCGTAATTGCGGACGAGTCGCTAAACATGCAACGACATTCTCGAGCACGCGATCCGTCTCCGAGTTGCTTGCCTTCTACCTGGCAGATCGGTGAAACGAGTTGGAACGAAGAAAGAGAGAGAGAGAGGGAAACGGAGACAGGAGCTGCTGACCGAGAAGAGTCCAGTCGGAGAATCGTAAACTTATTCGACAATCGTCTGCACGCACGTTCGGCTGGGATGCATATCGTTCGGTATACGATTCGGACATACCCCCGGTAATTGTTGAAATGCCGCTATTATTCGTTTAAAAGCATCGCTCGCGAATATAATTATAATTTATCCCTCGATGATTCAACGTACACGCGTCGAAAGAAAAAATTCTTCTCTCTCGAAGAGCGAACGATCTATCCTCTTTGAAACATATTCCTATCTATCTATTCTTCGATTCTTCGACTAATAGGGGTGGACACGTCGATAGTTAGTAATAGTCGCGCAACAAATTTGAACTCCGCCCAAATCTCGATTCACGGATATCTCGGATATCCGAAGAGGAGTTGGAGAAAGTTTTCTCGCGTTCGTGGAGCGAGACAGGAGAATCGAAAACAGGGGAGAGACGAATAAACGAATCGAGTAGAGAGACGGCGTCACGCGACACACGGTGGTATCCGGTTAAAGATTCGGCATTGGGGGGCAGAAGGGAGCGAAGGATGTAGCTGAGAGATGGCGAGAGTTCTTATTACGACGTGGCCGTTCGTCGTCCAATTAGAGCCGTCTAATTGGAGGCTCGTGGAGGCGCGGGGATGACGGAAGTGGCGATAAGGCCGGGTGCGACCCGTCACGGTGCAACCACCGGACGAAAGAACGAATCCGAAGAGAACGGTCGAACCGTGCCGCCGGTACACACCAGTGACGTATCCGAACGTACGTGCGGCCCTCACAGAGCGAACCGAGGCGCGAATATAAATCACGCCGCGTTATACCCGCGGCTGCTTCACGCACGCACGCATGCATATATATATATATATATATATATATATATATATATATATATATATTGCACATATACGTATACGCGTACACGCGATCGATACGATACTCTTTACGCTTCTTTCTTCCTTCTTTCAGTTTTCTTTTTTCTATTTTCCTCCCCCTCTCCTTCTTTTTCCGATTTCGATCTCGAAAAGAAATCGGCGGAACGATCTAATCGATAAAATTTTTTTTTTTTTTTTTTTTTATTTATATTCCGTTTCGTTGAGTTGAACGCGGTTCGCGTTTCAAGCGGTGTGTACTATGTACGCCTGCTAATTTGCACAATTTGCCGTGGCAAGCAACGAGCAATGAAAGTGTACCCGTGTCCCGTTTACCTATGCACTTGTCTATGAGCACGCATGCATGCACGATGTATATATACCGCTTTAGGGGCAGGCGTGTGCCTGGATGGAGGAGCTCCATCTCGAGCCGAGTGGTTGTTCACGAGCGTGCGATCCCTGATATTTGCTCTCGCGCGAATAAAGGGACCGGCTCGTTTTCCTTGTCACTTATTTCGCGATAGGGAGAGAAGGAGCGGGAAAGATACGACGGGAGAGCAAGAGGACGGACAAGGTACAAGGGCAAATCAAAATGAGAAAGAAGATGGAGGTTGGGTGCGGAGAGATTGGATGGAATAAGATGGAAGGAGGGATACTCGTGTCCTGTGTTTCGAGTCGTAGAATATTCGCTGCTGGCTCGTTGCATGAATAATTAAGATTATGTTTCGGTATTATCGGCCGTTCGCTAGCATCGAGTGGCCCATATACACGTAAACCGAACACCGAGCCAATAATATGCGTTAAGTATTACGGGCCAGACACGATTATACTCGAATACATTGCCATAAACATTTTAAACGATCCCAATAATTTCCACCGACTTTTAATACGGTCAAGTAAGAGTAAGATATAAGCGCGGTAATTAATTCTCGACTCGGTTTTAACGTGTACCACTGGTAATTTATATCCGCCTCCGTAGGAAGCGGTTTCAATTTTGCTAGTCTATTATATCTCGCTTCGAAGATCGTTTAACGCTCGCTTCGAAAGAAGAATCTCGCGATCGTTGGTTTTAATTACGCTCGGGATAAACTCTGGCGAGCGCGTGTAACGCATAGAGAGAGAGAGAGAAAGAGAGAGAGAGAGAGAGAGAGAGAGAGAGAGAGAGAGAGAGAGAGACGGGGGAAGGAGGATTGCTCGCCGTCCATTACGCGATGTATGGTGCGAAACCACGTAGGCAGCTATCTATCGCCTTCACCTGTGTACGCGTCTTACCGCGCCACACCGCCACCTCGAAACCCCTCGATCTCGACCGCTCGAACGAGCACCTGTCCGCTTATATCTAATCCTACATAACCTTGCCTATAAACGAGAATACTCTACCCGTTACGTTTCTTCGTTCATTGTTGGCTCGATAAGCGCTTCCCGATTGAGTCTCCACGCGTCCTTCTCTCTCTCTCCTCTCGTCGTCGTTTCGTCAATTTGTACCACGAGTCGATCGAATTGTTTCGTTTCGTCGCTCCTTTTCGCCGCGCTGAAGCGACTTTCTCGCTCGTTTCTTTTCCCCCGAAACCGAGACTTTTCGAGAAACGATAACACGCTTTCGATACGAGACGTGTTTTCCTTCGAGCTTTAGTAGGTCATCGAAGAATGGTAGATTGTGACGAAAGCAAGAGAGAAAGTGTGAGATATAGAGAAGAGAGAGGTTGTCACGGAGTCTGTAGTTGTCTGCATTCCGGTTTACCGAGAACCTATGCACCTGAGATGCATAACTCTGGTTGGTGCGTGGAGTGCGGGGGGAATGCATGCTGAGAGAGAGAGAGAGAGAGAGAGAGAGAGAGAGAGAGAGAGAGAGAGAGAGAGAAAGAAAGAAAGACGGAAAGGGAACTGACCATTTTCATTGGATGCATTAAGAAACGTTTAATAGTCGAGTATTGCGCAAAATAATTCTTGGCTTACCACCGATCGCCTTTCGATGAGATATTTATCGTCTCGTTGCGTTGTTTTCGAGATATCGCCGTTAAATCGCAACCATTCTTTCGCCACATTCCTCGCAAATCGCAATTTGGCATCGCCCTTGTTCGAACGAATGAGAAAATCGTTGACGCCATAGTGAATCGTTTCTAAAGTTGATTGGCGAATCGTAATTTATTAAATGTAACGAGTTGCCATATCTAGGGACGAAATTTCTTCTTTCTTCCCTATTAATTCTATATCTTTTTCAAAAACGATGACACTATTCCTCCGCGAGGATTGCCACGGAAGGACGTATCGCGCTACGGAATAATTACGATGCGATACGATATGCTAATTGCTCGCTTCGTCATTTGGTAAGCTTGAAATTTGATATTCTTTGCTTTTTCGTAAACATCTTACGATTTTTGTTCTCGTCCGATCGTTGTTGCTACGTTTCCGTGTATGGCGCGTGAATCGAAGGATTTATTTCGATGGAAGACGCGAAAAACTCTCCATTGGAGAGTCGCGTACACGACTAGCAGGAATAGTGGAAGAAAAGAAAAGAAGAAAAGAAGTAATTTCCGTTGGTATTGGTTACAGCTTTCTCCGACACGTCGGTGTCGGCGATACAGGAATTTCGTTACTCCCGGGAAGGTTAGAGAAGTTTCTGACTCGCCGTGATTTCTGGGACGATACACGCTCGACCGCTTGTCGTCGTGGTGGAACGAACGTGCATCGCACAACGCGACGCGATCCTATCGGTAATTGCGACCGGCTGTATCCGCGGGGAGTACGAGAGAGAGAGAGAGAGTGAGAGAGAGAGAGTGGAGAGAAAAGAAAGGGAGAAAGGGAGAAACTCGGAAAGGAAGCGGAAAGGGGAATTCGATCGGGCGGCAATTTACGATCGGGAGAAATTTGTTGAAATCCAATTGGCGAGGAAAGCGGAACGCGACACGGAAAACAGGGTTGCCGTAACGTAAGCGCGTAGCTTACTCGCAGGTGTAGTCGGATTGCTGGTAAACTGGTATGCTGATGCAATTAGTACAACTTACATCTATTCTCTCTGTACGCCTGTATCTGCATAACCCGCGCGAGTCGCGAGAATGGCTTGTGTAACGATAAAGTGAAGCGAGCGTGCAAAGAGAGATGGAGAGAACGATAAGCGGGAGGAGGGAAAGAATGGGAAGAGGGGCTGAAAAGGAGAGAAGGAGCGGTGTTTATTAATGTGTGGCAACGGAGCGTGTCTGTCATGTAGGTTGGTAGGTAGTAGGTTGGTAGATAGGTTGGTAGGTGAGAGCAACGATGCCGATCGAAGAAGAAGGAGAAGAAGGAGGAGGCTAGTCGCTCCCGATGGTGTTGTTGCTGTCGGCGCGATCGCTGTCGTTGCTGGAACCGAGAACCGAGACCGGCTCCTTGTACGCGTGTGTCTTCGCTTCGATTCGCTTTAATTAGAGCAAGTTCGTGTTTACACAAAGATACGCCGCTTCCACTCGGGAAAAATCCGTAGGCGCGACTGCATTGAATCTGCCACGTCGTACTTTATTCTCGTCGTCGACTCGTCGTCGCTGCGGTTCTCGCGCGAGCCTAATTATTTCAGAATTCCACGCTTGCGCGTACATTGCCCTTATTATCTTCTGCGAACGATCTTCCTTATCGTTGTCGCCGTTCGGGACGCAGGGGCGGGGGAGGGCATTTCTACGCGTTGTACGCGTTTTATTCGAAGAAAGAATCGCGATCGGTAAAAAATTGTTGATGATCCGATCTCCGATCAATTGGGATTCAAACGGCACCATTTATGCCAAGATCGCGTATTTCTACTCTATTTAATCTTTCTTGTCCTTCTCTTTTCTCTCTCGATGATGATGACGATGTTGCGAATAATTGCAATTAACGGAAAATGACGACGTTGTACCGGTTAATCGTATTCTTGCTCGTATAATAATTAGTTACAGTGGAGGTATGATTAGTGCGGCATGATCATGCGAAATTTTCACGAGCGAGATTTTCTTGGAACGTTGTTATTGAAAGAATGCGGATGAATTAGTGGTAATTTCTCGAATCCTAATAGCCGTGTTTATTACGATGTAATATTTTTAATTATCGATATCTCGGATATTTTATCGGATTTTATCGGTTTCTCGTCAATTTTCCATTCCAATGGCGCATTCTTGGCCACATCTTTCGCGTTGCAAACGAAATTTTTCCGTTATTTTAACGCGTTGACATCTGTTCGCCGGTCGTGACCGTGAATCGCCGTTAGGGGACCGTCGAAACTCGTAAAGCGATGGCGATGGATTAATTATCGTACCGCGATAACAATTACGCTGGAAAATTTGCGCAAACTAGTTTTCGCATAGAGCTAAGCATCTCGAGATATTATCGCGTTTTAATGGTCTGCGATCATTAGGGATCGTAAAAATATTGGCCGTTACGTCGTCGATAATTTATATTCCGTTTCTCGAGACAACGGCGATTTGCGAGAATTTTTTCTTCGCAAAAATGAGAATTTCATAGATTTCGATAATTTTGTCAAATTGTCTCGATAACTTTGTTCGAGATCGAGGGAATAATAGTAATAATAATAATAATATATATTAATTAATTATCATCCATCGTTGATTCCGTTTGATGAAATTTGGTGAATTACGTTTGGAAGGAATGAAATTAAACATCGCACGAGTGAGTCTCGAGCCTCTCCGTTCTTCCAAGAAAAAGCGGAGAGCCTGTTTACAGGCAAAATCGTGCGTCGAGCAATCGATCAATCGATTCTCTAGGCGTTGCAGGTTATTACGTGAAAAATTCTTGTAGCTCCGATAGCTTCTCGCCGCGGGAGGGTTCGGACCCCCAGCGTACTCCTCTCTCGCGCTTCTACTTCCATCCTGCTTTCCTCTTTCTTTCTTTCATCTTTCAACCATCGACGATCCTCATCTATCTTTTCCCCTGTTCGTTCTAAACTCCAATCCTTTCATGCAGGATCCTTTCGCTCGGTATCTCCTTTTTCTTCCTTACTCTTCTCATCCTTTGATTCTTTTAACCTCCTCCTCCAAGATATCGCGATACAGTATCCACTTTATCTTTGCTATTCTCCTTTTTACCGATATTCTCTCTCACACTTTTAGATTTCTCTTCCACGTAGAGAGGAGGACGAGGAGGAGATTGCGTTTACGAATTCCTGGAAGAAGAGACAAAAGGGAGAGTAGGTGAAGGAATGCAAAGGGCACGTATATATATGTATATCGGCTCGATTGAATCCGCGTGGAACGACGGAGAACAACGAGCTTGTAACGGCGCGAAAAACCAAACCAAACATAAAACACGATTTATCCGTTGGTCGCGATTTTTATCGGTACAGCTTAAAGGTTACAGTTACGACGTTAGATCTTGATTTGTCGGTCGGCGGCCGGTGGGAAGTTGGCGTACACGCTTGCACGATATTTACGCGTATTCGTAAGTATCGCGCGTTCGAGTGATTCGAATCGACGGTGAATTTCTCGTTCGACGCTGGATTTCGTGGCTTCGGATCTCTATCTCTTTATCGAGCATTGACTCGTGAGATTTTCAAAACCAGTTCGAGAACAGTCAGTTCCTTTCACGTTCTATCGTGCGCTTGTTGGGGATAACGTGACAACGTATCGTCAAAATTCTTCTTTACGGCGTAAATAAAATTCGCGTTTGGACAATTGGCGAATTTAATAAATTCTTGGATCGATCTTATTAAATCGATTGTTAAATTCGCAATTGTTTTTCCGAAAGAAAAGTTTACGAAAAAAAAAGTTAGATGATAACGAGACGCGTTAAGCGATCGTGAGGTTAAAATAATTTATAATCGGCGAAGTCGATTATAAATTTCGTGCGTGGACGTATGTAGCTGGTCGATATCGTCGTAAATTTCAGCGCGTCGAATGTAACAGAAACATCGAATGTAGGCGCATTAGGTATGCGATCGTGGCTTCGTACCATAACTCACGGCTATTGTTATTATTATCGGTGTTCAGCTATTCGGATCGGCATTATTAGCTGCTGCAAACTGCTGCCGGTCATCGCTTGTTTTGAGCGCATCCGATTCTCGAATGAATAGGAACGTCGACGTAAGACTACCAATGTTGGACCGATAATTTGTCGCGGATTTCTTCTCTCTCTCTATCTTCCTCCCTCCCTCCCTCCCTCCATCTCTCCCCCTTTCCCCTGCCCCCATAAAAAGCGCATTTTTTTTAAAATAAAGTCGGAAAAATCGGAATCGAGCAAACTTGATCGTTTCCCCGTGGTGCACCAGTCACTGTCACGGCTACCGGTGCGCCTGTATTGAGCTGCAATTGCGAGAGAGCGAGAGAGAGAGCGAGAACGAGAGCGAGAGCGAGAGAGAGAGAGAGAGAGAGAGAGAATAAAGCGCGAAGCTAGTGGCTCGGTCGTAAAGCGGTAAGGGAACCGTGGCGATGCATTCGGTTGCAGCGTAGCGTGTAACAGGCCGTTTAGCAGCCGCTTAGCGATCCGATTCTACCGATTAGAGGAAAAACCTTGCGTAAACGCGAGCCGCCGCGTTTGTTTCGCGCCGGTAGCCATGCACCGGCGTGCATTATGTTCGCCCGCTTGTCCACGGTATTTGCAGCATATTTACCACCGCCGCGGTTGATAACCGGTAATTCTATCTCGGTAATTACCGGCGTAGAACAAACTAGACATATATATAGTAAGGTTTCGTTCGTATCGGGATCGGTCGTATTCGTATCGAGTTGTTTGGTGGTCGGAAAGGCGAACAGGATTGGGAAGGAATTTTGGAACGCGAATCGAAACGAACGGGTAGTATACATCGAAGGCGGTTCTGGCTGGTAGTTGCGCGTTTCCGCGATGCAAGTCGAATCCTTCATTAGGCGCTACCGATCGGATGGTAGAGAGCAGCGTTGCATGCACGCAAGTAGGATGCTCGGCAAAAACCGTTGGCTGCACGCGTGCAAAGTGTTTCGCAGCCCGAGGGTATACGGAGAGATTCCAGATTCTCGACACCACTTATCTTCCACGCAACTTTCTACCAGTGGAGCAGATGAGAGGCACCGATAAAAACGCATGAAATATATCGACAGCATTTTATACGGACACCGCCGATCGACGATCAAGTTATTAATAATCTTTTCGCATTTAGCTACCGTATCCAGGACCAATGATTCTTTTCGGTTTACCACTATTACTACTACCTATCGCTGCTACTACTACTATTACTACTACTATTACTATTACTACTATTACTACTACTACTACTATTACTACTGTTACTACTACTACTACTACTACTATTACTACTACTACTACTACTATTACTACTACTACTGCTACTACTACTACTACTACTACTACTACTATTACTACTATTACTATTATTACTACTACAACTACTACTATTATTATTACTATTACTACTATGATTACTAATACTACTACTACTACTACTACTATTACTATTATTATTACTACTATTTCTACTAGGATTACTACGACTACTACTACTACTATTATTACTACTACATCTACTGCTACTTCTACTACTATTACTATTACTATTATACTATTACTACTACTACTACTACTATTACTACTACTATTATTATTACTATTACTTGATGCCTCTCGTTTTCTCCCCTTGTTTTCAAGTTTTATTTTTATCGCTTCAACAAAGAAGAATTCGAGCAAATTCCATCTATCTATCTATCGATCGATCGATCGATCTGCTCTTGTTTGCGAAGAAGAAGAATAAAAAATCTCAAGTTCTCTTTCTTTCTTCATTCAAACGAGAACGATGGGGATGACAAAGTAACGGCGGTCGACGCGGTTTCGTGGAATGGAGGATAAACGGTGGATTTTTCATTGGCGCGACGCCAATGTAACGTCGACTATTCAGCCAGACAGCCCGTTTATATGAGACGGTAAAAACCTCCTACCGTATACGCACGCCGAGAGCTGGTTTCAATCGCCGCCGGCTATACGAAGATTCCAGATTCTCGTCATCGTCCGTCATTCCGGTGTAACTTTGCTCGGAATAAATCGGCTCACGCGATGAAAGTGTAACGCGATAATTATAGTAAATGCCGAGCTTGTAAATATCGATGTTGAAACCGAAGCGAAACGGAACGGAATTGGAACGACGACGAGAGGCGTTTTCCTTTCTCGAAAACGTAGTGGACGAGAAGTCCTCGCTTCGATCGATCATAAATACCGAGTTATTCAAATTTTTCAATCGCTCGGTTCGGTTGGTGCGTATTTGCACGGGTTAACGGTTTCGCGCAAACGGTGGTGGTGGTGGTGGTGGTGGTGTGCTTCGGACACGGGGAGTCTGCGTGCAACGAGCGTTCGTTTGGTTACCGCCTTGTGGGCATTTTCGGTAGTATGACGGATTCCCCAGCGCCATTCATCTTTCGTTCGTGCGATCTTGTTGCCCGGAGAAACGGCCGATCCACCAAGGTCCGTCCACGGCTTTGAAACGGTGAACGAGCGACCGAGCCACCTGCGTTCCAACGAATAGGCCGCACCCAGACAAATCGTCTCTTTCACGCATCCCCTTTTCGTTTTGCCGCTTCCCCGTATTCTTCGCTTCTCCGTAAATAGAATTATTACATTTGTGCCGGGCGACGATCGTCCGATCCGCCGACGATAATTCTCCCCGCCGTTCGGATTAGAACGGGGTGCGGGGCTTCGAATTGAAAAATAATCGCGAAGAGGAATCGCGCGCGACGCTTGTGCCGTAGCTTTCGGACGAGTTCTCTCTCTCTCTCTCTCTCTCTCTCTCGGCGGAGAAAATAATTTGTGGGTGTCCGATGTTGGCGGTGTTTGCGGTCTTGGAGGGAGCGGAGGAAGGAGGGAGGATGTTGCGGTCGCGGATGATCGTAGATGAGAAAACGGGATGATGGTGGACGCGAAAGGAAAAAAGGAAAGCGCGTGGAGATCTCGCGCGCACTTGTGGACATTATTAACTCTGGCTAACGTTACACGATAGGATGTACGCGATCGCTCGTAAATCGAGACACTTTTGCGGTGTCCGCGATGTCCGCGATGATGGCGGACCGAGCCGAAAACTGCACGTTTTCGAAGCGATTCTCCTCTCGAGAGAATGTCCCGTTAGCGCTTGTTCGCGAGATAAAATCGTTGCCTTTTCTTCCTTTTCAACTTTGCAACGCTCGCCTCTTGGATTTCCGGGCACGAAGCAGTCACGGTTACACGAGTCCGGGACGAATTATTAACCGCGTCCGTCCGTCCGTCAGAGCGTCTCAGAGTGCAATTCAGTTGCACTCCGATCCTCTATCCTCTATCGAGATTTCTCGATCGTGCGGATATTCCAACTAACCAACGATAACGAATGATAAGCGATAATTCGGGGATCCGCCGTCGCGGTATCCGAGCTTGGTCGCGTCATTTTTTGATTTCGGAAGATTTCGGAAGATCGGGAGAGAAAAATTCGCAACGTTCGATTTTCGAAGGAGACGGGAAATCGGTGAATTCGCCATCGTTATTATTACGAGAACGAACGGAGGATATAGGATTGGCTTCGGATTCGCGTTAACTCGCATGCGAATAATCGAGTATGCGAACGCAGTAAATAGTCGTGCAAACATCGTGGTAGGGAAATAATAGCGTCAGCGTGGATGGTAGCGGAAAGAGGCTCGTGCGAGGCTCATCGGTTGTGTTGGATCGTACAAGAAACGCATTCCAGCATAAAGCACGCTATAGGTCCTGTAGATAATTATCTGTGTCCGAGAGAGGGGGGGAGGGAGAGACAGAGAGAGAGAGAGAGAGAGAGAGAGAAAGAGAAAGAGTTGGACCGGTACCGGGACTCCCCCGGAACCTCGCGTTCGGACGCAGGCGGAACCTTGGTAAATCCTGAATCTCGTAAATGCATAAATAAGCTCTCGCCGCGCGTGACACCGGTTGATCTGTCTTCAAGATTCTCTCCTTCTTCTCCTCCTGTTTCGTAGCCGGTTAATCGTCCTTCGATTCTTTTCTCCGCGAGAGAGCTCCGTGTTCGAGCTTCCTGCCGAGCGACGAAACCTCGCTCCAAGATTTTTGCGTCGCGATTCATACTCGATCGCGACAAAGTTCCCCACCTTCGAAATCCCTACCCTATCCGCCCCGCTACGTAACTCGCTTTTATCCGTTTCTGCTCTTCCAATCTCGCTTCCCTTAACGTACGCCTTAACGAAGGTATCCTCGTGAGCGTTCTCGAAGCGGAAGAGAGGAAGGGTCTCGTTACTCGGGTGTCCGAGTCGGTTTCCTGTTTAGGTATTTCTGGCGGTTTGCTCGTGCATCGAAGCGACGCGTCGAGACACGTTCGAGGCGCGCGTTAATCGCGGCTAGTCGCGCGTCCCTATCCGACTTGGCGAGGGTGACGAGGGTGACGAGGGTGACGAGGGTGACGAGATCTTCTCTCTTCGACGAGGAACAGCAGGTTTTCCCTTGGATGGCACGGCCAGGTTTGGTTCGATTGATTTCGAAAGACGGTAAGGAAGGTTGACGCACCGCTGGGAACCTCGGACCTTCGTTTCGAATCGAATCGCGTACTCCTCGTACGAAGGAATGCGCCGCGTCACGCTCTAGCCGACGTCTCGAATCTATTCGATCCGACAACAACGCGTTCGAACGATAACGAACGATAACGAAACGCGCGCGTGAAATCTGATCGACGAACGGGACGAAAATTTTGAGAAAGAGCGAAAACAGAGCGTGGTGTCGTCGGATTATTCCGTTATTCCTGTGCGACTATTAGAGAGAAAAGAAAAAGGAAAGAAAGAAAGAAAGAAAGAAAGAAAGAAAGAAAGAAAGAAAGAAAGAAAGAAAGAAAGAACGAAAAGATATATATATATACGGGTGGTCCTGTACCGGACAAGGTTCCTCCTCAGGGCTGTTCACCGACAGCGGCACAAATACGCGATGCTCCCGATGCCGTTCTATCTACCAGTACGCGGTTCCGTACACACACGCGCGCTTCTGTGTCTCGCTTCCTTTCTTTTCCCGCCCTCTGTCTCTGTCCGTTCCTCCCTCACAGATAGCTACGCTCCTTCTCCCCGTCTCGTTCCGTCTCCCGGCTAAAGACTCGTAGCTCGCTTAACGTCAAAAACATTGCGATTTTATCACCCCTTTCAATTAACTTAACAATATGCCAGATACACAACGAGAGATAGGCAATAGTTTGGCGGTGGCGAGAGGTCCGGAGCCGGGTCGAGAGAGGCGATTCGCGGCCCTCCAGCCGGCCAAAGTTTCGTCCTCGGCTACGTGGAATTTTGGGCAGAGTAAAGGGGCGTGACAGGGCAACGGGGAGAATTCGTATGCGCGAATCGGTCGAGTGACGACGATGCTCTGCCATTGAAACGAACCTTTGCTTTTCGCCACGCGCGATTCTCATCTCACCCGTTCGTTCGTCATCTCACCCGTCGATTCTCTCCCGTCTGCGCTTCGTCTACGCTTCGTCTACGCTTCGAACGAGGAAGAGACGTTGCCATTGCCCTCGCGTCTAACCGCCAGGAGGCTAGGAATCACGGAGCGACGATACACGATCTTCTGCTATGTAATGGAACGATCCCTCCCCCTCTCTAGTAGGGAAACGAAACGCCTCTCTCTCGTGTCGGGATCGCAGCGTCATTGTCGGTCACCGAGCATTCTCATTCCGCACGAAAATACCGTAGAATCGGTCGGGAAAGGAACTCGAAGCGGAACGTGTCGCGACTGAAATTAAACATCGATAGGCATTTAATTACGTACGAATTCCACGCCGAGACCGTTATCCGCGTACATTACGGCGTACGAGGAGTGGCGGCCGCGTGCCGAGCTCTCTACCTTTTGTTGTCGCCTTCCGCGATTCCCGTTTCGAACCAGAGGCCGCGAAGATGCCGAATGCAATGATTTTTATCGCTGTTGGTCGATCGCGTATATCGCGTAACGGCGAAGTAACAGAAATCGGAATGGAGGAAATCGGAGTCGCGTCGCGACGAATCCTCGAATCCGTTCGGGTGAAAATGGCCACGAATAATTCGTGATTCGTTCTCAAGTATGTCGCTCAACTGTTCAACCTGTCGCGATTCTCCGATGCGGGCTTGGAACGCTCGCGATCGAGTAATTTGCCGCGTTTTATTTGATCGGTGCGTTTCGTGGTCGGTCATTCGTCGTATCGTTGGAACGGATAATCGGCGATGATTCGAACGATTGGAAACGATTAGGAAATGAACGGTCGATCGTGGATTGAAGAGAAGAGAGAAGAAGGGGGAATCGATCGATCTATCGGATCTAAACGAAAAGGAAAACGATAAGGAAACGAGAGAAGAGAGAAGAACGAGCAGTAGCGAGATTATCTCGGCGATGGAGATTGCCGTGGAACGCGTAAACGCTCTCTCCTCGATAAAAATTAACCGTGTTACGCGTTTTTGTCCTCCATTGTCCAAAGTTTGGAAGGATTTCCTCACCGCGAGACGCGGTCGACTAGATAATATACTCGGGGACTCGGTCTGGCGTGCGGTTGGTTGCCGGTGTCGCGATTCGTCCCGTGTACGGTGGTTGCGGCGTATCGATACCGGTCGGCGCATTACCAAGCTATACGCGGTCTATAAACGACGAGGAACAAAAGTTACGGTGGTCGGCGGTGCGGCGTGGCGGTGGATCGTTGGATCGTTGGCTTGTAACTCGAGGTAATTAGAATCGGAGGTACGTACACCCCTGTTCCTTCGCCTCGGCTTCTCGGACCGTCTTTTCGCTCGTACGTCTTTTCCCTCCGGTTCGCGACTCGGCTCATCCTTTCCGCTCTTTTTCTTCTTAGTGGCCGACCACTCTGTCGGTCGTCTCGTCGCCCCATGTGGCGCGTTTGCATATACACGCACGCGCGCGCGCGCGCGAGCGCGAGCAAACGTAAGCGTAAGCAATGCGCGAGTCGGCTTGGCTCTCGCGAGCTCGCGCCCTCCTCCCCCCTCCCCTTCCACCGCTCCAGTCCGCTCGTATTTTCTCCGTCCCCTCGAAGGATATTCTCGGTCTTCGTCGCTGTTTGGCCAACCTCGTTGCACGCGATCGCGATTATTATCGATCTTTCGCGGTACCAGCGGACAGATCGTGGTAATTCCACGGGATAGGGACGCTTTTCTCCCGCGGTGTTGGCTCTAGGTGGTCCGTTTCCTTAACCCTCGTCGTCGTTAACGAGCCATCCCCGATCGACTATCCGGATACGCGCGCGAAACACTCGTTTGCGCTCTTTTCTAAATTTCGTCGTCCTCGGAAGGAACTCGAGTGAAGATCAGAAATGAAAAGAAAATCTGTCGATCGATTCTACAAACTAATCGCATTCGAGAAAAATGCTCGACGAGAATTGTAAATCGTTGAAAACGAGAATGGAAAAAAAGAACTGTGGAAGAAAAGAAGGGAAGGGAAGGGAAGAGAGAGAAAATGTGCAGCGTCGGATGATCGGGCGATTAAAGGCGACTACGACGGAATCGAGGATCGGTTGGCGAACGGGCTTCTAGAGATAGAGATTAAGGGATCGATTCGTTGAGTCCCGCGTTTTCGGGCATCCGATTCACCAGTCGAATAATCGTTCGTTATCGTTCCTTAGGTCGAAAGACGAAAGAACGCGGAGAAGGCGCGTGTGTCGAATCGAAGGTCAACAGAGGTCGTCGAACGGCCGGCGTCCCCGGGTGTGGGTGGTTGAAAGAAGGCCAGACAAATTACCCCCGGCTTAATACGACAATGTGCCATCAACTTTGGCCTACACGCTGACAGTTACTATTTCATACACCTTCTCGGCCCTGCCTTCTGCCTTTTACCTTCTGCGTTTCTTCGAACCTTCTCGTTCTCCGAACCAGCCAACTTCCCGCCGCGTTTTTCTTCTTCTGCTTCCAATCGCGTGTCGTTCGTCTAGTCGTTCTCCTGATCCGATCGAAAGCTTTTCTCTCGTCTCGTTTCGCGCAAAGAACGAACCAAGGAGATCGCCGTGACGATAAAAGTCCATCCATTCGACCGAATCCAGAAACGGGGAAGAAATCGTGAAAAGTGAAACGCCTCTTGGACAACTTGCTCCTTTCATTTCGATCTCTCTCTCTCTCTCTCTCTCTCTCCCTTTCCCTTTTCACTTTCGATTTTATCTTTCTTTCTTCTTAATCGCACGAAAGATATCTCGAAATCAATAACGGCAATTAAAACATCGATCACGTACGAAGCGGAGGCTGGCGTAGTAGGAACGGAGGAACGCCTAGGCCAGGTTTTGAAAAGGGTTTCGCGGAGATCCCGTGGAGGAGGGTGAAGCAAGAAGAGGAGGGGGAGGACCTCATGCGGCGAGAGCATATTACTTGGCAGGAGGCTGCGTAGATCCACCTCCTCTTTATCCAATCCTCTTTTCTTCGCTCTTTCCCTGCTTCTCTTTCACCTTCTTCGCGAGTCTTCGCGGATACCCTCCTCGAAGCGTACCAGGGTTTCTCAACTCGGATTGGATTCAACTTTGGTCGTTTGGTAATCGTTTGTTCGATTATCGAATCGTGATGTCCGGCAATCATAACAAGAACGGGACGATGATAAGCCCTGATAAACTTTTCTTCGATTCTCCGATCGAACTTCGACTTCGATCTGATTCAGGAGGAGAGTTGATCCGCGTGATTAACACGATAGCGGCGGATGTAATTGGCGAGCGCGAGCTGCTCGAAGAATTGGTCCGGAAAGGGGAGGAAAAATTGGAGCGATCGTTTCCCGAGAGAAATGGAGACCCACGTCGTCGTGGCTCGTGGCGACGGAAAGGTTCCGGTGCGAACAAGACAAAATGGCATCGCGAAAGGCGCGAACTGCCGTTTAAGGATGGCTGTATCGTAACCCGATGTAAACGGGTGGCCGGTATCGAGGAAAGATCTTTATCGTGGAAAGGATCAAGAGGCGAGCAACTCGTGCGATCGTCCGCATCCGGGTGTCGCGTTCCCATAGAACGAGCGAAGCGACCAACATCGAGAGAGAGGGAGAGAGAGATGTATCGACGCAGAGGGAAATGTGTGCACGCGCACGCTCTCTCTCGGCGGCGGCGGTGGCGGCAACGGGAAGCGGACGGTGGTGGTGGAGTCGTAACTAACGGAGAGATGAGAGAATGCTAGAGAATCGGCCGTGTACGAATGCATAACACGAATGCATAATAATGTGGTAGCTGTGAGAACGACGACCCCCCCTGTCGACGATCGACGCGTAAACGCCGCTAAACAATCCCGGTAAGTGGCGTGGCTCGCCGCGAGAACACCTCTCCTATAAGCCTCGTGTAACCCCTCGATAAGGTATACGAGGCTCGGTGTGCGCGTTACGAATGCTTACGAAGGATGCGAGGCAAAGGTGGAACGCGGCGAAACGACTACGGGAGTGGATCCGGAGGGGACGATGAAATGCAGGGGAAGTGTCGGCAATCGTGTTGTCATTTCTCAACTGGTCTTACCGCTGCGTTCCATGGATCGGGTCATCTTTCGGCTCGTCCTTTCTCCTCCACCTCCGCCTCCTCCTCCTCCTCCTCTCCTCCACCCCCTCCCCTCGTCCCACTCTCGGTGTCTATCGAAGGCGAGCTCGCGCCGTGTATCGAGCCGTCAGGCTATTTATTTAATATCGTCACGAACGAGGCATTCGGCGAGATTGGAGAGATCGATGGCGCGCGCAGTTCAAGCGTCGGAAGATCGGCACGATTCCTTTCGCGTAAGGCGAAAACGCGTTCGATTATTGTGGGATTATTCGACTAATGCAGCGGCGACCACGCGTCGAAACTGTGTTTCGTCGATTCTTCGGTAAAGTACCGGTTCCCCGGTGGTTGCGTCGATGCGGAGAAAGAAGAGGCAGGGCACGAGCAGAATCGCCTTAAAAGAATTTAAATTGGTATCTGCCGGATAAAGAGTCGGGAATTACTGTAAAATTCGTCGATCCTCGCCCACGCGCGTTTATTACCGGCATCTCCATCTTTTTTTCCTTCGCGGTCCTTTCTTCCTTCCTTCCTTCCTTCCTTGCTTCCTTCCTTCTTTCCTTCCACATCTTCCACGTCTTCCACGAAGAAAGATGTCCTCTCTTCTCTCTCGTCGCGGGGTTAGCGGTTTAGGTTAAGTTCGTGAGGGACGCGAGCCCTTTTATTTACTTTACCGGTCCGCGAAGATCGTATAGGCTCGATAAAGCATGGCCGCGACTCCGAAAGGATACCTTCCTCTCCTCGTCTCTCGATTCCTTCTCTCTCTCTCTCTCTCTTTCTCTCTCTTTCCCTCCCTCCTTCTTGGAGCTCGCCTCTTTCCAATTGGCGAAAGTAAATTAACGCGAACTCGAGGTATTCGATTCCCTTGTCCGTTCCTTCCCCTTGTCTTTCTTCTCCGCCGCGATATTCACGACCTCCGAAACGAACGATTGCACGATCGATGGATCGTATATAAAGCGGATTGCATTCCACGCGGTTTTCATCCACTTCTCCCCCAACATACTCTTCCTCCTCCTCTTCCACCTCTTTCCTTTTTTCTCCCCTGTCTTTGGGAGATCGATCTAGATCGATCGGGTTACGGGAAACGATCGGGAAACGGGTCGTAATAAACTCGTTGATCGTTGGCCGATCGATGGACGCGAGCGCGACGGGATAAAGTTTTCTTTCTTTTCTGGTGAGTGGCGCGCGGGATCGGTGAATTTGGCGTGGATCTTTAAGAAGCGTGTCGGACGTAGGCGGAGAAACGGTCGGATGACTAGCCGTTCCTCGCGCCCTTCCTCGTTTCCGTCGCGTTATTGTCGCGGTCGAATTGTTTCTTTTCCTCGGGACCGTAACTCGCATCGACGAAAAGGAGATGAGAGAGAGAGAGCGAGAGAGCGAGGAAGGGAGAAGGGCCAGCGGTGAAATTTCAGCCAAACGCGTTGCTCGCGGCCGACTCGGCTGTAAAAAAGGGAACCCGCGCGCCTCCTCCGCCTGATTCCGTTCGCAACGTCGGATAAAGACGGCAAGACCGATCGTTCCGCACTCTCCGTACCTTCCCTCTCGATCGATTCCCTCGCTCTTCTCCTCTTCTTTTTTCTTCTTCCGCTTCGTCTTCGTCTCGTTCGATCCTGTATCCTCCTTCTCTCGAGGAGCTCGAGGAGAAAGAGAGGAGAAGGAGGAGCATCACGACGGAACGAGGAAGAGGAACGATCGAATCGAAAAGAAAAGACGAAGAAAGAAGGGAGATGAAACGGGAGGGAAGATGGGCCCGACCTAAATGCGGGTCCAGGCGCGGGCGGCCAGTTGATATCGAATTTATCAGGTGTCGGGTTGCAACCGTTCATGCTCTGTCCTTAAGCACGCATCCGTGCCGTTTTGCCGGGCCAACGCGCGCGCAGGATCGGCTAAACTTCCATCCAATTTGCCACGCTTCGAACGACTCGTACACAGATATGTGTGTATATATATATGTACGCGTGAGTGTAGATATTCTACTACTCGGTCGGGGAACTGCGAATTTCGATTTCCTCGAACGTCGATGATCGAAGCGTTACGATGAAGCGCTATAGTAGTAGCGTAGCGGGAGGACGGGGAGGAGGGGGGAAGGGAGAGGTATGAAAGCGAAGAAAGTCGCGGTGGTCGCCGCAACTATCGATCGTCGTTCCTCGAACAACCGGTCGAAAGAAAAACGGGGCATGGATTAGAATGGAAAGGAATCGAGAAGAGATCCGAGAGGAGTAGAAGGAGAAGAAGTTGGAATAGGTAGACGTTGATTAGGAGGAGCTCGAGGCGTGCTTTCTTTCGTTCGATCGGTCGGTCGATCGGGCGGTGTGTTCGCGCACACTCCTACCAGCTGAACTGGATTCCCTCTTGTCCCGTCTTACCTCTAGCCTATATTCCCTCTCTGGACGGAGCTCTTTTACCGTGGCTCGCCGTCAGTCTCGGCGAGTCGCTTCTGTTTTCAGACTCGAAGCACGCGATCCTCGTTCGCATGTATAACCGGCACGACCACCATCTTCGTTCGCGTTCCGTGTCGTCTTGCTCGCTCGCTCGCTCGTATGTTCGTTCGTTCGTCCCTTCATCTCGTTTCGTCCTCGTCGTCCGTCCTACGTTCGTCCGTTACACGACAAAAGCGTGTGTTCACTCGGCGCACAACCATTAGGCCGTTGTACGCATCGTGTGTACCCGCCACCAATACCGTTCTCCTACGTCACCACGACCATCATTCTCTCTCGAATACCGCCGCTACCCGATTTCTCCGCGCGATCGAAATTATTTCCACCGAAACTGATTCCGCCCGTTTAATGCCCGTGGTGCGTTTCGACGAAATTCGGACGTATCGGCCGTCACGACTTCGATACGCGTGCGTGTGCCATCCCGCCAATTAAACGATGAATTGCGCGCGTTCCTAATTATTCATCACCGATTATTGTAACGCGTCAAACGATTTCACCCAACCTATAAATTACATCCTCCCTAGGACCATTACCGATCGAGTCCTTCCTTCATCCGGACGTTAATAGGAACCCGTAGAGTCGAGATATGATTAACGATCTTGCTTATAGTCGCCGTGACGATTTACATATTACGGGCCGCGTCTTAATTTAACAGCGAGAATTCGGCAGTCTGGAGTCTCTCGGTGGCGAACGCGATCGATTTCTCGAAATTTCATCGCTCTCTTTCATTTCCAATCCGATTGATCGCGTTTTTTCTTCTAGGTTTCACCAATCGAGAAAAAGAGAATTCAAAATTCGTCGTTGTTTCGGCGTAGATGGAAACGATGCGATTCGTATGCGTGATACCGTGTGCTATCCTTTTTTACGAGCGCACCGAAACGAACGAAGAAGAAGGTGGAATGAGCGCACGAAACTCGCATCTTCTTCTCGCCGACCGGAAGTTAGACGCAACTCTTTTATATACACCGTTTGAACGTAGTACGCGTACCGCGTGCTTGCACGTGCCTCGGCCCACTCCGAAACCCTACCGAGTGTTCCTTCCACGGAATTTTAATACGATACATAAGCGAACTAGCGCCGTGCCCTGTAAATATATGCATACTTATACGTACCTACGTACATATATATATTGCAGAAAGCGAGAGAAATTTAGTCTCATAACTCGAAACGACGCTTCGCGAATATATATCTCGTAACTCGAAACGATGCCTCGCGAATATATATCGAGGCGAATTACGTTTATCGACGTCTACTTCGCGTAGTAGAAGGAAGAGAGAGAGAGAGAGAGAGAGAGAGAGAGAGAGAGAGAGAGAGAGAGAGAGAGAAAGAGAGAGACACTCGTTTTCGCGGTTGCGATTTCTTTGAAGTAGATACGGATACCAGTCGAAGGAGAAGAAGCGAGCAGCGGAGGGTCTCGCGCGTCGATAAAACGGTCGGATAGTCGTAAATTTGTTTTTGCTCTTCTTCCCATCCCGAGCTCTTCCTTTCGCACCGCGGCGCGATCGGTAATTCTCTCTCTGCCCCCTTTCTTCTCCGCTTCATCTCACCCCTCGTCCCACCCCGTCTTACGCTACGCTTAAACGTACATCGACTTTGCACGCGAACCGACTTCATGGAAGGGAAGAATAGGAGCTGAAGAGGAGGAGGAGGTGGAGAAGAAGAAGAAGAAGAAGAGAAAGAGGAGGAAGAAGAAAAAGATAACGATGAAGGAGGAGGAGGAAGAGGAGGAGGAGGAAAAGGATAAAGAAAAGACGCGAACGAAGAGGAAGAGAAAGATGGGAGATACTCGTGAAATAAGATGCGACATCGAGAGAAGAGAAAGCGTGAGATACGAATTAGAGTATGAGGCGGAGGGGAAAAGGGAGGAGGAGAAAGAGAGATCGTTAAGAGAAGGAAATTACATCGAGAGTGCCTCGAAGTCCATTGGACTCCTATTAGCAATAAAATCGGGCAGCACCGTAGCCGAACGGTTTCCAATGATGGTTCGACATTCTTAAACGTCGTCCTTTAACCACTCGCCAGCGATAACGCACGCGGCAAGATCGAATCCAGGATGATGCATCATCGTTTCGCCCGATCCGATCCCCGCGATATATCTCCTAGTCGTTAACGTTAAAATCTAATTATCCTTTTCGATATCCTACGAATCGAATGGGAAATGCGTTTTCTCGCGTTTCTTTCTTTCGTCGTCGCGAGATCGAACCGAGATCGATGCCCATCCGTTTCGAAGCGAGTACTCGACGCGCTCGACTTTGTTGTCATTGTGGTTGATCGGTGGCCTCCTACGTCGCGATCAAGATCGCCAAACGGCAATTTCGTGGCGTAATAGCGTTGTGTCTATTCGAGAAAAAAGCGGAAAGCCGGGGGAGGAGGAGGGGGCGGAACTGCGCGCGACGAGATCGAAAAGACCTCGCGAGCGGTCGGTCGGCTCGCGAAGCATCTCGATGGTATTCAGGAGCCGTTCTCTTCGAATGCAAAGGTTAAGAGGAGAGAGGAGGGATGGGAGTGGGACAACGAGCGAGGGTGGTACGGATATATAGCAGGGGGAGAGAAGGAAGAAGGCTTTCCGACGCCGCGCGGAGAGAACCGAGAGAAAGAATTGAGAGAGAGAGAGGGAGAGCCGGGGTAAGGTTGCTTTCTCGGTTTAAGCCGTGCATACGTAATATCTGATTCTACGTCCAAGGGAGCAGCAGGTCCCGCGATTGTCTGGTCGTAGCGTGTGCGCGCGCGTTGTCGAGAAGCGAGACGGGAAACGTGGAGGGGATACGATTCGGACGAGGACGAGGGAAGTCAGTAGCAGCCACGGATAGAGAGAGGTTAAGAAAAAGACGTGGAACGTGGGGAAGCGTGGAGAGAGGAGCGAAGGAAGAGAGAGAGAGAGAGAGAGACGAGAGGCATCGTAACCGAGAGGAAGATCAGGGGAAGAAAGAAGACGAGTAAGGAGGAACAACTCGAAGAGGAGGGTGATTGTTTTACCGGTGACATGATAATACTTTGCTCGCGCGTTATTTAAAGATGGAGAAGACTTTCTCCGACTTTTTTATTCTTAACGTGGATGAGAAAAAGAAACCTGTTCGCTCTTACCATGCGTTCGTTATCGTGGTCGTAGTCGTTATTGTTATTAACGTGGTAGAAAGAAACGGGAGGGAAGAAAAGAAAGAGAGCAAATGAAGGAAATAGTGGGAGGTGGGTTTGGCAGAATGTGGAAGGAGAGAGGAGTAACCGAGAGAATCTGGCGGCGGCGGTAGCGGCAGCGGCAGCGGCGACGGCGCAACCTATTGTCCTCGTGTCCACAGCCTTTTTCAATTCAAATTGAAGCCGCAAAAAAAGCGCAGAGCACACACACGATTCGGGGACCGAATGCGAAAGCCGGTCCCTCGTTCGTTCGATACAACGGCAGGAGGACCACTCTTCTTCTTCCCTCGGTCAGGCTTCTTCTTCTTCTTCTTCTTCTTCTTCTCTTTCTTCTTCTTCTTCTTCTTCTTCTTCTTCTTCTCGTTCTCGTCTACGTCGTACAGGGGCTGATTCTATCGGACCGTAAATATCACCATCACACAGACGCGGTTAACGGACCAACCTCCTTCTGCGATCGGGAGCACAAGCGCGCACGCACACGTATACCACTCTACTCTTGGCGAAGGAAGAGAGTACTAGAAACGACACACGCACATGTATTCTCTTTCTCTCTGTCTGTCTGTCTGTCTGTCTCTTTCTCTCTCTCTCTCGATTCTATCGTTGCTTTCGTACCACGATTATACGTATTTTCCAAACTCGACGACGTCTCGTCGTTTGACGTCCGAATAATATAGGGAAGGACCGGTGGTACGCGGGACTGGTCCGAAATCACCGCTTTCGATCAGATTCACCGCGTCCTCTTCCGTTAAACGACCGTCCAGTTACCGAAGAAATACGCGGAATTCGTCGCGTTGCCTCGTTGTACTCCGAGTGCGTGTATTTTTCGCCTTCTTCGTGAGAATCGACAAGATCCCCGATAATTCTCGACTCTCGTTTGCAGTCGTTTCTCTCCACGAGCTGCTGGGACTCGAATCCCTCTTAGGGAAAGGTAATTTAACTCATTCGACCGGAATCTCCTTTCTCTTTGTCTTCATTTCAAACTTATTTATTTGTTTACTTGCGCAGGTTTTGTAAAAAACGAAAAAAAAAAAAAAAGAAAAAAAGAAAAAAAGGAAAAGCGAATAAATCGACTAACTTTTTTTACTTTCGCTTTGCTTTCAGGTAAGCTGATTTCGATCGATCGATCGATCGATCGATCGGGAGGAAGGAAGGGAGGAAAGAGGATGTACGTTTCCTGTGGAGAATCGTAAGTACGACTCGTCTCCTGGATCCGTGGCAAATCTAACCGTTCGCGGTTCTTTCTTCTTTCGGAACTGGTTTCCGAAACGCGGTGCAAAGGTTAGACAGTAGTGGGGATTAGCCCCTTTATACGAGGGGGGATGACACTTTACAAGAAACGGAATGATCGGTCCTGGGAACCAACGAGACTGGATCTTTTGAAAGAGTTATGGGTACGTAGGGTTCTGCGAGAGCAATCTTTGTCTCACCCCGAAAAGTTGTTGGTTCGTTTCGGTTCTCAAAGGTTGTTGGAAATACGCTCCCCTCCGTACCCGAGACCGTAGATAGTTTAAGGCGGTACCGCGATCAGGGAGCAGCGAGAAAAAGAAAGACGAGGAGGAAGGATAGGAAGGCGAAGAGGAAGACGAGGACGAGGACGAGGAACGAAGAAGAGGAAGGAGAAGAAGGAGAAGGAGAGGAAGAAGGCCTTCGATCGCGGATCGTCGGATCGTCGGGGCCCGCTGCCCTGACCACAGTCCGACCGCTTTGCATTTGTTTCGGTGATCGGTCTGCGCTGCCGCGGCCCGCTTCCCCTTTCAGCTGTCTTCCTTCGTAGGTCCTTGTCATTCCTCCTATGCGCTCCCCTTTTTCCTCTGCCGCGCACTGTTTCGCCCCTCCCTCCTTCTTCCTCCCTCTATCTTCTCCGGTCGCTCGTTCCCTCGCTGGCTTGGACAGCCACGTCAGTCTCTAAATTACCCTGCCGCTGGGCCCTCGACCGTGTCTATCGGCTGCCAGGGACGGCCACCGAAGGGACGAAGAGCAATGCGTTTCGGCCTACCGTGCCCTCTCTCTCTCCGTTAATTGATAACTGATATCTCGAATCTTGGGACAGTTTTCGGCCTTTGGATCGAAGGTTTCGCCCTTGTATCCGAAATCACCGACGACGAATCCACGGAAACGAAACGCACTGTCTTCTTCTCCTCCTCCCTCCCCTCGCTCCTCCTCTTCCCTCGTTCCCAGGATTCGCCAACTGTCTCGTTTCTTCCTTCCTTTTTCTTCCTCTCCTTCTTCCGGCGTTCTTTCTTCGATCGTCGAATTCACCACTCGGAGAAAGAGAGAGAGGGAGAGGGAGCGAGAGAGCGATCTTACCCTCCCTTTTATTCGTCCGTTTCGGGGACCATGGCTGGCGAGATGCGCGAGAGAGCGACAAAGAGCAGAGTTGGATAGAGAAGGAGAAGAGAGAAGGGAAGAAACGAGGGAGGGTCGTGCGGAGAGGCAAGCGAACGCGCCGCCGACTGTCGCGCACCTTTTTTTCTTCCTCTTCTTCTTCTTCTTCTGCCGCTGCAACTTGTGTTGCTGCTGCTGCTACCGCTACTCCTGCCATTGCCTCCGCCGTTGCTGCTCCGTCGCTTCTGTCTTCTTCTCGTTGTCTCCCTTCGCTCTCGCCCTTCCTTCCCCTTTCTTTCTTTCCTCCTTTCTTTTTTCGTAACTCTGCGCGACGACTTATAAGGCGATTCTTCGCGTTCCACTCGAAAAAAAATCCAAGTTCCGTGCTCGCCGGGCGTTAACATCCCTGGCCATCTTTGTCCCTGGATCCGGAATAACGTTCGACCCCGACGATGCCAAAACAGCTTCTCTTCGAGTTGCTCAACTTCCTGAATTCGAGGAATCGATCGGCGATGAAACGAGGTTAACGCACCCTTTAACGCCCCCTCCCCTTCCTCCCTCGCGCGTTTTATGTAACGAGAAGAGTTTGGCGAGTTTCGTCGTGGGTAGCGATCAACTAGCGTCGTTTCGATCCTACTATTCGACGTTACCCGTGGAAACGAAGAGCTTCGAGCCCCTTCGATAAGGGGCATAATGGAAAATTAGATGCGGTCGAGGCATTCTTAGAACGTAGAAAGTTTCGATCATAGAGTACGCGCAAAGTATAGGGTACCAGAGACAATGCATCGACGCGTAATGACTAGGTTAATGGGAAAAACAATGTGCAAACAAGGCACTGCGTCGAAGATAAGAGAAAGAAGATAAGCGAATCGCCGCGGCCACAGCGAGATGGCTCTCTCTCTCTCTCTCTTTCTCTCTCTTTCTCTCTCGATTTAATGATATCGCGATGTCTCGAACCCGCGATACAGAGTCATCGGGCGGCCTTCCTCCCCCGGTGTGATAACTCCGCGCGGTGCTATTCGGCGAATACGTTACGAGTACACGTCGTACGTTTACCGTGAACACTGGTATTACTATTAAAAGCGGAGTTTACTCGTCGGTTGGGATGGGCGGGCGTCGAGGAAAACAATTTTCCCTCGATTATATAGCCCGATCACGAGGCGATATAGTAATCGCGGCGATAAAATCCCGTTGGCCGCGGTGACACGACGCGAAGGTACACGTAAGCGGATATCGAACCGTTTCGAGTCGTGTGTTTCGAGTTGGCCGGCCTCGGTGCCACGGATCTCGATTCTTCGGCAAGAAGGCAAAGACAGGGTGGTGGTGGTGGTGGTGGTGGTGGGAGTCGTCGGGTCTCGGTACGTGGCCCGCGAGGCCGGATGTTTGGCCGTGCAACAATAGAGGGTGATAAATGTGCACGTCAAGGGCCGCGAAGAGGGCTCCTTCTTCCACCGAGCCGCTGCTGCCCGAGGAAATTTCTAGCCTTCTCCTCGGAGCGATGCCACGGGATGAGAGGCAACACAGTTATCTCCATCTTGAAATGGGATACACGAGCACGCCCGCGCATCCTAATGTCGTTTTTCGGTCGGATTCGCTTCTCCTACGTTCCAGGTAGAATTGGGGAATTCTCGAGGGCCGAGACTCGTTACCGCGACAACACCGCCAACGATAAAGTCACCAACATCGTCTCTATCCGGGATCGTTATCGAGCCAGCCTATTTTCTCGGATGTTATCGCTCTCGCACGATAGATGCTGCGAGCGCGATTAACGCCGCCCCTACTTTTCCTTCCTTCTATTTAAAGAAACGTATCGTCGCCGAGCACGCGGTTAAGATAGGACGATAAAGGAAACTCGTCTAATTTCTAAGAAACGCGGCTATCGACCAGTTACGCGAATCTGATTAAATGGAAAGTATAGCGGTCTTTGGAGCGGTAATATTACCGCCTAGGCGATAGTAGCGCTCGATAAACCCGAGTAACATCGAGTACGCGAAAGAGTGGAGTATCGGTTACTCTCTGCCGATCATCCGATTCGCCGGGGTATATCCGTGTGTGCATCCTCGTAATAAAAGGCGATCGTTTGGGCGTGACGGGAAACCGGTAAGAAAAAAATATTCCATATTAACGGCAACGATTACGATTATTATCGCGACAAACTTTGATATTCTCCACCACGGGCTGTTTCCAACTTGGCGAAACGATGTAATTAACGACGATCCAAGTTCTCGTCCTCTTGAACGAGCCTTTCTTTTTTCTCGAACTCGAATCGAAAGGAAAACGCCGTCTATCGATATTCGACGAACGCGAATGGATGTTCGCCTCGTCGTTTACGAACGAGAAGAAATCGTACGGTGAGTCGATAATGGGAATCGAAGGAGCGATTGGCCTTGCTTTCGATCGATGGGACAACGGTCGTGTCGATCTAAGAAACAAACGGTCCTGTTTTAATAATGAGAGATTAGATCCCCCCCTCCCTCCAGTCCCGTCGTGTAATTCAATGGACAGGATTACGCACGTGCCACGACAAACAACTCGCCACGCTCGAATAATTTTCGAAGCTCTATTCCTCTCGTTCCTCTTGATTCCTCCTCGATCCTTGCGAGTTTCTCCTTCGGGAGATATCTCGCTCGATCGTTGGTAGAATTTAAAAGGGACAGAGCGATTCGGACCGACGATAGAAGATGAGATACGTGCTTCTTTTACCAAACGAAAATTATTCTTCTCTGGGTAAGGCCGTTGAAGTTTTCATTCTCGCGCGTTTCCTCCGATCGGACTTTCGTATCCTCTCCGAACATCTCTGCGCTAGTATATCGCGAATATCGGATCTCGTGGTTAGGATCTAGGAAATCTATACGGCGCGTGTATCGGGCTGTGTATCGTTAATGTTAACGTCCACGCGGAGAAGATGGAAGCGTGGGCGTTGATCGTCGCAGTTCATTGAAAATTCCAGCTTGTCTTCGGGGTCCCGTTAGAACCTCGCCAGGAGGGCTACCGTCCTTCTCTCGGATCACGGATTATTTAGTGGAGGCACGCGCTACCGCGCTTGATTTTCACCTACAGATAACTCAATCTCCGTGAATCCCTCGCGTTGACGGGTCTAAAAGTCCAGGAAGGTAACCACGGAACGTGTGTTTTCTTGGATTTTTTATCGACGAAAGCAATTATATGGAAAAATTCGAAACGACGAATTCCGGAGAAATGGAAGGGATAAGGAAGGATAAGGATGAGAGAGAGAGAGAGAGAGAGAGAGAGAACACAGAACGAGAGCATCGGTATTAATTACACGGCGCGCGTCCGGCTCCCTAGGCCACCTACGGTTACCCGCTTTGCATAATACGTATATACACTTACGGTAAGGGCGGCGAGGGAGGATGCGAAAGAAGGTAGGGGGCGAGGAAGAAGGGAGAAAGCCGGCAAAGTGTAAGGCAAAGACGAAGAGGATGGTTGACGCGGGAGGGGCAGGCGGGAGGATCTGGCGCGGATCGAAAACGAGGAACGGCGAGGAACGTGTTCCATTCCTACTCGGTCGGAACCGGAATCGCCTCCTCTTTCTTCTTCGTCGAGAGCTCAACAGCCTCGATGGTTCGTCTTCTTCTGTTCCTCTTTCTTTCTCTTTCACCGGGTCGAAGCGCGCCTGATTATTTAGGCAGCGAATGTTTAATCGAAGCATTGTATCGGTAGGGCCAGAGCTGCTGGCTGCTCGGTTGCCCGGCTCCTCTCGTTGTGTTTAGCCAAAGAGACACTCCGCCTTCTCCACCTCCACCCTTCGCGGCCTTCCCCTTTCTCTCTTAACCCTTCCTCTTTTTCTTCCTCTTTCTCTTTCTCTTTCTCTTTGTCTCTGTGCCACTGCTCGAAACGCCGTCACCATACCACCACCACCACCACCACCGCCATCACCACCACCACCACCACCGCCGCCGCCACCACCACCGCCACCACCATCACAGCCGCCACCTCATCCTCTTTACGTTTATTCGTTTATTTGCTGGTGGCTGATACCTCATTACCGCGACAGATCCACCGATAAGCGTACCGTTCTCGGAAACACACAATGCGCCCCTCCTTTCTACAGGCTGCCGTTGCTGCTGCTGTTACTTCTGTTGCCGTAGCGAAAGAAAGGAAAGAAAGGGAGGAGGGCGAGGTGGCGGCATCGAGAGTACAATCCTCGCCCTTTCTTTTCTTCTACCTCGCCAATCTCTTCGTTCTTCCTACTCTGCGCTCTCGCTCTCTCTCTCTCCTCCCAGTTTACCGAGAAAGTACTACTTAGATATCACCGTGGTCTTCTGTGCTTCGCGCATTCGTTTTGTCTCCCGCATCGTTCCATCTCGTGCACCCCCCTCCTCCCCCACGAGGGTGGAGTCCTGGTCGATACAACTCCATTTCAAGTTACGCAGCTCCAAGACCCAGCGGGACTTTATCGCTCTATCGAGGACTCGCGAATCGAATTTCCATTTATTAGTGGCCTTTTAGAATTCGACCGATCCTACGGAAGTTAATCCGCCTATTTGCTTCTAACCAATCCCAAAACAAATCTTTCAATCCGAATCGCTTTCACACTAGTTTATTTAAATTGAAACCGCGTCCTCGATTCGAAGAAAGGCATCCATTCGAACCACGCTTACTGAATTTCTATCGACTTCTATCGAAATACCATCGCGCACAATTTTATCATCTTATCATCGATAAGTAGGACGATCTCTGCTTTTGGAAACGGATAATCGCTCGTACCATTATTAATCGGATCGTTGTAGATAGAAAGAGGAGCTGGATCACGGATATGTATTCCGCGAATGACGAAGAATTCGAACAAATCGTTGTATCGATTGACTTTCTTTTTGTCGATACTATCTCGTTCAAAGTAATCGAGCGAAATTATCTTATTTCGAAATTAGAAACGAGTTCCATCGCGTTCGATCTCGCGATATCCGATTGAAAACGGATGATGGGACAAATTTTCCCTCGTTGATCGGAAATCGAGTAGACGATAACAGTGGACGATAAGGGAAATAGAGGCATGAACGACGAATCGACGAATTAGCGTAGAAAGAAGGAAGGGTTGCAAGAGGGTTGTAAAAAGAAGAAAGAGGGAGGGAAGGAGAAGGAGAAGGGGAAAGGGAGAGCGAAAAGCGAGGAGGGTTGGACGTTATTTATCGATAGCAATGAAAAGGTGGCGGTCGGCGGTTGATGCCGGAGGCTCATTATTCAGATTAACGTTACGCGCCTTTTTTCGCTGGCCAATACGCCGGTGAATATTACTCGATAAATCATGGACGTCACAGTGCTAAAGACCCAAAGAAAGGAGGGTCCTTGAGATTTTTCAAATCATCTGGCTTGATGAATGCAACATCGTTCCTCGGGCCACGAACTCGGCTGCCCGATGGAACACAGAGCGCGCACCAGAAAACATTAGCATGAGTTACCATCGCGTTGCATCGGCACGAGTTCAAATGGTAACGCAATACATCGATAGCGCGGCGTGGAATCGATCAGAACTGGGCGAGATGTTAAACGCGAAAACGAGACGCGTTTCCCTTTAAAAAAACGATAACGATAGATTCGATTCGATTCCATTCGGATTCGAGACGGAAAAAGATAGGTTTCAAAGCGGCGAAGTAATCGTAGAGGTGATTCGATAGCGTTTTGGAAGCGGGCGCGCCCCTCTTTCCATCGAAATTCGAGCGCCGAGAATAAAGGTTCGCGTCGAGGCGAACCATTATGCAGGAGAAAACTTTGTTCCTGCCCGAAATATGTGGAGCGAGGGAACTGGCGCTTCGGCGCTACCGGTGTAATCGAGATTTATATCCCGATTACGGTAATGGGAAGGGGCAACCGAGTAACGAGCAACATTCTCGTCCGACCCTTAACATAGTTAACATTAGTATCGTATCCGTATCGAGGAAAGGAATGGGGGCGACTATAAAATAAATGTTATTTAGGGAGACACGTCCGCGTTCGATTTCTCATCGCGTTGATTTATCGAGGGGATCGAATGAGTGAAACGGAGAAAAAGGAAAAAAAAGAAAGAAAGAAAGGAAAAAAGAGAAAAAGAGTCGAGAAAGACGAGAACTGTTGGAAAAGGGAAAGGGATCTCGGGCGCGCTCGATACGACTCACTGGGTCACCGTTTATAGATATATTCGTCTAGCTCGTGACTGGGTAGTCGGAGAAAGGATATCGGGGAGTCGTCGGAGGGCAGCGGAACGTCGCCAAGCGTGGGATAAATATCTAGGGTCTGTGTTTCGTTTAATTAGCATCGGTATACCGAGATGGTCGCACTCGCGTACGAATACGTGTATATACGTGGAACGGTAGGGGAGGGGGGAGGAAGTGGAGGCGCCGAGGACCGAGAGAGAGAGAGAGAGAGAGAGAGAGATCGCATCGCGTCGATTTCGCGAGTGGGTGGGGAAGAAGCGGTGCTCGAACCGCGAAGCTAAGGACGTGGACACGGGGGACACGGAATCGAGAGGAGGGCGGAGAAGGGAGGGGGAGGGAAGGGAATAATAAAAGAAGAAAGAAGAAAAGGAGGTTGAGAGTTGGACGGACACGTTGACGAGGCACGGTAGTACCTCGAGGACTAATTAAATAAATCCGGGAGCGGCTTCTCGGGCTGCGATCGCGACCGTAACCACCACGACGATGGTTAGGGTCGTCGTTGCGGAGGCGTCTCGGGTCAAGCGGGAGGTCAGCACGCTGGCGGTCCATCTTCTCCTCCCTCCTCTCTCGCTCTCTTCCGCTTCATCACCGTCTCGCTCGCTCGGTGCTCGTGACGAGAAGACTAGCCGCCCGTCTTCTAGATCGCCTTCCGTCCTAGCTAGTCATGCTAATTTATTCGACGCCCGGCATAACGATCGTTTTCCTTCGCCTCCAACCCGATCTCGAGGGGAGGAAACTTGGCGCCGCAACTCTCGCCTCCATAACTGTATGTATATATATATATATATATGTACATTTATATGTAAAATGTAACGAGGATGCGTCGCGCGGGAGAAATCGAAACGTATCTACGATTGGCCAATGGAAATTCGCAAAGGATACGGATGGAATCGATGGAATAGAAACGAACGAACGGTGATGCGTACGTACCTTATGGCGAGCGATATTAGTCTAGGTGGCAGCTGTTGGCGAGAACCTCCTCTCGCAACCAATCAACGTACTCTCGCTCTCTTCGTTCGACTGCCTTCTCGGTTTTCCTTCTCGGCCTCGTCGTTCATCATCCGCGGCCCCCACGCTTCACCGGGCCCCAAGTTTCTCCCCTTTCGGATCGTGAATGCAAAAGCGTAAGGTTGGACGAGTCGTTACGCGAATACGTTGCGACTCAGGTAAGCTGGTTTCGCTCGTCCGATCAATCGCGACGCGATTCTCTAATTTTCGATCGTGGAGAATCGAAAAGGGGGAAATTTTCATCCGGCGTGGCGGATGGTCGGCTTCGACTCGACAGCAGGCAATTTATACGTTAAACGGTTCCGCGTTTTTCCGCGAAGCTCCCCGGTACCAGTTCTTGCGCATAGATCTCCGCGTCGTGGTAGGTAGAGAAAGATGCGTGCGGATGCGGCTTGGACTCGCGTAAATATAATGCTCGTTCGTGTAAGGAAAGTCGACGCCGAGGACGAGCCGCGGCCGAGGATGAAGAAGAGAGGGACGAGAATCACGAGAGCGGTCTAAGGGCATCGCAACCCGGCCACTTTGCCACGGCATGCCACTCTTATCCCTAATTAGCATACAATTTCTGTCATAGAGGAGGCCGGTATAAGCACTAAATACTCTCGCGGAAATACTCGTACCGATGCGTGCCCGTGACGCGCACTCCAGTCGATCGAGGACAAATTGCCCTCTCGTTCGCGTGTCCTTTCCCCGTCTGTTCCTTCACGATTTACCCACCGCTGCTACGTCTTGCCCACCGACCAACGGACCCACTTACTTAAGCGCGCGTAATCTTTGCGATCTCCAGCGAAAATCGTAGAATCGATCGAACGGTGAAAGGCGAAAACGTGGACGTCTACGGGATCGAACGATTTCGCGATTAAACGAGGGAAGGAAACGAGATGATTCGAAGGAATGCGAAGGAAGAGACAGGCCGCCCCCCGTGGTTCGTCGGTGGTAACCTCGACGTACAAGTGCTCGGCATACGTCTAACGCGGTTTATTGGACGCCGGACGCGAAGCAGCGCCAACGAGGAACGAACAAAGCGAACGAAACGAAGGAGGATGCAGGCGTTTCTGCGCGATCCTGCACGCTGAGACTTATCTATATGCAGGAAAGTGCGCGTGCGTCAGACTATACCGTCAGGCATACATAATTAATATTTAAACGAGAAACATGGACACTGGCGGCCATGGTCGGGACGCGGCTATGCCTCCGTAAAACGTGGAGGGTAGATCCACGCGGAAGGGGCGGAACGATTTCACGCTTTGTTCCTTGTTCCTATCGGTCGATATTTCGTAGGAAAAAAAGAAAAGGAAAAGGGAGAAAAAAGCGGCGTCGAAAATGTCTAACGGGTTGCGCGCGCGGCGTTCGCAGGAAACGTTTAACGAGAACACCTGCCCAGTTCGGGGTGCAAATGCACGCGTCATTATCAACTAATAAGGCCCCGTATGGAACGATCGGGTATTACGGAGCCGTTGCGTCGGGAATCGAATGACCGGTGAAACTCGTTAAATCGTTACCACTTACCGCCGTTGGTTAGAGCGTTTAAAGGTATTGCCGCGGTAATGCGGACAACGATTGGCCTGTGTTTCGCTTGGGGGAAAAAAAAAGAAGAAAAAAGGAAAAAATTTTGCCACCGGAACGCGTATGCCAGAATCGAAAACTGATCTAGAGAAAGGCGAACGATTTTTCCAGAGCGAACTTTCCGATATTTACTTATATACGCGTGAATCGCGACGCATCTCTCTCGCCCTCTCCTTGGAACGGCCAGGAAACGAGAGGACATAAGGTGATTCCATATGGGCGGAGGGGTCGTGAAAAATAATAAATAAATATCGTTGCAGGGGACGCCCATTCTTTAATAATCGAGGGGCAGGACGAGTGTATACATATGTGTGTGTGTGTTATATATATATTATATATATATTATATGTATTCTGTTATATACATGTATATAAGCGTTCGGACGATACCCTAAGGCCGGAGTGATAAAAGGTCCAACAAGAGCATCGAAGAGCTTCGGAAAGTTCGATTAGAGTTTTTGTTTGCTCCTCGGAGGCAGCGCGCGTTCATCCTCCCTCTCCGTTTCTCTCGGACGCTCTTCTCCCTCCGTCTCCGTCTCGTTCGAGATTCGTTGTTACGCTTCTCTCTCTTCTCCGTCCCGTCCGCTTCGAACGCGCCGATGGTTTGTCCAGGTGCGTGCTCTCTCGTTCCAACCTTCTCTTCTCGCGAACGGAGAGAGGCAAGATGGACCGAAGGGTACTCGCATTTTTTGCTTGCTCCATTCTTCGGTCCTCGTGCCGCGCTCAACCTCGAAAGAACGGAACGCGAGAGGGAATGAGAAACGTTCGGGAAGGGAAGGTGCGCGCCAGAGAGAGAGAGAGTAGGGAAGGAAGCGAGAAACTAAAAGGGGGAGGAGACCTTTTTTGCATCTCGTAACCCCGTAACCCCCGACTCTCGACCGTCGAATCCTCCCTTCCTTCCTTCTCTCCTCCATTCCTCTTCGCGCATAGCTTTTTCCTCGTTTTCGAGGAGACGACTTATTCGGCGAGAAGAGACGCTCTCGTCTCTTCTTCTTCTCCTTCGAAGAATAACCTCGATTTTAACGGAAAACGACGTTGATCGACGAGTGCGACGTATTTTTTCGATTTCGATTCTTTTCGAGAAAGGGGGGGAAAAAAAAAAGGAAAAAAAGAAAAAAAGTGGAGCGACGAAGAGCGGCACGTAACAACCGCCTACAAGTTAAAGCACGTGGACACGTCGGTTTTTTCTTGGCGGCGGGGGGACCATGGATCGCTCGAGGCTTCAATTTAAGCGTACCCGGCTAAAACAATAGGCCAGACCTCTTCCTTCCACGGCCGTCAGGCCGCCGTTTGGACAGCCCTGGAGGCTGGGTCGGAAAAAATAAATGGCCCGAAGAACCGAAACCCTCTACGAACCGCGGCGCTGTCCGACGGAACGAGCAGGATACGAGAAGGAAAAGACGGTTAGGTATAGGGAGAAGAGGCACGGCCCTGAGAGAGAGCTATATGTACACCGAAGATGTAAAGGTGGATGCTACCACGCCCAGAAACGACCTCGAGACCTCTTTCGCCCCGTTTCTCCTTCTTCCATCGCCAATCTTGCGAACCTTTGGCTTCGACTCGTCACGCCGCACGCGTTCCTAGCCTAGAATTCTCCCTTCGCTTTCCAACGATTTCTTTTCCAAAAACTTTCCAATGTCGTAACGTTTTTCTGGGAAAAGTGCAAAGAAAAGTGGATGGATCGTCCGCTACGACGCGAACGAAAGATCCACCGTCGACGAGATGACATAATTATAATTTCTATAATTTCTATGCTTACGCGTCTTTTGTTTCTCTCTCTCTCTCTCTCTCTCTCTCTCTCTCTCTCTCTCTCTCTCTCTCTCTCTCTCTCTCTCTCTTTCGTCATCGGCGCTATCTTCTATTTCGAGGAAAAGCGCATATACGTATATATCCTTGGCGAGCAATTACCGTTGCGTCGAACGTGCACCACGGCTGCTTCTAATCCCCGGCTAATGGTATCGAAAGGTCTCCGGAGTGCGCGGTTTACCGGTGCCCCGTCCCCGATTAGTCGTTACTTTACTCCGTGCCGCGCGGCACGATTAAATCATCGTGTAATTATGCTGGAAGAGTCGTTGAGCGAAAAGGGGAGGAAAAAGATGGATGGGGGAGGAGGAGAAGGGGGGAACGAATCGTAGAGTCATGCAGCGTCATCCTCCGCTAGGGGAACGGGAGAAAAAGGGAAAGACGAGAGAAAGAGAGAGAGAAGCAACCGGCCGTCTCATCGACCGATCCGGTATTCCGAAGATTCGGCATCGCGTGGTCGCGTTTCGTCCGCGGCGACATGGAAGAAAAATACCTCGCGCGACGGGCCTGAGAAATCCCTATCTCAGTGGAAAGAGAGAAATATACGGAGGATGCAGGAAGGTCTAATTGCGAGACTGGAACCCATTACGGGCCTGAAATTACAGGGCCGGTTCTTTCGTTCCATAGAATAGTCGGTTCACGGTGTGCTTAGTCCTCTTTTCGGGTAGCTGGTCGCGTTCCAAGAATAGTAAGGTTTATTATAGGCCCGTGACGATACATCGACGCAACGATATCTCGTCTCGTATCGTCTCGGCGGAGATTTCGCTCGGCCCGAGGAAATTTAATCGGACGTTGGTCGCGGGATGGTTAAAAACGGGTTGCTCCGGAGATTTTCAGAAAATCCCGCGTGGTTGCGACACGGCCGATAGCCGATGGTAATTGAGAATAATAGCCGCGGCAGCGACTCTCTCTCTCTCTCTCTCCCTCTCTCCCCCCTGCCGCTTATACGTGGCTCACGGTGCATTCACCCCACGCCGGCCTACGGCCGTATCTTCTATCTCCCTTCCCCTTTCTCCGGCTAGCGTTGTGCAAACCTATTTGCCGTAAAATTACTCCATGGTGGCATCTCTCGCTACTTCGCCCCGAGCTCGTTCGCGTGTACAACCGCGTTGTGCTCGCTCTTCTACTCGATGCCGTATTCCGAGATGACCACCGATTCGGAGTACCAACTCTTCCGTCTCACCACCTCACCGTCATCATCGCTCTTCCTTCCATCGTTCCGCGCGAGACGGTTCAACAGTTTCTCCAAGCTCGCGGATAAATCGATTCGTTCCCCCGTGTCCCCTAGATTCGGACGATTCGCGGCCACGGCCACGCGATCCGATTAACCGCGACGCGTTGAAACGAATGCTCCGAATGCCGGACCGACCTGTTCCTCCCTTTCCTCCCCCCTCCCGGCCCCTGATCTCTCCCTAAGAAGAAGAAGAACGTAAGCGGCCAACGATCATAATCCAGGAGATTAAGGCGCAAAGCGCGAACCTGGTATTCTCGCTTATTATCGCTATTCTCGATTCGTCATCGGGACCACCCTTCTTCTCTCCGCCCGAGGGAAGGAGGGAGGATCATTGATCGGAGAGAGAAGGGATTAAACGGATTTAAAGGACAACGCCGAGCGGAAATACGTAACGGCGTGGCGCAACGTGTGTGTGTGTGTGTGTGTGTGTGTGTCGTCGTGTATGTACGTATAAGCCGTGGAACTAACGGTACGTAGGAATGGAGGAGAGACTCGATCGGCAGACGGCGGGCAGGGTCGATGGAGAAAGAATCGGGGGCAGGGTCGATAGGATCTGACGCGAGAGAAAGGGAACGCGCGGGAGAGATAATTAGCGAGGAGTTAAAAAATGGGGAGGGGGGGCGATGGAAGAGCAATAAAATACCTTTAGCGCGCGTTATCGATTTCGTAATTATCGTAAATCGGAATACTCTGTTATTCGGCGTATCGACGGCGTACGTTTCGAAAGTACCTGAAACGTAATAATCGGAGAATTTCGACGTTCTCTCGAAAAGAGTTCAGGATTTTCAAAACTTTCGTGGAACTGGATAAACATTTTGGGGATAAAATACCGGTTCGCGAACAATCTCGAATCACGAGATACTTTCGGGAATTCGGACCACCGCGGACGAATTGACCGATCCGATCCGATATTTTCGAATTCTCTATCGATTATTGTCCGATTCGATGCGCGATTCGATCCGAGTCGTTGGTGATTACCGATTACGAGCCACTTCGCGTGTTACATTATTTTGATGGAGCGAACTCGATCTCGGATGTATCGCCGTTCGCCACGTGAAATTTCTATTTGCACGAAGGCGCATCCAGCTGTTTCCAAGAATCGGTGGCGCCACGCGATCGTCGTTAAAATCAGGGCCCCGAAAAAAGCTCGTTTCGCGAGATTCCCCGTGTAATTTTGCGTATCGGTATACTTTTAGAAGCGAGATTCGCCGGATATCTCGTTGTCCTCCCGCCACTCGTGGATCTCGTACCTCCCGGCGATCCTTTAACGATTCGCTCTCGTCGTTGCGTACCTGGAGACCGGTATTTACGTTTATGGCGTCTATTCGGTGGCCGCGCGATCCACCGTACACACGTATCGGCCTTTCTCTCGCCTCTTTCTCTCCATTCGAAACTCGACCGCGCGAATGCCGTGAATTCCTTCCGATCTCTCGCTTCGTTCCCGAGCGCGCCTACTCCGCCGATTCCGTTCTATCTCCGCGGCTGGTTTCTCGGCCACGGCGGCGTACGGGCCAGAGCGCGCCATCTGATCGGTATCTGGGATCGGCGGTAGCTGCAACGTCGCCTGGTAACGTAGATTCGCGCCAACGATCGGCTAACGGGACACGTGGCGAGGGAATCGTACGGGAGTCGCGGAAGGACACGGATGCGCGTGGTCGATCCGTGTTCCGAGGGATCGAATGTCCTCGATCGTCGACAGCTTTACGATCGTGAAATTTCACCGCGTTCTTATCGACCGCCACTCTCGATCTCGGTAACGATTCGGAGATCGGATTGAGGTATCGAACGTTGTTGCGAATTGGCGAGGCGAGGGGAAGGGAGAGAAGCTGGATGCGCGGCGAAAAGCCGTCTAATTCCCAGGATTTCGAGCCTCGATGGTCGCGATGGATCGTATCGATTGGAGGAGCGAGTGCGTGTGGAGAGAATAGGAGGGAAAGAGGAGAACGGGCGAGAGCGAATGGTGGGATTGGCGATGCCCGACGCTTGTACTCTTGACTACGTAACGAGCGTTAAATGTTACTACCATTGTTAACGAGAAAGCTTGGAAGAATACGCGACAAGAGAGTAATAACGATAATCCATCGAGATTATAACGGATTTTGACTTTAGTTTCTTAGTTTACGTGAAAGGAAAACTCATCGTTTCTCGATCTTTGTTTCGAATTTGTTTTGATGGCGATCGATACGTACTTACGTGTGCGTTAACGACTTTAAACGCGATTGCGGGAGCGAGAGAGAGAGTGGGGAAAGAGGAGCGATAACTTGGACGTATCGGGAAAGGGGCGACGATGACCGGATACGGATGAAAGGAACGCGCGAAAAGAAGCGATCGTGTTCGAATGGACTAATAATGAGTTAAATGCAATTAGCCGTGTTGGCGATACGAGCGGTCGAAGCGTATATATATACGGGTGTGAGAATGAAATATCGTAATTCATTTGGTGCCCCCAGGCTTTGGCAGGATGCATTACCCATTCCGCTATGGCGCGATAGCGTCCAAAACTCGTGCGCCCGCAGGAACGTGCGCAAACGTCCGCACCCCATGGTCCGCAACGCGTGTACGTAACGCGTGCACGAAGGAATGACCTCGGAGATGGATATCGGTTAATAGCTTTTTTCGGACGAGGTTGCAAAACGAGAGAACGAGAGAAAAAAGACGAAAAGTTGGACAACTGGTTGCAGAACTCATCCCCCTGGTTCTCTGGTTCGGTGGCACGATCCTCGCCGCGCCGGTAGCTAGCCACCAGGGACCAGGAACTGCTTAACATACGATAACGCCTTTGCTCGATTTTTCTCTCGTCCTTTCTTTCCCGCTTTATCGATAAGCGCGTGTAGGTGTGACACATACCACCTTCCCGAGCATCGTCGACACAGCGCTCGTTATACAAAGCGGTCCGTGCACGCTACGAGTTTCGAGACCGCGGTATATTATCATTATCATTCCGTCGCGTGACTTTGTCGCGGGAGATCGCGACCCGCGGGAAATGCCGCGTACCTTCGTCGCGTTTCATCTCGCGTTTGTTCCTCGTTCAATGGAAAGGCGTCCCCCTCTGAGACTGGAAGCAGCCGTAACGGGGAACCAGGGATTATTATTTCGGTCCGTTCGTCATGGTCCAAGTTAGATCGAAGAGAGAGAGAGAGATAAAGGAGGGGAAGGTGCGTATACTCGCGATAATTAGACGGGTTGGCGGAGCGAGAGTTCTCCAAAACGGGCTTCGTCCGGTGGTAACGCTCCGCTTACTAATGAAAGGGAGTGACTAACGACTGATTATTAATATTGCCTTGGATGATCTCGATCGCGCGCCTAGCACCGTGATGTAACGCTCCGCGGCGATATCGGCCTGCTGCGTGACGGCTAATTAAAGGGGTCAGAGGAATAGAAGAGCTTGTTGAGGAGAGGGAGGTCGCGTTACCGCTCGTTAATCCTCGACAGCTATTGTACGTCTGTTTCTTTTACCGCCTAGTGTGTACGTGCCTTGGACAATGTGTGTATGCGCGCGTGCGCGTGCGATTAAATTTAACGGGGGCTTTTATCGGGTGTAAATTTTTCGAAGGAGAAAAACAACGGTTTCGTGGACGGAATACCGATCGTCTAGGATCGAGTGTGTTCGTCATAGCCGACTTGAATCATCGCCGCGAGACGACGAGGAAAGGAAGGAAAAGAATTCGTAACGACATTAAAACGGTTGATACTAAATCTCTCGGTTTAATTATAAGCTTTCTCGCTTGCACGCGAACAAGAAGAATAGATACGTGACCTGTCTCGCAGAATGAATTAGTCGTTTTCTCGACAGGGACGATGAGAAGTTGGCGGAGGAGGATGGCGAGGAGAAGAAGGAGGACCGTTCGTAGAGCAGTCTCTCGCATCGCGCGAGCATCGGCTCATTAATCTCCACCGGTAATTGCGACCATATTCCAACGGAGAGCGCGGTTAAGACTCTCGTCTCCTTCTCCTTCGTCTTCCCGTTCCTTCCTCCTCTTCTTTCTCTCCGCTTCTTCGTCTTATTCAACTTCTTCCACGTCATCTGCGGCACAAGCGAAAAAGAAAAGAAAGAAAAAAAGGAGAAAAACGGAGAGTAGAGGAGGAGGAGAAGGAGTAGGCTCAGCGGGAGTAGGCTCTCGATACCTGTCCGTCAATCTCGATCGATTGCCTATAACGGCCGAGACCAAAAAAAATCTTTCGGCTCGATTTTCTCGGTTCTTGGCGCGATTCTTGATTCTCTTTCTACCTCGTTCGACGAAGCGTCAAGATCGAGAAGAAGATTCCGTGATCCGAACGTATCCACGCTGGGTTTCCCGATTTCACGCTCCGTGTCACGGCACGTCCACGATTAATCCAAGAATCCGGTAGCGGCACCGATCCAGTCCGAGTTTTCGAACAATTCTTAATTAACGCTTGCGTGCAAATTGATTACGACGGATCGTTCCCCGATTCTTGTTTCTCTTCCGTTCAGATCATCCGCGTTGCGCGTTAATTGTCCGCGTCGATTTCGATAACGTTCCCTCTCCGAGACAATCCGTTTCCGTTTAACGACCGACCCAATAGATCCATTATTCGTAGAAGAGAATTGCTACGCGAATACCAACGCGAATACTAACGCGTTACGTTACGGGATCCGATTTAGTTAGAGTAAAAGGTTTTTTTCGTCGAATCGAGAAAAATGGATGGAAGATCGAATGGCTGGAAAGAGAGAGAAAGAGAGAGAGAGAGAGAGATCATCGATTCTTTCCCAAGATACGAGATCGATTCGGATACGGTAAATGGGACAAGATAAAGGAAAAGATGCGGCGGCAACTGCAGCAACGGCAGCAGCAGCAGCAGCGGCAGCAGCAGCAGCAGCAGCAGCATAGCACCACCCTCCTCGGCGTGTTGCCTCGGGGCCGGAACGAGCGTTGCACCGAGCGTAGACCCAGCGATCGCAGCGTGAGGCGTTCCACGCACAACTCAGAGGTTGTTGACATAAACGATCCGGGACGTAGAACGTTTTAATACAAAGTTCTTTACGATCGGGCCGGAGAGTGCGCGTGCTCCCGCTCGCCGAGTTCGCGACTCGTTCCAGACTCGGCCCGGCAACGTTTCTGTCCGGTGGCCTCTCTCTCTCAGATTAGGCCCTGTGGTGCGTATACGCGCCCGCATAAATCCCGGCCCTCCCATAAATTGCGATACGGTAGCATTAAAGTGAAAATAATGTATGAAATTTGCCTTTTGATCATTTTGTCGGCCGGGGGCGCGCGGCTTCCGCCTTCCCTCCTCCTCTGTCTCCCTAAACTTCTTCTCTCCCCCTTCCCTCTCTTGTTTTTCGTTTAACTCTCGTCGATGCTCGCTCGTTCCACAGGCGCCACTTTGCCCCTTTCCTTCCTTCCTTCCTTCCTTTCTTAATCGGTGTTCGCTTTAATCGACTCGGTCGATTAGGGGGATGAGCGGTGGACGCATCACCTTTAACAACTATAGAAAGTAACGATCGATCGGTCGGCCGATAAGCGAAACCGGTGAAATATTTTTCGTTTAAACCCGGACCCGGGAAGAATATCGTTACCGGATTACATGCTATTACTGTCACGTGTAACACGCGACTCCATCGAGGGGAAGGTATCTCTGGCGATAGGAGGTCGGTGAGAGGACCTCCTAATCTTGCATCAGAGCTGGCGGGCCCTTTCTTCGTGCCACGCTCCGCGCCGTACACTCCGCGTCGTGTGTCCGTGAATCGCACGCTCTCACCCTCTCCACCCCTCGCGCGTCCTCTCTGTCCTCTCTGGATACTCGCTACTTATTTGCCCCTAATACCCATCCTCCGGGCTCCGTAATCGACCACGATCCTCGAAAGCAAACGTCCCGTCGGATTATTACAGGAACGAAGCTGAAACGGGGAATATACGGCGATAATAACGATTTCCAAACCGTTCATTCGAGCCCGCTTAGGTGATTTATAAAACGGGTTTATCGATGCGATCGAATTCGTTCTACGGTTGCAAAAAGATCGTTTCATTGACACGCCTAACTAGCTCGGAACGCATACATAGTACGGAATAACCGCCAGCTTCCGCGTTCACGGCTATTATCTCGCCGCGCGGGATGATCGCCAATGCTCCAGATTCACGGGAAATCCAATCTTCTCCTCCTCTCCTTTCGTTCCGATCACAGGATTATTTTCAATCGATCGAAGGTGAGGCCGCGTAGATCGGGATTTATCATGTCGACGACACCAAACGTTCGTTTTCCGATCGAGTTTAGTAACGAGCACCGTCTCCCCAATTACGCGAAACGCGGCGAATAATCGGAGTTATCTTATCGCGGTGGATCTCGCCACAATTGTCATCCTAACCGAATATAATCGTATCCATGAATATATTTTACGAGAAAATCGACGATCCAGGCGACGTAATACGGGAGTGCGAACGAATCCCGAGCGATTGATTCGATACGCGTGCAATTACGCGCAATGGATCGATAATAATAGAGGATCGCGTGATGTAACTCGCTTATCAATCGTGATCTCTGTATTCCCGATATATAACTTGCAATACTTTCTCTTTCTACGCGTCGTGAAAAGAATTGTCCCCGTCCCTCCTTCGATCGATCGATCGATGGATCCGCGGCGCGACCGAGCGCAATTAGAATTATCGGCGGAGACGAGCGGATCGGGAGATACGACAGGTGAAGATCGGTCGGCCGATTCCCGTGGAATCTGCGTCTTCGTAGTATCTACGCGATCGGGTGCGCGAGGGGTCGCGCGAATAACTCGGAGCAGAGGACGATAGCGCGGGCCAGCGTGGAGATTCTCTCTCGGCTGGATACCGCGCGCGCTGTCTACTCGTTAAAGAACGTCGAGTACAGTTGTATAATTAATAGAAAAGTGGAAGCGACGGACAGCGTGGTGTTGCGCGCGGACAAAAGTATATAAGACGGAGGCAGAGAGATGACGGTGGCAGATAATCGTGGCAGGGTACACGGTCGCCGTCCAGGTCCGGTGGAAATTCGAGCGAGAGGGAAACGGATGGAGCGCGGAACGGGCGAGAGCGAAGGCGGACGAGCCTCGGAGGAGAGGACATTCCGTGGAAGGGATTGAAAGTCTGAAACGTGTGCGCCGTGCGGAGGAACGCGCTTACGGCCCGTACCGTCCACGACGACTATCCTCCCGTCCCGGTTGTCGTGTACGTCCGCGACTGCGTGACAAATAAACGTTCGCTCCGAACCAACCGCATTTGCATTCGTACGCATAATGCGTTCGAGGCGTACCTCGTTCCAACTTTGCCGTGCTTCGTCTCGTTCTTCTTCCTTTTTTCTTCTTCCCCTCCTTTTTTCGCGCGTTCCCGCGAAAATTGAAGAAGAACGAAGCTCGATTCGAGCGGGGAAACGAGGTTTTGGACGGAGCGCGAGAACGATTCGAGAATCCGAAACGACGAATCGATTCGACGCGCGACGATTCTCTCTCCTCTCGTTCCCTCCGCGTAATCGGAATAACGCTCGGCAATAATTCACGCGGCCCGAGTAATTATTATCGCTGGTAACCCGCGGTGGACGGTTACTCGATGCTCGGCAACGTTTTATCGATGATTTATCGCTGCGTGAAATTTCGACTAAATTTATCGTTTTTCAAATCGATTCGGGGTGAATGATTGTTCCTTATCGAGCAAACTCATTTTTTAACGAGATTTCTTCTAACCCGTGGTCTACTTCTTTCTTTTTTATCATCGTTATTATTGTTTTCTTTCCTTCGACGAAATTTTCGTTCCCGTCAACGAAATAATCTGGACGAGTTTGAAATTAAAATCCTCGCGACGGAGTTTGGATCGAAGGATGCATCGTCACCTCGATTATATCGTCGGATCTTTACGCGAGTTTTTATGGTTATTTTTCAGATCTCGCTGACACATTCGGCGAGGTCTCGCAGAACGAATGAAAGGAATGCCGGGAAGGGTAAGAGCGTTTGCCCCATTCGAGAAGGTGAATCTCGGTCCGTCAAACTGGCCGTAAAGAGCCGCGAGATACGGGCTTTAATGGCCTTTGGTTACGACCAGACGAACTAGTTACATTTTATCGACCTTCCATTTCGGGCTGTACGAATGCGCTTCTCTCTTTTTTATTCGCCTTTCCCCCCTTTCGTTTCTTCGACCCTCTTTTCGAACCACGCTCTCTCTCTCTCTCTCTTTCTCTCGCTCCTGCTCCTCTCCTCTACTTAGATCGTAATAGCGCCATGAAAGAGAAAGGGAAGGATGACGCAATCGAAATTACAATAATTGGCCGGATAGGGCGAGCGAGGAGCGGTAAACGGGGAATGTGGCGCGTTTCGTTTATCTCTATTTTGTGGGTAATCGCGCGACAATGGGAGGAGAAGGACGAGGAGGAGGGGGGGAGGAGGTGGAGGACACGTTTACGAGCGGACGCGCGAAGATGAGGAGCACGCGCGGCACGCCGAGATTTCCACGGGAACGATAATGTCAATGGCATGAGAATGTCGACGGGCAGGATAGATCGGACGCCGCGAGCCGTGCCAGTTCTGGGTGGGTTCCCCTCGACGTTCTCTTCTCTTTGCCTCAACACGGTCAACCGGCATCGATGACGCGCGCGCACGGTGGCATCTGTTAGCCTTCCACCACGGATACAACGAACAGAGACATCGATCGAGATCGACTCGGTCGTCTCGGTCGGTTGAGAACGAAAGAGAGAAAGAGAGAGGGGGGGAGGGGGAGAGAGTGCGCGCGGCGTTAAAACGACCTTCCCCGTCTTTGGCCCCTGTACAGACGACTCTTTTACCGGTGAAACGTGGAATTCTTGAGATAAGGAGAATGCCGAGTGGCGAGATATTTCAATTCGGTGCCGTTTATCTACCGGTATACACCGTTCTCGCTTCCTCGGGTAAAAAGCGTGAAGGAGAAGGCTTTAACGTAATTACCGACAAATTCGAGCCACGATGGACGAGTACCTGGCAGGCGTCGGGAGATTACTCCGAGAGGCGAGCGTGTGAAGCAATAGAAAGAGTCGCGTGCTGTCGTAAGCTGTCGGCGCGGCGCGGCGTATCGACTACTCTCGCATAAATCACCAAACGGTAAATGCTTTCGCCGGAAAGGAAAGGCGCCCCCGTGCCATTGAACCAAACCTCCGTGTGTCTCGTTGCTCGATACGTGCCATACGTATCTTTCTTCCTTCTCTCTCTCTCTCTCTCTATTTTTTACAAGCTGCTCAGTTAACGCCTCGCGACGTATCTCACGTTTTTTCCTTTTCGAGTCACGATAACAGGAAAACTGCGCTTCTTTCCAACTTTTCTTATCCGCGATAAATATTTTAGTACGCGCGTATAACCGGCGAAACTTTTCCTTTCTTTTTTTATTTCATTCTCGCTCTCTCTTTCTCTTCCTCTCTTCCCTCTCCTTCGGCACCAAGGTTCGGCACCGAAGAATCCTTGCACATCGTCGATGCGGCGATCCTGTAGCATTCCATATCCTCTCGTCTTTATGGAGGGCTGATGTAAACGTAAATTAAAGAAACACGCGGTAGAAAGAGTGGCCGTTAAAGGTAAACGGGCGAGGAGCGAAGGACGAGAGAGAGAGAGAGAGAGAGAAAGAAAAAGGGAGAAGCGATGACGTGTAGGCGCGAGAAGAGAAGATGAAAACAGTGAAGGCAGTTAGCGACGAGGTGTTAGCTCGATCTCGTCGAACACCGAAACACGTTTTCGGCTGTGCTGTATTCTCGTGCCTGTATTCAATGCCTCTCGATATCTCGAATTTACGCGCTAAACGCGCTAAAACGCGTTAAAACTCCGGTAGCTGTAAAAAGCCACGCGTTCTCCGCTTCCGACGTTCCATTTCTTTGTCTACCGCGCGTACCATCGCTCGAGGTGAAATCAACCTCGAGCGCGCTACGAGGTTGACGCGGAACAGAGAATAGAAGCAGAGCATGAAAAGATCGCGGTGAGATGACGCGTCGTCGGTCGGAAGGTTTGAGAGCGTTAAGATTTAAACCGAGATTGTAACAATTCCGTTGTCGGCTCTTTTTGATCCCAGCCCCCAACCGTATTCTCGTATTTCCGTTTCGACTCCGCTTCCGCCTATATAATCGCGACCCAACCATTCCTCCTTCTCTTCCTTTCTCTTTCTTTTCTTGGTCATTTCGGTTTCGACGAATCTCTCGGATCGTTCCCTTCCCTCGTTTTACCTCGCCGAGCGTGTCAACGCGTTACACGTTATTATACTTCTCCGTTGCGCGAAAGGGTAATCGTGATATCTAATGTGTACATGTGTATGTACGTGTATGTACACTTGAACAAATCGAAGGCCGGCGCGTTGGAGCGAGAGAAGGAGTGGCGTTTATCGAGACGTCGGATCCATCGTCCGGGGTCGCGTGTCAACGAACCACGGACTCCTCGTGGTGGGTCGCGTTTGCGATCCGAAAAACGACGCGAGAGGATCGAGTCGAGGCGGGCCGCGAAAAAGGAGGAATCCGAGGAAACGTAAACGCCGCTTCGTGTTTACAGCAGTCTTTCGGGGATAACCTCAAATATTTGGGCTTTTAGGCGTGTTTAAAGAGAAAAGACAGAGGCCGACTGCCGCGATACCCCCCTCCTCTCTCCTCCGCTGATCCCGAGACTCGGAACCACGGAAACATGAAACGTTCTCGGTCCGATCGTATCCCATTTGCGAGCTCCGTTTGTACCTGAACCGCGCGCCACCACTCTTCCCTTTCCTTCTCGAGAACGCGCATAAACGTTCTAACTGTTCCTCGAACGCTAATCACCGGGGAAACGGAACGAAACTTATTGATTAATTTTCCAGGCAAAGCGGTTATTAATCTAAAAAAAAAAAAAAGTGAAAGAGAGAGAGAAAACGAGCTCGATACATAGCGCGATCGTTTTAGAGTAAGCAAACAGTACGCAGGAACGAGATGTCCTCGCGTTTCTTACGCAACTTGCTCCGTTTCCTCTCTTTCTCTCTCTCTCTCTCTCTCTCTTCTCCTTTTCGTTCGCCGCACCGTTGCGCGTTATTATATACATTATCGTGATCTTCGCCCTCCTCTTCTCTCGCGCCTCCTTCTCCTCGCATCGGTCTTCCTCCTCATTTCGTACGGACCCATCGTCGTTTTCTGCCGGTTACCGATGCTTCCATCATTCTCGAGAAGGGCCACGCCTGCCCCTCCCTCGATCCTATCTCTCTCTCCTTCCTCCTCTTTTTCTTCTCTTCCTCCCCTCGTACACCGTGTACCCTCCTCTCGTTTAATTATCTCCGCGCTGATTGGTAGCGAGGAATTTCGTGTCGGGTAATTTTGATCCCTTCTCGCCCTTCGTCGTCTCCGGTCCTCCTCTTTCTTTCCTTTTCTTCCTCTTCAGCAGCAGCACCAGCAGCACCAGCAGCCGCCGCCGCCACTGCCGCCCCTTCCTTCTCTAATCTCACGCATTTCCTTCTTCTTCCATCGACCTCTTATCTCTTCCCTTCGTCCTGTTACGCGTTAAACCATTCGAGCCGCCTTAAACCTTCGCCTTCGTTCTCGTCCAATCTTCGTAATATCGCATTCGAGCGACTCGATCGGTTTCTTTTTTTCTTCCTCCTCCTCCTCCTCCTCCTCCTCCTCCTCCTTCCCCCGCCCCTCTCTTTTTCGTTTTTCCTTATTCCTCTCTCTCTCGACTACGCCTTTACCCTCGTTCGGCTGCCTCTGCCCCCGTCCCTCTTCCCCGTCCGAGTTCGATTCGAAAACACGAGGCTCGCGACGAGTCTCTCGGAACGGGAAAGAAGAGCTCTGTGGAGACGAGGAGGAGGGAGGAGGGATGAGGAGGGGAAACAGGATCCCGGATGGAGGATGCGGCGGAGGACGAGGACGGTGCGAATAGTGACATAACTCCGAGGGAACGTAGCACGAGTCAATTAGGTTGGCGCGGTACCGTACCGTATGGACGGTTAGGATGGGAAGGCGGCGCATCGGTTACGAGTCACGATCCGCTGCACCGTGGATTTATACCTGGCGTGGCTCGCAGTGGCGAACCTGACACTGTCCCGAGAGTACCGAGAGTATATAGTAGTCGTCTCGTGTAGCGTAAACTCGTTCCCGGTTGATAAACCGTTTTTAACCGATGACGCGAAAGGTGTTGCGCGAGGCTGGTCTCCCCGATCTGCGGCTGAAACCCGCGTGAAATTCGAACTAGCTTCCGAACGCGATCTCTCCTCTTTCGATCCGTCGCGAACCGATGTAACGGACCCGTAACATCCTCGATAACGAACGAAAACTCGGAAGCCCGCTTTGTCGACGAACGCGCGTCGAATGGGCGGCGCGATTTTACGCGCATTTCTTACCCGCCGATGAACTCTAGAACCGTTTTAACGCTATAAACGCGCGACGCGAGTAATAGGCGAATACTTACTTTCCACGTTGCCTCTGGTTTACGACCCCCGTGCGCGCGCCATACGTGCTGCTAGGAGCCGTGCAAATGTGCGGTGGAAAGATGGATCGATGGAAAATATACGGCGACGAACGGTAAACGATGCCGTTTCTCACGAGGGAGAATTATCGGGAAAGCGAGACAGCGCGGTGCAACGTCGTGACGCGTCGTCTTCGTCGACGTCGCCGTTGCACCGATCGCGTTGCTGCGATCGAACCTAACGAACCTTCCGCTTCTCCCGTGAGCATTCTTAATGGTCGGTCGCGCTATCGGCAACCGGTGTATTACAACCGGTGATAGTTACGCTATGCTGAACTAGCGTGTGCACGGCATTAGTGGCTGCTAATGAAACGCTACCCGTTTATTATCGCAATACACGCCCTCTTTCCCTCCGCGGCAACAACCACCGTGTACACTTGTCCGATCCAAGTGTAGCATAAATAGCGACATAACTCGTTCCGGTATAGCACGAGTCAATTAGTTGTACCGTGTAAAGGTTGCGTCTCTGTAGCTAATGGAGTCAAGGTGACCGCGTCATCGTCGTCGTCGTTGTCCGGCTTTAACCTTTCCTCGCTAATTAACCTTACTCGCTAACCGAGAGTCCACCGATTTCCGCAACGGAGCGGAACTCTATTTCGAACCTGTACGATCGTACGTTTCTCTATCTCTCGATCAATCGATCACCCTTTCTCGCGAGAGGAAAATAATAATTTCCCTCCGTCCGTTTCCCTCGATCCCGTAGTAAATTAAACCGTGTAAGGAAAAAAAGGATTATAAATTATAAATTATAAGTTATTCGACCTCATCGATACTCTATCGAATCCCGTGCACGCGTGTATCGATCGACACGGAACATTCGCGATCGCGTTATCCACGTATTAAGTCTCCGAACCGGTCGTCGCATCGCGTCGTCTCGTTTCTTCGTTTCAAACTCTTCCTTCTATAACAAGTAATATCCTGTTTCTTCCGATATTCGAGTCTCTAAAAACTCTAACGACTCAACTTTAATTAGCGACGGTCGAAAATATTAAACACGAATCGAAAGTCGGAATTGGATCGTTTCCTCGTTTTCCGTTTCGCATACGTTTAACGTAAACGAGCATTTGTAATAATTCGCGGTGGGAATTAGATCCAGCAGTGAGACAAAAGTCTCACGCTTCGACAGATTGATGCGAATACGTGGAATAGCCACGAGAGACGAGATTTTACGTATGTTTCGGATCGAACGTTCGTATTATATCGAGATCGGCTCGTAGCCCGTGGCTATTTTACGCTTCCTTTCTTCCCGTCCGATTCTACGGTTTATCGTCGGCCGAACGACGATTTTAATCGCGGCTGTCTTTTCGAAGAACGGATGGGCGGTCTCGATAACCGGGAACGCGATATCCGATGTAATCAATTCCTTCTCTAAATTAATCGTAATAATCGATTGACGATTCGAAGATTCGAGGATTCAACAGAATAAACACGGATTTCGTTCCCTTCGCTGCAAACTTGGCGAAATTCGAATTGCGTCGCGTCGAAAGGATCGTAAACCGCCTCGATGGAACGGAATTCTCGACTTGTTTTACCTCAAGGTCGCAAACCTCGTTTCTTTTCGACTTCTCGTTCGAAGAGGAGCCGATGGTATACGAAGAGAATAATAAAGCGAAAAGGAAACGAAAGAAAGAGAGAGAGAGAGAGAGAAATCGAGAAGCGTTCGTTCGAATCCCAGCTGGAATAAGAGGGTCTCGATCTAACCGGTAACTAATAATTACCCGTAATAAATTACAATTCCGTCGATATTGTTTAATTATAATCAAAATCGCGGCTTGAATATTGATTAAAGCGTGGTGGTGGTAACGCGCGTACGCGCGGAGAAGTGCTTCCGATCGAACAGATGTATTCGCGTTTCTCTTCCTCGTTCTTCGGATTCGTCGAATTCGCGAGGATGTTCGTTTTAGAAGTCGTTTCGGTGCTCGAAGATTTCGAATTCGCTCCTTCTTCCTCCCGTTTGTTTCTTTCGCGAGCAGAGAGAACAAAGAAATGGGTGATATGCACGGGTCGGGTGCAAAGCGAGAGCAGCGAATCCCGGTTAAGGAGAAAGGAAGAGGGAGCGCGATAGAGGAGCGTGATAGGGACTAGAAAAGGAGGGAGGAAAGGAGAAGAGAAAGAGGGGAAGCGCGTATAGATCCAATCAAGTATAGCCGCTCATAATTCTCCGTTGTAATTATCGCAGAGTCTCGAAGGGCAGCGGTCGGGCAAAGCGATCCTCTTATTTTATTGATTAAATTGCTATTACGTTATATACTCGATGCACCGTTTCTCTGGCGGGCAAGGATGAGGATGAGAGAGAGAGAGAGAGAGAGAGGGGCTCTCGAGTGTATCGCGTATGCAACGCGTGTATGCAACGTGCACTGGTATTAAACAGACGCGGTGATACCGTCGTGGCTGATCCACGATGCCGAAGCACGACGGGAAGAAGAAGAGGAAGAAGAAGAGGAAGAAAGAAAAAAGGAGAAAAGGAGGATGGAAATTCTCATAGAGAGGCGGGAACGAGGAACCAGATAAATATGTCAGAGCGATCCCGGGAAAGAACCTCGATCTCCGCCGACTCGAAAAGGAACTCGTGTAAAGGATAACCTCGCGAGGTTCTTTGGATAACCTCGCTTTACAAAACGACGAAACGGTAGGAGGAGGGGAGTTTGAGCGGCGGCGAGGGAAGAGAGGGAAGGAAGGAGTAGGGAGAGAGGGAGCACGATCGTTCTCACCTCGGCAAGAAGGTGGTGATGGTGCGTTTCGTCCGACGACACCACCTTTCGCTTCTCCCTTTTCTTCTTATTTCGCTCGGCTCGCGCGACGACCAGGGGGACACCGAAAGAAAGGTTCAATCGGAGGAAAAAATATCGTCGCGGGAGACCTTGCGGAAATTCGATATCGCGCCGGCTAGGGCCTCGCCCGCCGCCACCGCTGCTCCGCCGCTCTATAATTATTCCATCTTCCTCGGTTCTCTCGCAACTCGTGCAACTCTCGTTCCTCTCCGTCCGTCTCGTGACGCGAATCTCGATCTCCACCTCTGTTCGCTCCATGGGGACTAGTCTGCCGCGGTTCTCTCCGCCGATGCAAAACACGTAATCCGATATGTCCTACTAGCGTGTAGATAGAGTCACTCGTTCCTGGTCTCTAGACTTTGCCAGCTTCTCTTCGGTTCCGGTCCTTCTCTCTCTCTCTCTCCTCTCTCTCGACTCTTTCATTTCCCCTTTCTCCCCAGTCGGCAAACAAATCGGTCTCGGTGACAAGTTGCTGCCGCGAGAAACGTCGCGACGCTGCGTGGCGCGAGTCTCGTGTCCCGAGATAACGTCCGAGCCGTGTCCTTGAACGATCTCTCTCTCTCTTTTCTCCTCCCCCTCCTCTTCCTCCTTCTCGCGCACGCTGGCGTTTCGGTCGAAATCGCGTATAAGTAAGTTATTCGAGTATCTCTGCCGCGAATGCACCGGTTCCCCGGCAAATTGCACTCTCGTATCCCTTTTCGATTACGCGGCACTCGGCTCCTTCTTCGTATATTACTTCATAAAATAACCGCGTGTGCTCCGTGTGCTCGACTCGGCACGTTAATTGACGGTCAAAGTCCGCTTATCGGTAGCTCGAAGGTCGTTTATTGGTCGCGCGGAATCGCGGGAAAAAACACCGATGCGTTGCCGCTGAAGAAGGGGTCGCGGAGAGGGTTCGATCCGTCTCTTTAGTCTCGGAGAACTGGAAGAACTGGCCTCCCGGTCCAACGTTCGGATCTCAACGTGACTGCGGAGAGGATTGCTAGAAAAGTTCGATAAATGTGGTGTACGTCGAGGCGAGACAGAGAGAGAGAGAAAGAGAGAGGAAGAGAGAGAGGAACCGGTGCTTCTTCTTTGCGCGATAATGACACGGGGCGGTGCCGCCTCGTAAACTATCGCCGAATGAAATTTATGGGTTAAGGTGGATACCTTTTACTTTGCAAACTACCTTCCTACCGCTTTCTCTCTCTCTCTCTCTCTCTCTCTCTCTCTCTCTTCCGTTCCTTCCCTTCCTTCCCTCGTCTACGCACCTACACTTATCGTGCGTGCAGCTCGAGGAATCGGGTTATCGGCCTCCTTAGATATCGCGACGATCCTGTTTACCGGCCGGTAGAAATCTAAGCACAGAGAGATGGAAGAAGAAGAAGAAGAAGAAGAAGAAGAGCAAAAAGAAGGATGCATTGACTTTCCGATTCGAGGCGTTAAACGGTCGGTATCGGATCCGGACGAATATCCCGCGGAGCGATCGACGCCTCGTCGATACACCCAACCGTGCTCACCACAATTTCTTCCACTCTTTTCGGCCTCTCTCTTTTACGAGTTTCCGAGAGACCGTAGAACGGAACGTTGTTCGTCCCGCGCACGGTTAATTGCGCGAAGGATAAAGGGAACGGCAAATGCGATGTCGAGCCGTTCTTTTCTCCTCCCCCTCCCTTCCCCTCTCTCAAGCGTATTAATTTTTGTACGCCACTTTGAAAGTTCCACGAGAAAATTATTACCTGAAGTCGATGGAACGCAGAAGAGGATACACCTCTTCCACGAGATAATTTCTTAAACTCATTCCGCGTCAGTCTTGGTCCGGTGTAATCAAGTCGTCATGCTTTAACGTTGCCTATTACGCGTTTCTTTGCTCCGCATCCAAGGGGGGAAATTTTGCGGTTTCGGGTAGAAGACGCATCCCTCTCTTTTTTCTTCCTTCGTACGACGAGATATCGCCTTTTTCCATCTATCTATCTATCTATATGTCTACGTATCTACGTATCGTCGACGGAGAGAGAGGAGAAAAACTCCGGATTCGATCCGGGAAAGAGACGTGAAATTCTTTCCTTCGTTCGTTGTTCTTTTTTCTTTTTTTTTTTTTCATCTTTTGGATCGGCCAACAACGATATTTCCTCGTATAATAATAATAAGAGCGCGAGTCGCGATTCGACCGAAAGAAAATTGGTTTACCGTTGATAGAACGGAGGAGAAAAGCAGGATCCGTATCGCGTTCTATGCACGCGGGTAATGGAGTAGGAGAGAAAGGGAAGAAGAGAGAGAGAGAGAGAGAGAGAGAGAGAGAGAGAAAACTCGTCCATATAATACGCGCGTCTCTGTATACCGATCGGAGGCCTGGGCTAATCAGACGGACATAATTGATCTCACTTGTGATCTTGAGATTCGAAAGATCGCGGACGGAGAGGGGCTCGAACCAATAATTATTGTTAATACCGGTCGTCCCTCGCCCTTCTACCTGCCGCTACCACCCAACACTCTATTTCGTCTCTTTCTCTCCCTTCTTCTCTTCAATGGTTAGACGGTCTCTCGACGGTCAGCGATAGGGGTCGACGTCTTTGAATTCCCACCTCCTTTTCTTTACGCATACATACCGAGAAGGGAGAGGATACGCGTCGTGTTGTCCATCTTCCTCTTATCCTCCCTTCTTTCCCTGCTTTTTCGTGGCTCGTTCGCGGTACTCCTACCTCGTCCACGGTACGCGTTTGCCCATCTTTGGCCGATCCTCGATCGATCCTTCCTATCGAGAAGGATCATCCTCCTCTCTTTCTCTTTCTCTCTCGCTCCACAGCTTTTATTTATATTAATTTCGTCGGCTTTTTTGCTTTTCGACGGTTTCGGGACCTCGATGAAGCGCAGAAAATATGAAATAATAATGATAATAATGAGCCATTTTGCGCGTAATAATATGGTAGAAGCTCTCGCGCGATTCGTCGGGCTAATAACATCGGATGCCATAGCTTGCCATCCTCGTATCCGTCTCTCTGGATCCTCGCCGTTTCGTATCTATCCCATCTTTCTTCCTCCGCTTTCGCTCGCGTTTCCTTCCCTCCTTCCCCCTCCCCCTTCTTCTTCGTCAAACCCTACTCTCCATTCCCGGCAAAAAGTCGGCAAAGGAAATGTTCGCAAAGAAAACCAAGACGAGCAAGAGAAAGAAGAAGAAGAGGAAGAAAAAATTGGGTTAACGAGGCGTTGATCACGGCGCGATTTTAAATAATTGACCGGGACCGAACGAATGCGATTGAAGCCGAGGCCACGTCGGTTGACTGCAATCGGATTGGTCCCCGTCTCCCGCGGATCACCAGTGTCTTCGCTGTTTTGCAAACTTTTTTGCTTTTCCGAAACCGAGCGATTTCGAGCGCGAGCGTAGAGATAGAAACCCGATAAAGGACTATTATTACTTCTACTACTACTACTACTACTATTATTATTACTACCACCACTACACGTCGTTTATTTTACCTCCTGCCGCGCGAACGACGAACGTCTATAAGAATTTTATGGGTCGGAATGGGATTTGGGTACACTTAGCGGTCATAAAGCGGCAGAGGTGCAAAGAGCTCCAAGTCGAGGCGGTCAACCCTCGAGCGCAAAGTCGGCGCCTTTTATCCCGAGGGGATCGACGTTTCAGGGGGTAACGAAGCTTTTACACGTTCGCTCCGCCCTTCTACCACCGACGCGGATCGAAGCTTCCGTCGATTCCTCCTCCTTCTTCTCTATATCCATTATATTGGAGGGAAGGAGAAGGCGCGGCTAGTAGCGGTGGCGAGAAAATTTACGGCGCGGCGGGACAATTAGCCCGCTTTTGGAAAACGTGCACGTTCCGTCCCGATAAAGGGACTTTGGGTAGAGACGGGGTGGCGATGATGCGAACCAACGATAATAATAAATTCGGGATAGATGGAAGGAGCGAGGAGAGAGAGAGAGAGAGAGGAAGGCGAGGTGGCAAAGGTGGTCGAAGGTTACCGCGTCCTCGGCCTTGTTCGGTTGTTGGACGTAGGGCGCTAGAGAGTGGCTTGTACCTCACACCCAATCAACTTAGATCCGCGGTTCCAGATAAGGTTTCTTCTCCCTTCCCCCCTCGCGTCGCGAACAGCGAGCGAACCGCGCGTATATACACGTCGTCACCGTCCCGGCTGGTTAAAGGCAACCTCTCTTGGATGCCACTCGCGGGGGCGGCCTGCGAATACTAAGTCACCGGGCGCAAAATGCAGGGGCGGGGGAGGAGGGGGTTCCCCACCCGCCGCTTCTTCGTGTTCTCCGTCCCTTGCCTTCCTTCACCTCTCCTCCCACTCTTCTTTTTCTTCCATGGCATGCATGCACCCGGGTAACGAGCTTTCATTAGCGACGCTGTAGGCTAATGAGCCGTGTTAGAGCCACTACGTGGACGGCCTCGAACGCGCCGCGCACCTTCGAACCGTCCACTCTCGCTTCGCGCTCCTCCTCTTCCATTTCCTTCCCCCTCCCCTTCCGCCCGGGAAACCCGGACAATTCCACGGAAACGAATCGCGCTCGAATTAATAATATCGGGAGGAAAGTTCGTGACTGTGATCGGGATCGAAAAATTTGTCGCGGTCGCGGCCAACTCGATAACATTGGCGATTTGTCCGTGAAACGAGGCGAGGCGTGATAAATCCTCCGCGCGAAAGGCGAATCGTGTTTCGTGCGTATCTAGATACCGTGGAATATGTTTATGCGGATATATCGATTATTGGACGGGGAACCGGCGCGTTAACAGGCATTGTGTCGCATTTATTATACACGGCTCGGCTCTACGCCGCTCTTATTTCCTCCCTTCCCGCGGAGCGCCGTCGTCGTGTCGCAAGTGTCTCGCGCGATCGGTCGCGGAGAAACTCGGACTTTTCCTCGCGAATTCTGCGCTCGACTCGAGCTTTCTTTCGCCGCGAGTTTCGACGGTGAGCAGAGGATAAGAGAGATGGGAAGGGACAAACACGGACGGGAGCGAGGGATAAGCGGGAGGAACGCGTTGTCGCGACCAGATCCTAGCGAGCAAGTCTAGCTGGTATTTATGTTAATTACCGTGGACGTTAATTAGAGTCGGTGCCCTCCTCGTGGTGCGGCGCACGAGGACGATCGCGGAGAGGAATAACGAGAGCTCGAGGAGGAGGGCAACGAAGTCGGAAGAGAAGGACGAACCGAAGGAAAGGGGAGAGGAGAGATCGATCGAAGTTGAAACTCGGCATGAAACTCTTGGTCGCATTGTCTGCCATCGGATTTCGCTTCGCGTATCCGATAAGTACCGTAATTCTCGTGGTCAAGCGTCTTAATGAGACATCTCCCTTTCTCTCTCTCTCTCTCTTTCCTGTTCTAGATCTTCGCTTCGAGATTCACCAACGAATCGATCGATCGAGTAGTAGTCGCGATAACACCACGCGCGACAATTTTCTCGCGACTCGCGTAATACGTGGATGACATGGTTGAGAAGAGAAAGAAACGGAAATGCAAGAAACGGTGAGAAGACGGTAATGATAGGTGGTTGACGCTCGATTACCACGGAGACCACGGTGGCGTTTAACCGTCGATCGATTCGAGCCTCGTGCGTTAAAAAAAAAGATCGAGCTTTGCCGGAGTTTAACCACCGGTTTTCCGCCTAGTAGAATCCGAATAGAAGTTCCATTGCAACCGAATCGAATGACCCAACACGACGAAGAACGTCGATCGTCCGACATTTGTGGAAATTTAACGCCATTGAGATTGAAATCGTTAGGAAACTAATGCGAGCGATTCGCGAAAACGAAAGAATCGCGGATTTCGACGAGTATTTGAGAAAGAGGAGGAGAAAGAGAGAGAAGAGAGAGAGAGAGAAAGAGAAAGAAAGGAGCAGGAAGAGAAGGTATAGAAGGAAGACCAAGTTGGCTAGGAACTGCGGCGACGAAACCATCCGTATCTTTGCTCCCCGTGTGCGAACCGTGTGCGTTCATCTTGGGCTCCTCTTTCACCGAGCGCGCGCAACACGTGAACAGCGCAACGCGAACAGAAAACCAGGAGCGTCCTTCGAGAAGGCAGAGCAACGAGTAGAATGACTTTGGAGCGGGGGCTACCGGGGGGGAGGAGAAAGCGGTGCCAGTGGTGGACGGCTGTGTACCCGCGGGACAAACCAACCGACGGACATACGTAGCTACATACGCGGTAACATAGCTATGGAAAGAGTTATAGGGGAGGGGAGGGGAGGGGGGGACCGCGGGCGGACAGTTTATGATACGGTACGACTTGAATACTCAAACGTGCCGCTAGTCGTGTCCTCTTCCTCCTCCTTCTCCCTCCCCCAACTCCGCGCTTCCCTTTTGCGCGGCCACGACCTGTCTCTAACTCCGACTATCTGCATCGCGACTTTAACTTTTCCACCACGGGGACTACGTCCCCGGTGAATCCGGTCCGGCCGAACGTAACCGCATCGATATAACCGTTCCTGGGAGAGGAGGGAAGGGGGAGGAATAGGATTCGACGTGCGCGCCTTTAGAAAGAAAAAGAAAAGAAAGAATCACTCGTACATGGCGAGATCGGGAGGGGGGGGGAAAAAAAAAGAGAGGAATACGGTTATTCCTCGGCCGGGTATAATTATTGGCGATAGTTTTCCTTCTCCCTTCCCCCTTCCTTTTCCGCAACTCGTTCGTGCGAAAGTTGGAACGAACGTTTCTCGATTAGGTCTTATTAGATCGATCGGAAAAATTCGTGCCACGCCCGTGTACGTTTGTGCGTGTGTGTATTGGCGCGCGTGGAAAAACCCGTTTTCAATCCTAACCAGGAACTCGTAATAATCGTGGCCTATTAAGCTGCCCGTTTACGGAGAAACGACGAACTCTGGTCGTGGAAGCTGTCGGTGAACTCGGACGGCCCACGGATGTCTCAATATCGCCGACTCCCCGCTTCCCATCTCGCGGCGTGTGATTATCGCCTATTTCGTTGGAAGCTAGCACGAACCGTTTCCAACTGCTAACTAGTTCGAACTCGTCCGTTCAGGTCGTTTCATCCGTAACTAATCGTTCTCGCGCGGATTCGTACATCCGCGCCTCGTAAATCTTAAAGTTTTACGTAGGAAAATGGAAACGGAGCGATTCGAGCGGGGATCTTGTTCTCGATCTGGCGAATCGGTAGGAATCGGTCGAATTATATACGAAGTGCGCTCAATAATCGTTAGGTGAATCAACGCCACTCCCAAAGCTATATTTATACATGGAAATACGGATACGGAAAACGCGCCCTCGATCCGTTTCGCGTTCCGACCGATTATGACTCGCTCGAACCGAAATGTTCCGGCGAATACCGTCCAATTTGCCGGCTTCCCAACGGATTAATCGCGTTGGACAGGACGGAGGATATTTCGGAGGAATGGCGGTCGATACCTCGTCGTAGCGGGAAAGAATTTTCGGAAAGATGTTTATCTCGGTTGAAGATGGGGCGGTTTTATCTATAGCGTATCGGAGTGAATCATGGGTGTCGCGAGATCATCCGACACACGATGTTTCGGACACGGGGGGAGGAAGAAATTGGCGGAAAGATTGGCGAAGGCAGGACGCGTGGATTCCGCGCAATTAATTATCGGGATCGGGTTGGGCGGGGTGCGCGCGACGGAAAGTATCCGGTTACCTCGGGTTACACGGAGGAGGAGGAGGGGGGAGGGGGGAGGGAAGAAAAGTGGATACATCCGCGGACGTATTAAAAAGTTCGTCTCTCGGGATCTCGGATGGTGGAATTGGATAAATTCGTCGGTCCGTCGGGCCCGTCGTGGATTTACGAACCGCTGGCTCGCGTCGCGCCACGCACGATATCGAATCTCGGATCGACTTGGCCGGGAAAAGCCGATGGAATCGTAGCGTCCTATCGAGTTTCTCCCGAGAGAATGGAGAATTGGGTCGGGAAAGGAGGTATACGAAGAAGAAGAGGGAGGAGGCGCGGTGGGAAGAGGAGAGGCTTTAAACTCAATTATCGAGGAAGGAAGCGAAGGGGGGTCTGGCACGGGTTACGAAGGGGAACGTGGCGAGGTAGGTAGCGTGGCGAGAGCAAGTAGGCAACGCGACAAAAGGGGACAAAAGCGTGCAAAGCAAATGAGCGTAAATAACCGCCTACGCCCCGCCGCGAGACGTTCGACACCTTGGTTCGCGAGTACGTCGGTCTCGGTGCCATTATTTCATTAATTAGTGTCACTCGCGCGGCCAGCCGTAGACGCATAAACACGAGAAGTTCTGCGTACGGGCCGTGTTACCGCCACCCGCTTTGTTCACCTCCACCATAAACCCTCCGAGAGAAGAGGACCTCGTCTCTCCTCTCTCTCTCGCCCGGATATTCCTCCACCGTGTACGTATCACCCTTTTCTCCGTTTCCTTCCATCCTTCGTTGACCCTTTGATCTCGCGTTTTATAGTACCTAGTGGAGAAAGAGAACGAGAAAGGGAGAATGGCGAAAACTTCGTGATATTCAACGATCTTGGCAAAAATTTCTTTGCGGCATTTCGAATCGATTTCCCTTTTTTTCTTTTTACGAGAAGTCGAAATAATCGATGATTAGTACTGGTTAAACTCGGTAGAGAATCATCGTATCCGATTCCAGGGAACGATTCGGGAGATGGTTCAATCGTGTTTTTATTTCTCGCGTTATTATCGTTAGAGCGTTCTAAATTCACGCGGCGATTCCAGCAAGAAGCGTTTTCCATGATCGGTTGAAATTGTAGGAACGATCGCGCGTCGACTATCTCGGAGATCGATACCATCGATTGGAAAAGTAGTAGCGTGTACCGTGTGTGTCGTAAGAAAGATTACAACTATTGGGTTTAACGAGATTTCTCGGCAAGATTAGAAGAGGCGAGAAAACGACTCGCGGCTCGAACGACTCGTCACGCGATCATCGGACGTAGACGTAAACGGTGATGGTACGCGGTGGTAGTGGCGAACGACGAATAAGACTCGTCGAAGTTTATTAAACGGGTGATTCGTAATCGAGAGGAGTTTTTTTTTTCGCGACTAACGAACCAAAGGTTCGTCCATCGGAGTCCATGCGGGAGAGCGAATTGGTAACAAGGCTGCAACGCTTGTAGCAGTGGCCGCTACAAGAGGCAAACAGGCTTCCTTTCATTACGATTCGTCAAGGTTTTTTTTTTTTTTTTTTTTTTTTTTTTGATCTCGCGACGCAGTTTCGAGCTAGTCGCGCGGCGCAATTCGTTCGTTCGCAAAAAACGACGACGACGTTTATATTGTCCTCTCGACAGTTTCTATTTTCTTTCGAATCTGATCCAAAATCTATCGCGCTTAGAGCGAAGCGCGATCATCATTTTTCGAAACGCGACGAATCGAGAATGATGAACGTCGAAACGCGAGCGAGATTGAATCACGCTGATTATCTTGGCCGTGGAGAAGGAGAGAGAGAGAGAAGGAGAAAAAAAAGAGCGTTCGTTTCGAGGTTACGATCGTTGTACGGGTAGAGAGTGCTCGGTTTGTTCCAAAAGGGAAGAGACGTTTATATTTTCACGCCTTAACGCGATCGTTCGGGAGTTAATTACCGAGGCTCGGTCATCGCACGGAGCTCCTCTCGGTCGTGTTGCCCTTCGGCGGAAATTTCGTTCGTGCACGAGATTCGTTCACCACGGCGATACAGAAAGCCAAAGTGTGCCCGTTGCGAAATCGATTCGACCGGATTCGAGAGATCCGAGACACGTCGCCGACGGCCTTCCGATCGACCGGATTATTTTCATTCGTTAGAAACGATTCCCGATCCTTATTTACGCGTATAACGTTATCGCGTTAAATCATCCGATTATCAGAGGGAAACGGTTTCCCACGATGCCGTTATCGTGCATGCGTTACACCACCCCATTTTCCACGCTCGCCCCGAGAAAGGGATCCCTAATAATTCCCCGTTTCCAAATCTCTCCGCCCTCTCTCTCTCTCTCTCTCTCTGTCAGGCATCTAACAGGAACAACCTACATCGTCTTCGATCGTCTTGGACACCGCGTGGCTAATCGTAAGGTTCGTAAGGAACGGTTCGTAATTTATGTTGCGTTCTTCCCTTCTTCCCTTCCTTTTGGAGATTCGTGGTGATCGTGGAAGAAGAAGAAGATTCGTCGGACCGTTCATCTTCACCGATAAACGCGATTCCTGTGTGCGTACACGTGACTTATTCCTCCTTTTCCAAAACGCGTTCTCTCTGCGCTCGGCCGACATTCTCCCACCCTCCCTTCCCCAATCGTTTATCGTAAATTTTTAAGTTTATTGGAATGATAAAGCGCGCGTTCTCCTTAGATTCATCCGGACGTCAACCTCTCATTCGTATCCGCGTTACAGGTATCGAATCGATAAGCTGGGGGGAGGGGCATTGTTGAGGGGCGCGCCGTGTAAAAAGCGTTGGTTCGCTCGCTCGCCTCTTTTCGCGTGGAGGAACGTAACGGTGTTGATCCCCGCGCGCGAATTCGGGGGAGGGGGAGGGGAGCAGCGGTATCGAAGGGCACCGCACAGAACGATACATGTATTACGTACCGCGGCAAAAGATACATGGTATCGGGCGAAGCCGCGAACGCGCCGCGGCTTTCTCCGACCGCCAAAAAGTTTACATCCCCCGCTATATCCCCCGCTCGAGCCGTCCCGACCAAAAGATTTCTCGTTACACGATCCGAATAAATCATGGTACCCCGCGGGTGACTTAATTAGGTGAGCGCCTGTTAAAGGGGAGAACTCGATTACGAGGCATGGTGAAAAAAGGGGGCGCGTGTAAAAGGTACCTATAACGTGCGTGCGTTCCCGAGTATTTTCGTCCGGTTGATTATTCGATACACGCCGGACACGCACCGCTCTCGCTTCCCTCCTCTTCCTCCTCCCCCCCTCCTCCCGCCACCAATTCTTCCTTTCCTTCCGATGAATAATTGCTTTTTACCGCGATTCCAGTGCCGGCTCCGATCCTAATAATATTCCCCTACGTTTTTCTTTACCGTTCGTCTCGAATCATCGCCAACGTTCCCCGACCGTTCGTGTCGGCCAGAGAACGGGAATGGATTCTCTCTTGTCCTGCTCAGGTGACGATAATTAATTTTGTTGATTATTCTCGAGTGGATTCGTTTCGAGTAGGGGTGTAAAATCGCTACGTACGGTAAAAACGGACATCGGCGAATATTTATCGAGTTTATCCAAGCCGAAGGATTTGAAAGACGCGGCGTACGATCGGAGTTGATCGTGAACTTGCCGTTTTTAGAAAAGTTGCCGTCGCTTTACGTTCGTTTCCCCTTCTTTAATCCACCTCGAGACACATTTTCTCGTCGTCGCCAGATGCGTTCGCGTCGATAAGATCCTTCTCGAAGTCGAAGGATTCGCGGTGTCAAGGGTCACGCGACGATACGGTTCCCAGCGTTAGAGGAAGGAAAGGGGAGAGGGAATAAAGCGGCGGTTGCGGAAGAAAGAACGAAAGGGAACTCGGGGAGGGACACGACTAATTAACGAACGTTGCTTCGTTCGATTTACATTTACCGACTGCCCACTCCTCCCCTTCCCTTCCCTCCCGCGGCCAAGGGTGCGAACGGGTGCAGCTTCGTTAGCGCCTCGGACGCGTGATTTCGAGGAGCTCGCAACGCTTACATCGGAAATCCAGGCCTTCTACGTGGAACACCGTTCGAGGTTAATTCCCAAAGCGGAAAAGAGTCGATCGGTTGCTCCTCCTCCTCCTCCTCCTCCTCCTCCTCCGAATAGCATCGAACCGCGGAGGAGTCGACTCTAATCGTTCTTGTCGCCGCATCAAAAAGGGACGTTATTTTATCTCGCTCAAGGACAGGTTTGAAACAGCTCGCAGCTAATTTTGCGGTCGACTGCTAAACGGCGAGGAAGAGACCGAGAGACGAAAAGAAATTCTCCTCCTATCTTCCGTGCCGTTTTACGTTCTCTTCACCCAGCCGCAAGAAAATGGAAATTGCCGCTCGCTTCGAAGCTCGCTTACGCGAAACTCGTAATACTAGGAATCTGATATTTCTTCCATCCTTCGGACATCTCGAATGGTTCACCGAAGGGCCCATCACCGGACCTCCTATCTTCTTCCCGTAATCAGTTTGCGCGCGTTAAGTTTTTGCCTTTTCCTTTTTCCTTTTTTACCTTTTTTTTTTTCAACGGTTCGAAGAACCGTTTGCCTCTTGGGGAAGACGAGTCGAAGGCGAAAGGAAAAACGTGGTCGTGGAAGATGGAAGTTTTACGAGCGAAATTTTTAAGCGACTTGGAGAAAATTCGATCACGCGTATCGACGTCGGCGTGATTTATCTCGAGCGACACTTGGAGAAGTGTAAGCAGAGTAAGGGGGGAAGAATTCGGTAATTGGTTGGAGCGCGGGAAGGAAATCGTTAAACTTTCTCTCCGTTCCTCCCTTATTTTCACATACGAGAACGTAACGTCGTACGTTTGGATCGTAGGTATATCGTTTGGTGATCGTTTCGAGGCGAAAACGAATATCGTTATTCTCGAATTTTATTTTATTTCACTTCCCCCTTTAGCACGGTTTCGGTAGCATTTAATCTCCGTGGCTGCACATCCCCGTGTCGGAAATGAAAGGATTCTTCTTTTGGTCGGTCTTTGGTTCGGTTGGTCGCCGGGGCGCGCGATGCGTGAGGCCTGGCAAGGTGCAAATCTCATACACCTGGATCGTTACACCGTGAATCAGCGATTGCTTTTACGAAGCCGGGGATATTGAAATGGGGCTGGAAGAGGGACGTCGAAGACTCGATTTACGAAGATGAGGCGCGCTCGGCTTAACTCGCGTTCCCCGCCTCTGTCGGTGACGACCTCCGCCCGTTTCAACATGCGCCGATGATTATCGAGATGAAACGTATCTTTTTTGTATTTATATATTACGTATCATTAATGCGACTCCTTCGGTTACGTTAATAATAACGATCCTGTTCTCCTTCTTCCTCCTCCTCCTCCTCTTCTTTTTTCTTCGTCGTTTAATAATAAATAGTAGTCGCGTATCGTCTCGATCGTGGATCGTGGAAGGAAGAAAAAAAGAAGAAGAAGAAGAAGAAGAAGAAGCGAGATAAGAAGATATTATTTTTGGAGGACGAGATGTAACGGGGAGGGAGGGAGGGAGGGAAAAAGGCATTCCATGTAAAAACGTGAATCTGACCGTTGAGGGGAACGTTTCGATCCTCGAAGGTGTAACTACGCACGACCGAGTATCCTCGAGTATTCTTTCGGCCCGTTCGACGATCGATGGAACACCGGAACGAGGGACGAGGTAATAAATTATTATCGCGTCGATAAAGAATGTCGATGGGGTCCGATGATACTACGGGCTGTGTCTCGAAGAACGCGGTCTCGGTGGTTATCGGCCGCCTAATAGACTCGTTTCCGAGTGTCATTCCCGATATCAACGGGTACGGCATGGGCCGATTCGATCCCATCCACGGGATCGTGATTTCGGTGTTTTGCGGCTCCGTTATTTCGCGCTCGATCTTATCCTTCCCTTCTCCCTCCCCTTCCTTTCGTCGAATCTATCGTTATCGAATCGCGACCGATTAACGCGGATTCGGATCGATCGATCCAAACTTCCACTTCCACGACTCTCGCGGAATCTCGCCCTAGTCTCTTGGAAATCTCTGCCCTCTCCCCCGGATGGGGCGGGTTTGCGCGCGCAGCGCCGTCGTCGAGGTCCGGGTTGCGTCCCGTGACAAAGCGGTTCGATGAATCAAACGTATCCGAGGCTAATAGCCCTCGGCTCCAGGAAGCGAGCGAAACGAGCCGCCTTATCTCGCGCCGGACCGATATTTGTCGAGAGCGAAGCCGGTCGATCGATCGTAATTGAATCTCTGCGCGCGCGCGCGCTTGTATACGCGCCCCTTTCTTCCCCCTCCCCGGTCAACGATGATTCCTCCTCCTCGTCCGGCCTCGGTACCGTGAACGAAAACGTGATTCTGTTTTCTCGCCAACTCGGCCGCCGCGCTCCGTTTCTGCATTTTTCCACGTACGGTATTGTATGGTGGGGGGAGGGGGGGAAGGTTGGTCCGCGCGCCAAATCCATCCGGCGAACGGTCTTTGCGGTTGTAAAGCGGCGATCAGACACAACACTCGCAAGGGGCCATTTTCGGTGTCGACGTCCGAGGTCGTCGTACCGTTTTTAAACTCTTTTATCGCGTCTACCGTGGCCGTGAACCAAACTCCCCTTTCATTTTATTGCCCTCGTTCACGCTCGAGCCGTCGCTCGATCGTCACGACTCGTGGACGCACGCATTCTCTCCTCCACACGCGAATCACGAATGGAAATTCGTTCGTTTTGCTCGCGATCGCGACTAGTCCCACCTACCTACCTACCTACCTGCCTGCCTGCCTGCCTGCTCTACCCTACGGATCGTCCATCCGTGCGAATCGTCGTCGCGAACGATCGATCCGATCCCGGCTCCCTTTCTTCCCATCTCCGCCGATGATTCGCGGCGTTGAACGTTCCGAAAAGTCGGGGCTCTCGATCGGATCCCTGGTTAATCGTCGGCTGCGGGAGGGAGGGACGACGATCCCTTTTACGATAGGCGTCGTAAAAATTACGGCGATCGTAATTCGTTGATCCCCTTACTCGTCGGGCGATCGGGGGTAGGGGCAGCCGGGACGTTGTAACGACACCGGTATCCGTGAGAGAGGTATCCGTGTTCGCGGCGCGTACAGAGCAGACGTTGAAAAGATTCTCGATCCGTGACACGCGTTCCGTAGTAGATCCGAAGGAACCTCTACACCTACCTCTATCTCCGGTAGAATCGCGGGTTGGACAAGCGCTCCCGCTGTTACAACGTCCCGGTGAGCACAATCGGCGGCGCAGGAATGTAGACCAATCCTTTCACGCGTCTGGCGAGCGTATGTCTTAACACCTGCGCGCAACCATTCTCGATCAATCTTGGGCGTCGTTGATCGATCGTGCCTGTATTACATAAAATAGAAACGTTCGTCGAGTTCCTTTTATCGCGAGTGCCCGTATTTATTAATCCGTCGCCAAGTTTTTCGCCGTCGAATTATAAATCCCTCCCTTACGGCTCGCGCGCAATTTGTTCGTCACGCGTCTCGCTTTATTCCCGGCCATTCGCCACGATCGGGAACCGTATGAATCCAATATGAATCCGAGTTATAGTCGGGGAACGATAGGAAGGAAGGAAGGAAGGAAGGAAGGAAGGAAGGGAGGTCGTCGAGCGCGACGATCGAGAGGCACGCGTGGCGCGCGTGTGCCGATGGGAAACGGGCGCGAAACTATGCGCTCAGTCATCAGCCGAGGACGCGGTTGCATCGTCCACGGGGCCGTTTGCGAAATCGCGGGTCGTGCTCGTCGAGGGTCAAGGGGCACGCAAAAACGCGCGTCGAAACGGCAGTTTATCGCCATCTCTTTTCACTTCTTCTCGCTGATTTACGGCCACGATTATTATTATTATTGTACGCCGCGCGAGAAAAGGTTGTGCTTCCTTTTTTCCCCTAATCCGCTCGTAACACGACGATGCCTCGTCAGCTTAGTCCACGACGGGAGATTGGTCGAGTCGGCGACTTTAAACCGAGCTGCGTAGCAAGCGTTCCGGTTGCGTAGATCGCGAACGCTAAGTAGATAGGCGCGTTCTATCTGAAATAGCCGGGAACGGAGCCGCAACGCTTCACCGATTCTGCGGGGAATGTTCTCGACGGGGGTTGCGTCCCCTCCCGCCCCTCCTCCCGACCCTTCGATCGATGCGTGTTGAAGCCAGAATCCGATCTTTCCGATCCGATATGACAGGCAGAAGACTAATCGAAACGCGATCCTAATTGGTCGATCGGGAATCACGCGCTTCCTTACCTACGAGAACCGTCCCTGTAATGACGATAACGAATCTCGCGAAAGAATGCCGTAGTAGTGATTCGGAAGCAATCGGTCTCCCCGTGTATCGCGCCACTTTTACGCGGCGCGACATTAATTATCCCGAGGGGGAAGAAGAAGAGAAGATGGCGGTCGCATCGTGTTCGCGCTCGATACGATTGCGTTAGATTACAGATTTTTATCGAAGGCGAAACGAGGTGGAAACGAAACGAGGTGGGGCGAAAACGGCGGCGTTCGTTATTAAAACAGAGGGGGCTCGTTCGGTACCCCCTCCGCGATCCCCGGGATCGAGATGCCATTGCGTCGGCGAGATCATCTCGTACACGTCCCGCGGTGTGGTGGTATCCATCGCCGCGGTGGATCGTGATTCTACACGCTCGCGGGATTTCATATTTACGCGGTCGAGTCTGACGAACGGGAAAGAAAAAAAAGGGGAGGGCGGGGAGGAATAAATAAACAAAAATAAAAAAGAGAGGAAGAAGAGAGGATGAAAAACGCGCGCGGTTTTGATCGTCCTGCCGCGAGATCCTCGCGTCCGCGTCTATCCATCCGTTCGTTATTAACTTTACGCTATCTTGGACGACCATCTTTACGCTGCCGGATCGAGTGAGGCGTATCTACCGAGTTGTTGGCCTACCGACATTACGTGGCCGCACACAAACGCACCCCCCTCTGTGTACCCAGCGCTGGGTATAACAGGCTTAGCTCCGTCTCTCTTCAAAATTGCCCGCCATATTTTTACCATATTACTTCATTTTTAAGCCACCTCCCGCTTCTGCCGCCATCTCCAGCTTCCCTCGTTTTCTCGCTTCTCCTCTCCATCTCGACGCGCTTGTCGATCCTCTTTCGCATTTACATCTTATTCGTTCTCCCTCCTCCCCTCTCCCTCTCTCTCTCTCTCTCTCTCTCTCTCTCTCTCTCTCTTCACTGCCTTCTCTCCCCGGTTGGTCAAAGTCCGCGATAGACTGCGATACCGCGATTTTACGTGGTGTTTCTCTCCGCTCGGGCTCGATCCGTGTGGCCCTTCTTCTGGCCCCTCTTCTTCGTCTTCTTCTTCTTCTTTCCTCGTTTCGATCACCACCGCAACAACACGCATGCAATACGCTTTTTGTAGCAATATTTGGAGCGAATTTAAAATAATGATCGTCCCGCGACCTCGAACGTGCGGGCCGCGTCAGTGAAGCTGAAATCCGTGGAGGTGCGGCCGTGGAAGGGAAAAAAGAGCAACGGAGCGGCAAAGAGGTGGGCGGGGTGAGGAGGAGGAGGAGGAGGAGGAGAAGAAGAAGAAGAAGAAGAAGAAGAAGAAGACGACGACGTCGAAAAGGAAGGAGGAGAAGGAGGAGGAAGGCCGACGTCTACGGGGCAAGTTAATGAGATCACGCGTAATCGAAAATTGTCTGGCGTTCGAATTTTATTGGAACGGCCGTTGCCCACGCAAAAATCACTCCCGCGGGCCCCTCTGGTAGCGTACTACGAGCGAGCAGCCGATGATGATGCTCTGGATGATAGGGGTATATATACGCGCGTAAAAGGGGGAACCGGGGAGGGGCCCTCTCGTGCACGATCCACCTCGTACGTGGCGCGATAATAATAGGCGATCGCGCAAATATACGTGCGTTTTCGAGTCGTTTCGTGTCACTACCACGTTGTCGCATCGACAACGCCATTTTCGAACGATCCCGCCACACCTTTTTCCCTTCTTCCGTTTGCGCGCGAATTCAGCGATGATGATAGTCGACGCAGCTACGTCGAGTTAATTGGAAAGTCGACGATCGATCGGAGTCCGATGCCGCATGGTAATGACGGTACCTGCGCCCTCCTTCCACGCCACAGATTCGACGGTATAATCGGGGGCCGGTTCTCTCCTTCAATAGCTATCATTGGGCGTGGATTTCGCGGCATTTACGTTTCATCGGCAAACTTTGTTATTTCCCACAACTCCGATTCTTTGATCGCTCGAGACGAATCGAACCAGCTGCCTGCTGTTACGCGTTACGGTGCGTTAGATTAGGTAGATTAGTAATCGGAATCTTTTCGTCCCTCGTCGATCGAAACGATGCGGGTGATAAACGCAGCGCGATCCTTCCTTTTCGTTGCCGAACGCGTTGCGAAACGAGGCGATTTTTCTTCGCGGAAAGAGGTTGCTTTTCACGAGGACAGGCGGCGGTTAAGTAATCAGCCGGTGAGCAAGTAGGTGAGACAAATGCGTGGCGTGATATTCGACGCGAAATAGATGCGGGAATAATACGATACGATATACGAAGAAACAAGCCGCAACGAACGTAAGCGGGTTGTGGTTACGCGCGCAATTTTTTCACGCGTGCCACCAAATCGAATGATTCGAAGGGGAACGGTAATGATCGGACCGTGTTTTTTTTCTCTCTCTCTCTCGTTTCCTACGTCCCTGTTGGGAAGGTGGAGGAGGAAAGGCCGAGGGAAGAGGCGTCGATTATCGGCGAGAGGGAAAGAATCTCGTTTGAGATTCGACGCGTTGCGCTCGATCTCGAGTTTATGCGTTTTCTCGAGAAAATGCAATAATCGATCGCGAGCCGCGTTCGATACGGAAGGATGAAAAATGTGGATTCTGTCGGAGGAAACGGAGTATAAAATTATACTTTAACGACGCTCGCATATTACGTATGCCGTGGATCCAGCCGAGGAACGTATCGCTGGTCGTACCAGTAGTGGTCGAGTGTCGGAAGCTTTCGATCAAACGTGCTAGCGATGGTAATACGCGTAATGATAGGTTGCGTATCGACTAATCATAAGTCGGACTGTGAAATTTGGCCGAATTCGTTCCTCGCCGCTCCGGTGTCTAGAGGCGAGAAATGCCTAATGCGTTCGTTCCCTCCCGTTTCTTTCCTTTTTCTTTTTTCCCTTCTCTCTCTCTCTCTCTCTCTTTTCTCCCTCTTCCCTAGAGTTTAAAAAATCTGGAATTTGGTTCGATCGAATTCGGATTGGGGAATTTGGAAGTATATCGGTGGAGGAGCGAATAGAGACGTTTGACACGTAGGAGAAGACGATTCCGTGGACGAGGAAACGTCGCAAGTGGAGGAAGTGGCGGGATACTTTGCGCAAGGCCAACGCCGTTCGTGGGGGCAAGGTAACGAGCGGTTAGCCGATAGGTACGAGTACAACAACAACGATGCGGCAACAACCTCCTGTAGGTAAGTCGAGGAACGCAGGAGGTAGGTAGGTAGAGGTAGGTAGGTAGGTAGGTAGGTAGGTAGGTAGGTAGGTAGGTAGGCAGTGTGTGGTAGTCGTCGGTGCTGGCTGGGCTGCCGTACTATATTATTAAGGCGGCCAACCGGTGTGACGCTCCGCGTCCCAGGAGCCAATGGCACCGCGTCTCATCGCGGCAGGAATGCGTCCACTCCTACCTCCGCTTTTGCCCTCCACGAAAACGAGCAGCCCCCACCGTTTCCGGCAAGATCGACGAATTCTCCTTCTTGCCTCCTCCTGCTCCCTCCCCCCTCCTCCCTACTCCGCTCTTTCACCATCACTCTCGCATCAACAACACCGATTTCCGTTCCCTCCGTCCTCCACCGGATGTCGGTGTACCGCTTTATTTCGCCCAATCTCTTCCCCTTTGCCCCGTCCCAAATCCACCTCTTCGCTCTTGCTCCATTTTACTTTTACAAGAAATTCGCGACAGTTTCTCGTTTCCTTCCTCTCCGTGTCTCTCTCTCTCTCTCCGCCCTCTTAATCATCGGATACGATTAATCCCGTACGACGCAAGAGGCAATTTTCGTAAGAATATTACTTTTCCCCGAACGATTCGATCGATTCCGAGAGAAAAATACAATCTTTTCCCTTCCTCGCATTCGGATTATCGTCGTGCGTTCTCGATCCCTCTCCCTCGGTAGTCGGAATCGCGATCTTAATAAGATCGAACGATGGAAAAGACGACGACGACGATGACGACGAATAGGCAGGGAGGAAAAAGCGATCGGCGATGGTATCCGAGGCGGCGTGTAATAACCAAGAAAGGTCTCGATCTTCGTGGACAATTTACGAGGATAAAGTGGGTCATAAATGTAATTATGGCATAAATTATGATTATACAGCTACCCCTTTGCTCGGAACGAACCGAACGAACTCTTATCGTTCGTGGTGGAGGGGAGAAGTTTGGCGACGTTTCCGAATTCCTCCTCGAATCGAATTCCGTGCATCGTGTCCGAGGGGCCGAGTCGACCCTTGCGACTCTCGAGCGCGGCGATCTTTCGAAAGAGAGAGAGGAAAAAAAAGGGGAAAAAATGACTCGTCGTACACGAGTGAACGTACTTACGGACGGACGGAACGGTTCGATTTTCGTCCGCGCGAAGGATAAAGCAAGGGACGGGACGAAGGAGAGGGGGGCGAACGAGGATCCTTATTAAAAATAATTCCCATGCGGGCCGGTCCCTCCCCGGTCCCACCCACCCACCTCTTCCCTCGTCGGCATTCCGTCAATTAAGAGAGAGGCCTTCCGATCCACCACCGTGGATCCAATTGGAAATAAAGATGATCCGTGCACGGCGCCGGACACTTTCGCGATCTTTCGTAATCATAGAGTTTCGCGATATGCTTATTAAATCGAGGCAATCGTGAGGAGATACCGCGATACGGTGCACCGTTGCGCAATCGGGTAGAGCCCTCGGGATAGAAGAGGGCTCCCTTCTTCTTCCTTTCTCCCTCTCGACGATAGCTTTTACCTCTTCCTTCTCTTATTATACGTTGCGCGCCACGGACGCGTATCACGTCGGAACGAGACATCGATCGAGAACGGCGAGAACCGCTTATTATTACGGTTTTCGCGTTTCGAGGAGTCCTTCCCCCTTCCTCCCTCTTCCTCGTTCTCACGCGCACGCGTCGTCGGTCTATTTCGATTTGGCGTCAAGAACGACAACGGGTGGTTGAAGCAAGGAGGTGTAGCGCGATCTTCTTTAACGTTTCTGCTACCTGCTCGGTTCGAAGGGGTCAGGGTCCAGGGTCGAGCGTGATTTTCTTGGCCCACCACCGCGTGCCACCGTCGCAGCTTCGCTTCTCCTTTTGTCTCCTCGCTCGTTCGATCGCGCCGCGCGACGATAATTTAGAATCGAGAGGGAAGCATCATCGCGGTGACGATCGCGGTAATAGCACTAGTAGTAGTAGTAGTGGTAGTAGAAGTGATATTAGCGGCAATAGTAGTGGTAGTGGTGATGATTGTATCGTTGGTATAATAGTCGGACTTAAACGTTCGCCTCGAACGTGTAAGGATACGTCGTATAAGATACGTCGTCGCCGTGGAGGACGTTAACACGGTGCTACGGGCGCGGCAGGGGGTTCGGTGTGGCTACCAACCTCATTTTTATGATTATTTGGCGGCGTTATTGCCGCTTGACCCGCCATTAAACGGTTAAATGGGCCGAGCAGAGAGGGTTGCGGCCGCGTTCTTTACGACACTCGAGGACATTCGCTTCCGAGGTAGACCAAAGGTCGCATCGTGCATATCCTACTTAACCCTTTGCTCGATTTCATCGTGATATTTCCTCCCCCTCCCTACTTCTTCTTTCCTTCTTTTTCTCCTCATTTCCTTCCTTCCTTCCTTCCTTCCTTCCCTCCTTTCTCTCTTTTTTAAATAGAAACCGATGCCACTCGACCCGGGAACTGCGGAACTCGGGAATCGATCCGTTCGAGCGACGAACGTTTTTTCGCTCGTCCACCCTTTATTCGCGATACCAAGGAGGAGCGCACAAAGACGACGACACGATTCCCCGCCTTAATTCCATTTATCGGTTCGCCATTTTTCGCGATCGCGGCATACATTAAGCCACCGTTTGCAACACGTAGCCTCGCGAATATACGGTTAAGCCCATGTTTCATTCATGAGCCATAAAGTTGCCGAGGACGATGGACGGTGGCCGATGGTTGGAAGCTCGCTACGTTCCCGCTTCCTCCATTCCTTTTTTTTTCATCGCGTCAATTCTACCCGTGCGAATCGGACCGGACCCCTTTTTCCACGATCGACCTTCGAATTTTCACCCGCCTCCACCCCTCCTCGAGAACGCGAATTTCTGCGATTGCGAACACCTCCTTGCCCGTTTGTCTACTTATCTATCAACCTCGTGTCGACGATCGTTGGGAGGAAGAGGAAGAGGGGCGCGTGGAAACGTCATCGATCCGTTGGCCGGGGAAGAAGCGAAGGATAGATACGGTGGAACGTCTTCTCCGGTGGCAGCGGTGGTTAACCGGTATCCCGGTTGTCTGATTTGCATTCACCCGGGAACTCGAGCGTCGCAAAGGTTAGAGAGACACTCGAAAGGAGGGAGATTCCCTTGCTCTCCTCGTGTATCTCTTCGTGTATTTGTTTGTAACTCCTCTCGCTTTCCTCTCTTCGTCCTCTCCGCCCTCTCGCTCCTTCTCCCTATTATTCCACGATCCAAGCCTCCCGGTTTCCTGCCTTCCTCGTTCCATCTTACCTTCTGCGCGATTTCATCGCGGTTTTCGTCCCCCTGCAACGATCCGCGCTCGTGTCGGGGCGCTGCTCGTATCCTTTCCACTTTTGTAGGCGCGAGGTAATCGTAAGTAATCGAGCCAAGCCGGCAATACGTTTGGCATCGGCCGCTGCCTCCATGGTGGTTGCTTCTGCCCCTTGCTCTTCGCACGGCGTAACGGCACATTCGGTGGCAAACAGAGACAGAGAGAGGTTAGCTCCGGGTTTGTCGTTTCGAGTTACACGAGTTACTCGCGTACCGTGACCCACGACGCGGATTCCGGGACCGTTCGCGAGTTCTTATCTCGTCACCTTTCCCGTTTCTATATATACATATATATATATATAGAGAGAGAGAGAGAGAGAGACTTCTTCTCTCAGAGGAGTCCGTTACGACGAAGGAGTCCATTTCTACGCGATACGTTTTCTTCTTATGGAGCGAGGATCGAATCCGCACGCTCCAGTTTCGATCCGGTCCGTCGATATCCGGGATCGTGGAACGTCCTTGGTTCGGTGGAAAAAATCGGGAGGGGCGAGAAGAAGCGTAGTATCGAGGTGTACGGAGTGAGTTTTGATGGCCGATAGTTGCGGGACGAGCGATCTCGGGCTTCGGGATGAGTTTGAGGAAGACGAAGAGGGCGTCGTCGAGTGAAGAACCGAGTGGAAAACCGAGAGAAGGATAGAGCTTATCGAGATTCCCGACGGCCTTGCCCGTCGATTTATCACTCTCGCCCATAATAGGCCCGTTTTCTTCTCCCTTCCCTTCCCTTCCCACTCGGTTTCGCGGCCACGGCCTCGGCTGCGGCCGACCGAAGGGTGGTGGCGAGAACTCTTCCTCTCTAGTCGCTACTCTTTTCTCTCACGACTCGAGAAACTCGATCCAATCTCCTCCGAGGCATCTATGTAGAACGGACCGCTCATTTGTCTACCGTCCTTTTAAACTCGTATTTCGCGGCCAACCGTCTCGCTCTCCACGCCTCCCCCTCTCTTCGCAGAAACTCGAACTCCTCTCCTTCTCGAGCAAAGGAGCCAAAAGGCGAACCGGATGCGCTCTATCTTCGCCCCAAACCCCCTTTTGTCGTGTGCCGGCAAATTTTCGTATCGTCGTACGAGCAGCAGCCGGGGAAAGCGACCGCGCGGTGGATCAAAAGGAACGATTTGACCCGATTCCCACCGTTTCTCTCCTCCTCCTCCTCTCGGTAGCGTAAGCGGAGGAACTGTCCCTCCCCTCTCTTCTCTCTCTCTACACTCGTCCTTTAGCCGGCGTTCGTTTCGATCCGTTTGGATTCGCGAGCTGGTCGCGAAAGCGACAGCGGCGAAAGGTCTCTCTCTTGTCCACATTTAAAGCCGATAAATATCTAAAGGAATCCCGACAAGCATATGCGCGGAACTTGCTCGCGTTCGCGGATGATCGAGGAGCTGTCGTCGTCGCTCGCAGCGACTTTCAACCGTAGCAACGATTTTATTTCTTCTACCATAGTCCCGTGCATAGACGCGTATTTCATCGAAACGGACAGCCCGTTTCGCTACCGTGCATCCTCCAATCGTGGGATATCGCTCGTACGATATCGATGTCACTGAAAGAACGCGCCTTGGATCGCGAAATCGAGGATTCAACGGTGGTAAAGTGGTAAGAGTGGAGAGTGACGGAGGGAGGAGAGATATATATATATATATATACTCGAATTATCCGGGATCTAGCCGAGGGCGACGAACAATGACACGCCGGCAAACGCGCTGGTATCGTTGCCTCGCTCACCGCCCCTCTCCCCCTTCCGTTCGTCGAACGCTCGTATTTTTTTGCGACCTACAATTATTCCTTTCAAATTACCGAGGCGAGCTCGATGGCCACGGAAAACTTATAATGCCCCAAAGTGGCCGAGCGGTCGCGCAAAACAAGAACGCGAGACTGAGGGCTACGCCTCTCGGCCAAATAAAAAGCGCGCGCAGCGCCGAACCTTTCGAATCGTTCCTTCGCCACCATCGCCGCCATTACGTTTCTCTTCCTTTTTTTCTTCTTTTTTTAGTTTTTCGATGTCGACAGGATCGAGGAGAACGGAATTAGAATACGCGTATATCCTCAAAGATGAAATTTTTGGCCGCGCGAGAAATGGATTCGAATCGATCGAAGGAAAATGCCGGGTTCGCGAACCGTTACGAGTAATTGGTTCTCTAGAACGCGATTGCTGGATTCCTAGGCGCGTGCCTGGGCAAACGTATATAAAATACAAAGCATTTCCGTAATCGCGGCCGCGGCACCACGCTCTCGCGTTCCTCTACGGCGGTTCGTGGCCGTAAACGGCGGCCGCCGCATTTCTTCGCCGATCGTTTCGAATCACGCTGCGAATCGGTAAAGAGGATCATCGGCCGGGGTCAACCATCGGCGCTCCCCACGATTCTTCGCGACAAATCCGAGATCTGTAAACGATCGAGGTGTATCGCTTACGAAGACCAATTTTCTGGATTTTTTACTGGATCAAGTCCTCCCGCCTCGAAAAATTTTATCTTCTGAAGATAAAATTGCAAATTGATGTCGCGAGGATGGGAAAATTTTAATTCTAACTAATCGTCGACGGAGGTGTAGATGGAGATGGAAAGACGATCGTGGATCTTAATCTTCTTAATCTTTCGCGAACGAAACGAGGAAATGAAGTTGGTTCGATTCTCGATTGGCTCCGTTGGAGGCGAGGCGAGATCGTTAATAAATTTGGTGGCGAGAAGAGTCGGTGGCGGTGTTGAATGGCCGCCGAGAAGAGAGACGAGAAGCGAGACGACGCGATCGCGAGAAGAAAGAAGAGGTTGTCGTCGAGCAAGGTTGCGCGAAACGTGAGACGCGGTCTCATATTTGCTTTCCACCGCCGCCGCTGTCCTTAATGACGTTGTAACGGTCGAACGCGACAATGAGATTATCGCGAGATCTCGTCTCGGACCCGGGACGCTTTAATCTCGCCTCGTTTCGCGAACTCGTTGCTTTCTCGTTTTTCCTCGATCTCTCGAACAGAGCGATGGAGCGATATCTCGAATCGGGCGGCGCCATATACGCGGCGAGGAGGAGGCGTGGTGCTCGGGTGCCACCGCGGTGTCTCTCTCCTCCGCTTTACGAGACAAGGAAATTGGTTAAACGCGTAATAATGTCGAACGGGAGGGCAGCAGGGTCGCGAGAGGATCCTTTCCTCCTCCTCCTCCTCTTCCTTGCCTCGTCTCGTTCGCGTGTCCCTTTCCTCTCCTTCTCCTCCTCTTCGTCACCGTCTCTGTTCGGCTCGCCGCCAACCCGGGGACCACACGCGGAGAATCGCGCTATCTCTTTCACGCTTCGACAACACGCTAACTCGAGAATCGTTTAGGCAGGTTATCGAGGGCCGATAACGGCCCACCTTTTCTTTCTCTTTGTACGAGTCGCGCTGCCACTGGTTCTCCTTCTCCTCTCCTCTCCTCTCCTCTTCGTTAATCGAAATACCGGATCGCGTCCGGCCGATGATTCGCGATCCACGAGAATTTGGACGAATCGCGTTTCCGTAAATTTTTACGAAGATCCATTCCCGTCGATTCGTAACGTAAACGTCTCGATGATTTATATAACAGCGATGAGATGCAGGTATGAGGTGCACGAGAGAAGAACGCGAGTAGGAATAATTATCGTTATTCTCGATCCACCGTGAATATCGTGCACGGCCCGAAGCTACGATACTAATTATAAAAAGAATCGGGTACTGTTATTATCGATAATTACGATCGAGTTAGAAATCGTTACTTTTTGCTCGCCGCAAAAACCGATTACGCGTGCAGCGAATTATCCGCGAAAACGTTTTACGCGATTAGATCGGGGGACCACCGCGTTTTCCGCGAATTTACGGCTTTCCCGTAAGGGAATTGACGCGAGGCGTGCCTCGTTTCGCGCGATATTTATCGCGTGCCATAATTGAAACGTTCGTGCGCCGATATCTAACCAGCGTTTTTCTTTCTGTTCCAGGTAAGGTCTGTTGGACGACGCTACGTTGCCAACCTTTCTTCTTCTCTTTCGGTGAGAAAAAGATTCGAGAATCGGATCGGAAATTTTCGCGTAACAATTTTGTTGTTCTCACTGAAGAGCAACAAGCAGATCGAAGAGATCTTTTCCCTCTCTTCTTCCTTCCTTCCTTCCTTTTTCTCTTTCCTTCTTTCATTCTTTTCTTCTTTCTTGGTTGGTTGATTGGTCGGTTGCGCGCAGACTCGGTACGCTACGCTCCCCGGTTATTCCGGGGAAAGGAGAGCGGGCAGAGAGAGGTGAGCCGCACGTAGCGGATAGTATACGTGCAATGTAGCGAGGAGAATGAGATATCGGACACTGACCCGCGCAACGGCGACTACTGCTTCTCGATTCCTCGCCGGAGAATACATCATTTACTCTTGTACTCGGCTATTGTACTCCGGATTCCGGGGATGACGATCGGCGGCCCATTTCGATAAATATCGTGGCTGTGCCGGATATCGTGGAGAGAAGAGGCACGAGGCATGCCTTTAAACCTAAAAGCCGCGTCCCTTCTCTTTTTCGTTTTGTCTCCCGCCGAGTGAAACGAAAGGTTCCGGGATAAAATTGGACATATCGTTATATACGGCGAAAAAGTTGTGGGTTCCGGATTGTCGCGGAGGAGCGTCGGCGGTGGAGGAACACGAGAGATCTCGTTCCGATGCACACCGGTGGACACTGTGCGGCGTGCGTTGGAAGCGCAAGGCGGCACACGGTGAACGTGTGGTTGGATTCCACACGGGGTTGGGGATAGGCAGCAGCGGCGGCGGCGGCGGCAGCAGCAGCAGCAGCAGCAGCCCGAGCAGCAGGAAGAAGGCTAGTGAACGGTAGCTAGGTGGCCAGTTAGCGGCCAAGTGTCGTGTTTGCGTTGGCTCGTCGTAAACCTGCCGAGAGAGGAGAGAGGTTGGATGCGGAGGCAGCCACCTCGGAGGAGGCTGCGCCCATCTTTTCCTTCCTCTCCTTCTCGGTCGTTCCCCGCGATTCGAACGCGTCCCGAACCTTTTTTCCCTTCCCCTCTCCCTTCCTCCCGTGAGAATTTCGTATTCGTCTCGTATTCGACGTCGATGATACGCTCGCTTCGATATATCGATTTCGTGCGAATCGCCAAGACCGAGCGACTCGAGCGAAAGCAGGGAGAGAGAGAGAGAGAGAGAGGGAGAGGGGAGGAGAGGGACGGTCGTGTCGCGGGGAACAGGTTTTCTATCAAACGGGCTGTGTACCCATCTCTCGGCTGGTTCGCACGTACCGTCTAGTCGACACCCTAGCGGATCGCAGGCAATTAATCAAGGAGAACAGCGAAACGATTTGTAGCCGAGAGTATCCGTGTAGATTTTCGGCCGTAGATTTTTAGCGTTACGGTCACGCGCATCTCATTGTTTATTTGCCGTGGCTAGCCGTATTCGATCCTCGTGAATCGGCGATAGACGAATAATTAAACAGTCGCGGACCAAAACAGGTTTGAATTCGATGATCGGGATGGTGGAGAAAAACCGGGGGATTTTTCTTGCTCGGGGACCTTGGATCGATGTTGAGGATACAGGCGCATTCCGCGGGAAGAAAGTATCTCTCGATACGATTAAAAGTCACGGTGTGGTATATCGGTGATCTCATGAAAGTCGACGAGCGTGGATGTCGCGGACGTGGAGTCTGTATCGAGCGCGCGAATTCCGAGCGGAGCCGAGTCGAGTCGAGTCGAGTCGAATGGAGTGGAGTGGAGTGGAGTGGAGTGGAGTGGAGTGGAATCGAGTCGAGGAGAACGAAGAGGAGCTTGTTCTCGACGATAGATCATATTCGATATTCGATGCGCAAGAGTGGTGGTACGGTTTCCGGTTCGTTGTTCGATTTCGACCGGATCCTTCTTTCTCCCTCTCTCTTTTTCTTCGAAAACGAGGCAAGAATGCGGGCGAAGCGAGCGCACACCGCACTGGTAATGGAAAACGCGCAGAGATCATTAAGGATACCGGTAAAAAAGAGAATTCTCGGTTTTTACCGTTCCCGTAAGTATCCTCTCGCGTTCTAGAGGGCACAGCGGAACGGACAACATTTACCGAAGAAGTTTGACGCTAAAGGCGACGACCACGCGAGGCGGCCTTGACGTATTTTCTTGCTTCCTCCGCATACTCGTTTTCGACCGCAAAAACACCCGTCGTTCGATCCTTCCTCCACTGACCCGACCTCGTTCCGATCGTCCTCGTAAATCCGTCCATTTTTCTTTCGCCCGCCGAGATATCCCGGTGCACCCTGACTTTCCCGCGAATCGATAATCATTGTGAATACAATGGATAGAAAGAGGAAGGGAAAAAAGGTGAAAAGGAAAAAATAAAAGAAAAAAGAAATCTGGGAGAAATGGGAGGTCGATGGGATTTCTAGGCGGATCAAAGGCGGATTCGAAAGAGAATCGGCTAGAGAATAATAGGGCGAGGAGGAAGATGAGGCTGACGGGGCTGTTTTTTGTACGGCGCTCGTCTTCCGACCTATCTAAAGGGTATCGCCTTCTCGCGATAATCCTTCATCGTTGTCCCGATCCTGCTCGAACAATTCGTATTCGTAAACGGTTGGCTCTCTCGGAGCCAACTTTAATCGTGTCTCGATGCGATTTCGACGCTGGTCCTCTCGGCTCGTACGTGGACGGTATCTCTCTTCGGCGCACGAGCATCGAAGAGAGCGAGCTCCTGTTACGGGATACGGAACAGGGATGTGTCCCTTCGTGGATGTTACGTAAGAAGGGCCACTTCTTCCTCGTTCGCCTCCTCCCCGACGCGAAAATTTCGCGACCGTGGTGGTGTCGGCGCGTCACGATTCGGAGACACGAGCGTTTCGTGATTACGAGTCGTTAAGAAGGGGCCCGCCGCGAACCGGTCGCTAGCTCCGCTTTCGGCGAGTCGAGCTCGTATTTCAGCGTCGTTCGCCGCGGGACAGTCCTTATCCTTCCTTCTTCCGACTTCCCACTCTTCTCTGTGGGACCGACGGTCCACGTCTCGAGAAAGGGATCGACGTCGTAGTCGTCGCCGTCGCGTCGATCCGGACGATTTTTCGGAGGCTAATGGGGAACGATCTGTAAAATGGCGCGAAAGTTTCCGCATCGAGGGGAATAAGATGATGCGCGCAAGAAGATATTTACGCGAGGCCGCGGGCACAAAGTTGGCGCAAGAAACGAGCGGTCGGTCCGCGACATTCTCCTCGGGACACTGGCTAATGTTCGCCTCGCATGAGACGAATCCTGCCGCTCGCTGCGAGTTGCAGCCGGATCTATAATGTAGCTAACTCTCCCTATACGCCGTCTATTTCTCATTAGCGGCCAAACACCGCGCGGAATTTATTCCGCCTCCGTTTAGACCGGCAAACCATCGCTCGCCGGACTTTTAATTTTTCCACGTCGGACGGCGCTCGTTTCGGAGGCGATTAGGCCTTCGATATTATCGATCGGCGAGAAGTTGGAAGAAGGCAAAGAAATTTCGGGGCGGATGCGATGGAAGGAGGCGGTTATTTATAAGAGTGGAAGCAGCGACCGAAAGAGCGACGCGTTAAGGGGTTTTTGCGACGAGGCGAGTTGGAGCGGGATAAGAGTTGCGCGAAATTCGCAAAAACACGTGAGCGTTCGCCGCTCGAATCTCGTCGCGTTTATGGCAACGAACGGACGCTCGGTCCGTCCGGAGGAGATGGACGCGAAGCGGTGGATCCGAGGAGGACAACGTCCCTGAACTCCGTTGCTCCGCGAGCGAGCGAGCGAGCGAGCGGGAAAAAAGGGATGGCGAAACAGCGCGGATATTATTTGCCATTAAAGCGAGGGACAATTTAAAAGCTATTACTATTACTCACGGCCTTGGTGTGTACGCGGTCCGTTGGCTGACCGCCGCCTCGCCCGCTCTTCGCCGCGATCGCGGACACGCTCTTTCTTCGCCACTTGGATCGTTTTGCGATTTTCACGCCGCCAACCGTTCACCGTTCCCCGTTGCGCCTGCCGAACGGAAAATAAACCTCTCCGCGATCGCTCCAAATTTTTCCCCTTCCGCAGTAAACGATCCAAACGAAAATTTATCCTTATCGACTCGAATCCTCATCGCACGTAATCTTTCCTCCCCCTCGATAAATCGACGATTCTCTCACTGCGGAAATACTGGGAGATATTTCGATCGTCTTCAATTCGAATCGGCCGCGTGGACCGCACGTTGTACGTTCCGTTCGGGCTCGGCTCTCTCTATAATTAGGCGTAGGTCTTTCGAGGCGATCCGCGCTCGCGATATTCCTGTCAACGAGGAAGGAACCGAGGAGGGTCCCTCGCGCGGCCGACTTTGGAGACAAACGGCCGATAGGCAATTAATCTCTCTTCCTCCTTCTCTCGGTTATTCTCGCGAGGAACGGAGGGAAAAGGGAGGCGGACGAAAAATGCCGCGCTTCAATTCCACTGCGATACGGCGGTGCCGATTCGGTAGTAAACGCACGCGATAAATAATTGTAACGAAGTGGTCGATGCGAGGAAATCTGGAGCGACCGAGTTATACGAATTAATCGAGGGCGGGAGGAATGATCCAGTCCAGATGCGCGGGATGTCGAGAGAAGCGGGAGGGAAACGAAAGGATCGCATGCTCGAACAGGTGCGTTGCACCTCGTCGTGGATCCACCGGAGACGGTGGAGAGAAGTTGTACGTGTACGTGTACCGCCTACGGTGCCGGATCGTGGAACGATACCGCTGAAACGACGAGAGATCGAGAGAACTCGATCGGGTTCGCCGCGCGCGCGTGTGTTGTTCATTCCTTTCTCCGCGGTAAGCGTTGCGTGTTTCGATTCGAGAGGCGAATTCGCAGGAGTTGGCTCGTCCTCTCCTCGGCCCAACAAGTAGGAAGAGGAGGCGTTTCCGGTCGAATAAATTCGCCGCACCCGACCTTGCGGACACGCCAAGCCAGACCAGAGATCGTGGAACGTGGCCGAGCAAAGGTGGAAGCGCGGCGATAGCTTTGTCTCGTCGATTTTTCGCGCGATCGAGGGGAACGGAATAATTCGAGCATCGCGAAAAGGACGAACGTTGGCGTTAATCGGCGGCCCACCGATCACTCTCTCCGAGAACGACGTTGATCGACGTGCAATTGGCGTGGAATCGCGCGCCCCTTTACGACCGAAATAAAGGAACCAGCTCGTGACCGATTCGTCAAACGACGCTCGCTTCGTGCCGTCGGTCTATCCATCCCGTCGATCGTTATTCACCGCGCATATCTCACCGATCGCCGCGATGAAAAGCATCGACTCGAGACGCGACGCTTCGTCATGCGGCGCTCGCAGTCCCGTGGCACCGCGCGTGTCTTTCGACTGTCGATCGAATGACCTCTCTCGCTCGTCGCGTGTCGCTGTACACCCATCCATAGTCTATCCACGGATACGAGCGTCGTCGTCGCGCCTGCCCGTTCACGCACCACCACCTTCCTCCGCCTCGCGCCGATTCAATCGCGGAATTCGGCCGGGATTGAAACGTAACGCGCAGTTGGTCGCGGTCGTGCGATCGTGGTCGTGGTCGTGGTCGAACGTGGTTTCGTGCGCGAGCTAATTAAATTGCCGATCGAGCGGCGGAAAGTTGATCGCACCAATTAGCGCGACTGGAACGCGATGGCCTCGATCGTTCGATGCCGATAGGGCAAAGCGCGAACGATGACCCGAATAGGGCAAAAACGTGTGTTCGCCTCGGTGAAATTGAGCGTATGTTATCGAGTTTGCGCGCGAGATGCGCCCTCGATTCGAGGATGCATCGAGGCGCAAGACTGACGGCGCAAGTTTGAGCTTTCCTTTCCAGGGACGGCAAGGGTAATTAACCTGCGCAGAGAGAGAGAGAGAGGGAGAGAGTTTATTCAAATCGCGATATTCCCGATCCCCGAAACGATGCACGCGTGTCTCGGTGTCTTACCGTCGTCTCCGATACGATTCGTCGCGGCTTTCGCTCGTAATTAACGTGACTGCCTGTTCCGTTAATTTGGCAAGTTCGTGGTTCGTCGAGGGTGAATCGAAGCTGCCGGTGATCACGGCGAGGAGCACGGAACGGAGAGAGAGAGAGAGAGAGTTCGTTTGAGGAAAAAGCCGGGAGAATTATTTCGTGGAACGGTGTATCGATACGCTCGATCTTCGTGGTTGACCATCGTGAGACGCTAGCCGCATAAATTAATTACCGAGGCGGATTTCTACCGTTCGCCTCGGTAAGTAACTCGGTGATTAGAGAATCGCGCCGGTTTAATCAACCGGCGGATTTAAACGGAGGCGAGGTTTACAATACCAGAGATCGGCGACGATTGTTCCCACGACGAAAGGGGCGATTTCCTCGTCCGCCTCGCGCGGCGGAAAAAGGGGAGAGAAAGTTCGGCGGAGTGGACGATTTCTCACGAGGTCGAATAGGCGAAATGAGGAGGAGGGGTGGGTTGGAGGGAGGAGGGGGAAGCTGTCGGTGGAGGCGCTCCGTTGTGCGCCGGAGGTTTTACATTCCGCGAGGATTTATCGTAGGAAAGAACGTGTTCGCCGGTGTAGAAGCAGCGTCATGAAGGGGACCGTGATCTGACTACATCTCTTATGCGCGCTATATATCAGCGTGCCGGCAGGCAAGAAGGAGAAGGCCAGGAAGAGAAGGTAACTACGCCGGTGAGTCGTCGTCCCGGACGGCCACGGAACGGACGAACGCGTATACACTCTACGCGTTCGTATATATGCCGTGTGGCGGAGAGGAGCCCCTCTCTGTTTCTGTCTCCCTCTTTCTGTCTCTCCACCCGAAAAGGGAGAGAACGCCGGAGGAAACAACGCCGCGGAGATTTTCGTATTATTTCTGGGAATCGTTGGGGCCGATCGTCCTAGCGATACCGCGGGACTCGGTGCCCTTTTTCCTTCCATCTTGGTCGGAGGATCCGAGATGGGCGAGAGGAGAAAAACGAGGAAGGAGGAACCGGGCAGAAGACGGGTTCGGTGTAATCGAGATGACTCGTGGCTCGAACGCGGAGTTCGACGAGACTCGCCGCGACGAGGCGAACCGGCGACGTCCTTTCTTTCCGCTCGATTCTCGAAACGGCGAGACGCGAAACGCTACTCGCCTCGTTTTTTCTTTTTTTTTTTTCTGTCTTTCCTTCTTTTTTCATCGGACAGGAAACGTCAACGCGGTCCGTACGGAAGGAGGGGGGGAAGGGCGGATAAATTAAGTTTCGTTCATCACGAAGGATTAGGCTGGGCGAATCGCGCGATACTCGTATCGTCGTTACACCTGTTTTTTGCTCGATCGAACGAACGAACGAACGAACGAACGAACGAACCTCTTTCTCCTTCTTCCATCCTCTCGCCGTTTCGCTCGTTTTTCCGCCCTCTTCTCCCTCCTCCTCCTCTTTCTTCTCCTTCCTTCTCCTTCTTCTTTTCTTCCTCTCGCTCCACGCCTTTGCACGCCAGTTTTTCTCTCCGTTCCTCGTGCTCTCCCCTTTCTTCTCCTTCCCCCCGTGTCGCCTCCCCCGGTGACGGTAGCTCGGCTTTCGAGGCCCGTAAACCTAAGCTTAATTACCAATTAGACGTAGCGCGGAGGCACGCTTTCGCCCGGTAAAATCGATTAGTGGCATGGGACACGACGACCGACGAGTATCGTCGTTGCGCCTTCCACTCTCGCACCAATTTACCGATGCAAAAGCGCATACTCTTCGCGGCGCATAAACTTGCGTCACGTGCGACACGCGGTGTAACCCTATCCCCGTAACCGCGCACAAGCGAATCGACCTCGTTGTGGAAAAGTACACACTCTCTCTCTCTCTCTGTCTCCGCTCCATCCGACTTTTTTCTTATTCGAACATATTGTATTGTATTGTATCGCTTCGTTTACGAGGCGATCGATGACCGACGATGGGAAGGAGCGATACGGGGAAAAACGGGACGCTCTGCTTTCCGTTCGATAGAGGAATTGGCGCGGCTGTGCGTGGATGCTCGCCGGCAACTCGTGGACCCTGGGTATCAATTTATGCGGTGCAACATTGTTGGAACGCGCTTGGCCCTGGGCCTGCTGCTGGGGGGCAATGGGATGGGCCACACGGAGAAACCCTGTATTCGAGGAGAGTGCCTTGTAAGACCGTGTTGGAGGTCAACGATAATTCAGGCAGGAGAATACCAGACCGGTTAACTTTCGAGCTGAAAGAACTCCGCTTAAAATTATACTCGTTCGATTCGAGCACGGCTTCCTCCGTTTCTTTTCTTCTTATTCCCCCGCTCTCTCGCTCTTTCTCCCTCTCCCTTCTCTTTTTGCTCCTCTTTCTTCGCTACTTCTGTTTCTCTTTCCGCCCCCCTCCCTTCTTCCTTCGTTCCTTTCGCCTTCCTCGCCTTCTCTTTTCTCTTTTTCTTCGCTCCCTCCCTCGAAAAGGTGTCGTCTGCCGTTGGATCAATGACTCGTACGCACCGACGGATTCTACATTACCGTGGCGCGCATTTTGATTAATTTCCCCCGACTCGAGGTGGATGGGCGGTGAAAGAGAAACGACTGCGCCAACGAAGAAAGGAAAGGAGAAGAAGAAAAAAAGATCGTCTTCTCTCTCTCTCTCTCTCTCTCTCCCCGCTTTGTTTTTCTTCGACCGGCCGACGTTTCGAATCTATCGATCACGCGTCGCGTCCTCCGATCGATGCTTGGACTATGCCCTCGAAACTCGATCCCCTCTTATTACACCGCGAGTCCCGTCCGCCAACTCGGAAGCGGCGCATGCGATGCGCGCGAACGTACGTCGAAACTCAATTTGTCAACGAGGATGCGCGGTTTTGTTCCACGAACCGGATTCCGTTTCGATGTACATACGCGCGACGGGGGCAACAAAACACGGGCAACCGGGCACCCGGCCCGGCACGCTCGTCCGATTATCGAGCTTGCCTCTCCTCGCAACCACCAACCACCACCACCTCCACCACCACCACCACCACCATCGCCGCCACCTCTTTTCGTTTTCCCCTTTTTTTTCTCCTCCTCGTCCTTGTGCCGGGCCAGACCCCCGCGCGGCAGTATCCCTTCGAATTAGTCGACACGGCCGAGAGCCAAACCCAATGAATATTCGATCACGACTTTACCCGGTGTAGCCGTGCGACGCCGCCGACCAACCGGATCCAACGCGTCGAAAGCGCCCAACGTGAACGATTACGACGAGCAAGTCGGACAAGGATTACGATTATTCGTTGGTTCGTGGCGGGAACGGGATCCTAGTCGGGAGAACCTGTTCGAGGCGAAGGGAGGGAGAAGGAGGAGAAGGAAGGGAAGGGAGGAGGGAAGGTTCTGTGAAAATTTGAAACAACGTCGCCGAGAATGACGACGACGGCGGTGATCGGGGCGGGAGTGGCGGTAGTAGTAGCAGGAGCACGACGACGGGTAAAGATTCGCGATGAAGAGAAGCGGATAGCCGAGGGAGAGGCGAGGCGCGGGGGGAAGAGAAACAGCCTCTTTGGGCGATTAAACAACTTAGGGACTGCGGCCGAGCAAAGGCGCCGCCTCGTGGACGACGCTGAAACGATTAAATAAATTAGTTGCTCGACAAAGAAGGGCAGCAGCGGGATGACTGGATGGGATCCGTACGAGGGTAATCCCCGTTGAATTCCTCCTAATTATGCACGCTTTACCACCATGGCTACCAACAGGCCGAGGATCGAGTGGCGCGAAAGGAAAGGAAAGGAAAGGAGAGCGCGCGCATCACGAGCGAAGCGGATAGACGGAGAGGGAAAGAGAGACCGAGATGAAGAGGGCAGGATATTCCTTTCCTCCTTCTCCTCTCTTCTCTCCTCGGTTCGCGCCAAGTGGCGCAGTTCTACCGTCGGCCGTTTTACTTACAAATTCAATAAGCATATATCATATTTAATGCACGCCCAAAGCCGGCAATGTTTTCGACCGCCCTGAACCACCTTTCTCTTCCTCTCTCTCTCTCTCTCTCTCTCTCTCTCTCGCTTCCTCTCCGCCATCTCCCCTTCCCTCCCTTCCCCTGCTGCATTTCCGCCCGCCGCGCCTGGATCCGCGCCGATACCGGATACTTTCCGCGGCGAGGGCGAGCCGTCCCCTTTTATTTCGTCGCATCTCGTCGAGAAGCCGAGGTGAAAATCGCGGTTTTATTAATCCCGAGGAGTGGATCGAGCGAGCGGAACCGATGTCAGCCACCGGGCCGACCGTCGGTATTCTTCGGTGGCCCTTGCCATTCGGCTCCCCCTCTGCCTCTCCCGACACCTTCGTGTACGCGCTCGATATACACGGGTGTGCACACGCGGTCAACATGCCGGCATACATGCGCGAATGGACAGGGAGCAGCAGCCGGTCGCCGCGTACGTACGCTCGAGCGAGAGAAGACCGATCGAGAAACGAATATATATATATATATGTACGCACACGCAACACGTTGGTCGGTTGAATGCGTTACCCAGGGCGGTCGAGGAGGTTCGATAGAGAAGGAGATAGCGGCGCGTGGTACGGTGGGAGGCCGCGTATCGGGACGTATCTACTAATTAATTTATACGGGCCGTTTGGAGCGGGTCGCATTAATAGAAACGCTCGGACGTGGAAAAAAAGGAGACGAGCGACGGAAGCGGAGCAAGGCGAAACCCCCCGTGTACCCGCGACGCCCCTGGTGAAACGGAGCCGAAGGATTCGTTCGAGTCGTTTTGGGGAAGAGCGGAGGGTTTCGAGTGCGTTTTTTATCGCGCGTTTTAAATCGACGAAAGGGGCGTTAATATTATTTATAACGATAATTAAGCGCGGGCATCGGGGATATAGCGGCGTACGCGCACCACGGGAGGCCATAAAATATCTTTAATGCCTTTCCGATTCAAATTTCACCCTAATGGTCGTAATAGCGATCGGCCGAGCGGGGACAACCGAGTCGAATCGGGCCTTGCACCTGTATCGATGCTTCCACGGAGAGGAACGTACGAGCGTGGGTGCATCTTGGAACGGATTCGGGACGCCGCGCCGATATTAAGACGCGTTGTTTTCGCGTTCCACGGCTACGCGCGCCACGACGTTCCCATCTGTCGTCCGCTCGTTTCCTTCGTTCGTTTCTTTCGTTCGTTCGAGAAAAAAGGAGAGGGAGGGAGAGAGAGAAGAGAAAAACGAACCCGGTTACCGGAAGGACCGGGTAATTTGCGTGTGTGAGGGCAAAAGGTGGAAAAGGGGGGGAAAAAAGAGAAGAGATATCTCGGAGACTCGCGTCAGATGCGCGCTCGGCGTCACGGAGAGCGCAAAATATAATCCGGAACGACTCGAAGTCATGATCGACCGGTGGAGAATCGAAGGTTCTTGTCCGGCGACGTTCCTCCGCGTACCATCTCAAGGACACTCGACACCCTGGAATCCAGAACCCGCGTGGAACCGCGCGGTTGTCGCGGAACTTTTTCGTTCGCGCTCGCCGCCGTTGCGAGTAAGCGCGCGGAGAGAAGAATCATCGCAACGGTATGGCGCGCAAAAAAAGAAACGCGCGCGTACGTAGAGAGAGAGAGGATTTAAATGGTTACGTAAGTGGCGCGCACTCTCCTTAAAACAGTCCCCATTATTCCCTTAATTAATCGATCGGCGGAACGGTTTTCGATCGATGACGCGACCAGCCGTAGAAAAATACGAGCCGCGTTCCGTTCGTATATACGCGATATATTCCTTTGCCGCGAATTGCCGTGCGCGATAAATATGTCGGATCCGAGGATTCTCGCGTTACCTGGGAATGAAAAAAAAAAAAAAAGAAAAGAAAAAAGGGAAAAGAAAAAAGGAAAAAAAGGGAAGGGAAAAAAAAGGCAGGCGAAAAATATAGTCTCCGCAAATACAGATCTAATAACTTGTCCGCTCACGTGGCGCGAAAGAAACTTTCCAAAGCGATTTACGGCGAAATTTACCGGTATGTCGGGCACCGCTGCATAATTCATAGCGCCCTGGGTGCCGACCCCATCCATTCGGTCTGCGACTTCGCGTCCACCGGTGGAGAGGACCAGTTCGCAGAAAACGTTCGACCATGCTCGCGCGAAAGAGAGAGCGAGAGAGCGAGCGAGCGAGCGAGCGAGAGAGAGAGAGATTTCTTCACCCGCGTGAAACGCGATCGGTCGCGATCCGCGTAACCTCGATTCAACGGTTGCGCAGTAACGCGTTTCGCGTTCAAGGACGATGATCGTTACGAACGATGCACGCGTATGTGTGCGCGCGCGCGCGCTGCGGCGCGGTGTGCGAACACCCTGGCAAGAGCACGCGAGGATAGACTCGCGTTCCAAAATGGGCGGATGAGCGACACTGGTTTCAATAAGGCAAGAACACGGCGCTGCAAACCGCAAGTCATGTTGCTTCATTACGCCGCCCCACGTGAGAGTAAGATGAGACTTCGAAACTAACCTAAGCCGCTCTGATGGGACCCGCCTCGTGCGTACAGCCGGGCCCCCGATAGATAGAGCTCTCGTATCCGAGGAGAGGCAAGAAACATCCACGGATATTCCACGGACGCGTTGTAAATTCTTGCGAGGAATTGCGTTTACGTAGTACGCCGTAATTAAACCCCCACTTTTCCGCGCGCGAACCTTGCGTAATCCTCCTACACCGACCATCTGCTCGATCGAGCATTTGCTGGCTGATTCGGTCGGTGGAATACGCGGTTGCTTTTCGCCGTATTTAGACAGATATTCGCGGATGAATCTCTCTCGCTCTCTCTCTCTCTCTCGTTCGCAGATGTCTACGAGAGAATCAGGATTACGAAGCGTTTCGAGGTTAACCTCGAGAATGCAATGGCCCGTGTGATGGCGCGGTGAGCGATACGCAACCGATACGGAGAGGAGGAGCGTGATTAAACGGCCGATTACCGGCCGGGATGCGGTCGGTCGTCTCTTCTAAGATGAGTTAGAGCGGAGTAGCGGCGGTTACGTAGCGGTTACGTACGGCTAATTGGAATTTAGCTATGGCGCGAGTGGCAATTTTCACATTGCCCCTCCCCTCCACGCATGCAGACATGCGTTCACGTCGGTGGTGGTTTTCTGCATGGGAAAAGTGTCCACGCGCGGAAAGCAATCGATAATCGTTCGGGGCCTCGAGTGGAAAGGGAAGAAAAAGGGGAAGAAAAGGGGAAGAAATTTATCGTGTATCGGGTGAGGCTTAATTCGACATCGGGCTCGTAATTTTGCCGACATTGTGTTACAATGTACCGAAACCGAGGCGGCGGTAATATTTCACGGGATTCGACGCGATATATCATCGGGGAGATTAACTTTCGAATCCGATACCGATCGTGCGTAATTTTCATGAGGGAATTCGCGAATACGGGATTCGGGATGCGCCGCGTAGCGGCCGACGATTCACGAGGTTCCGAGATGCCGTATACGTGTTGCCCGGTCGGTCTCCTCTCAGGGCCGACGATAGCAATCTACATTCTTAATTCCACAGGTTGTCGTGCCTCTGCCACGATCGTAAAGTCGAAACGTCAAAACGCACACCGGTTTCCCCGGTGCACCCGCCCACCCACGTATGCCCGCTCGCGTATACGGAAGCTCACCTCCCCTCCTTTTCTCTCCTTTCCCGCGAAAACCGCGAGAACCGATCGTCTCGACCACCGGTTTCATTAATCGCGTCGCTCCCTGGAAACCGTCTCCCCTGTCTTCTTCGTCCGCGACAAATTTTCGCTAAAACCTTTTGCTGCCTTTGCTTCTCTCTCTCTCTCTCTCTCCCTCTCTCTACGGCTTTGATGTTGTAAAAAGAAGGCAGAAAAGAAAAGCGATAAAACGAATCGTCGTCACTCGCGTATCCGAGAAATTGCATTTTATCGAGTTCGTTTCCTGCGCTTTTCTTTCTTCTTGCCCGTTTCAATTATCTCCCTCTCTTTCTCCTTGTCCCTCCTCCCCTTCTTTTCGGACGGATTTGAAAGTCGATCGGCACGCGTTGCGTAGCCGCGGCCAGAAATGGGAAAGAAGAAAGGGGGGAAAGGAAAAGAGGCGGTCTGAAGAAGTTAGGTCTGGATGAAAAACTGGGGCTGACATGTTAACGGGTAACAAGAAACCGACTTTATTGGCCGTAAACGCGGCAATCTCTAAGCCGGTCTTATCCTAGTCTGGTTCGATGCGCTCCGACGCTACCGATCGCAAAAATCCTTTTCTTCTTCTCCCGTTCCCCGTTCGGTTTTTCCCCCTCGAAACTATACGAGTTTCGTTTCTTCTTGCCTCGTTTCCTTCTTTCCCCCGTTTGCCAACGAGAACGAGGATGACGAACGGGTGAAACGACGAGGGAAGGGGGGGAGATGGTTCGTTCCTTAATTAGAAACGTGCGATGAGTTAGGGCTAGTTGGCACGGCGAATCCTTTATTAGGAAAAGTTTCTGCAGGTCGGTGAAAGAATCGGAGGAGGGGGGATTCGGTTGATTATTGCTAGGGAGCGGGATAGAGAGAGAGAGAGAGAGGGAGAGAAGGTGGTTGCAACAGCGGCGCGCCAGCGAGATCTCTCCGCCGCTGTTGCCTGACATTAATCTTCGAGATAGTTAGCCGAGTACGAATACGAGATTTTAATGGCGCTGAAGATATCAGCATCTGCGTTGGATTGAAATTTATACGGGGAAATTAGCGCGAACAAATGCTCGGACAATACTCGTTGCCGAGTGAAACGTTCGTTCTCGGCGAATCGACAGTTTAAAGGATCGTTAATCGAAGGATTAAGAAGAAGGGGAGATTTTCCGTTACGTTTCGTTGGAAACGTTTGGGTCACTCGTGATTCGCGGTTCGAAAGCGTGCGGTGAAAGGCCCGGAGACGCGCGTTGCACCGCGAGGGACCGGTGGACACGAGTTAACACGAAACGGGCTGCTCCTTGTACGCGTGTAAATGTCTACGCGCGGCTATATTAAACGGGCAGAAGAAAGAGGAACGCACGGGTCGAGTTCGAGTTTTCTCTCCTTTCCCACTAACAACGTCTACGGACCGAGTATTTTTTCCTTCTTCTTCTTCTTTTTCTTCTCTTTCTCCTCTTCTTCTCGGTTGCGACGCGCCATGACTTTTCGTATCTGCGGCTGGCCCGTGGAACATCTGTTTGACTTACAACGTTATCGCGTTCCGTGGAAAACCGGTTGCGGCATACCAATTTCGGTTATCCCCACTTCTCGGCCGCGCTTGGAATTCGCGAGAAATGCTCGCGAGACGCTCGAGTCGTTTTCGATTTCCGATCGACGATCTCGGATCGGTTTTCGCGTCGCCTCTCGTCATATACGCGATGGAAACGTTTCCTCGAAGAGATCGTTCAACACCTGTTGTGCGCGAGAATTTATCGGAATTTACTCGTTCGCCTTCTCGAATTCTCGTATTTTAACGAGCTCTCTCTCTCCCCCTCTCTCTGCTTCTCTTTTCACTCCGTTCCTTTTTTTCCTTCCAAAGGTATGCGCAATTACGGGAGGTATCGGGAATATGGGGCGAGGAAGGGAAGGGAGAGAGAGAGAGAGAGAGAGAGAGGGGGAAAGTTGGGCCGAGAGACACTTTTGTCGACCACCTGTACGACCCTTGGTTCCGACGATCGTGGAAGAGGCGTGTACAAGCGGATCTGACGGAGCTTTATCTGGTGCAACCGCTTCGCGACATGACGGATCGGTGCATTAGCGCGTTGATTAGCGTCCTTTCTTCGTGGCCCTTGGTCCGGACCAGCGGTTGTTTTTCTTCCTTCTTTTTCCCCTCGACCTCTCTCTTTCGAGTATTCTCGCTCCTTTTTTCTTGGCCGTCGCCTCGATTCCACTTTCGTCGTTTGTCGAGGGAGAGAGGAGGGCGTTCGAGGGGAGGGGGGACGCGTCGCGAACGAAGGAACGGTGACACCGCTACAACCAACGACGACTTAATTAAGGACGACCTCGAACGGTTGATAACGCGATTCGGCGACGAGCGACGACGACGAAGATCGATGCTGCTACGGATCTTGCACCAGTTGCCGCGACGCGTTTAAAATCGGTTGAGATCTATTTGATCGCGAGATGGATCGGGAAATGGACGGCGATGATATCCTCCGAGGGAATAAAGAGCGAAGGGATCGGAACGCGACGATGGCTGGGGGCGATCGGGCACCGGCTGGGATCCAGCTGCCACGAGATTGACCAATTCCACCGGTGTATCTAGCATCTACTAATATCGCGTATATGGCAGTGGATACCGGCCAACAAATCTGCCAAGAACTCCTCGAGTGTGCAACATAAATAAGGGGAATCGAACATGCCGTTGAAATGTTAAACGCGTCCTAAACGTGTGTGAATATGTACACCGTACACCGTAAATGTCAGTACAAGCCTGAACCTTTCGCCTGAGAGAGAGAGAGAGAGAGAGATCTTTTACGCAGCGTTAACCGCACCGGGAGGAATACAAATTTGCGACCAACAAGTGTACCGTTCGTGCGTCTCCCTCTCTCTCTCTCTCTCTCTCGTATATCGGAAACCTGAAATCGGCAAACCTGAAGTCGATGATATTAACGAGTCGTATCTCGCCGTAAAACAATCGAACGGAGTGGCAAGGCAATGGCGATACGACGGGTTAACGACGAGTTAATCGGAGGAGGAGGGAGGGGGCCTCGCGTCGGGGGCGAGAACGGAAGCGACGAGATCGTCCCATGGTTGGACGGGGCGCGGTAACGCGCGCGACAACCCGCGTACGTATTCGAGTTCTCGGTACAGGTATAAGTTTTGCCGAGGGAATAAAAATAAATGAAAATTGCAGCGGGCATAATTCATCATCCGGCGATATTAATGCGACTGCGGGCCGCGAACGTATACGCGGCGCGGCCCGCAACGCGGCCGACAAAGAGGAGATGAAACACGAGGGGAGAGAGAGAGAGAGGGAGAGGAGCCTCGGGATGTTTTCGCAGATGAGAACCGATACCGCGAAACCCCTACCCCGAGCCGGGGAACTTTATTGATGACGAAATACGCAATCGGCGCGATCTACCACCGCGCGCTATGTACCTTCAATTATATATAAATAATTAAGTTTCCGCGCGGACAGACCGATTCGGTCCAATTAAATCCGGCACGGAGCAAATCGGTCGTGTACCGATCGATTCATCCTTCGCGTCGATAACTTTCGCGCCGTCGGAAACGACCGTCGGAATTTTAACGAATTTCGTCGCCGATCTTCCTCCCTTCCCGAATATCCCGATATATTCGCAGGGAGTTTGCGGGTTATAGACGCGGCCGTTCCCTCCTTTTCTCTCATTTTCCATCGTTGCCGTTACGCTCGGTTACTTCCGTGCCGGTTCGAAAGGCCAGAGGGAGGAGTGGGGAGGAGCGGTGCGAATCGAGTCGCTCCCGTTCGTCGCGTATGCATATACGCGCGTACTCGAGTAACTAATTACGCGGATAACGCAGGTGGAGCGCAGACATCTTCACCTCCGTCCTTTTCTCCTTCCTTTTTCGACGTCTCGACGTACATTCTTCTCTCAACGTTACGACGTCGTCGCGAAGAGAAGAGGAAGAGAAGAGAACAGTGTCGCTACACGAGGTAACGGTTTAAAGGAAAACGAAGGATTCGTCCGTCGATCGATCGTATACGTGTACGTATAAGGTGGCCGTACTCGTTGATTATATTATCGCGTTACGGTGCGAGGACGGGTCCGCGGTATTCTTCCGTCGATCAAGCATTTTTTAGTAAGATCTTTGTCCAACGGGTATACGTATACGACGGTATAACGAGCACGGCAGTTTCTCATTAGCGCGGTCGCTTTTTCTACCGGCGAATTATGAATCGTTTTTATTGGTTTTAAAATTGCTAATCGAGGGCAGCCAGGTCCGGACTCGTTAAATATCGACCGTTGGTACGCCTTTCGGACACCGATTCTCTCTCTCTCTCGTATCGATATCCCCGTAGAACGAAATCTCGAGATCGTCGCTACGCGGCGAACGTCGGCCATAAATTTTCTCGTGTGCACGGACTGCACGATGTTTTCACCGATTAGCATAAAGTGACGCGCAGTCACGCGTCCGAATCCGAGAGTACGGTATTGAGCGTCATCGCGTTTCTTCCCCCGTGGAAAACGGTGGAGACGGGAGGGGGGATAGGATCCGGTTGGAACGGATTCGATTCGTGCGTGTAATTAGTCAAGTGTGTTTGGACGTTTCCCAAAGGGCGGCCTATCTTCGCGGCACGGGCGTGTCCGTGGAGAGGAACGTTCACGTGGGTCCGGATACAGGCCGATTCCGCGAGGTTGTCGACGGAGGTTCGGACGTGAGGTGATTGATCGGTTCCAATATAATGAGGGCCGATAATGACCGACACGGGACAAGGCCCGACGCAAACAGAAAACGATGGGTCTGCTCGATAGGGAGGGGTCCGTGGACGAGGATGCGAGGTCCTGATCCTTTCTTCGGTACACACACACACACGCGTCCAAAATCTACGCGGCGATCCGCCACATATTATGCATAAGAGGTTTCCTTTCGCGTCGCGTCGGAATGTCCGGAGTGTCGATTCCGATCCGAGTCTTCTTCTTCTTCTTCTTCTTCTTCTTCTTCGTCTTCTTCTTCTTCTTCTTCTTCTCGATTCTTTTCACCGAGCGTGTACTATCTGCTGTACAGGTGGATGCGGAAGAGAGGGGAGGGAAACTAGCTCGCGACCGAATTAATACGCGGCGCGATCGATTGGCAGGAGGGAAAGATCGGAATCGTTTCTGCGCGGAATTCGTTTAAACGGTACTCGGTAATAAATTTAAGAAACGGAGCGAAACGGAATGGTTGGTTCCGCATGGATGGAGACTCGGAGACGGACGGGAATATATCGAGTTCGGTCTTATTCCCTTTGGTCGGCGGCGATCGGCTCGCTACTTAAGAGGAATGACGTGTCAATTCGACCTCCGTCTCCTCGCCTTTCGCCGAGCAGTCTTCTTCGCGACACCTTTCTTTTTTGTCTCTCCATCTCCCTCTCTCTCCTCTTTCCCCTTGTTCTGCTCTACGTCTACGCGTACTTGCGCCAAAATAAAAAGGACGAGGAGAGAAGGAGAGGATCTCTACCTACCTACCTACCTACCTACCTACCTACCTACCTACCTACCTATCTACCTACCGGTTGTTACCTAGTGACGCGCCGAGGATTACGTTTGTACGATTCGCCGGCCGTGGATGATGTTGTCGCCCCTGGTGTCGGCGTTATCTCGACACGGGAGGGCACTTACCCACCGATAACCGTTACCTCTTTTTCTTCTCTCTCTCCATTTCGCCGTTTCTCTTCCGCTCCCCCTTCCCTCTCGTTTCGTAGCTCGAAACATCTCGTGGATCCCTCCTCCCCACTCCTCCCGGAATATCGTCGCGAATTTCTTCCCGTATCCCGGAATGACGAGAGAGCGGTGTGTCGGCGGAGAGGGGCGAGGAGGCGAGAGCAAAGAGATGGCCTTTGGGTGAGCTCGGTCGAATGAGAAGTCGATGGAGGGTTATCCCCTTACCCGGTGCAGCCGGGTACTGTTTATGCAAATTCGTGGACGAATCTCGTCCGGTAGCAATCGCTCCGGGAATTATCCCCGGATCGGCATGAAATGATTATTCCACGGCGCTAAACTCGTCTCACTTCGCAAACCGGTAATTTCTTAAGGGGCATATCCTTGGCAGCGTCCACGAAACGTCGTGATCCGCCGTTTTTCCCAATGGCGAGGCCCGATTTTACTTCCAATTTCTCTGTCTACTCGAGCCCCCACCCTTATATAATCCCTTAATTAAGGTTTTCGCCAAGTTCGATGCCGTTTCCAATTAAGGTTAGGACGATCTTGGATCGGCTCGGAGAGAACGAAATATGTAGGTAGATAGGTAGAGAGGAGGAGGAAGGTGGGGGCGACAAAGGGCAACGTTGACGAGGAGGGCTTTTCCAACGTTGGCGAGGGAAGGGCGAGGGAAAGGGAAGGATGTGGTCGAGAAGGCAGCAGCGTGGTCGTGGCCCATTAGGGACTATCGGGAGTCCGGTGAACCAGGGCATAAACATGCTCGACACCTCGCCGCCTCGCGGTAATGCGTTCGTAACTCCTGGCAATATCTTTCTCCCTCTCGCTCCTTCGTTTCGCCCTCTCTCCCTCTCTCCCGCTCCCTTTATTCCCCGCGCGACTTTCTATACGGAGGTCCAGCCATCTTTCCGTTCTTCTCCGTCGCTTTCGTTCGGCCTTGTTCTTCCACGCGGCCGGCGCGCCATCGAAATACGTTGCTGAATTTAGTTAAACGCACGCCCGGTAATTAATTCGGCCAAATTTATCGTAATATTGCGCCGAGCCGAAACCCGACGATGTTCCGCGTCGGTCGTTTCACCCTAATGAAACGCTCGTGAATGCCGATGTTCCTCCGCTCGAGCCTCGCGCTCGTATTCGATAGACATCTGAATTCCACGCGCGGCCACCAATTCTCGACCACCCCGATCGATATCCCTCTTCCAATTTCTCGCTTCTGCTTCCGCCTCCATCGTCTCGTTTCTCGTCCCTCTCGCGCTTCTTCGCGCGTTTCAGAGAACAGAGCTGAAGGAAAGAAGAAAGGCGAGAGATTTGTTTTGGCGGGCAAAAATGGAAGGGATCGAGATACGTCGGAAGAAATGCTAATAGCGACATTAGTCATTTCGCTCGACTTCTCCTCGATACGCGAATATGGTGGCGTATCAATAAACGCGGGAGAAAAGGAGAGAGGAGGAAAGGAGACGAACCGGTCAAACGCGCGCTCCCGATGCTACCCGCTTCGGTGGAAAGTGTTTTAGAAGGTCTGGGATAACGGCGGCAGATTAAGATTAAGATTCCATATTTCTCCTCGTCGTCCTCCCGCTGTTTACCTCCTGGTCTTGGTACGCGCGCGGTGATTAAAGAGAGGCGGGCGAGATAAACGAGCATCGGAGGAATTTCGGCTCGCTGATCGTTCCTTCTAATCGTACGTAAATCACGTCCACCGGCGTGCCGCGCATCCGTCCTATCTACCTTTAGAAGAACGGATAAACTCGGCGTCGAAAGGTGAAATCGTAACGAATGGTAAGGAGGGACTGTTTCCGTTATACGATCTTCATCGCGTCGCGTCGCAGCTTCGAAAAAAGAAGCTGGCTCGAGTTCGAGTCGGAGTTCGGTTAATGGATGCGGAGGGCCGAGTCCGCTGCGTAGAATTACTCGCGAAAGATAAGAAGTGGTAAACGACGCGAAAGGGAGGAGTGGACGGGCGAAAAAGAGAGGAAAGCGAGGCGATCGGGCGTAGTACGGTACCGGGTGCGTGTTAATTGGGATCGTGGAAAATGTACGAATCTAATCGCTCGTGGCGAGAAACCGAGAGCCGATAACCGCGCCGAGCGAAACCATAAATTCCGATCGGATGCATTAGCGTGTCCGCGACAGCGTGCAACAGCCGAGGAATTCAACGTTACCGTGTAAGTAGTTCGACTCGTGACTTATTCAACCTGCACCCCTCCTCCTCCTCCTCCTCCTCCCGTTCCTCGATAATTGCCGTCCTCCTCCTTTCCATAACGTAACTACTACACCTCGTCGATTACCTTGCAAATCAAATGTAAATTCCACCTTTCGCGATATTCTCCGCGTGAATCCGTTATCCGATATTTATCGCATATATATAAATTCTCGCCGAACCGATCGTTATTCCACCATTATTCCGCGTAATTACGACCTCTCGTACAAATTGTTTCTTATCCCCGGAACTTATCGATTCGATCTATCGCGTTACCAGTCTACGGAGTCGAAGTTTCCGCGTGTATGGAAAAGAGAAGGAAAGAATCGTAATCGTCGCTTGGATTCTGTCGCGTAAAAAAACAAAATGCGCCTCGATAAAGAAACGCAGTTAGGCGTAACTAGAATCGAATCCGGAGTTAATCGCTCACTTAACGCGTTGATCTCGTACGTTTAAAGGGAAGGAAAGAGAGAGAGAGAGGGAAAGAACGACCGGTTCCGTGCTCGTTTTGGGCCGACAAGTAGGGGAAATTGGAAAGTATCGATCGTCTTTTCCCGTTTCGCGCGTCAATCGCGAACGACGACGGACCGGTTTCGTTCCGACAACGAATCTCAACCACCGGCGAGATATCCGGACAAACGTTATCGTTGATTTGGCGTGGACAAGTTCGCGATAGGAGGCGAATTAAAAATTAAAAACGGTGTTTCGTAGATCTATCCGAATCTGTCCGAAGCGAGCAAATCGAATACTCGCGTTACAACAACAACTTGGACAAGTAGATCGTTACGCTCCATTAGCCGGCGCAAGCGCCGGCTGCGATTCCAACTTTCGTTTCTGCCGAAAAGCGGAGGGAGGATGCGTTCGATTCGCAGTGAGGAGAAAAAAGAGACGCGTAGTAATGGACCGTGACAAGATCCGAAGGGGGAGGTAGAATTTACTTTCCGCTTCTCCTTTTGTACGAGAGGACGAATATCGGTCCCTGGACATAGAATATATATATATATAGGTGCATCCGAGAGGTTGGACATAGATCACGATCTCGGGACACGGTGCTCCCACCGACAAATAGATCGTCCCGGTCCATTACGATACACCGTGGCGCGGTGCGGAGCAGTCTACACCCGACCGCCTGCCGGTAATTAGGTACGGTCTGCGTGAACCGGCCTGGTACACGCGTGTAACAAAGCGCGATTCGACGGTGTAACTCACCACTCGACCCTCTTCTCCCGAGTTCGACTCGACTCGACTCGACTCGACTCGACTCGACTCGACTCGTGACTCGGGACTCGAGAGTGCGTGCTCGAGAGTGCGTGGTCCGAACCGCGATGCGGACTCGATTATGCGTATACTATACGAGCGTCGGAGAATCATGACCCGCCGCGCGAAACGAATCAGCTGGCTTAACCGCTTCGAAGGATTAAATTCAATTTCCGACGCTCGTCCCTGCCGTAGCCGCGGCCGACGTAGCCCGCAAAGAGAGGATAGTCCAAGGGGGCGAAGAACGGAAGAAGCAAAAGTATCGATGACGATCGCCCCCCTTTCCTTCTAGGTCGGTCTCCTCCTTCCGTATTTCTCTTCTTCTTCTTCTTCTTCTTTTTCGATTCTCGCTAGCCGATGTATCCATATAGCCGGATGAATTCGATGTAACGAATTCGCGATGCGGGAATCGCCGAACATTGCCCGTTCCATCATTTTACCAGCACGTGTAATTAAACGTTATTGAGATTACGCGGATGATCGTTAACAGGGTGAACCGGCAAGAAGTTTCCGCATTTCGCGTAACGATATTCGTGGCCGATCGAGAAATAGAACCAGTCTTCTTCCCTCGTAAATAGTAATAGTCGACGCGTTATCCGATCGGGCTTGAAATCTCTGCTTTCGTATCCTCTTCTTATCGTCCTCAAGAGAGGGAAGAGTTTCTCGATTTCGTTTTTCCCCTTTTCTCCGCCGACGAAACCGCTTAATAACGGCCAGGTGTTCGAGAAGGAAGAGCTCGTGCTTCGAATCGTCGAAGCGTCGATCGTTGGAACGCGGCGATTCGAATCGCTCGAGCGAAATCCGGCAGTCGGAGTGGGACGGAAAGGGAATCCGGCGAGGAGAGAGAGAGAGAGAGAGAAGGAATACTCGTGGCATCGAGTTCGGTACACGCGAGCCGGAGAGCGAGAAACCGGAAGAGCAAATTGACTTAACCATACTGCTCCAAAGGGTATAAATAAGCCGCGTATCCCCGTACGCGTTTCTCTGAAAATTGCTCGATCGAAGAAAACCGTCTCGCACGCGATTCGCTCTCGATCCTTCGATTCATCTCGAGCGAGTTTCGTCGAAAGGAATTTCCCCAAAGGGAGAGGAAAAGTGGAAGATGGAGCCCCAGCGACGTCAACTCCGACCTAGAGATATCTCGTTACGTAGGTGGTGTAGCGTAGCGGGTCTACGGCTGGGCCGGCGCGTAACCCGACTATATCCAGCCAACGAGTACACGTTTCGCTCTCGGTAGGCAGGAGGGAGCGCGTCGTGGAAGTGCGGTAGCGGCAGCCCCGGGCATCACCACGAAGGGCACCTCATTATTTATCGCGATATCAACCTATATTTCACACACATCTTCACGGGCAGGGAGAAGAAGGGGAGAGGCGGCGAGGGATCGTGGAAAGGGCGAAAGAGAGGGAAGGAAGGAAGGAAGGAGAGGACGAAGGAGCACGCGCTGCCTGTCCTCCCTCCTTTTGTCCCTCGTCGCCGCTTTCTCTACGTTTTCTATCTGTCTTTTTTTTCCTTTTTCTTTCTTCTTCTTCCTCGAACCTCGATACGATGCACACGATTCACGCGCATATACGTTCGATTTGTACGCGCGTCACGTGGGGAACGTTGGAAAGGTTGGGCGCGCGGCATGCACGGGAAGAAGGAGGGGAAGGGGACGATGAAAGGAGAGGTGAGATGTCGCGAACAAAAGTCTCGGGCCAGGAGAGAGACACGGGCCCGTGAACGGACGACCCCCCGCGGGTCACCGCGGAGTGACAAATTGTTTTTCTTTCCACCGTGAACCCGACGGGTACGTGGCTTTCGGCGGTGGAAAGATCCTCGCCGCGATAACGTTTTTTCGACGCGCCTCGGTCGATCGCGATTAGACGACCTTGTTTGCGCGAGACGATTGAATTTTTTTCCCCTTTTCTCCCTTTCCTCGATCGTTATCTCGCCGTCTCGTAATTCGCCGATATCCGACTCGTCGCGCGGGAATCCTACACACACGCGAGTGGGTAAAAGTTTTTTCGACCGATGGATAGAACGCGCCTCGTTCGAAAAGCGATCGAGAGGCGGTCCGAGAGAGAGTGAAAAGAGAGAGAGAGAGAGAGGAGGAGGAGGATCCGAATGCGATCCAAATGCAGCACGACTGGTTCTCCTCGCGCGATCGCAGAGAATCTTAAGCACCTGCCACTTAAGGACCGGATTGCTCCGCGAGAATGAGAGAGTAGGCAGAGTGGCGAAGAGCGAGAAGGGAAAGGGAGGGGAGGCAAGAACTCGAAAGATATCCTCGAGGATCGAACGATTTTCAAATCTTCCGTCGAATATTCTATATCGGCGCGGTCGAGGGACGAATAAGAGAAAAAAGAGGAAGGAAAAAAAGAATAGGAGAGGAAAGCACTTTTTTTCGCGATATCCATTTGGAAGAGGAGAAGAAGAAGAAGAAGAAGAAGAAGAAGAAGAAGGAACGGAACGGAAATAGACGTTCTTTTTTTTTCTTTTTTTTTCCTCTACGATTGAGAAGACGGAGAAAAAGACGGGCAACAATGGGCTCGTGCTCGAAACTTGGCTCTCTCTTTCTCTCTCTCTTCCTCGATGCACTTCTCTCGATGCACTGGTTTAGCGGCGCCGTCGTGGCACACGGCACGACCGGCGATGAAATCATAAATTGGTGAACGCCAGCCCGCCGGCACTGATAGCGAACAACCAATAATTATGCTAATACATACATCGTAATGCATCCAAAGAGGCGGTCATTCGTACCGTGTACCGTAGGTAGGCTTCGTACTACTCGACCCGCGTCCTCCATTCTCCTCGAACGCGACGTTGACGCGCGTTCATTCACTCCAAAACTTCGATCCTTCCCTCCTTCCTTTTTTCGCGATTCGTCGCGACTGCGCTCGTCGCGCGACTTTCGCTCAGGGACGAAAGCGTCGAAAGATGAGAAAACGCGTGGCAGTGTCGCCGCGGAGACGCGGCCGAGAGTTATCTGCACGCGGACCGTTAATTCGACAAGATTAACGCCATTAACGCCTATGGGTTCGAATTAAGAGGATATTATCGGGACGACTAATGCCCCGTTCGCAAACGCTTTGGTAATAGCAGTCGGCAAATTACGTCGAGTGGTTGGCTAATCTGTTAAGATAAGCCAGTGTTCCCATCCGCCGTTTCTCTCCCTCCTCGTCTCTTTCGCGCGTGCCATCTCTGATCCTTCCATCTATCTCCGCATCCTATCGTGCTCCCAGCGTTTCTTCCTTCTGTCCCATCGAGGGTAAGAGGATTTCGCGAGAGAGAAAATCGATCCGCAATTATCTCGCGGATAAATTTACTTGTCCAGTTTTCTCGAGTTTTCGAGGCTTGTTCGTCATATCGCGAGGCGCGATAATAGCGATCGGATCGATTCGATCGCGTGGGTGGACGTAAACGCGACGACGAGTTCCATCTCCGTTATCGAAGGTTCTGTTGGCACGGGACGGTCGATAGAAAGGGAGAGGGGGGTCGATCGTTTAGATTACACACCGCGACGACGTCTTCAGCCGGGGAGAGATCGGTCGAGTTGCGAAGGAACGTTTGCTCGATCATGCGCGAGATCGATTAATTATCGGGGAATGGCAATGGCACCTTCCATTAATTCGTTTCTCCCAACAACAAAGAATTCCGTATCGTCCGCGTATGTGTTCGGAACGGCGATCACGGACCTGTTCCACCCAGACGGAAAAAATAGAACTACCTTGGAATAAATTTAACGGCGGCGGGTAGCGGGTAACGTGGATCGATCGTTACCGATTTTTCTCCCCTCGCCAAAAAGGTTCTTCGAAACGCGTTTCTCGCGGTTTATTACGGTTAAAGCCGGGGATAGAAGAGGGAAAGGAGGAAAAGGAGTTGTAGCGCACTCGCGGAAGGAGCGAGACTCGGCCGGTCGAGAGGCCGCCGGGCAACAAAAATGCGAATCAGGTTTCCCGTGCTCCCATTAATCTCGGATATTCTCGCTCGTTTCGAGCCAACCGTGCTTCCACGTATACGCGTGTAACTAACTACGCTCTCCTCTCCTCTCCCTTTCCTTTTGTTTCCTCCGATAACTATATTACATATCCTTCCCAAATAACCACCACCGAAGTAGCCTTGCTCTCGCGCAGTAAACCTGGCCTAAGAGACGACATCATTTCCTCGCCCGTTATCCCCACGATATCGATAGATATCGATCGTCTTTCTGCCCCCTCCCCTCTCGTTTTATCGGTCCAATTGACGAGGTACGCGGTATATACGATATTTCGGATGCAAGAGTAAGTAAGAGTAGGCCTCTTTCTCCTCTCTTCTTTTCTTTTCTTTCTTTCTTCCTTTTTTTTTCTGCTTTATTAAAATGCAAGGAATCGCGCACAGGTTGAAACGGGTTGTTCCGCAGCGGACCGCTGTCAGGGGGCGCTAGACAGCACCGATCGAGCCCGTTCGGGGAACAAAAAACGCGAGCTTGGACTCCCCTCGGTCCCATTAATCTTCAAAGTTCTCGCAATTCCACGAAGACGAACCGTGCGAAGTCGCGAAACCCGCGCTACCCTTTTCCCCTCTTTCTTTCTTTCTCTTCCCTTCTCCTTCCCTTTTCTCTTCTTTCTTCTTTCCCCTCCCGATGCCAAGTGTATCCGTCGATTATAAACGAGCGCCTATTACGCAAAAGGGGCAGTTACGTGGCGTACGCGACTAGTCGGGCGCGTAATAAATTCGCGTGGTTCCGTTGGGTGGCGTTGGATCGAGTCAACGGGGAGGGGAAGGAAACGGAGGAAGAAAATCTCGCAGATTTTTCACCGAGAGAGAGAGAGAGAGAGAGGGGCGCGTTATTCAGAGACGCGATTATTAATCGGTACGATCGATTAAATCGCAATGGGATACGGGCGATTGCGTGCGCAGGATCAATAATATCGCGGACGGACTTACAAGGCGCAAGGGGATCCTTTAATGCGAGGATAGGTGTATCGATTATTGCGATCTCGTTTATCCGGCTGTTCTTTCTTTTGCCAGCCGCCTTACCAGCTCGACTCGCGCGCACGCGGCCTTCCACGATCACGGGATCCGGTCTCGAGACGCGCGGTCGTCGCGCAATTACTCTCGGAACGCTTGGAAATCCGATCGTTGGCGTCGATCCGTTCCGAACCCCTTTCGCGGCCGATTAATACGTCCCGACGAGGGTTAACGGGGGTATTTATCGTTGGCAAATTTGCGAAACGGTATCGTTATCGTTGCCCGATCGGCGTGCACAATATGGGGGGAGAGAGAGGGGAGGAAGACGCGAAATAAAGTAACACGGGACGTTGTCGCTGAACCGGGCCGTGGATCGTATTTTATCGGGTCAATCCCGACGACTGCCGCCGCGCAAAGAGGAGGAAGGAAGGAAGGAAGGTGGGAAGGAAGAGACGAGGGGAAGACTGTAGAAGGCACGGCCACGAACACCGGACAGCTATCTTAATCGACGACCTTTCTCTTAACCCGCCGATGCCCGCGCGGCGGCACGCTCTCTCGGCCGACAGTTGCTTTTCCACGAGCTGCTCTCGAGGAAGGTCCATCGTGGAGGGAGAGACGTGGTCGGAGAGGAGGAATTCGAGAGGCCAAGAGGAGGAGGAAACGAGATACGCGTAGGCGGTTGCCGAATAATAATAAACTGGTCCTTCCTCCCAGATATTCGCGCTCCTCTTTGTCTCTCCGTCCACGTTCGTTCGTATTATCCGGCTTTTCGTCGCCCCTCCCTCCTCCAAAGAATATTTCAAACCGCTCGAATTTCGGAGATTCAGGCGGTAAAATAATTCCGTGATACATTCGGGAAGACGAGCGTCGTCGATGCAATTTATCGCATCTGATTCTTTCGAAACACACACGCGATCGACTCGATTACGCGTGTCGAGTTAATTGGCGGTGCTCGATTCGAGAGAAATACGAGTGGAAATACGGGGGAGGAAGATGGCGGCTGGAGTATAAAAGTTTCTCGGGAAATATTCCAATTATCGCTGGCGGGACGGTGTTTCGACTTTGCGTTAATAACCGCGTAGAGGAGGAAAAGGAAGAGTGCGCGGAGTCGGTGTCGCGGGGCGTAGAGGTATGCGTTTAAAGCGAGGGATTTAACTGTTGTCGGCATCGCCGCCCACGGCACGTATATACCGGCCGATTGTAAAGGCAGATTACTAACGAGCTCTTCTGCACCCTGGTATCCTTTGTACGCGGTTATGAGAGCGGGAGAACAACGATAAAAGGGAGAAACAAGAGGAAACTAGGAGCAGCGAGTGAAGTGGCACGCGTAATAGTCTCGAGGGTAATAGTCCGTTCGCTGCCGATCGTGGGAGGAGGAGGAGGAGGAGGTGGGATCTTAACGAGCGTTGATGGTCGTTAAAATTCGATAACTATAAATTCAAGCGTAAAACGAAAGCAAAAAAAAAAGAAAGAAAAGGAAGGAAGGAAGGAAGGAGATGGAGGAGACGGAGACGCCGGTTTCTCGGCGTTTTGCCTACGTTTCGCGCGTGAATTATTCCACGGAAGGAGCGCGGAGGCCGGTGACAAGGAGACAAACGGTGGCTATTAACGAATGCCGAATTTACGAAAAATAAAGATGACCCTCCCCGCGTCCAAGGGAGGCGATAACAAATGGGGGGACATACGTTGCGCGGATAGCTCGACAAATATATATTAAACTATTTTAATGAGAAGTGGCCACCATATCTCATCGCAATTACCGGCCACCGACCCGCCGCGCCGGGGGCCCTCGTTCCACGCTCTCCCAGCATCCCTGTTCCCCGTTCCACCGCAAAAACACGCATCCCGAGAGCAAAGGTTAAGAGAGAAGGTCTCGAACACCTTCCTCCTCGTGGAAGGAGGTCCTCGTCGCGTCCTTCTCCCCTCTTTCGCGTCCCCATCCCTTCCGATCGCCACGACCCGGCCGATATCCGTACGCACCACCTTCACGCACCCGACTCAACTCCCCGCAGAGGGTCGAAACGTCGCCGGGATGAACCCGTTTCTACGCGTGGCAAGAGGAAACGAGGAGGAAGAGGGGAAGGAAGAGAAAGAGAGAGGGAAGGAGAAAGACGAATCGTCTCTCGCGACTCCGCGGGACAACGGTGAGTGACAGCTCTATAGAGTTGGTCGGGTTGGTAGCATTGTCCGCCTTCCCCCTCTCACTTTTGCCGAGCTACACTCCGGATGATCGCGCGTATGTAAAGCGGCGTATCGACCTCGCTCGACCGTTTACGACGCCCCGCGTTTAGTACCGCACGTCGTGTATCCCGTCTCCGACGTCTCGAGCCCGATTATTTTCTTATTCTCGATTCCGCGTATTCCTCTCTCTCTCTCTCTTCTCTTGTACCGAGAAATGGTTCGGTCACATCGCTTCCCGCCATTACCCGTCGCTATTTCGTTTCTTCGATCGCATCGCGATGTAATTGCTGCTAGACGGATGGATATTCGCGCGAGTGTATCGGCCAAGTGACGAATTCCAAAGGTGACGTTCCTCCGTGGAGGAGAAAAAGAAAAACGTGGAGAGGAAAGTTTCGAAAGTTTCGCGGCGGAAAGATGGTGGAGAATTGAGTTTCGTTATTCTTTCCACTACTTTTCGTCCCGTATTTATTCGCGGCCTACGTGCGCTTCGAGAAAGTTGGAGGGAAACGCGTGGAAGAGAGAGAGAGAGAGAAGAGAGGTGGAAAGGCGAGGAGAATGGAAGGGGAAGGAACGAGCTTATATTTATTTATGCAAACGGAATAGGGGGATCCGGCTAATTGTGCGGTCGCACACCCGCGGTGACTCACGTGACGGCTACTCGGGCATCGTTTCTGCGTGTCAATTCGCGTGACAAAGGATCATGGTTCGTAACCGTCGTCCACCCACCAAACTTCCGCTTCGCCCTCTCTCTCTCTTTCTCGTATTCACGGATAAGAAGTTGGCGTGCACGGGGGCCTTCCGATCGCGTGGCCGCGCAATTAGGCGCCCTTATGTGCAAATGACAAGAATTTTAAATGCGTCTACGCCGCGGATAAAAACGGGGTGCGTGCGTAACGGTGAACACGTTTCCTGGAACCCGGTGGCCTCTTGGATTTTTCGCGATGCGAATCTCCTCGAGGTTTCGCGGCGTCTCGCGGGTGAAAGACGAAGAAGAAGAGGAAGAAGGGAAAGAGGAGAAGGAAGAGTGGAGGAGGAAGAGGAAGAGGTTGTCGGTGTCGGGGATAGGAAAGAGGAAGAGCGAAAGGATCGCGGGGAATACTCGGTGACGGTGGTGGACGACTGTCAGTCCATCAGAGAGTCGGCGAGCCGGGAATACCGAGGATGGCTTCCCAGCTTACTCGACGAACAGCTCTATCTGTCGAGCACGAGCTGACAAAAAGTGGCGGCCCGCGTGGTCGCACGCACCACGACCAACGGAAAGCACCGGGACGGCGGGGGGTTAGGACCCCGAGCAACCGAGAAAAACCCTCCGATACTGCTCTCTCTCTCTCTCTCCTTCTCTCCCTCTCTCCTCTCGCAAAGGCGACGGTAGCGAGTAAGGAAGAACGCGCGGAACTTTGCGCGTCTTCGTCTCCGTCCCCCTTTTTTCCGATTATTATTCCGATGCTCGGTTCGCAGACGGCGAATCTCGACTCGAAGAGGAAGGGGGGAGATCGGAATTTCACGAACGCGCATCGCGTTTAATAACGCGTTAAACGCGGTCGAGCATCCTCCCTCCCCTCCCTCGATCACCCGGCTTTAATTAGACGAGGAAATATTAGCGGTTCGCTCCGTTAATGAAACGAAATAAATCGTTTAGGGGAGAATCGGGCGGCAAACTTGTTTAGCCTCTCCTTTCTCTAAAATCGCGTACGCGCTCTCTTACGATCGTCGCTCCAGTTCCCTTCGGTTTTATGTATCGCGGTGAAGGATTATACGAGCGTTCAAAAGGAAGATACTACCGCCTTCCGGAATGATTTACTAACTCAACGATGCCGAGGATAATCGTATGAAATATCGTCACATATCTCTCTCTCTCTCTCTGGCAGCGTTACACATACGTATACGTATAGGCGAAAGGCGAATGGCCGAGTGGTGTGCGCGGCATCGTTGACCTCGGAGAATGCGGCGAGAGAGGCCTTTTAAAGCTAAAACTCAACGTACAGGAATTTCATACGATATTAAGGGAATCTTTCTCCCCCTAAAGGGTATATTAACTCGTCGAATCGGTTGGTGGCCGATTAATCCGATCCTTCCTTCCTTCCTTCCTTCCTTCGGTCGATCGAGACGGGACGAAACTAGAACCACGATCCAACTATAAAACGAAGCTCGAAACGATGAAACGAAACGAAACGAAACGGACGTTATTAGATACCTATCTCGCGTACCACGCGATTTAACTGTAGCGCATGATTGCAAACCGGTCTGTTGCAAACAGATTACGCGGCAGATCGATTGCAACCTCGTAATTGGTTCCTGTTAAACGCTCGAGATCTATGAAACTTAATGATAATTTCTTTACGAATCCCTAGTTGCGGAAAAAGAAGAAATGGATCTACGTAGAGAGAGAGAGAGAGAGAGAGAGAGAGAGAGAGAGAGAGAGAGAGAGCGGTTCAGATCGTCGCATAAAACTCGCCGGATTCATCTGCGATTTACGGTGACAATTTTAGGGGACAATTTGTACAACTCGGTACAGCTCGCTCGGAATAGACGGGACAGTGTTTCGTTCGAGGCGAAAACGAAGATGACACGGTGGAGGAGGGAAGGAACGAAAAGAGGAGAAGCGTACTCGGAAGGCAGAGAGGCGCGACCATGCTGAGAGCCTTTCGAGGCACCGTATTTTATAACCGGTGTAGACAGCCACCGCACGTACGATTCTCTCTCTCTCTCTCTCTCCACCTTTCTCGCTATATCCTCCTCCTGCACGTACCACGTAGCGAGTCGTGCTCGTTCCTCGTGGTCGTGGAGGAGAACGCGGGATCTCAACCGAGCTCGTGCCATCACCACCGTCGCATCCGTTTTTCCTTACTTTCCCCCTCCAAATCGTCGATCGGAAAGGAAACGCGATCGAAAATCCTCCCTCCCCCTCCCTCCTCCTCTTCCTCTTCCCGTTTATGGAACGGATGGATTTCTCTTTGTCCGAGGAGCGACGAGACTTTTTCATGTAAAAAAAAAGAAAAAAAAAGAGAAAAACAAACGAAAAGAGGAGAAAAAGAGAGAGAAAAGGAAAAAAAGTGAACCGGGGAACTCGATTCGTAACGAAAGGGTGCAAGGTCCGTGCACGCGGCCGGTATTCACCGTGCTGTGAGCTATGGTTCACGGTGCTAGCCACGGTGGAGTGGAAGGAAGGCTTTTCGAAGGAAACCTACGGCGGATTGTATTCCGTATATACAAGAGGCCGATTGAAATCGATATTCCCGGCAAGGTCGGGCCGCAACAAAACCAGAGGAACAATGGATCGGCCGGTGTGTGTACGTTCACGGAGCACGAAAATAACGGGTAGAGCTGCTCGCGATTTAATACAGAGCTCTTTTCTTCCCGGCGGGTCGGCGACGCGGGTCTCGCGTGTCGCGTGCAATTGGCGAAAAGCGTGAGCGAAACTCGGCCGGTTGGAGCGAGGAGGAGGGCGCGGGGAGGAGGGGGAAGGGGACGAGGTCGAAACAAGGATGGGCGCGTTAACAAAGGAATAATTCGCTCGGGATTATCTGATACGTATCGCGAAATAGGAAGCGCGGGAATGCAATTTAGAGATGCAAATCTAAATTGGAAAATTATACGGATATGTTTGGGGATGGGGGAGGGGGAAACTAGCGCGGCGAAACGAGTCGCGGGGAATTAATCCGTCGATAGGAACTATCGTCGCGCGCGATCCAAGAGGTTTTATTAGATTTAGCCGGGGAAAATTGTGAACATCGTGGCTGTAATAAGATACCTCGGCTTACTCGCGTTCGAGACGTATCGCGCGCCGGCTTTAATAATTCAACGAACAGAAACGCTTTCGATAACGCGACTCAGCCTCGAATCCGTCGAATAGGCGATGTCGACGAGGGACTTGACTAATGCGGTTTTAACTAATACGAGAGATTAACTAAAGACTACGGCGTTAAGAACGAGCAGAGAGAGAGAGAGAGAGAGAGAGAGAGAGAGAGAGAGAGAGGGAGGGATCGAAAGTGGTTTTACGATGGGAATTAGACGGTGATATTAGCCGTGATAATGGCCGACGATAATTCATTAGGGCGATCGTTGGAACGAAAGCGAAACCTGTCGTTCCACTTTTTCTTCCCCTGTTTCTTTCCTTTTCCATTTTTCGCATTTACATACGTAAATACCGCGAATACCGTATACAAAGATTTCTCGATTTTCTCGAGAGGGGAAGAGATCTTTCTTTTCTTCGCTTTTTCTTCTTTCTTTCCCCTAAAATAAATCGACGATTCTCTTTTTCGTCCTCCTCTCTTTGTTTCTGCCTCTCTCCGTGCCGCGAGAAACGTTGCATGCGTTGCCTCTTGAAGGTGGCAACAGTGTTGGCGGGAAAGTTATTCCACCGGGTTGCCGGTAAATCATCCTTCGTGGACTCCCGCTTTATTATCTTCCCTCTCTCTTCGTTCCACTCGGGCCCTCGCCGCTCCTCTCTCTTTTCGCGCTGGAATCTTTCTACATACGCGCACATAGGTTGGCAGCCGTGCTCGGTCGTTCGTCGCGGGAAACGAGCTCGGATAGTAGTAGAATTCTCAAAGTGTTCTGTAACATGCTTAATTACCGAGTTGTCCGTTCCGTTACGATTCTCTCGCGCGGTAAACTTTATCTTCGTAAAAATAGGATGGCGTGGCGTGGAAACGATTGGTAGCGACGACACGATCCGCCACGTAACGAGGTAATCGATCATCCGAGTCGCGATCGCAATCGGACCCCGCGATTCCACGTTCTCGTCGAACATGGGCGGTTCGAACGATTTCACCCGCGACGACGGTTAGATGCCCGAGTCGCGATACGTGCCCGAACGCGAGAAGAAACTTTAAACTGTCATTAAAGCAGCTCCGGCTCGGTTAAAGGGTTCATTATCGTTCGCGGGACTCGCGTCTCCATCCCCCTCCCCTCCCGTTCGATTTCAGACGATCGGCACCCAATACCACGCTGCTACCACGCTGCAAATTACCTTCCGCGTTCGCTTTGAATTTACGAGTTCTCTCTCCCCCTTTCTCTTCTCGTCGCCTCTTAACCCCCGCCCGATCTAAGCCAATTACCTATCATCGGCCGATCGATCCGACTTGATCGACCGTACGACTATTTTCGACGAGAGGAAAACCCATTCGAACGATGTACGCCGCGAGAGAGAGAGAGAGAGAGCGAAAGACACGTTTCTTCGAATTTCGTTTCAACTCGACGGTTATTCGCGATCGATTAATACGTGGATTTTGTTTCAGGTGCGGGCCACGGATCCGGATTGCGGCGTGAACGCCATGGTGAATTACACGTTAGCCGCGGGAAGAATGGAAAGCGAACAGCTGATGGTACGCAGCGATACCGGAGACATTTGCGTCAGAACGCCGTTGGACAGGGAAACCGCTCCCTATCTAGAGATTCCCGTCATCGCTACCGACCGAGGTACGTATTACACACATATATGTATTTACAACTCGCGTGACCATCCCCAATACGATATTTTATTCGTTACTTTACGCTGGAACGAGCTGCCTCGCATTCTTCGAAAACTAACTCCTCCCGATACGCCCGATCGATTAGCGTCTCGCTTCGTCTCGTAACGAATCTCTCGTGACCGAAATAGGGAGGGCAGGGATAATAAAGTAGGATCGCGCGAACGATGCTTTATCTCGACTCGCGGTTCGGTCGTCGGGCGAGAAAGCGAGGGGAGAGGGGGGGCGATGGTGTGCGTGGAACCAGGAAGAGGAGAGAAGCGGAACGGCGCGGGAGCCGTTGGAGGAGCGAGAGCTATCGCCGTCCCGAGATCTAGCAGCTCTGTAATGGGGTGTATGATTTATGTCGTCGATGTACCGCTGGTGGTGCGCCCATTTTCAACAGCGGCCCCCTTCCACTCGTTCCAGCGAGCGAGAGCGACGACTGAAGCCCCATTCAGAGCTCGCGACAGGTAGCCACTCGATAAACGAAGAATTAACGCGAGGATTAACAGGGGGATTGGGGCGGCGGCGATATTGTCGCGTTTTGCAAACAGGAGGGAAACTCCTCGTCCCGTAATTGTCGCTTGCGTCGTCGATACGATCGTTCGGCTCGCTTACGCGCTATAACGGACGAGGAGCAGAGGCCTTTGCCACCTTTCCGTGATTTATACACACCTGCTGACGATCCGAGCCATGCCGTTATCCCAGTCGCCCTCTTCTTACGATTTTACGAGCTCGATTGTTCCGCATATTCGAGGGCAGATCCTCCTGTTCTATTATCGAGATCCACCACGCTCGTCGATACAAGTATCCGTTATAAGGAGGAACGATATCGAAACGCGGCGCGTTATCGAGTCGATGGCGTCGGATAGGAATCGGCGAAGAATGCGTCGATAATTATTACCCGCGAGTAGTTACAGTTCTGCTTTGAATCGAGCTAGAGATCCGCTCGTATTATGCGCCGGATAATACCGCGTATACGTTCGAGTCGAGTTTGTTCTTCCAGATCCGCCGATCCCCCTCAGAGCTTGATAACGCCTCGAATTTAATGCCGAATAAATAAATTTAAAGAAGAAAGGACGGAATTTTCCCGTTATTTTCGTCGAAAACGCGTGCAATACACGCGTCTGTCCCCTACGATAAACGACGCTTTACGAGATTTGATCCGTGACATCGCGAAACAGCGACGAGAGAGATCTTATCCGCTTTCTGGAAATTGCGGTGTACATGCGAAGTAGTCAGCTCATCTAGATGCACGTCCTGCGAAGCGGGGAGAGAGGCAAGGCCAAGGTTTCGATTCGCGACTATCGGTGGAAAAAAAGGGACGAGAATCGAGCGGAGAAAGAGATAGAGAGGTTAGAGGGGTGGATTTGGCGTTGCTCTCGGTCGAGCTCGGAGGAAAGGAAGGATGGAAAAGGATGGAGTGGAGGAGGAGCGAGAGGAGAGCACGGAGAGCGGTGGGGACCGGCCCTTGACGCATGACTCCAATGACACTCGTACCTATAAATCTCGCTGCGCTCCGAGGTCCGCGCGGTCGAGTCCATATATTACTATGAGTTACGGGTGTAAACCGTTTAAACATCGGATTACCCGTTTTACATACTGTCTTTAATATTAACACTTGCGTCGGGATGTGCGCCTAAATCAGCCCGGCCAACCAGGAGTCCGCGTTATCGCGTCCGCGCCTCTTCCCACCTCCGTCGATTAATTAATCTCCTAGTTCGCCTTCTCCCCCTCCCTCTGTTCGATCGAGAAAGGGAGGTGGTTACGTTTCGACGAATAAGGTGATTTACGAATAGCGATCGAGGGGAGCAGTTATTACTTTCCGTCCGATCGTATATCACTTGGTTGCGTACGAAGAGGGGGAAGGGAGGCGATACTTTAACGGGCGAACGAATTATCTATCAGCCGGCAACCGTGTTTCTTTTCCATTCTTTTTGATCCGGGAGTTGGGGAGCGCGGACAACAAAGGATGCATCCATCGATCGATCGACGTATCCGTTCGCGATGACGGGAGGACGAGAGATGGAGGGTTGAGACATCCTCGAGAAATTCCTCTCGTTCGAAATAAATCGGCGCGGTTACCCCAGAGAACTCCTGACACGCGTGCGAATAATTCGCGAAAGGGCTCTCTCGAGCTGGGGACTCGGAGAGCGTGAGAGAAGAGGGGAGGAGGTGGGGAAGGCTGATTGGCCGGGGGGAAAAAAGGTGGTGTGATTTATGTCGACCGGCTCTCCGACCGCGTCCCCGTAGATTCGTTCCTCTGCGCCGGCTAATACCACCGCCTCGACGTTATTTGGCTCGATAAGAGGATTTCAGGAGAGGAGAGCGAAATACGCATAATCGCGACCCCTTTCGTCGCGACCGTTTCCCAACCGGCGTTTTTCTTTATCTGTCCTTATCGTTCTGGTGTTGGCTTGGTTGCAGGGGGTCTGAGCACCGTGGCCATCGTGAGGGTGCAAGTGACCGACGTGAACGACAACCGTCCGATCTTCGAGCCGAGAAGGTACAACGTGACGTTGAAGACCGACAACTCGATTCAAGGGGCAATTTTGAGGGTGGTCGCCACGGATTTGGACGCGGGGTTGTTCGGCCAGGTGGCGTACCGGATCACGAGCGGGAACGAGGCAGGCGTTTTCCAGATCGATCGGAACACGGGGGAAATGGAAGTGGCGAGGCCGGCGTTCCTCTCCAGGTCGCCGTTCCATCAATTGAACGTGACGGCAACGGACGCGGCAGGCTTGAAGAGCATGCACGACGCTGAAATCAGAATCACCGCGTCCTCCCCCGGGCACAGGATCGCCAGCTGCGAGAAACCACGCTACACCATCACCGTCAAGGAGACCGTCCCTCAGAACAGCGTGGTCGGAGGAGTGAAGGACGGAGCTTCGTCGGGTAAGTTCGAAAGAAAAAGAAATGGATATTCCTTCTTCTTTCCATCCCTCTGCCGCGTAAACGATGGCTCGCTCGAAGGCTCGAAATCGGGTAGAGAGGGCTCGAGAAGCGAGGGCTTCGTCGCAAAGATCGAAAACGTATTCCACGCGCGGCGTTACCGCGTTAGCATAGTCGCGTCACGAGAAAACGACGGCGACGGCGCGACGTCCACGAACGCCCACGTGTTCGTTGTCGGTATACGTGCAAGCGCGTGCAACGACCAACTCTCTTTCCTTCTCTGTTTGTTGGGTGCGTGGAACAGGAGGCAGAGCCGCGTAAATCATAGAGGGGTATATCTGGGAAGGAGGGGAGGGGGAAACGCGCAGAATTTGGCGAGAAAGTGGAATCGAGGGAGGAAAGGGAGGGGAGGAAGGAGGATGCAATGCAAGGGTAAGGTCGTGGACGGCGGGGACGAGTGGGTTGGTCGGTTCGGACGCGATTCTCCGAGGGTTAGGAGGTGAAGGGAGAGGAGAGGAGAGGTACGTATCCGTGTTTCCACACTGGTGGTACATCCGATGCAAGATACGGCGCGTCACGACCTGCGCTCGCCGCGCCATATACCCGATGCACCGTGTAAAGTGTCTCGTGGCGTATCGACCGCCACGGTTCGCTACGTTATACGCTCGAGGATGGTGAATAGTTTACACGATGGTGCCTTACCGGTGGTCGTATTGTTCGCCCGCCATGGCCCGCATATCCAGCCTGTTGCATATCAATGCGCGAACCTCGAGTATGTTCCTTCCTTCGTCGAGAGGCGACGTCGTGCCTCGCGCTCCTCCTTTCTTCCCTCTCCCCTCTTGCTTCGATCTCTTCTTTTGCGGAAAAGAGAGAGCGAAGAAATGCAACCGCGCGAATACGATAGACGGTTTCTCGAAGTTCGCGGCTCGTATCGATTCGATCGATCCGAAGCGATTTCGAAGCGCGATCGGCCACGCGTCCGACCGAGAGAACCTGTTCGCACGGGGAAGATCGAGGTCTGGCATTCGGGCCCACAATATTTGACACACGGCAGCCAATCAGATTATCAGATTAAAGTCGGACGAGCCGAAAAGCGGCGGCGATCGTGTCGGCACAGGTGCGATTCGTTTTGCGAAACGGCCCTCGCTCGCGTCTGTTTCTTTCGCGACGCCTCTGCCACACCTACGGGGAGAGGGAGAGGGGAGAGGGGGAGAACGTTTCTAAATATCGCAGGAGGGAAGAGGAGATCGTTTCTTCTTCGCCTTCGACCCAGGCCATATTTGCATAAAATTCACTGCGCGGACATTAACGCCGAATTCATTAATTTCGTATTTATTACGGGACATGGTATCGCGTTATCGCGAATTGGCCGGACGAAAGGCAGCGCGAGAGGTGATTATCGCCTCTTTACGAGCACCTGTTTCGATAAGGATGGCCGGTTGTTTCTGAAATATACGAAAAACAATGGTATCGCTGTACGGAGGAGGGATCGGGCGAAGAAGCGAAGGCCGTTGAAAAAAGAAAAAGGCAAAGAAACGGCCCGACTTCTTGTTGGGCAGAGATTCGGCCTGAAGGGAAGGGAGGGGGGAGAATCGTAGCGCGATCCTTCCTTCCATAAAATCTGGCGACAAAGTGAGGGACGCGCTTCATTTTACGGCCGAGTTTATGGTACCTGGCAGAGAGAATCATCGACTCGTGATCGAGTCGACTAGAGGAGTGGAGGGGGAGGAGGAGGAGGGGATCGCCCGCTTATCTTATCCGCGGAACGACCGGCCGCTCCCAACTTTTCTCGGCTTTTCGATGTCTCTCGTCATAGGGAGAGGAGGGGGGCTATGCAGTCGGGCGATCGCGGAGACCACGGGCCAAATACGATACGAATAAAAATCGGAGAAACTCGAAAGAGGGGAATATCGGGGAACGGTTGAAATTTTCGTAAGAAACGAGTTACGTGAGCCAGAGCCAATCGGTAAAGTATCTTGGACGCGGTTGAGGATTTCTTACGCTACGTAATAATCTTCGATTCGCGGTTTTCGTAGCTTGGAATTCTCGTGTTCGAGAGAACGGGCGTGAGACGAAGAAAGAAAAGGGAGAAGATGGAGAAGGAGGGAATATGGACCATCGTCGTCGTTGTCTTCTTCTTCTTCTTCTTCGTCGAGGTCGCATAAATCGTCGCGAGTCGGATACCGGGCAGCCGAACGCAAACCGCCATTGTCCCAGACTTTTCTCTCTCCCTCTCTCTCTCTCTCTCTCTCTCTTCTCCCTTTCTTTCTTCCTGAAGAAGAGAATTGCTGTTATGGAGGTACACTCTTTGCATACGCTTTAAATATCACCGCTCCGTTCGCTTTGAGGAGTCCCAATACCGTGTCTTTCCCTCTTCTGTCCTCGTTTTCGAAGGTACTCCATCGGTCCACACGCCGATGGAAGGGAAGCCGAAAACTCCTCGTCTCTTTTTTTTTTTTTGCCGCCGAAAGGCATCGATTTTACACAAATCGAATCGAATGAAATCTCCGTGCAACGAGAGTTTTCTTTCGCTCGAAACTTCGGTATTGACCTTGGAATCTCGAGTTTTCGAGAGAAAGAGAAAAGGGGAAGTAGGAAAGGGAGAGGGGGGGGGGATTAATCTTATCCGCGCGGCACGTCATTACTCTTTAACGAATTTAACGACGACATTACGTAAAAATGAACGAGCAATGGTACTTTTTTAAGGTGTCTATAAAGATACAGGGATCCATAATTCGGAGACCGTTTTGGACGTTACGATCTCGACCAAAGTATTTTATAATGGCTGTTTCGACGGCCAATTCGACGACAACGATAGAGCGTTGAAGGAAAGAAGAAAGGGAGGAGAAGGGAAGAACGGAGAAGTACGTATTCCTTTCGGCGGAATGCGACGGATAATACGTTAGCTCTGTTTCCTTTCTTTCGCCGGACTTGCAAATTTCGTTCAGGGATCGTCTCCACCGCGCTGCGACTTTGCATCCCGATCGACTTAAACCGAGCCACCGAGATCCGCGCGGAAAGATAGCGCGAAAGGATTCTCTTCGTCTCACGATAGATCGAAGATGCTCGTACTCCTATCTTCTGTAATTCCGTAATTTCACTCTGTAATTTCTCTATCATTCATATTTCGACGAAGGAAGAAAATCCCTCTATCCCCGAGGACGATAGATGGCGGAAATTTCGCGAAAAACTTCGATTGAGAAACGAAGATGGGAATTGGGGAAATTGTCGCGATAATTGTTCGTCACGAAGAAGGAGAGAGAGAGAGAAAAGAAGACGATGCATTATTTTCGACGTGGCTCCGAAATCCCGCGCCACTGGAAATGGCGAGAAAATTCCTCGCGCTCCTCGTAGTATTCCTCGTAGGAACGTGTTTTCGTGGTTTTCGAGATATACATCGATACACATGGAATCGAATGGAACGCAGGAACGCAGGCAAGTTACGAGGGACAGGAAAAGCATATCCTTTTCGCGGTCGGTTTGTCGGAGAGATCGTTTTGAATCGGTTGGAAAAGTGGAGGTTGCAGAAATGGCAGCGATGTCGCGGCCGGGGTGGGGAGGGAGGCGCGGACAGGTCCGCGTGTAAACGGTTCCCTGCGCCCCTTCGTGGTGTGCGTGGTGTGCGAACATATAGATGCACAGATAGAGGTGCGCTACGAGGCGCGATCCCCTTCTCGTGCCACGTTCAGCCTATGATGCGCCTTCTCCGCTCTTATCTCGCGCCTCGTTATCGCCGTTTACCATCTCACGGTGCAGAGAGCGAAGAAGAACTCTCTCTCTTTCTCTGCGATCTCTCGGTGCACGTGCACGTGCATCGTCCATACGTCTTTTTCTCGCTCTTTCTCCCCTTCGATCTCGATCGCCTTTTCCTCCGCCCGTTGTCTTCGCAACGAGGGAATAACGAGAAATCCGATGGATAAAAATGCCGTGTTTCTTCCTTTTCTTTTCTTCTTTTTCCCCTCTCTCCCCCCCCCCCTCTCTCGTTCGATTTTCGATCGATTTGGAGAACAAGCTGTCTCGCGTCTAATTTGTCCGATAGTTTTCTTCCTTCTTGGCGAACGCGGAGGATGTATACCCGCGTAAGGGGATACGAGGTATGGCGCGGTATCGGGCAGTGGTAACACAACTGGTAGCTAATGTCATTTTATTTTCGCTCGGTTGCAAGCTACGCGACCTTATTGTCGCCGTCCATTGTCTTGTCGTTCTTGCCGCCCTTCGTTTCTAAACCTTTTCTTCTTCTTCTTCTTCTTATCCTCCTCCTCCTCCTCTTTTCTCTTCTTTCCCTCGTGTACACTCGTTGGCCATTTAGCCGCATCCACGGACCGAGACGTTTTACGCGTGTACGAAGCCCTATTCGTTTGTTTACCGGTCTCGATGCTCGCATTTCTTGCGCTATTGTGCGCCGCGAACACGCTCGCTCCGCTCCTACTTGCCGCGCGCTAACCGGAAAGCGAACGTATAATCGCTCGATTCTAAACCTCGACCCCTGGGGGGAAGAGGGAGGAGATCGGAGGAAAATTTCGTCGAATAATCTCGGAATGTTTGCTCGCTTGATCCAACAGGAGTTGAGCGGATACGAGGCCATGCAGATATAGCATGTAAGGGAGGAGGAGGGGGGAGAGAAGGTGGGGAGGGCGTTGATGCGTCAAAGAGAGGAGGCTGGAGGAGAGGATGGGAGAAGGGAGAGGGGAACGGTGATGGGAGGACGAGTGAGAGAGAGAGAGGAGGGGGGAAGAAACGAGACCCCCGTCAACGACAACATACCTTCACCACGGTATCGTTTCTTCGCCGCATTCGTCGCGTTGCTCGACGCTACCACCGCTCGCGGCTAATCATCATTATTTAATTACGAGGTCGTTTTTCGTTGGACGGAGACGGAGTGTCGGCGGTTCGTGGAGGCACGTCCGTGGGCATCGCCGAGGGCAGCGACGACGATTTTCGTAAATCCGTTTTACGAGGTTGCCGAGGTTCCTCGCTCGGAATTCGGGACACGTGTAACGCGGGGCGAGCGTTCGGGACGAGGAAACGAGTTTTCTCCGGACGATTTTACGATTTCGAGCCGGTGGGTGGAACGAGGATGATGGATCGTCGAAGAGGTCGTCTTCGTTCGAATCTGATCGCCCCTCTCTAATTAAACGGACGGCGGGGGGATTCGATACGTTTTTGCCGGGTGTCGTCGGGCTATCTCGTCGATCGCGGCCGTCGAGCCTATTGCCTCGCCTAAACCTCGTCCAATTAAAAATCCACCAATTTATGCAAACGATCGGCCTTTTATCGGCCGCCGACGAAAGATCCGTTCCGAAGTGGAATCCATCCGCGAGCCGAAAAGCGTGAAACCGGGGGACATCGTGTACGGAACGGGAGGAGGTGGCGACGAGGCACGTAGAGGCGGCCCTGGACGCTCGAGCGGACCGACCTCGAGTGGGATGGCCCGTTACGAGCTAATTAGCAAAATAAGAGAAACTCTGTGTGAGGTATACGGCAGCTCGGCGGATATAGCAGGAGCGGTGTAGAGAGAACTCGTGCTTCCTTATACGGCGTGATCGAATCGTCGGCCCGTAATTTATCGCGAGTTTTCTTTACCCGGAACGCTCCTCCACCTTGTGCGAAACTCGGTACACCGGTTTTTTCCCTTTTTCCACCTCTCGGTTTCTTCTTTCCCTTCTTTTCCGACCAATCGGTAGCGGCAATTAAACGCGGAGCTGCTTAGCGATCGATACTCATATATCCCCCCCCGCGTTTATACGTTTTCCCATCCCCGCGTTATAACGTCCCGTCGTCGAAAATGGTATAACCGCTCGCGATCCGATTATAAACGAGCCAACGACCAAGGCCAACGCGTCCCTCCGCTAATTACCGTTTCTAATTAACCGAACGAGAGCTTCTTGCCGCCAAGCTTCTTTCTCCACTCCACCACGTTTTTTCCCCCGTCGCAAGAACGCGCCCGAACGGCCCGCCTATAAATAACGGACGCGTTCCCAAAAGTTTCGCGAGTTTCGAGAATCAGCCCGTGGAATTTTCGACCGAGATGGAAAAAGAGGAGGTCGAGAATTGAAGTCGGCCCCTTCTCCCTCTTCGTCTTCTTCCTTTACCACGTATTACCGTTTCGCACGCGATCGTCGTCCGATCCCGAGCTTTCTTCTCGAGCCGCGAACAACATTTATCAACGCGAGCCGACTTCGCCTCTCTCTCTCTCTCCACCATTATCGTTCGATATCGGTTCAACGATCGACGCCTTTACGTTTACGTACGAGGATTGCCCTAGGTTCGTAGGGTGAAAAGAAAGGAAGGAAGAGAGGAAGGAAATGGTAGAAGGGAAAGGGAAGAGAGGTGTTGTTAGGAGGACGTATCTCGTAGCTACGACTATCGTGGATGGTACGCGAGAAAGAGAGAGAATCAATAACGGGGAGAGTACGTTACTGGTAGTCGGTTGGCCGGGACAAAAACTCGCTCTCGATTCGATCCACGACCCGAGTTCGAAGACGGACGCGCGAAGGAAGGGAAGAGAGGAGAGGACGTGGCGACGTGGGCCACGTGAGAGGTGGAAGGGAGCGGGCTGGGCCGGCGATCTCTGCGAATTAATCAAATACGCGAGCGATTTGTCTTCGTTACACCCACGTGGACACCCCGGAGGGACGCCTGTGTAACCGGGGTGACGAAGCCCCTTTCGACTCGGCACCGCGGGTGAAAAACCCGTTCGTCGGGGGACTTGTTCCATTTCGATTCGTCGCTGCGATGCCGAGCTCGGGGAAGGGGATGGAGCGGGTGGTTAGCTCGCGTCGGATTCGCGGAAAATGCTGGTTCCACGATCCGGTCGAGCGATCGCCCTCTTCGAAACGGAACGGCGATTATTAAACGGAGGTGGTGGTGGTCGGTTCCCTTTCGGACACGCGGCCGATTCGCCCGTATCGTAATTATATACGGAGATAGTGGTACGGGGTGGATCCTCCTCTCGCGGCGAGACTCGGATGGAAAAAGATCACGCGGACGTTTAATAACACGGGAATGCCGAATGGGTGTAGTAGAGGTAGCCGCGCTGCGTCCGTGTCCCGTACCTGCATCCCCGTCCTTTCCACCTTGCGTTCGTGTGCGCGCTTTCACCGATACGCTGCTACTTTACAATTACACTTTACGACGCGCAATTTCGTACAAACTCGCTTACATTCGCGCGCGCGCCCCCCTTCGATACTCTCGGAACGCAGCCGTGCACGTACGCGAGCGGCATTTACATGTGGCGGGGACGAGTTTCGCAGCAATTTTAATAACACGGCTATCGAGTGGCGGTAAGCACGAGTTTCGCTCGCGCGCTTCTTCTTCTCCGGATCGATATCGATCCGTGGCCTCGTCGCGTCACGCCACCTCGAACGACTCTCGCGCGAATCGACTTTGTTCTCCTTCTTCTTCTTCTCTCCTTTTTTCCTTTTCGATCGTCGAGAAACTTTTTCGATCGCGGACTTATATCGGGAGGATGTAACAGGGGGGATTATTAGAAAGGGAGCGAAATGTGGAATGGCTGTATAAACAGGGATCCATAAGTTATGCGGTCCACGTACGCGACCGAGTACCGTCTTTAAGGCCGATGTCGTCTCGCCTCGCCTCGACTCGATTGGATGGCGGGGGCTATTACTCCCGATCTTACCGGATATCGTGGAAATGGAAGAGGCTACCTTCCACGTAAACCGACGGAGGCGGTGCTTATTCCTTATCCCCGTCTACCAGGTTTTTCCTTCGCGTCCGCGGGATAGGGGGAACGGAAAAACTCGATCGGTTCCATGGGAGAGACGGTCGCGACGCGGTAGACCGCAGACGTTTGGACGAAACCTAGTCCAGGAGGATGCAACCGGACTCCCGTTTTGGATCGAAGTGCGATCGATCGATCCGAGCAATTATCGACGAGCGTCTGGCCGAGGAGAGAAGAAGAAGAAGAAGAAGGAGGAGGAAGAGGAAAAAAGAAGAGGGGAAAAACTTGGAAACTCGTGTTTCTTCGATCGGACGACTCGGACAGGTTCGGTCGTACGAAAAAATCGGGTATCCGTCGAGCATCGCGGCGGGGACGACCTCGACTGAAATGTCACGAAAGATATTGGCGAGACAAAGGCTGTAACGGTTGTTCGGATAGGACGGGCCAAGACGATCCTAGAAGTCGAACGCGAGAACAATGCCACGTGGGATCCCGCGGAACATCCCTACAGCTGTTGGCACGTGGAATGTGGGCGGACAGGAAAGGGCACTCGTTACGCGGGAAACGTGCCCTGCTCTCTCTCTCCCTCTCTCTTTCTCGTTCGAGAGAGCTAACGATTTCCCCGTTAATCGATTTCACGCGTCCGCTCGATTCACGCCGCGAAACGCGTTCAAATGCAAAGTCGCGAATTCGATCGTATCGAAGGTCGGACGTTGCCCGATCCACCTGAGATTTTCGCATCCCGAGAAAGGGACGAAACGCATACGTGAGAAAAAGCCCGAATTATAATTAACGAGCAGCTTGCTCGTACGTGTACCCGAATACCTTTTCGTCATTTTTGCGCTTGCCCCCTCCCCTTCTCTCTCTCTCTCTCTCTTCCGTTCTTTTTAAAAGAGACGGAGGAGCACTCTCGGTTCGCCGAGGTCGAGGAAAAAAGATTAATACGAGGCCATCGCATCGCCCTTTCCCCTCCCAGATTCGAGAGCTTCCGACGCTCCCTCGAAAAGAAAAGTATAAGAAAAAGCCACTTTGTAGCGACGTTTAACAAGGATAATAACTGTGTTCGCAGGTGAACGGCCGACCAGATTTTACTTGGCGAAGGAGGAACCGGATCTAAGTATGGATCCCGTCACGGGTATGATTCGAATTCGTGTCCCGTTGGACCGAGAAACGCGGGACAAGTACGTTCTGAGCGTGGAGGCACGGAATGGAATTTCCACGGGCTACTGTCAGGTACTGAGCGAGAACCTCGGGAAACGAGGTGGAATATATTCATTGGTATGGTTTTTGGGTGGGTGGCGCACAGGTGGAGCTGAACGTGGAGGACGTGAACGACAACGGGCCGGCGTTCCCGACGAGCAGCGTCCGCATCTCCGTGGCGGAGTCGCACCCCCTTCACGCGCCCCTCTACGTGGCGCACGCGACCGACCCCGACGTCGTCCCGTCCCACCCGATCCGCTACGCGCTCGGCCAGAACAGCAACGACCTGTTCGGAATAGACGCCCGCTCCGGAGAGCTCTATCTGTCGAGGAGGTTGGATTACGAGACGCAGCAGCGGCACGGTCTTCTGATAAGGGCGTTGGACGGTGGCGGCCTCTCCGCCAACCTGAGCCTGAGCGTCGAGGTGCAGGACGTGAATGACAACCCCCCAGTGTTCGAGAGGAACGAGTATCACGTGGAGGTTCCCGAAGGCGCCAAGCTCGATTCCCAAGTGAGAAAAATCTTCATTACACGCCCGTCACGCGGCCATTTGTCGGTCGAGACGCGCGGTAGGATCCGCCACTCGGACATGGAAATGCGGAGAAAGAATGGAAGGGTGGGGGAGAAATTCTGGATCGGCCGAGGAGGATTTAACGACCTCTCTCTTTTCCTTCTTCCCTCTCCTCTCCTTTTAACTCGTCCTCGAATTCGTCTTCGCCGTGGCGTAATTTCATCCGGCGGGACGGAACCAACCAACCCCCTCCACTTCTCCTCCCATTTTCGTTTCGATTAGTAGACGCCGCGCGGCGTGAGAGTAAACCGGCACGGAGGAGGAGGAGGAGGAGGAAGAAGAAGAAGAAGAAGAAGAAGACGTTGACTCGTTCTTCGGTTCGTCTCGTCCGGTGGAAAGATTAGCGACGCGGAGTGGCTAATCGATTTGAAACTGTGTCGGAACTGAAAATTCCAAATCTCGATCGTGCTCGTTCTCGAGGTGATCGACGTGTGTTCCGTCGATCCTCGAAACGAAACGAAAAAGCGTAGGGAAAGAGCGATTGGCTATTGCTTGGGGGAGAACACGTTCGTCATTCGAGGAGGCGATATCTCTAGTCGTGGAACGAGCGACGAACACCGATTCCTCGCGGTGGTAGCCACCGGTGGACGTAATCCACGAATACGAGGATCCCGATGACGAATGGGCGAGAGATGGTTGCCGCGAGATAGGCCCGTTAAATGACGTCACATTTTTAATACAACGGATACACGAGGGTACGATAGCACGACGGAGAGCGGACGACCGAAGAATCGCCTCTCTCCCTCTCTCCCCCCCTCCTTCCTCCTTCGATCTCTCGTTCCATCTTTCTCCCGGCGTACATACGTATATATCGGTGGTACCTATCGGCGAAACAGATCTGTGAGCTGTCGGTGGTATCCAGACAATATCTTAGCCGCGACCGGGAGAGAGAGAGAGAGAGGGAGGAGGAGGAGGGAAGGAAACCCGGCCACAGTGAGCGTAACCCTTCACCCGCCGCGAACTAATAACGTACAGTTAGACACATTACTGCCTGCTCCCACGTCAGGTTCTTCTTCTAATGGTGGCCGATCTCTCTCCTCCTCCCTCCTTCGGTGGCGGCGCACCGTTTCGTCCTTCTCCCTTCAACCTCGCGTCGCCTTCTCTCCCTTGCTTCGCCATCCATCATTGCCCGTGCGCCAGCTTCGTGCACGGGATACCAACTTATATATACCCTCTTCGTCTTCGTCTTCTTCTTCTTCTTCTTCTTTCTCCTCCTCCTTCTCCTCGACCTCCGTAATTCACGATCCTCCCGCGCTGGAAAACATCGACCGGTTCGAACGCATTTAGGGTTCGCGGTGTTTCGATGCGTTTAATTAATACGGAACGACCGGATAGACTGGTCTCTTGTGTCTCCTCGCCGCCTCTCTCTCTCTCTCTCTCTCCCGCTTACTTTTTCGTCCATCTTTCGTCGAACGGAACCGTTTTTTTCACGGACTCGGGCGGGAAAGATTGTCGAAGTAAAGTATTTGTAATACAAAACGTCTTGGAACGCGCAACATTTTTCCCCTTTGTTGTTTCGCAGATACTCCAAGTGACCGCGGTCGACCTGGACACGGGTAACAACGCGAGGCTGAGCTACCGGCTCCAAGGATCGACGGCATTTCGAATCAGCCCCAACACCGGGTGGATTTATCTGGCGCAAGCGCTCGATCGAGAGAGCTCGGATAGACACGCGCTCACGGTTCTCGCGACCGACAACGGTTCCCCCGCCGCGACAGCGAGCACTTCCGTGCTGGTCACGGTGCTCGACGACAATGACAACGATCCCCGCTTCGAGAAGGAGTTTTACGGATTCGAGCTGCTGGAGAACTTGCCCTCGGGTACGCTGGTCGGGTCCGTGAGCGCCTCCGATCCCGATCTCGGCAAGAACGCGCTGCTCAGGTACGCGGTGGTCCAGGCCAACAGCAGCTTCACCGTCGACCCCGACACAGGTAAGACCACCACCCCCTTCCCCTATATATATATTTATACTCGAGTGTTTACGAAACCTCGGCCAACAACTCCAACTCCAAATAGATCGTCCCACGCGAGGGGAAAAAAAAATATTTGCGAATCCTCTCCTCCTCTTTTGCGCGAGATCCACCTGGACGGCCAATATTGAACGCTTGAAGGCTTTGCTTGCCAGCGAAGAGGAGGGATCGATCGATTTTCTAAACAATCCCTCTCCCTTTGCTTCTCAGCTCGGCCGCGTACGTGGAACATCGGTTCCGATCCTTTTTAGAAGCGGAGAAAAAGGGAGAGTTTGGGGTTCCACGGGACGCGAGAGACGTCCTCCAGAGTTTGGCGCGCGCGTCCGTTGAAGATTTATAGCGGTCGAAGGAAGAAAAAGAAGCGGAGAAGCGTAAATTTATTTTTGATACGAATACCTTTAATTGGAGGACCATACAACGGAATATCGGAGATACGAACAGTGGCGCGATTATTTCGTTTTTGTAACATCTCCCCTCGCTTCGTGGATATCAAAGTATAATCCCGTAAGAGTGGTGCTTTCACCTTGGCGGCGTGTAACGAATCAGCGGAAAGGGCCCGGGTTCAGCGCACACCGCGAAACGAGCACGCACGCTGCCTCTCGTATGCTACGCGCATACGTGGTTTGATTGGCATGCGACACGAGAGTATTTGTGTACACGCTGGTTCGAGACCAGGCCGGCCGGCTCTTCCTCTCGTCGTATCGTACCGTAGAGAAGAAGGAGAAGAAGAGAGGAGGAGGAGGAGGAGGAGGAGAAAGAAGAAGGAGAAGAAGAAGAAGAAGAAGAAGAAGAAGAAGAAGAAGTCTGGGCTGCCTGTTTGCGGAGGATCGAGCTTCTCGAGCCATCCCAGCGCGAAACTGCCACGGCTCGCAAATAAAAATACGATCCCCCTCTCGTTGCCGGAAGTATCAGTTGTCCCGTCGTACCGCTACTTCTCTCTCTCTCTCTCTCCCCCCTCTACGCACACACGCACGAGACGGTTCGCGTAGGTGAATTTAGAAAGATGGATCGTTTTCCCGATCGACAACGGCACCGGACCGAGCACGGATTTCCAAATATTAGAAGAAACGGCGGCTGAAGAACGGAAAGGAGAGGAGAGGCTTGGGTCCCCTGAAGTTGGTCGTGGCACGGTCCCACGGTTAACACGAGAAACGCATTAGCACGCGTCCTACGATATACTTCTTATTGTTCCGCGATGGTATCCCTCGATGCCGGCGCGTTTGCATGTTCCTCGTCGATCGTTTGTCTTCCGAACGACGAGCGCGCCGCTCCTCGTCTCGCGTCCCTACGGACTAGCTACGCGGAGAATTCGTAGAGGCACGCGGCCGTCCTCTTTCCCTCCCTCTCCCCCGGCCCTCTGCGTACACGAATTATTATCCCGACCCCCTTCCACGTTGGAATAGTTCCGGCCGCTCGACTAGGCGCTTGTTTAATTACCTATTAATGCGGCGGCCGGTCGAGAGAAGACAGCTTCAACTACCTTCCCTCCTTATTGCGCTCCTCCTTTCTTTCTTTTTTTCTTTCTTTCTTTCTTTCTTTTCCTTCCCTTTCTTTCGCGGACCGCGAGATACGTAGTTACATCCGTGGCACGATTATAATACGCGAGAGGAGAACGACGTCGAGGCGTCTCTCGTGCGCGCGATTACGATTATCCAATTAACCGTTCCTGTCCAGCAAAAATTGATAAAAACTGTTCCTTCGCGACACTTCGCACATTTCCACGTGCGTTTAGACGCGCGTTTACGTTCAAGTAGGAAGGTGGCGTTACGAAGTGGGAGGATCGGTCGGAATAAGGTGGTTTCGATTGTTGATTTTCAGGCGAGATCATCACGAAAGAACCGCTGGACCGGGAAACGAAGGGGGTGCACGAGCTCGTGCTCGAGGCCAGGGATCAAGGAACTCCGTCGAGGGCGGCCAGGGTGCCCCTCAAGATCACGGTCCTCGACGTGAACGACAACTCGCCCGAAATCGTGGATCCTCAAGGGGACGTGGTCAGCGTGAGGGAGGAGCAGCCACCGGGCACGGAAGTGGCGAGGGTGAGGGCTTTGGACACCGACCTCGGCGAGAACGCGTCCGTCACCTACACGATTCTCAAAGGTATCTCTCTCTCTCTCTCTCCTTGGTCCACGATCCGCGAAAGGGATCGAGCGAAATACACCCAGTGGACGCGTTTATGTTAGATCGGGACTCGGACGGGTACAACGTTTTCACCATCGACCCGATCACGGGGATGATCAGGACGAAGGCGGTCCTTGACCACGAGGAGCGCAACGTGTACCGGGTGTCCGTGAAGGCGACGGACGCGGGCCGACCACCCCGCCACAGCATACGCGCGCTGAGAGTGGAGGTTTTAGCGCTCGCGGATAACCGGCCGACCTTCACCAGTAGCAGCCTTACCTTTAACGTGAGTATCCCGCCACGATCTCGCGCGAGATAAAACTTGCTTCGTCGATTCGTCGATCTCGTCGTCGCTCTCTCTCTCCCGAGAGAGAGCTAGGACGGGAATGGAGGAATCGAGACGGGAGGTTTCCCGGCGGATTATTAAAGGAAGAAGGGACGCGATCTAGGTGCGGGAGGACGCGAGTATAGGACAAGCGGTGGGCTCGGTGTCGGGGGCGGGTCCCGCTGGGCGCGTGGCCTTCACCCTGGACTCTCTCACGCCCATCAGCGAATTTCCAGCGTTCGACGTGGATCGAAGCTCCGGCCAGCTGGTGGTGGCCCACTCCCTCGACCGCGAGAACGTGAGCGAGTACCACCTGGAGATCCGCGCGTTGGACACGACCTCGATCGGCAACCCTCAGAGCATCGCCGTCTCGGTGAAGATCGCGATCGAGGACGCGAACGACAACCCGCCCCGATGGCCGCAGGATCCGATAACGGTGCGCGTGTCGGAGAGGGCGGCGATCGGCTCCACGATCTACAATTTGACGGCCATCGACCTGGACAGCGGTCTGAACGGGGACCTGCGCTACGGCCTGGTGGCCGAGTTTCCCCCGAGGGACAGCTTCGCGGTCGACTCGCTGACCGGCGCGCTCACGCTGGCCAAGCCCTTGGACAGGGAGGAGAGGGCGGAGTACACGCTGATCCTGAAGGCGTCGGATCGCGCCCCTCCCGGCGAGCGGTTAGCCTCCACCGTCACGGCGAGGATCGTCGTGCTCGACCAGAACGACAACGACCCGATTTTCGTGGCGCCGGAGTCGACCAAAATTGCGGTGACGCCGGACCTGTTGCCAGGTGAGAGCGCGCGATCGACGCTGCGACGCCGCCTTCGATTCCGTTCCGTCACCCTCGTCGCAAAAATTGCAGGGGCGACGTTGGTGAGAGTGGTCGCCGTGGACAAGGACGCGGGCGACAACGGGCGCGTGTCCTACGTGATCACGTCGGCGAACGAGGAGGCGAGGTTCTCGGTCGGCTACGAGTCCGGCATAGTGAGCTTGGAGAGGCCCATGGCGAGGTCGACGGAGCTCGAGATCACGGCCAACGACCACGGCTCCCCGCCGCGCAAGTCCACCCTCAGGCTGATCCTCTCCTTGGCTTCCGGCCAGACCAACGGACCCCCCCGCCTCCTGCTCGCCAACCCCGTGGCCAGGATTTCGGAGGACCTGCAGGTCGGAGCGCCGGTTCTCAACGTCGCCGGCCCCATCATCGCCGATCAAGGTGAGCAGTCCCCCGCTAAATACGCCCCGATTCTTCCATTTACACCCGATCGGCGTCCCACCCGATAAATTTATCCGCTCCGTATACGCGTAATACACGGGCGAAAGGAAGAAAGGAGAGGAGGATAACAGGGGGAACAAAAGCAGGGCTCGGTCGCGACTTATCGCTCGCACGCATACGCACACGCGCGACGAGGACCAAAAATGGGGCCTGTACCCTTTTTAGGCGTTCCGCTCGCCTTATTGTTTGGACGCCGCACAAAGTGGAGAACAGAACAGAAGGGGCTGTCAATTTAGCGCTCGCGCTACCAACGGAACGTGAAATTACGTTCTCCTATCCCCGTATCCTATCATCCCCCTCTCCAGCCCCCTACGGGAGGCTGGTTCCGCTCCACGGGTTTTCGAGTTTGGTTTCGGGAAAGAGGAATGGAATCGCTAACGGGAAAGTGCCACGAAAATACCTCGAGCGCGGTGAGTTGGGCCGGTTAAACCTGCTCGGCTCATCTCGAGAAGGAGGTGGAAAGTATCGGTGGTGGCCGTGTATTATCGAGGAGGAGCGCGCATTAGCGCGTTCCGGCGAAGGGGTCCGCCGAAGGCCGAGGCGGGAAGGGCGCACGAAAAGGGACGACGGGGCGAAACAATGGCCGCGTATATCATCGTGGCCGCCAGGTTGCCGCGGTATACGCATAGGCAAATCACCCGGCCGAGGTTGGAGCGTGTGCGTGCGCGCGGTCCTCCGACCGCGCCTCGACCGCGTCTCCTCCCGGGTGGAACGTCGTGAATAAGGAGAAACGGGCGTCGAACGGGCGTCTCTGAGAAAGAGAGAGAGAGAGAGAGACGCGCGTCGAATCGAATCTCGTTGATCGAATCTCGTTGATTCAGGTAACGTGAGCTTCGGTATCCCGAGCAACGCGGCCTCGGATAAATTCACCGTTTTGCCGAGCGGTCTGGTCACGCTTCGAGGTCCCCTGAACCGCGAGGAAGTCTCCCGGTACTCGGTCCCGATCCTGGCCAGATCCAGCAAGCTGTTGGACATCGCCACTCTCGAGGTTCTGGTCATAGACGAGAACGACAACAGCCCCGAATTTCGGCCCGGCTCGTGTTACACCCTCGCCGTGCCCGAGAACCAAGGGACCGCCGTGATTCACACGATCGCGGCCGCCGATCTCGACGAGGGAAAGAACGGGGAAATTTACTACAGCATCGTGGGTAAGCGGCATCCTCGGGAATATTCCCCTCCCCGAGCGGGAATTCCGAGCGTAATTATTGGATCATGCGTTTGCAGGTGGGAACGTCGGCGCCAAGTTCGCGTTGGATCCAACGAGCGGCGCGCTCTCCATGTCGAATCTGGATAGGGAGTCGGTGTCGAAGTACGCGTTGACGATCTCGGCCAAGGACAAAGGCCGGCCGAGCCTGGAGGCGCGGTGCAACTTGACGGTGATCGTGCTGGACGTGAACGACAACGCCCCGACGTTCGTCCAGAACCAATACGCCGAGTCTCGGCCTCGCGGGGGGTCGTCGGTCCCGAGCACCGCCGAGTATCCAGCTTTCGGATTCTCCTACGGATCCTCCTCCAATTATCCGACGAGCAACCATCCGGCCAAGTACGTGGCTACCGTGTCCGAGGACGTGGCCCCGGATTCGAGCGTGATGACCGTGAGAGCGACCGATCCGGATCAAGGGGTGAACGGCAAGATCACGTACGCCATCGCCGAAGAGACGAGCTGGTTGTTCAGGGTTGACAATTTAACGGGCGTCGTTACGACGGCTGGGTAAGTTTCTTCTCTTTCTCCTTCCCCTCCTCGTCTCCCTATCTCCCACATCTCGCCTCTCTCTCTCTCGCAGACTAATCTCATTCGTTAATTATCGCGCGACCTTTATTACGCGTGGTCCGATTAGGATCGCCGGTGAGATGTAGCGACGGGCACGGGACGCTACGGCGTCGTAAAACGAGAAGCGATAGTAGCGGAGTGCAGGTAGGAGCGGAATGGGAGGGAAGGAGGAGAGGAGGAGAGAATGGTCGGTGAAAGGAGGGTGGTGCAGGGTCTAGGAACGTTGTAAAATTATAAAGTCGAGTCGATGCGCCGGGCGAGCGAACGATGCACCGCGGCCGATTAGCCGATTCCGTATGCATAACCCGTCGCCACGGATCAACGCGTTCTTCCTTCTCCCGTCCTTCTCTCCTATCCCGTCCCTCGCGATCGTACGCGCGATACACCGCGTACCATCGTCGTCAAACCTTTATACCCTTGCGCGGCTTCCGTCCGATCGAGGTCGAGTTTAATTAAATGGACCATTTCGAGCCATCTCCTCTCCTCTCCTTCGTGTCTTTCCTTCGTCGAGCGAAAAGAAAGATGGAGACGCGAAGGGAGAAATCTATAGGGGATATACACGTATATATGCGTGTGACAGCCGTGTGTCATTTCAGCGGGACACCATCTGGCGTTTCAATGCATTATTTCAGCCGGCAAAAAGGCCGATATGCAAAAGCAGATCCCCCTGGCCCGACTCTTTCGCGATCTCTTCCCTCCCTCCGGGTCGGTAGTCGTCGTTGCGTCGCGTTGTCGTTGCTATCGGCGTTGTTAGCCTCGCAGCCGCGTTCCTTCTCTCCCCTCGTTCGTTCCCAGGACCACCCGGAAGAGATCGGGGCCGGGATAAGCGGCCGCGACGATTCGGTATCGATAACGTCCCGATTACTCGAATCGTAGCGATCGCCGACACCTCGATTCCGACCGATATCGTCCCCGAGCATCGCGCTCGACCCCGACCGCGAATAGCAGATATAAAGAAAAGAAAGGAATACGATCTGCCACTCGTTACGATCGCAAATAACCGCAGCGATTATTTTCCTCCATTATTATTCCGCGCTCGTTGAACGTTATAACGCGCGCGTACGATGCAGGCAGAGACATCTTTCGTAGGTCGCGAATTCACTCGCTTTTCCAATCGATAAACGACGAATTACATCCGAAACAAGTAATTACCGGTCGAAACGGCAGTTCGACAAATGTTCTCGTTTCTGGAATATATATATCGGTGCAGGAAAGTTATATCTGGTGGATGTCTTTTTTATCTCCGCGGTTTCTGCGCGATTTCCTTCCCTTTCCCTCCCTTCCACAAAAGAAAAAATCCCTTTGGAGCGAAACGTTTTCACCTTAAGAGAATTCGTAGCCCTTTGGACCGCGAATAGTTTGAGGAAGATATTCCTTCTCGGATACTATATACTATATTCTGCGCGATTCCCTTCCCTTCCCTTTCCTTCCCTCTTGGAACAAGAGAAATATCCCTTTTGGAAACCTTTGGGCAAGAGAATTGGTCGGTTCGCAGCCCTTTGGACAGTTTGACGAAGATGTTCCTTCTCGGATACTATGTACTGCGCGATTCCTTTTCCTTCCCTTCCCTCTGAAAAGAGAAGTATCCCTTTTGGAAACCCCTTTGGGTAAGAGAATTGGTCGGTTCGCAGCCCTTTGGACAGTTTGAGGAAGATATTCCTTCTCGGATACTATATACTATATTCTGCGCGATTCCCTTCCCTTCCCTTTCCTTCCACAAAAGAAAAAATCCCTTTGAAGCGAAACCCTTTCACCTTAAGAGAATTGGTCGGTTCGCAGCCCTTTGGACAGTTTGACGAAGATGTTCCTTCTCGGATACTATGTACTGCGCGATTCCTTTTCCTTCCCTTCCCCTCTTGGAACAAGAGAAGTATCCCTTTTGGAAACCCCTTTGGGTAAGAGAATTGGTCGGTTCGCAGCCCCTTGGACCGCGAACGGCAGAGCTCGTACAAGTTCGTGGTGGTGGCGACGGACAGCGGCAAGTACGACGCGAGGAGCAGCACGATCCCCGTGGAGATACGGGTGAGCGACGTGAACGACAACGCGCCCGTGTTCGAGGAGTATCCCTTCCGTGCGCGGGTGTCGATCGGCACTCAGCCGGAGAAGAACATCGTGCGCGTGGTGGCGACCGACATCGACGAGGGATTGAACGGCGAGATCGTGTACTCGTTCCTGCACGAGCAGGAGAAGCCGAAGTTCAGGATACACCCGAGCACCGGGGCGGTGACCGCGGCGCTGTCCCTCTCCCAGGACAACGGCAAGACGTATCACTTGGAGGTGGTGGCCAGGGACAAGGGGAGCCCGCCGAGGAGCGCCCGGGGGTTGATCGAGCTGCGGGTGGGCGACCTGGCGGATTTGGCGCCGGTGTTGAAGTTTCAGAACGAGACGTACGAGGTGGTGGTGGGGGAGAATTGCGCGGCCGGCACCGAGGTGATCCGAGTGACGGCCGTGCGATCGGACGGCAGACGGCAACGCGTCTCCTACTCCCTCGGCTCGGGGAACGAGTCGGGAACGTTCGCGATCGACGAGGACACCGGCTCGATACGCGTCAACGACCCCTCGAGGTTGGACGCGGAAGCGTGGACCGACACGAGGGTGAGGCCCGCGGAGGAGGGGGCGGAGGACGACGGCAGGACGAACTCGTGGGCGAGGTCGTTGGAAGGTGGCGGGCAGCGACCGAAGGAGAAGCCCAGGGAGAGTTCGAAGCACGTGCTGACGGTCGCCGCGAGGACCAGCGGCCCCGACCCTTTGGAAGCGTACGTCAAGTTGGTGGTGAAGGTGTCGGACGTGAACGACAACCCGCCCATTTTCACTCAGACCCAGTACTCGGCCACCGTCCTGGAGGGGAACGTGAAAGGGGATTTCGTCGTCAAGGTAAAGGAGAAAGAAAGGGAGGAAGAGAGGGAGGGAATTTATCGCACCTTGTCGATGTTTGCGCAGCTTTCGGCGAGCGACGCGGACCAAGGGATGAACGGGAGAATTCTGTATCATATCGTGGACGGGAACCCGGATAACGCGTTCACCATAAGCCCCCCTTACAGCGGAATAGTTCGGACCAACATCGTTCTGGATCGCGAGATTCGGGAAAAGTACAGGCTGACGATAATCGCGACGGATCAAGGGAACCCTCAGCTGACCGGGACGGCCGCGCTCAGCGTCAGGGTGATCGATATCAACGACAACCAACCGACGTTTCCGGAGCACAGTATCATCTCCGTTTCGGAAGGTAAGCCACATTTCCACGCGTTTTCCGATCGAAGAGAGCTCGGATAACGAACGCGTCGGTTCTTCGTTCTAAAAACGAAACGTTCGAATTAATTACGCGGCCCCGTGGTCGGGCCGCAAGCTTCAACCGACCATTATTAGCCTCCGTCCGTTGCCGCGGGAACAAATTACGACGCGAATACGCGTACACCTCTTTAATTTCGATCCGCGCTGTTGTCGCTCGCAATTAACTCCTTCGCGAGCAGGTTGCCGCTCGATAACGACCTTGTTTTCTAACCTAATTGTCTAATAAATTGGAGAATAAGCGAGATCTTCTCCGCGAGGGAAAGATTCAATTTTCTTATTTATTACAAAGTTGAAACTGTTTACGATTCGATTTTGCGTAAAATTCGCCAATCTTAATTCGCCCGAGATTTAGGGACTACTTTCGTCGCGTGAGAAACGAAACGATCGTGCGCTGACGACGTGGAGAGGAGGGAAGGAGGATGAGAGAGGCGAGGAAAGGGGAGGAGAGAGAGAGGGAGAGAGAGAGAGAGTAAAAGCAATAGGGGGAAAAAAAAGGAGGAAGGGGCGCGAGTATTTCAAGGTGGGAGCGCGTACTACTACTCTCCAAGTATAAAGTTAAGTGGCAAAGGATTTATGCCGGCATTAAAGTCCAACTGTTCGGAACAATCTGCATAACTTAGGCGAGGCTGCGAACGTCCGTTCGGATAACTCGGCGGCCTCCCTACCTTCCTGTTTGTTTCCTTCTCCGTTTCGTATCGTTCCTCCATTGACAGATATGATTCAATGGAACGGGCGAGACCGAGCGGCCTCGAGTTTGACGAGCGCCGAACACGTTTACGTTCACAGAAAATCGGATCGAAAGATGGAACGATTCGACATCCAACATTACGCGCCTCTCTCTCTCTCTCTCGTGTTTCATCCGTTTTACCCTTTCGAGGACGCGCTTCGTTTAATTTTTCTTCCGATATTTTCGCAATCTTTTAATTCAAGAAAAAGGACGTAGATTATAGAAGATCGAAGAATTTGTTTGAAAACACGATCGTTTTTTAACGATTTAGAAACGTGTTCGGGGGCGTAAAACGAGAGACGAACGCGCACACGCGCATCCAAAGGATTGGATTTAATCGATCGAATCGGTTCCGAAAGTAGCGGCGGGTGACACGAGAAATGGAAACAATGGTAGACCACCGACGAGCGCATTTTCCGTACAAGGAGTACGCACCGCGTACACTCGTATTTACGCGGCGGGGACGAGGAGACCTCCGGTAATCAGAATTACCGCGATATAACTTAGGGAGATGTAGTGAGATCCGATGCCAATTTATTGTATCTACGCGTTTCACCCCTCTTCTCCCCAATATCGGTACACCCGATAGAGAGATCTTTGTTTCGGCTTCCACGCGTTCGTTCAAGGATCGCGTCCGCTCTCGAAACCGATTTACGCGACTTTAACGATCCACCCGTGAAATTTACGAGCGAAGAACGATGGTGGTGGTGGTGGTGGTGGTGCCGCGCGTGCAACCCATTCCCTGTTCTCCTTTTTTACCTCGGCACTCTCGGTCCTCCGTGCGAAACTTTATTATTGCTCGGCCAGGGATAGGGATTGGTGGTAATTTGGCCACGAGATTATCGCCTACGATCCGCAGACCTACGAATCTTCTCCGAGCGTTCTTCTTGGCACTAGCGAGATAGAGGGAAGCGATAAGGATTCGATGCATTTTAAACGCGACTTCTCCCTCCAACTGTCTTTAGCTTCGCGGAAGAGGTTATATATATATATATATACAGACACGCGTATCGCGAATGATCGTCCGGTTGTGACAAAGTGGTTCCAGGCCGCTCGGAGGATGAGAAAAATGAGTGGTAGAACAGCGTCGATCGGCAAGAACTGGCGGTGAAATTGTTGGCGAGGAGGAAATTGTTGTCCTCGGGATTTTTTCTCGGTTGTAAGCACATTTTTCCACAGGTACGGCGGTTGGGACCGTGCTGACCACGATCACGGCCAACGACGTGGACAGTTCCCCGGCCTTGACCTATCGATTCGGCAACGCGACCGATCCAGGTCCCTTCAGCGTCGACAGATACGGGGGCAAGGTCGTCCTCCGGAGGCGTTTGGACGCCGAGACGCGGTCCGAGTATAGCCTGCAAGTAATCGCGAGCGACGGTATTCACGAGGCGAGCACGGACTTGATAGTCCGCGTCACGGATCTCAACGACAACGCTCCGCGATTCCAGCAATCCGCTTACATCGCCACCCTGCCTGGTAAGTCTCGTTTCTTTCTTTCCTCCCTGTTATAATTCCTTCCACAATTCCGCGCGAAAACGGTGGAAAACTCTTTCTCCCGGTCGTTTTCTCTCGCGGGGGCGGGAATTTCTATTCGATCGATGTTCCTCGATGTTCCGTGGCGAGGAAGCGAGAAGAGGAGGGGCGATGGCCCGAGGCGAGTCTCTCGGCGCGAAATAAACGCGAGTTTAAAAACTGGTTTTTAGTAGACACGCGTTGTCTTGTTGCCCGTGTTCCGAACTCGAATTGACACCGCGCCGAGATAAAACGCGGGAAAGAGAGGCGAGGAGGAAGGAGGAGGGAGCGTGACGAAAAGGACGAAAAGGAAGGAGGGAGGAAGGGAGAGGGAGAGAAGGGGGGATCGATGAAAAGCTAGCTGCTAGCCAGCGGAGCTACTCTCTCGAAGCGAAGGAATTAGGAGGAAGAGGGAGAAGGGGAGACGAGAGAGTGAAAAGGAATGGGAAAGATGGGGACGAGGACGTTGGTAGGGAGGGGGACGATGGGGGACGGAGAGAATTGCGAACGCCTCGCACATAAATAAACGCGAGGACACCGTTTGCGAGGCAGCCGAAAAGCCGCCTTCGCTGCAACCGCCACCCGAGATCGCCGGCTTCGAACACTCTCGAAACTTATTAAAAATACATAGGCCCGCGCCTAATGGTGCATTTGGGTGGGCGGTAGAGGGGTGACAAGGGGAAGGTCTGGATTGGCAGGAGGTGGACGTGGAAAGAGTGGATGGAATGGGGGGGGAGCTCCCACGGCGACTTCTGCTTCGCGAATTTGCATCTTTCTTCTTGCGGTCGGTCTCCTCCGCCTTCTCCTCCTCCTCCTCCAGTAGATTCTTCCCTCCGCGAGTAAAATAGAGTGGAGAGGGAGGAGGAGGTGGATCGATAACGTCAAAACTTATCTTATCGCTCGTATCGCGGTGGTGGATAAACCGCGGCAAACGAACGATTATTATCGAAATACCGAGTATTAAATTGTCGACGAAAGAGAAGGGATCGAACGAAACGAAACGAAACGAAACGAAACGAGAAGAGAATTCGTCCCATTCGTGTTACGAGACGTCGATGCGATGCGCGTATATAACTCCACGATCATACGCACCTCGCGATAATTATAGAGTAACCTGTCTCTCACTTTCTCGGTTAAGATCCCCTTTCCTTCGAGGTCGTCTTACCTCCTCCTCCTCCTCCTCCTCCTCGCGGACATCCTCCCCAAAGGGCTGCGAGTTTTATTCCAGCTCCCCCCCTCCCATCCCCTTCTTTTCCTCTTCTTTTTTCGCTTTAGCTCGGAACTTGGCACATTAATGCCGAGTTATCCGACGATTTGAAATGCATCGAAATGATTTTTGTAGCCGCGAACCTGGCTCTCCATCCTGCTGGCCCCACGGCTCGGACCAGCGATTTATATAACTGGTTATTATTTCATACTTCCGTTCAGGCCGATGTCAGGACGGCTTATCCTCCTCTCCTTTACCGAGAAAAGAAAGAATCGTGGTCGGTGGTGGCGGTGGTTCTGCTGCTCGAGGACGTGACGCTACCTCCGACAAAAAGAGATGGGGGAGGGGGGGGTACCTCGACCCCGTGCCCGTGATCCCTCCATCTTTGTCCCGCTCCTTCGGTTCCACGATAATCCTACTCTTTCGTTTCGTTTCGTTTCGTTTCGTTTCGCCGATCGATTTCCCCGATTCCCTCCCCCCTTCCACCGATATGCGCCTCCTGTTCCACCTTTTTTCACCGTTTTCTCGCCTCTTTCGTTCTCTCCCTCTTCTCTCCTTCCCTCTCTCTATCTTTTTTTTTTGCTTTCCTTGTTTCGAGCAGAGGGACGAGGAGGAGAGTTGCAAGAGATCGCGACGGTGAACGCGACCGACGACGATCTCACGGAGGACAACAGTCGGGTGAGATACCATCTGCTGAGAGCTACGAAAGGGTTCTCGGTGCATCCGGCGACCGGTGTTGTGACGGTCAATCGCACCGCGATACCGAGACCGTTGCCCAAAGAGGTGGAGTTGGCGATCGTGGCCGAGGATTACGGGAAACCGCCTGCCTCGTCCGTGTGCTCGGTCGTCGTACGATTGACCAGTTTGAAGAGCAGCAACTCGCCCGGCAAAGAGTACAAGATCACGGCCAAGGAGAACACTTGGAGGGGGACGACGCTGATGAGGTTGTCCGACGTGGACCTTCTGGACGGCAGCATCGTGGCCGGAGACGACGCTGGGACGTTCGAGGTATCGAGAGGAAGGTTGATCCTGTCCAAGCCGTTGGACAGGGAAACGAGGGACAGGTAAGGGATAGAAATTATTCGCCCGATTTCCGCGCCCGCCGATCTCCCCTACTTTTCTACCCTCTCTCTCTCTCTTCTTTTTCAGATACGTTTTACGATTAGGCTCGAGGAACGAGAACGCGACGACCGGCTCCCTGGTGGGGGACGAGCCCGTTACGGTGGTCGTCACGGTGGAAGACGCGAACGACAATTATCCCCGCTTCTCGGAGGACGTGCACCAGGTGTCGATCAAGGAGGACGCGGCTCGCGGGGCGACGGTGGCCGTGTTGCGCGCCAGGGACGACGATCTCGCGGGGACCGCGGCCGCCAATCTGGTGTACGAGATCACGTCGGGGAACGACGGGGGCCTGTTCCGCGTGGACAGGGGCACGGGCGCCGTGCTCGTGAACGCGACGCTGGACTGCGACCTGGAGCCGGACGTGCACAATCTGGTGGTGATGGCCTGCGACACGGACCCGATCTCCCCGCTCTGCGCTTTGACCAGGCTTCGCGTCCGCCTCGAGGACGTGAACGACAACTCGCCCAAGTTCCCCGTGCCCGAGTATCTCGAGTTCGTCGGGGAGAACGAGCCGATCGGGACCACCGTGTTCTCGGCCCGCGCCTCGGACCTCGACCGCGGCATATTCGGCGCGCTCAACTACTCGATCGTGTCCGCCGCGGCGACCGGTTTCTCCGACATCGACGACAGTTGGAGGTTGTTCGCCGTGGACGGGAAGTCGGGCGCGGTGACGACCCGCGCCGTGTTCGACTACGAGTTGCGCAACAGGTACGCGTTCACCCTGCGCGCGACCGACACGGGCGGTCGGACGGCGGCCGTCAGGGTGAGGGTGGAGATCGAGTCGAGGGACGAGTTCTATCCCCAGTTCACCGAGAGGATGTACAGATTCGGGATGAGGAGCGGGGCGAGGATACTGGCCGGGACGGTGATCGGGCACGTGACGGCCACCGACCGGGACAAGGGGCCGGACGGCCGGGTCGTTTACCAGCTCACCTCCCAGCATCCCTACTTCAAGCTGAACCGTACCACGGGCGCGTTGATCGTGAAGCAGAAGTTGCTGCACCTGGACATGGACGTGGAGGAGTCGTCGAGGCTGGTGGTGAGCGCGAGTTCCGGCAGGCAGGGCTCGTTGTCGAACATGACCGTGGTCGAGATCACGTTGACGGACGAGAGCGAGGCGAACGAGGGGGCGAGAGGAGGCGCCACGGCCTTGGCCACGCCGAACGACGTGGGGGGAGGGGGGGCCTCTTCGGCCAACGAAGAGCAGGAGGACGACGGCGGCGGCGAGAGAAACGGCGAGGAGAAACAGAACAGGAACAGGGGCAAGAACGGGAGCAACATGGCCGTGGCTACGTCGGGCGGATTGGCCGATTGGGCGTTAGGTTTATTGATCGCTCTGCTCCTGTTGGTCGTCGCCTTCGGTGCCGTTTTCCTCTACCTCCACCTTCGAAACCGAAGGCACAAGAAACCCGGGACCAAGCCCGGGTTGAACGGCGAGAGCAACGCGACCGCGTCCAACAGCTACGTGGACCCGAGCGCTTTCGACACGATACCGATCCGCAGCGTGGGCGGGGTGGGGGCCGGGGGGAACGGCGGGTCGGGGAACGGGAACGGGGGAGGTGGCGGGGCGTCGTGCCAATTCGCGCCCCCGAAATACGACGAGATACCGCCGTACGGCACCTCGGGCCAGTCCGGCCAGCAACAGGCCACCTCCGAGTTGTCGGGCAGCGATCAGTCCGGCTCGTCGGGGAGAGGGTCGGCCGAGGACGACGGGGAGGACGAGGAGATTCGCATGATAAACGAGGGGCAGCAGACGGGCGACTCGGCCAGCGACCTCTCGGTGCACAACACTCAGGAATATTTGGCCAGGCTCGGGATCGTCGACCCCCCCGCGGGCACCCCGAGGAGGCCGCCCGAAGCGCTGCCCCTCGACAGCTTGCACTTGTTCGAGGACGAGGCCGCCACCGAGGCGGACATCGCCACCCTGATCTACGGGAAGATCGGGGAGCCGGGCAGGCCGATGTCGGGTTTGGAAGTGCCGGGCGGCCCGTCCATGAACGGCTCGCTGAGCTCGATCGTGCACAGCGAGGAGGAGTTGACGGGGTCGTACAATTGGGACTATTTGCTCGACTGGGGCCCCCATTATCAACCGTTGGCCCACGTGTTCAGCGAGATCGCCAGGCTCAAGGACGACGCCGCGAGCGTTCAGAGCGGCAATTCGGGGAGCAGCGGCAAGACCAAGTCTGTACATAAAGCTCCGCCCCCGCCGCTGCTCACTTCCGTTGCCCCGAGGTCGTTAGCGGCCCCCGCGCTGGCCAGAGGCATCCTCCCCAGATCTCCCATCAGCCACGACGCCTCCACTTTCCCCTCCGCCGCTCTCAGCCCCAGCTTTTCCCCGTCCCTCTCCCCTCTAGCCACCAGAAGTCCTAGCATCAGCCCTTTGGTCCCACCCGCCACCCAAAGGTCCGCTCAAAGTGCCAACAGGGGTATTCCGGTTACCGACGCCGAGTTGAGGATTTAACCTCCGATTTTGTTTTTTTTTTTTTTTCTTAATTATACCCGTCCAATTATCCTCGCGTTACGTTGTCACGTCGCGTTATCATTGTCACGCATCGATCCCCAATTCTATTGTATTCGATGTAACAGCGATTCGAAAGTTACGAGCGATTTCTTCCTGTTTTTTTTTTTTTTTAAATAAGCGTGTGCAAACGATCCAATTTCATTCGCATAGAGGGTGTTGAACGTAACAATACACTCGATTCCGCGTGATTTCCAATGCGCAGCGTGTATAAAATAGAGATTAGAGATCGTTAAGTTTGACTAACCTTCGCCGGGATTCTCGAAGGTGCAAAGGTGCATATATATATATATATATATATATATTTTATTTTCCTCGTGATAGAAACCTGTTTTACGCGCCTAGGTGTAGAGTCGAAATATCGTTGTAGATAATCCATCGTTTTTTTTTTTTGTTTTTTCGCCCTCTCTCGTTACGTTTGCGTAAAGAATCGTAGCGTACCTATTGTTCGATAAGTTACGATTCGCAAGGGGACAAGAGGCGCGATATTTTTCTAGAAAGTCTATCGTCGCGCTAGCTTGCCGTTTCGATCGTCGCGTCGATCGATCGATAGTGAAAATAATACTCGATTTGTTTGTAAATAAAAAAGAGTCCGTAAATCGACTCGTAGCTGTTAAGTGATCGTGTAAATAATACTCATTCGACGAAAAGGAAAAAAGAAGAAGAAGAAGAGGAAGAAGAAGTAGAAGAAAAAGAAGAACTGACGCGCATTTTATATGTATATGTATAATCAAAAGATAGACTGTTCACTGTTCGATGCTCATACCTTTGTACCGTGCCCGTTGAAACGTAAGACTGTGCAGTGACCTAATTTTTTTTTTTTTTTTAATCGTAGAACGAAACGGGAGAATCGGTCGATCGCTCGAACGTATTAATATTTTCCTCGAGCGCGCGTTGCTGCGACGATTTGTTGAACTTGCGGATCGAAATTGCGCGGTACGAGCGAATCGATCGATTCGCGATTTCGAAGGAAATCACCGCCCGTTTTGTTTCGTCACTTTTCGTACTCGTTTTTTGTTTTTTCGACGGAATTTTAGAATTTCCACGTAACGGAAAAAAGATGATCGCAAGTGATTTCAGCCAGGTACATACGTGTATACATATAACGATGAAACAATTAGAAAATAGATACGTCGTATTTTGTATAAAAGAAAGAAAAGGAAAAAAAAAAAAAGGACAATTCTGTACAAAGACTCTTCTGTGAGCCCCGTCCCCAACGATTCGCTTCACGGCGGATCTTAAATAAATGAATTTTTTAGGAATTTGATAAATTTGTGTTTATTTTATCTCGAAAGCTAAAAGGTAAAAACGAAATCTCGAAATCGGGGAGAAATAGATGGGGAAGAAAGAAGCGTACGATACAACGGGTGTATCTCGTATAAATCTTGCACCTTGTAATACAACACGTTGAGCTTTACAAGTATATTCACACGTAGTCTTTCAAGTATTTTTTCAATAAATTCTTTCTCTCTATTTGTCTCCCTTTTCGGGTTATTATTATTAGTGCAAAGCGCTCTCTCTCTCTCTCTTTCTCTTTCTCTCTTTCTCTCTCTCTCTTTCTCTCTCTCCCTTTCTCTCTCTCTTTCTCTCTCTCTCTCTCTCTCTCTCTCTCTCTCTATTCTAGCCATACGCTATTCGATCGTAAATAATAAACTCAACGTTGATGCGTGAGAATTCGTGTTATCGCAAACTTTGAAAAAAAGGAAACGGTTCAACGGAAATACCATTCGATACGGCTCGAGAACGGAAATAAGCAAGGAACGCGTTCAACGGAAAAAACAGCGAGAAAGCCGCGAAAATTATTCCAACTATTTCTCGACCAAAAAAAAAAAAAAAAAAGAATCAAATCGTTCAACCGAAGTTGTTTTTCAAGCGACGGAAAGCTCACTACGAAGCACTATTTATCCAGTTAATTTGTACATTTAAACAGTCTCTACGAGAGAACACGTATCGACCTACGTTTTCTAGTGCCTAAAATTAGCGAACCCTTTTTCAGAATTCTTCTATAACGATAAATCGTAAGTAATTCAAATGGCATGTCCAGTCTTAAAATTGCTCTTTCACGAGCGCTTCTATATCGTCTTTTCTTTTTTTTTCTCTTTTTTCTTTTTTGTTTTCTTTTTTTTTTTTTTTCTTCCTTTTTTTTTCGGATGTGTGTTACAAAGTCGGCAAACAGTAACTTCGAAATACAAATTGGCCTAAGGATCAATCGAAAACACAGAGGCAGAATCGTAGATGCGGTACCTTCGTCAGATATCTCGGGATTAAGGTGTTTCTCGAATTTTAAACTGGTCGATCGTATCGTATCGACAGCCGAGAGATTTCTGTGCACCGATCTACACTTGTCCATGGTCCACAAGTGAAATTCGGTACGTTAAAAGCTAAAAAACAAAACGGAGCCTACTTTATCTTTCAAAATGTCGTCGGCTACGACGACGTATTGGTAGTGTTGATTGGATGTTATTATCTCTTATCGAACGTTAACCGCTGACATATCGGCATATATCGTTTTTGTACAATTGTAACTATTACATCTTGTTACTCATAGCTAGACGATTCGTATCACGAATTTCTAACGCTACGCAAAACAGTTTGTTTCTTTTTTTTCACATATTCTTCCACGTAATTGTCAACGGATATTGATCGGATAGAAGGGACATCGATCATGCGTCATAAAGTCATCGTGGCGCCATGCAACCTTTCACTCATTGTCTGTCCGATAACGAAGAAAAAAAGAAGAAGAAGAAGAAGAAGAAGAAGAAGGTTTCTCGAATAATTAAACGTTTCGTAAAATTCGTATCATCGACTCACACATCGTAAAAAAGATTTTGTGGCAGTACAACGATCGGTCACGAAAAATATATATATATATATATATTTTTTTCTTCTTTTTATTTATTTATTTTTTTTATTTTTTCTTTTTTCACCAGGCAATGAGTAAACGTTGCCCTACGCTCGACAAAACGAAAAAAACAAATTGAATTCTACTTTCGGATGGCACATGCCACGTTAAAATAAGGCACCACGTCCGACGCTGTTCACGGGATCGTTCGATATTTTCAGAGTGCAACAAAAATCGATGATCTCGCGATATACATACATGTTTTTTTTTCTTTTTCTTTTTTTTTTTTTTTTGTCCTCTCAACTCGCTCGAAGAAGCCACTACAAAAGTTATTGCTATGCTCGCATAGCACTAAACGACGATAAATCGCGTAGCGCACCTCCTCGATATTGACTTTGCTTGTTTGATATTCGTTTTTTGAGACAGCAGTGCCGTAATTCTTTACAACACTCGGAGAGAAATAGAGTAGAAAAACGTGACATTTTTTTTTTTTTTTGGTTTTTTTCTTTTTGTAGCCGGTGAACTGTTTCTTTTTGATCCCCGCAATGAACGCATCGCATTCTCTCTCTCTCTCTCTCTCTCTCTCTCTCTCTCTCTCTCTCTCTCTCTAGATGGTGGTGTAACTCAAAGCTAAACTATGTTTTCGTAGCGAAGCCGCAGGTCAAACTGTCTCTTCCGTCACGCTCCTCGGTATCTGCAACACGCTGATGCTGAAACGAAACAACAAGATCGAAATGATGATGCCCCCACGTGCTGCTAGCTAACGTGCTCGATTCGAAGCGGCACTTTTTCAACAAAGCGTGATGAGTTCGATGAGTACGCATAGATGTATGTGACGCTCGCATGATGGAAGAATGAACGTTCGAAACGTTGGTCGACCGATGCACAGAATTTATTCTTACGCGGTTAATTTCGAGTTCAAGTTTATATTTATTTCTCTCTTGGAACTCCGAATTGGAACGCAACATATGATAATGATCGTGATCTCTTTCCCGCGTACCACACTCTCGTCGTGCAATTCGAAAACAACGTCGATACGTTACGCGCGAATCCCTCCACGATAGATCGATAATTGAAACGCAACGCGATACAACAAGATCCGGTTGACCGTGATAAGCGAAAGCACAGCCCCGCTCGTATCGCGCTGATAGTTCCAACAGGTCGATAATTACGAAAAGGATCGTGATTGTGATTCCGCTTCCCACGAAAGAATCTCTTTTCTTTCCTTTTTTTCTTATTCTTATTCCCGGACGATGAACTCGTGTTGCGTGAAATGGTTGGAGAATGGTTGAAGAAAAACATTTCTACGTACCATGAGGAATGCCCGCTGTACGAATCGTTTCGCGAATGTTTGCGATAAATCTTTTCTTTTCTTTTTTTTTCTTTTTTTTGCGATAGGAAAGCGACGAATAAAAGAGAGAAACGAAGGAAAATGCAGTGGCGATCGTTGCAATCTTACAAAGTGATAGCCTAGCCCTACCAACAAGCTTGTTTACTTGGCGACGCCGGCTATCCTCGTGTCGTCTTGCATCTCGACGACGATGGTGTCGGGATCAGGTACCCTGTTTGCGGAAATGCATCCGTTCGCGATCGTTGTGGGCAAAACGGTTTCCGACTGAAACGGAAATCACATCAACGATATTACATCTCTGTTTTCGTTCCCCAGGCGTAAATAAGCATATTCCACCGCTTCGGTTTTCGTATCGATCGATCATACTTGATAGGCTGCCGCGTCCAGCGCCATCAATTCCTTTTTCGACAACTGCTCGACCACGGCTGCGGCGTAGCAATCGCCCAACATGTTGTTCGTGGTACGGATGCGATCCCTGAACCACGTGGCAAGGAGAGAGAGAGAGAGAGAGAAAAAAAAAGAGAAACATCGGATGAGCGATCGAATTTTATTTAGCGAAAAGTGATAACGGGACTTACGTTACTTACACGAACCAATCGATGGTGAATAAAAGGGAGACGTTGTAAACGGGGGCGTTGATGGCGCTCAACACGACCAGAAGAAGGACCAAAGCTGCGCTTGGGACCGACGCCGATGACACGGACGCAGCGGTGGAGGTTAAACTTGAACGAAACAGAGAAGAGAAGAGGGATTTAACGATCCATGTATTTGTATCATTACGCTCTGCTTTACTCGAGACTTACTCTAATAAGGGAAAAGAAAATTTCTACTCACATAACCGTTATGATTTCACCGAAGCCCAAAGCGATCCCGTGCATCTGGGCGATGAATATGCTTGCCACGGCCACGAACAACGCCGTCCCGTCCATGTTAATATTGCAACCGATCGGCAGAACGAATCTGGTCACTCTAGGATCGACTCGAAGTTTGTCCGTCATCAGGCGAAAAGTGACGGGAAGTGCGGCAGCCCTGTACAAAACTACATTAGGGAGAATCGAGGAAAACGAGGTCGAGTCGAGTGATTAGTAGAAAAGATTATTTCTGCGTGCTGCGTAGCCGGTGTCCATGGAGGAAGGGGTCATTCTGGCATAGTAGTAGTAGTAGTAGTGGTAGTAGTAGTAATACAAACAACGATAATACGTAGTAACGATTCGAAAGGAAACTTTTGTTTTCTCCCGTACGTGATGCGAGCGTACGTGGATCGAGACGTGGAATGAGATGGATGAAGCGAGCGAATCGAACGGAATCGGATGGAGGAAGTACTCGATACGAAAGCATTATATACGCGACATCGATAAGGTCGATTGATAGAGCGCTCGGTTGCGTGGGCAACGATTCGTTTGTGCGTGTTTGGGCGGAAAGGTTTTCTCTTTTTTCTGTCTTTCTTTTTTTTCTTTTTTTTCTATTCTTTAGAGAGACTAACGACCAGAATGACCGCGTCGATTACGAACTGAAAATCAACCAGGGTTAATCTCGGTGTCGATGGAGAAACGGCCTCTCGCATCCATCGCATCTCTCGGGGAGGGAGGGAAAAGCTTTTTAAAATCCTGCAACAGACAATCGCATGTACCTTCATGTTGCGGCCATCGATTACTTACCAGGGCCACCCTCGGTCTCTGAACCACCTGCAAAAGGCCGCGTGCAGCGCGTGTTCTAATACATCATCATGATATTCATACAGTCTCTGTTCAGATACGCTAAGAGCTGTATCTCTCAGTCACAGTGTACGCACAGTTGTGTACGCTCTCTTCTGGAAAAAGTTAATCCACATAGAAAATAAGTTGAATTAGATATTGGCGTTGCAGGGGCGTTTAACTTGATCTTGATTGCGCCGCGATGATGGGACGGAAAAGGTTTGCAAAGAAGAGCGAGCGACGACGTTGCAAACGTTTACGAGAAAAATGGTACGCGCGTGCGAATCCCTTCTCTGTCCCACGATGCATCGGACGGAACGGGACGAGAAGGCAGAGGGAAGAGGAGGAGGAAGAAGAAGAAGAAGGAGAAGGAGAGGAAAGGGGAAAGGGATGGGATCGCATTTGATTTTTCTTCGGGATTCGATGTTCGGGAATACGCTTCTCGGATGGATAAACTGAAAAAATGATCGTTGCTTCGCGTGATCCGCGGTAATGAACGGTCGAACAAAGATATATTATCGTATGATCGTGGTTCGGGTGGTTCTGGCCAGTTCTGGACGGCGCCGGCAAACCTGGAAGAGCGGGCTCGACACGAGCAATCAATATTTTTTTCAGCTTTCCTCTCTTGTTCGTGGAAATTATTTTTCCAAGCGAATATCGACGAATAAACACTCGGATGATAGATAAATAGTTACGTGCTACGTTTTGACGATTTCGTCCTCCTCTCTGCCCACCCTGTTCCAAGACAGCGAGGGCAGGAAGATTCGGATCGGAAGCTTTTCGAATCTTCCACGCCAACCATCAGTCCAGGTGACACGGAGTCAGCTGATTTCCGGTTATGAATCACACACGGGTAACGCGACAACGAAGACATTCCCGTGTTTTATCTCTGTCTCTATCTCTATCTCTATCTTTATCCTTCTCTCTCTGCCGGTCGTCGTTTCGTCATTTCCCGGGTGTCATCGAAATTTCGGCGAACGGGGGAGGAAACGGAGATGAAACGAAACGAAACGAAACGAAACGAAACGAAAGAATTTTTCGAGGAGCCGAAAGTTCGTGATCGTGCGCTAACGAAACCGGGAGTATCCGCATCCTAAGTGCCACCCGGAACTGCATACCTCTCTCCCTTTCTCTCTCTCTCTCTATCTTTCTTTCTTTCTCTCTCTCTTATTGGTCACGAACAGTTCCCCCCGCGAGCAACGCAGAAACATCAAAGAAACGTGTAGAAAAAAAAAAGGTTTCGAAGAGGAGAGGATCGAACGAAAGACGGGAGAGATGGGACAATCGTCAACGTTCGACAACTTAACGTTGTGAAACGTTGCCCGGCAAGGATGAATCTAGGGGGATTAGCGTGTGTGGGAATCAAGGCCTCCTCTCGGCTAGCTGAAACATATTGTCTCTATCAATCGATTCAGACCATGCGTCCACCTGTTTCTCTCGAGTCTTGATCGCCTTTTTTTCTTTTCTTTTCTTTTCTTTTTTTCAATTTCTTCCAACTGGCGTTTACATCGACGACGCGAGGTAAAAAGAAAAAAAGGGGGGGAAAAAAAAAAAGAAGAAAAAAACGAGAGACGAAAGACACGAGCGTAATATAAGCGGAAAATTAAATTTTCGCGATCGACCCAAGAGTGGAAAAGATTGGAGAAAATAAATGACGATGACGACCGAGGCCGTGTGAGGTAGGCGATATGGGTAACTCTGAAGGTCGGGCTGAGTTCGAAGATCGACGACTCACGTTGATGCCATGGCGAAGGCGGTGAGTGTACCCTGGGCGAGGCCGGCGTAGAATTTAAAGGGGTTCTTTCTCACGAAGGCCAAATAGATCAGCTGCATGATCACCAGCTGATAGAAAAACACACCGATCACGATCGTGACGATGAACCAGGCGAGCTGCGACATCACCAACGCCAAGTCGGCGACGCCCAATATTTTCCCAGCTATCACGGAGGTGATGCCCACAGGTGTCATCCTGCGCGCCGACATTTATATATTTATATCCCGTTTTATTCTTTAGATGTTTTTTTCTTTCCTCTTTTCGTTCTCCTCCACTTACCACATCACCGTAGACACCATTCTCATGATGACTTCGAACACGGCTTTGAAGAAGTCGATCACGATTTGGCCTTTCTCCCCGAGAGTACCCAAGAATGTGCCGAACACCAGGCAGAAGAAAACTATGCCCAGCGTGTTAGTCCCGCTTCTGTATTGCGTCACTCTCATCAATTCCTCGTCGCCGAGAACGTCCGAGGATATCGAAACCGAGGTGAGGTTCTGGAAGGGCGGCGTTTTTGGAACGTATACCGTGTGGGCCTGGAGGGAAAAGAACGATATTTCGTTATTTGTTTGCCCGTCGAAAGCGAGATTTAATTAAATAAATTGCTGGCGACACCACGTACCTGCTGAAAAGCTGCTTGGAATATATTATCCGGAAACATATTTCTGTAACACATATTTTTTTTCTTTTTTATAATAAGTAGTCGATCGATAGATACGTTTTATCGACGATACAGCGTATATAATTCCATTAGCGGATGGCATGCACAGCGAGCAAGCGTGGCTTAAACGGACTGGCAAATAAAGTACTCGTATATACCCGATCGATATATTTTATTTTTGTCATCCTAGCGGATAGATGGATATAGATATAGATATCCTGCCTCCCGCAGGCAGAAGTTCACCGATCGTGAAATTGCGACGACCTTAATTCTCTTCGATTCATCGATAGTCGTGGATACGTAATAATTTATAACGTGGCGTGTAAACGATGCGAAACGAGGGGGAAACGCTGCGTATCGAACCACTATTAACGACCCCAGCTCCCAGTTGTCGCCCAGAGTATATTTGATTTCGTTATCCTTCCCGTTCGGGGCGAAGTGGAGAGGCGTGGGGGAGGGGGCGTGGAAATCGATGAAAAATAATCGAAAATAGAGGGGAAGGAAACGGCGCGATATACCGCTGGTCGTCGTCATCGTGGAAGAGTGGAACGAGTCAAGCGTTGCTCGTCCCACGGCGAGCAAAGGATTCTACTTTTATCGTAGGAAAATTCCGGAACGGCTCGTGTCCCCTTAACGCGTGGACGCAAAAGCACGGAAATAACGAGCGAGCGCGCGAACGAAACAGCGAGCGAGCGAGCGAGCTGGCCGTGATCGATCGCGGGTTGTCGAAAGCGCGCGCGATTCTCGCGAGAAGAGAAGGGAAGAAGGGGGGAGGAAATATAATACCACCTTCCCAAATCGAGAAGGCTGTCCAAGATGTTCACGGCTCTTCCATTGTGCGAGGTCGCGATCGATTTTCTAATTCCAGGATTACCCGGATGAATGAGCAGAACCAGGACAACACCGAGGACAGCGTTCAACAAGGAGGAGAGTATAAAGTACACCAAAGTTCGGACGGCGATCATCCCGTTCATCCTCGCGTTCAAACTCGCCGAGCCTGAAAATTATCCGTCAAAAACTTGATTCCATTCCGATCATCCTTTTTTTTTTTTTTTAATCCCCAATTTTTATTTATTCCCCTTTTCCTCCGTATAACGCTATATAAAGTTACGTATAATTACCCGATATAAGGCTGGCAATCACCAGTGGTAAGATCATTAACTTTAACAACCTCATGAAGAGCTCTCCGGGATAACTGATTAACATAACTGCGTCATCGCCGAGGCCCAAGGGTCGTAAACCGAACCCTGAAAAAAATAACGAGATTACCGCACACTACTACTACTACTACTACTATTATTACTACTACTACTACCTATGACGGTTGCTTCTAGAAGGCTTAAGGCTATTCAAGGTGAACGTGATGAAGTAACGGGGGATCGAAAACGAGTTCACCTTTTGAAATTCTTACGCGAGGAGGAAAAAGAAAAGAGAAAAGAAAAAAAAGAAAAAAAAAGGAGAAATTATATTATCCGCGTGTATAACAACGCGGACAACGAGGGTAAATGTATAAAAGATACGCGCAAATGGTGTAAATCTAGCAGTGGACGATAAGATCGTTGGACGATAAACTTTGATAAACGAGAATATCTTTAAATTGTCGTCGATCGTCTATAAGACGACACGAGTTATAAAAGAAAAGGGGAGGCGATTGCTTTATCGATACCCACGCGAGTAAATAGATAGAATTTTAAGGATGAAAATCGAACGTACGCGGCGTAATTGCGAGCGATTTTGCGTCGCGGATAGGAGGAAATTGCCTCGTGGCAATTAAAAGTCCAGAAAAAAGGTAGGAGAGAAAGCTGCGAGGATGGAAACGCGTTTCGGATTGGTGCCAAGTTCTCTTTCGAAAGTAAAAAAAAAAAAAAAAGAATTGCAACTCGGAAAAGGGAGAAAAAAAAAAGAAAGAAAATATTATCTTACGTACGAAAGAGCTTATTCTTTCGGCTTCGGAAAGACACGTTAGTTAATTAGATGAGACTTTGGAAGGAAACCTCTCGCCAATAATTGGTACTTTCTAACAGGATAATATAGTCACGTTTTATGTAACGTACGTTAATTTCAAAGGGGGATCGTTTCCGTCGATGATACTCTCGAATCTTATTAAATCCGTATATGTTCCTTGCCGATTGTCAATTTCATTTTACGACGATCAATCCGTCTCTCGAGGAAACGTCATCGAAGAAGTTTACGTATCGATCGAACGATTACGAAGCCCCGATCGTTAAATAATCGCGCACACAGCGATCACTTATTAACGTATCCGCGACATTTGGACACGTGACGTTTCCGCGACGAAAGAAAGGAAGGAAGAAAGAAAGAAAGAAAGAAAGAAAGAGGGAGAGGGAAAGAGAAAACAAGTTCCATCCGTCCGCGATTACACGATCGATGGACGATGGAAAAAGTTGGATCAAACCTCGACCTTGGCACCCTTTTCCATAATGGACGATAGCGTAGGGGATGCTTTTGGCATGGTACTATCGTTATCCAGAATATATAACGTTTGTAACGTATATACGTTCTACTCAACCCATTCTTCGCGTCTCTCTCTCTTCCTCTCTCTCTCTATATATATATATATATATGTATCTCGAGTATCGAATTCACGGATGAAAAGTCCCTGAACCTGGGGTGCACTTTGTCGAACGAAAAGTTGATCGAAAGTTTTCTCTCCACGACGCGTAACCGATCGACATTTACTTGACATATCGCGATTATTGATAAATGGGGTCAACGCGTGAGAAAAAAAAAGAAAGGAAGAAAAGAGGGGGAAAAAGTAGATGAACACGAAGGAAGGAGAAGACGGATGGACGGATTTCGGTGGATGGAAAAGGATCACTTACCGAGCACGACGCCGAAGAGGACACCGGAAAGAGTAACTATGAGAAGAAGATTCTCCCGCATGAATTTTCTGGTGTCGGCGGTCACCTTACGGGGACCCTGAGAGGCCGACACGTCCTGGCCATCCATCTTGGCGAACAAGTACTCGGAGAACCGAGCCGAGGACTTCTCCTCCATTTCACTAGGCCGCCAGTAAGCGGCGTAGATGGTGGTGGTGGTGGTGGAGCCGGTCGCGCACGAGGAGGCCGATCCTCTGGGCGATCGCCCCGCCGATTCTGCCAAGTTCCCTTCTCGCGATCTCTCGCGGTTAACGGCGGGGCCCCGGCAACACCACAACGACCACGGGTTGCCGTTTTGGGGGTGTTTCGGAAAATCCGTGCGGAACGAGTAATCACCACGCGCTCCCACCGGACGTTCCAATAGGCTGCCGCCCTTCCGAGAGCCCTTCGGTGCAGAGATCCTACCGATATCGGGATCCGATTCGACGTTGTTTCGAGTCAAGTTGCCACCGATCGATGATCGCGTTGCTTCCTTCTCGATACCCTCCTCGCGTTACTCTCTCTATCTCCCTTCGCCTCACGCGGCTCAAACTCTTCCAGCAATTTCTTCCACCGGATTCGAATATGTTCGCTCTTCCTCTTCTCTCTCTCTCTCTCTCTCTCTCTCTCTCTCTCTCTCTCCCTCGACTTACTTTCTCATTAATCGTTAACCCGAGCCCCGAACGTCTCGAAGAAAGGAGCGATCGATGTTGCCGCTTCGGAGGTCACCGGTCTCTTCGAGTTGATTCAGCCCGAACGTTCGCGTTGTTGCACAGGGTCAGTTACCTTTCCGAGCGGTAGCACCTTGCACCTTGAGCCGATACAGCCGTCTAGCGTGCACCGGATAGCTCGCGGGTCGCGTGACTTTCCTTTGTAAAACGAGGAGAAAATCGATGGACGAGTAGCGGGTAAGCGGTTAAAAAAAGAACATCGAGCGGAAAACTATCCGGATGAATTTCGATGCTCGTTCGGATTTCGATGCTTCTATCGCGAAGGATGAGCCCCAACTGGCCGGTTACTAGCGGATATATACGTATTGATTTGCCGGGACTCCCTCTTTCTCCCGGCGACCCCTAGCCCGCTCCTTTCGATTCAACACGCTTGCGCGACAACACACCGGTGGCTAAGTCGGTCGTCGGAAACGGAGGATTGTGTATAGTGACACCGATCGTATTCTCTGTACGTGGCGAGCAACGCGAGTCGAAGGGGGACGATACAAAGGAATCGGGATAGGAAAAGGGATAGAGAGAGAGGAAGGGAGGGGAGGAAGGGGAGGGCCTTTGATACCCCAAACGAGCCGAGACTCGTACGTATGACGCTTCGATGGGAGGGGAGGGAGGGAAGGGAATACTCGGTGCGCCTTTTATCCTCGAAAAATCGACGACTCGACGATCTTTCTTCGATTCTTTGAATTTTTTTTATCGAACGCCATCTCGAAAATTTAACTATTTTGCACGAGTATTTCCTCCCTCTCCTTCCCCTCCCTTTCTCTCCCTCCCTGCTGGCGAAATTTTTCCAATTAATCGATCGATTTTTATACGGGATTGTTTACCCGTTGCGCGGATCGAACGCGACTGGAATATTGTACTCGGTAAATGTCCGACCGAGAACAAACCGAATCTACTTGTGCCCGACCGCAGTAGCTTTTACTACTGAGGATGGAGCAAGTAATTGTTACCAATAACAAGAGATGGAAGCACCGCACTTTATTGTCGAGCGAATTCAATCTGTATCGACCACTTCGATGATTGAGCGTTACATTTTTAATAGCGATGATAAAGGGGCGGGGGAGGAGAGACGTAACGCGCGATTCTTTCGCGATCGAAACGTCCGAAGAAAATTTGAAACAAAAATTCGTAAAACGTGTAAATAACACATTATTATTTTGCACGTCAAATCGATTCTTTGTTCGCGTTTTAACGCGCGTTAAACCCTTAGGAAGGGATCGTCGTTCTCGAATAATGGAAAGGAGTTTTTGCTCGAGATCGTTTGATCGATTACAAGAGGTCCTGACTCGGATATGAAATTCTACGAAAATATGCGATCACCTTATCTCTCTCTCTCTCTCTCTCGTCGCCGAGAAGAGAAAAATCATTACGGACCGACGGAAAATTCGCAGCGGAATGAATAGCGTTTATAATTCTCGATCCGGAACGTCCTTTACGTTTCGTTGCCGATCCAAGAACCTCATTAGGAAGGGAGGCCTGAACGGATTCAATTTGTAGGGCGAGCCGATGAGAGATATCAAGAGATACGAGCAAGTCAATTCTCGGAATTTAATTTTCACGTCATGCTCGAATGCTCGTATACGTGTGCCGGGTTCAAGTTGGGCGAAAGTCTTAACGAACCTGTAACAGATACTACAACAACTCTTCGAGCGATATATATATATATATGTATCCTTGATTAGAAGCAATGGATCGCTCGTCGATGCTTTACGCTACTCGATCCAGTTTTTCCCCAGGATAAGTCGATTCGATCGATCCAGGGATTAAATACGTAACGAGTCGTAAACGGAATTTAACATGTAATACAACGTATATATATATATATATATAATATGTAAATTTAATTTGGCCAGACGTTGAACGTTGAACGCGCAGTCAGATTTAATAATCGATCGGCGATGACGCCGTAGTTTCATATTTGCATCACATTGTCGTGACCATAATGCGAGTCCCTATTGTTTACCCGGGAACTAGCAAATCGGTTTAACGAGCACAAACAGGGGGTAGTTAGGAGAACAAAAGCGATCAAGGCGCGAATACTCGAACACCGCTTCGTGCACCGTCATTAATCTTTCTTTCGCATCCACGACGTGCGTGCGACTCGGGGAAAAACGGGGAATCCGTGCGTGGCGATTGTCGAGGACGGATGGAGGCGCGGTGGAACGCGTGTCGAGGTGAAACGCGGGGCGTTGGGGGATGGAGAGGGAGAAACTGGGCCTGCTAAGTAGATTTAAGAATCGCGTCGGTGTCGTAGAGAAGTCCCTTCAAGCTTGAATAGAACTCGGTACTGTGGTGAAGACAAGGGCCATTATGTAAGGCACGTAAAGCGACGTCAGCCAAAGCTCGAGTGTCCGTTCTTTCTTGCATCTCCGGCTAGATTTCATTCTCTTTTTTCTTTTTTTTTTTTTGTGATGTCGTGCTAGCCGTACATACAATTGCTACTTCCATCCAGTCACGCCCTTCGTTCTTCACCTATTTTTTCTTCTTCTTCTTCTTTTTCTTCTTCTTCTTGCTCCTCCTTCTCTTCTTTTTCGCTCCGATCGTGACACTCGTCATACGGTCAAAACTCGCTCCAATCCTTCCCCGTACTTCGAGTACGATTTATCGCCGTTCCTGCAACCGTAATGTTCCGGAAGAAAATCGTAATTAAATTTGTCAAGCGTAATCGTTCCCAAGAAAATACCCATGTTTCCTACCTCCTCGACTTTCCGCGTCCAATTACCGTCGAGCCTTTCCAAATTATATTAATTTTTCCTCCAACTTTCCTTTAAGTAAAGTGTAATCGAATGCTACCAACTCGCTCGCGCTCCAACTTGCAAATTGTTCTATTTGCTTCTTTCTTCGTTCCCTTCCTTTCCCTCTTTTCTTTTTCTTTCCTATACCTCTTTATACACGCCAGGCTTTCTCGCCAGGAACAGAATTTGAAAGATCGATCTATCCTTTTATTCGAGAACTTTCGAATTCGACTGGACGCGAACGATGGATCGATTTGAAATCTTGAAAAAGTTACGTGTCCATATTCGATTGGCTCGACAACGAAAGGTGGATGCAAGCTGGATCGTCCTATTTCGTTTAATTTCTTCTTTCAATTTCTTCTTTCAATTTAATTACCTTCGTCCCTTCGCTCTCCCGGGAGATTAAATTTAAAACTATCGTCGTGTAACGTAACGCTGGTTGAAACGATGCGGATTAACTCGCAAATGGGACCGGTTAAGAATTAAAACGGGACGGTTTTCGCGCTCCAAAGGGCGGATGAAGCAGGTATCGATGTTTCCTCGTTGTTCGTCGAGAGTGGATAAATTTCGGATGGATGATGTTCGTTATCGGGATCCTTGGGATTTCGGGTCGGATTAGAGAGATGGTAGCTGCGTGCAACGCGTGCATTCATCGCCACCCACCCGGTTATCCGCGTGCTCTGATTCACTTTGTGCGATAAGCGATAAATTTCTTCCCTCGTTCTTCCGACCAGAAGGAAGAGCCGATGGAACAAAGAAGGTATTCAACAAGTACAACGTTCGTGCATGGACGAAGCGGTTAAAGATTCGTTCTCGGCCATTTTCGATTCTCTTCCGCCAGATCTCGCCATTTATTATCGCGACGCCTGTTTTTCGCAATGGCGGCCGAATAAAGCACGGCACGGTAGAAAATGGAAGCACGAGCTTTTTACACGAAATACACGGCGCAATTTCAAGTTTCGCGCTTTGGGAATTGCCTACTTGTTTCCATCTAATCCTTAATTACATTAGTCGTCTCGTTTAAAAGTTTATACGAATTGATAATAGCCGGGACAGGAGAGGGGGCCGAGGAAGATCCGTTGTAAAATAAAAGAAGGCGAGAGCGATATTATCAAGGCTAGTTCTGCCCTCTGGGGAGGATAGATTCCCGTTTCGAAACAAAAGTGGATGGAGAATAGATGAAAAAAGATCGATGATCGATCCAATTAACAGCCTCGATTATTCCTTCCTCCTTCGAGAAAATTCGAGTAAACGAGGTGAAAAGATAATTTCTCGACAGAGAAATACATCATTGCGAGTAATAATTGTGCGTATTCATCCGAAAATGACGGGTCGAATTAACGTTTTGAAAATTCGGTTCGCCCAGTGACTAAGGCGATCTAATACGATTGGATATTCGACTTCAAAGACTGGAGAAGCGAATTCGAGAGAAATTGGAAAATCGGATCGGCTTTGATCCGTCGTACTGTACCACGACAGAAGATTTCATTTTCTTTTTGATTTCATCCCCGTAACCGGGATACTGGATACTCGAAATCGTTGTACGTATCTAAAAAACAGTTGCGTTTCCCGATGAGACGTTCGTTTAAAAACTCATTTAACCGTCAATGTATCGTTAAACTCGATTGAAAGTTTAAACGAATTCGGCGCGCGAAATCACGAGATATCCCCAATTTAAAGCGTATTAAGATTAAAATTAAAATAAAAACGATCCTCGATCGTTCGATCCTCCACTTCCCGTATCTCGAAATCTTATATCTCCAATCTTCGAGATCCTCTCCGTGCAAGCTTATTTTAGCGCGCGATCTTCGCAAATGAGTCCAGCGAGAATTGCCTCGGCGAATAAACGAGATTTACGCTGGAAAGAGAGTTAAATGAGCGCAAAGCATTCGATCGTAGCCGAGGATTTATTTTTATCAGGATGATATTTCGTCTCCATCTACCCTTGGCGAGACCGAGTATAATTTTTTCTCGAATTTCGCTCGTTTCCAGTGAATTTTCCTATATACGTCTTATCCTTTCTTTTTACTCTATCGAACGAAATATTTCCTTCCGCGATACAAAGAGAAATAATCTATTTTCCTATCTCTCCACCTTACGAACGAGTTCTAACGAGATGAGAACGAAGATGGGGAGGGGAAATTTCTCTCTCGCGTTTGCGAGTACGCGACCAGAATAATAGATGCCAGTTCTCAGTCACGTATCCGAAGAAAGACGGATACAAATCGTACGAGATAAGGAGAATTTTTCCAAACAACCGAGTGTTTTTTCTTCGATGATTTTCCCTATCTCCAATATTGCGTGCTATTTCCGCCAATTCCGTTCCTCTCGCGATTCGATCCTCGTTTTCTAAGAAAATGGACGTTTCCTACGATTACGATCGGTTGATAATTCGATAATCCATTCCTGGACGGATGACACAAGCACGCACGAACGGACAAAGCAAATCGGGATTGCAGCAAATTGGTAACGGAGGGTACAAAGGTTACTCTCTATCCCCAACAACCGTCTCTATTCCGTCTATTTTCCGGAGGATCCAAAGGAATCGCTTCGCAATCGGCGCAAATAAACGATATTCGATCGTTCACTCGATCGAGCGCAACACCTTCAACGTCTAACTTTAAGAGTAATTTCGTTGTAACGGGATAACTAAGGGATCGAATTGCACCGCTCGCTTCATCCTCTCGTTGCGAGAGGAAAAGAGCTTCGTTTCGCGATCGCGGATCGAGGAATCGTCCGTAGCATTTGCGTACACGCAATGATACATCTATGCTGTGTTCCCGAATACAGAGTAGTCGGGAACGGGCTGAATTTTGGATTTACTTGGAAGTCTGAACTAAGGATCGAGTCAACAGCGATATTAACGTTCGAAATGGAAGTTTACTCATCGTTTCAATCGTAACGTAAATTTGAAGTTGAATTAAATTAAAATTAGAGTGGGTATAATTATTTTTGGCCAAATCTGACAACGTCATTAGAAAATATTCTGCAACTTCATCGTACTTTCGTATTCCCATTTTCGAAACACGCAGAAATTTGCGTATTTCTTCCAGCGGCATGGATAATTTACTCGAACCATTTTCCTCGACGGTGCAATCGATGCTCCCTCACTCGTTCATACACAATAATTAATGAAAACGCGAAAATATTCTTCTACGAACAATCGATTTCTGCCTGTGGATGGGGAAAACGAGTTCGTATCGACCTGTGCTCTCGATAAACGTGATAAATCATCGATCGATTTATCGAGGAATTTTGAATAAGATGAAAAGTGGGCGAAGATGAAGAGGAGGAGAGCATCCTACACGTTAAAGAAACACGTTGGAACGCGTTTGGCAAAAAAGAAGAGGGGGGGAAGCATGAAAAATTTCAATTTGCGAAGAAGCGATTTCGACCCTTCTCTCTAACTCTATTTATTTTTAACGAGTTTTCCGTTTCTGTAAAACACTTAAAGGATACGTTAAAGGATTGAGACGGGGAAACAAAGGGGGTCGATCGAAACGAATAAATTCGAGTAAAGGGAAATTCAAAAAAACGGAATGGACGGATAAATAGCGGTTCGATGAACGAACGTAGGTTTTCGTTGAAGGGAAAATGCAAGAGAAACGAGAGTCTGCGCGTTAACGGAGGGAGGCCTGTCGCGAGAACTCCTGTAGGAGACAAGCCACGTAGAATTCCACGGAGCCAACAGTGCGCGAACCGCCACCACGCGACGCGGTTGCTCCGTCGCGATACCTTTCCGTGTATATATCCACAGTTCTTTCGGATATATATCTTATATCTTTCTCGCGCAACTTTATCTCTATATTTACTTTCGCGCCTTGCCCCCCGCCAACCCTTTCGATAAATTTCGAGAAGCACCGCGAACGGTCAGCAAAAGGGAGAACTCGCGACAACTGATCCTTCGTTTCTCCCCTCGTTTCTTTATTCCGCGATCGTCACGTTCGATCAACCGGATCCGGTTAATTATTATTCGATGCTCGATCATCGTCGTTTCTCGCCGACGATTAAAATGCGATCACGTTGACAAACGCGTGATTTGTATGCGGTGGAAGATTAAGATAAACCGGACGAGTTAGATGAGATAAGAAGGAAAGAGGAGAAGAAAGAGGGAAATTTCTTTTCGAAGGATATATAATCGAATCGGAATCAGTCTGGGGAGGGGGGTTGATGGCGATATCGAGAAACGTCGATACGAGGATCGATTCGGGACGATTAAGACTCGATGGATAGAAGAGAGAGGAGTATTGGTGTTTGTAGAAAAACTGTGGAACGATTATTAGTTTTGTCAATTGTCGCTTCAATGGTGACGCGTTTATCGGAGAAAGGATTTGATTGAAGAAAATTGGAAGAAAAGGGGGGAAAAAACGCGATATTCGGAGATATTCGAGGAAATTATCGAGGCGTCCATTTCTCTGCGATTTTGCCGAAGAAAAATGCGACGTTTCGAGCAATATTACACGATTTTATGGTAATTCGTAACGTCTTTGTCCCTTATATTCCGAAATATCGTGAGAAGAAAGCCATCCTAACTTTCAACCACGATTCTTTATCGAGAACTTTTATTTCGGCACTACTTTCTTTTGTTAATATTAAATTTCTATAAAAAAGAAATAAAAAAATAATAATAATAAAAATACCGATGAGAAAAAGCTGGTTCACTGTCGGTTTGCGAAAGTTCCTCCATTCAGAAGCATTTTCTTGTTTATCACCTTAAGAAAATATCCCGAGTTTACAATCTATTTCTTTCGCGTTAATTTTTGCAAAAGGTATATATTTATCGAAGTTGGAAAGATTCTTATTACGCAACGATATTCTTAATACTTTCAATTAACGTCGTTCCACCTTTTAAGATCCATCGTATTTTTTTCCTTTTTCTTTTTTAATCGCATTCTAAAAACTGATTGCAAAAGCGTACCGGAAAGCTCGATAAAAAAAATAAACGGGCCGAGTAGCGACCTCGAGGAAACGAAGCTTTTAAGACCGACTTTCTTTCTTTCGTGTCATTAATTCTAATAAATTCGATCGATTAGATCGGGTCTGGCAAACGTCTTCCTCGTAACAAAATTTCGAAGAACCGGTGGCGAATTCGTTCGCTCGTTATCTGTTATGCGTTTACGGAGAATAAGGATTTAATCCTCTCGACTTAACCTTTCGAGTCTCGTCCTCGAAAACTTTCTTTAATTCGTCCTGCGAGTTTCGCGAGTATTTTAACGAGGAGAGCGCGATTCGTAGATCGTCCCCTTCACAAGAAGTTGCCTTTAAAGAGTTGAGAGTTCGCGAAACGATCTAACGAATCGTTTGTAATTGCCAAAAGTTGCGGTCTTATTTCGTAAAACGGTAATCTGTGATTACAGATTCTCGATAACACGTACGGAGGTTATGGAAAAGTACTTTGATATCACGGAATTTGAAATTCTCGTTTTTTACGACGAAAAAGAAAGAAAGATACGAGCAATAATACAGCTTTGGTGTAAAAATCGAACGGGCTCCGCAAACTTTTACAATTTCATCCGTGTTACTTACGTTATTACTTGCTCTCCCTCGCGTTTCTTTCTCCCCTTCTCGTTCCCTCTCATATTTTCTTATTATCGAGAAAACGTGGCGTCTCTCGATTACGATTCCTACGTTCCGATTTTACCTCGGACAAAAACATCCTACGTGGGCTCACGGTCGTTTCGAGAAAAGTAATTTTTCGCAGCAAGCGTTATCAAATTACGCTTTCAGATATCGCCTTTTCCCATTTTTCAACGTACACAAAGTTTACTCTTTCCCCGTCCTCGTTCTCGGACGTCGCATTCACCGTGCAATTCACCGATACGACGAAATTGTTTTACGACGAATTCTCAATAAGCGAGAGCATTATTTCCTTCGGGAAGAGAAACGAGATATATATATAACGGAATCCGTGCCAGTTCCTTCTCCGTAAACGCAACTTCCCACGCGCGTTTTACGAAGTCGTTACCAAAGTGTATCGAATACAAACGAAATAAAAATAGTAGGAAAGAATTGGAGAGTAGCGATCCTCCCTGTTCGTCGAGGGAGCGGAATATTTTCCAGATGCGCGAAAAGCAATCGTACGATCCAGCCGAGTTTTTCCTTTTAGAAATTTATTTCACCTACAAATCCCGAAGAAAATGAGCTCCGTAACTCTCAGACCTTTTGTGTCGTTTCGCCTATTTATTTCCCTTTCTTTTTTTCTTTTCATCTTAATTTCGATTCTCGTCAAGGATTAACGAAACAGCTTTGTTCGTCCTCGAGTTCGTAACTCGTCGATCTTAGAGTGATCGCGACAGAGAGTCAAGGGTGTAACGTACAGCTTTGGATGAACAATTCGATACATTTATTTCGCTTCCGATCATCAATCCATGCCCTTCTCTCTCCTTCGTGCGTCAGATCGGAGGGAAGCGAATTTCGCGCGAGGGGGTGTGTCTTACATCAAAGCTTCCGATCGAGCGAGGGCCTATCGAAAGTGACACGGGTGTTACTCCACTCTACTCTATTCCCTGGTCGCGATTCGTAGAGCGGGGCGAAATAAAAGGACGGGTTTGCACAGGAAACCGGGCTGCAGAAAGTGTCGATTCATATTCGATTCGACGAGGCTGTCGATATCCGGTTTAAACGCGGTTTACCGAGATCGACAGCGGGACCAAGTCGCGATACGTTCGTTCATCCGTGAGAACTTAATCAAAAGAATTTAATTAACAGATGTACAAGGAAACTGCCCTATCTTCTTATGAAATGTTAAATCGAAACGGTATTTTTATATGCACAATATATTATAAAAATATATTATAAAAATTGAAAATTCGATCGGTACTTTCATGCACAAGTTATAGTTGAGATCGACAGTTGAAATCGCGATACATTCGTTCACTTACGATGCGAAATTTTATTTAAAGAATTTAAAGAATTAACAGAGAAACTTCTATTTCTATCTTCTTATGAAATGTTAAATCGAAACGGTGTTTTTATATATATTATATGCATAAAAATTGAAAAATCGGCACTTTTATGTAGAATGAGTTATAGTTGAGATCGACATTCATTCATCCTTACGAGATGTAAGATACGAAATTTTAATTAAAAAAAATTTAAAGAATTGACAGGTGTACAGAGAAACTGTTCTATTTCTATCTTCTTATGAAATCGAAACGGTGTTTAAATATATATATATTATATGCATAAAAATTGGAAATTCGATCGGCACTTTCATGCACAATGACTTATACATTCGTTCATCCTTACGAGATGTAAGATGCGAAATTTAATTAAAAGAATTTAAAGAATTGACAGGTGTAGAGGGAAACTGTACTATTTCTATCTTTTTATGAAATCGAAACGGTGTTTAAATATAAATATATTAAATTATTAAATTATTAAATTAAATATAAATATTAATACATATATTATATGCATAAAAATTGGAAATTCGATCGGTACTTTTATGCACAATAAGTTATACATTCATCCTTACGAGATGTAAGATGCGAAATTTAATTAAAAAAATTTAAAAAATTAACAGGGAAACTGTTGCTATCTTTTTATGAAATCGAAACGGTATTTTTATATATGTATATTGTATGCATAAAAGTTGGAAATTCTAATAATTAAAAGAATTTAAAGAATTGACAAGTGTAGAGGGAAACTGTCCTATTGGAATATTCTTATGAAACGTTAAATCGAGACGGAATCGTACGTAATATATATTGTATATATATTGTATGCATAGAAATTCGAAATTCGATCGGCACTTTCATGCATAATAAGTTACAGTTGAAATTGCACGCGGCAGAGACGACGTATCGGTTGCAGTTTGCAATTTGAAAAGCCACCACTTTCGAGTGCGTTAATAACGAGCGTTAGCAGTTTGAAAGTCAATTACGTTAAAACTGGTGGAGGGGAGGTGGTGGAGCGGAGACGAGAGGAAGATTGGTTCGCGAGCTTACGTAACGCGAAGGGAGACGAATAAACTAAATTCCATTGTTTAATCGCTGTCATCGTTTACGCTTACTTAATTCATTGGAGGAAGGTCGGCAGCTTCTTCAACGCTGCCACGATAAAAGGGTACTAGAGCTCATTAACATAACTCGTGCAATTGCGTGTTACACGCGTCCCCGTTTTCCGCCACGCTGCGTCGTTCTAAACTGCTCGGATTTTCTCTTTTCCATGATTCGAACGCGATAATAGGTGACGACACGCTTCGATGATTTTTTATTATTATTATTATTATTATTATCATCATCGTCATCGACATTGACGTTATTGCGCTCGAATTCTATCTATGTATAAATCGTGATCAAAGCTGGCGTTACACCTTTTGACGATCTTACAGAAATGGATGAAAGATAGATAGAGTATACTGGTAAAAAATCTCCATTTTTATCTCGATTTATCGTTCCACCGAAATATCGTTGGATTTTCAGATGAGAAGAAGCCGGCGAGACGCTTCGAGTCGTCGAACCACCGACGTCGACGGCGACTGATTATGACGCGCGTCCACACGCGTCGCGATTTCTCTCGTCTCCTCCTGCCGTCGTTCTCGTCCTCCGAGACCCTCCTCCTCCTCCTCCTCCTCCTCCTCCTCGGCCTCCTGTCCGTTCGTGACGCGTCGCCGTGCGACGAGAACCGTGCCAAGCATCATGATATTTCCGCGTCCCCTCATCGCCTGCGCGACATCGGGGAGAGGAAATATTCCCGAGGAGATCTCGACGAGGAATGGCGCGGCTTGAACGAGGTCCCCGGATGGTCGAGAAGAGGAAGAGCGAGGGCGCGGAGAAAGTCGGGCGAGAAGCGGTTCGATGTCGAATCACGAGTCGCGGCCGATTTTCGCGCGCGACACGAGAAGCAAAAGTTTCGGAGGAAGGGCGATGGAACGATCGACGGGAATTTGAGCGAATTCGACAACGCGGCGAGGAGGCGCGGCGCGTTCAGGGCGAAGAGGAATTTCGGAAGGAGGCAGAAATCGGAGAGGAAGGCGGTGAAATCTGTTGCCAATTGCGAAGGTTGCGAGGAGGAGGAGGAATTGTTGGGCGAGAGAAACGACTCGCGGAGGAGGAACAGATCCGACAGAGTCGCGGATAATCCCGAAGGGAGAGGAAAGAATGGGAGCGGGGAGGGGAATCCGGTCGATTGGGCGGAAGTGAGCGGCAATCTGTCATCGAGCTCGAGCGAGGAGGCTTTCACGGGGTTCGAGGGCTCGCAGAAATTCCCTATAAAAGTCACGTACAAGCCGCCCATAGCGGCCCAAGTGGAAAAGTTCGACAGAAGGCACTTCGGCCCGCCTAAAATGGATATTGGAAGCGAGACCACGCTCGCTTCGTATCCGTCCACCGTTGCCCCCGATCTTCCCAAGAGTCCTGGCAGGGACGTCCTTAATCGGCATCGCAAAGTGGACGAGAATACGGAGGAGGAGCGAAGGCAGGAAGCGATGGAGGAGAACGAGAGAGGGGACGGCACCGCGGACGATAGCTGGTTACCCGGTGCGTCTTCCGGTCGGCGATCCTCCAACATAGCCGCTGCAAAATCTTTCCCGGACGAGAAACGCGCCTCCATCTCCTCCTCCCCCGACCTTTTCCCATCCACTGGAATCGACGCCAAGGATATCGAGCGAGAGAACGAGGAAAATAACGGGACGGTGGTGAAATCGTCCGAAAAGATAAACGTAACCATCCTGGGTCTGTTCGAGATGACGCGAGGCTCCGAGCCCAGACCGGAAGGGTCCAGCGAGCTACAAGCGGCGAGATTAGCTGTCGAACGCGTCAACGAAATGAACGTTCTATCCAAATTTCGCCTGCGTCTCATTCACAACGATACCAAAGTAAGTACGATTATTATTCCGTAGATTCGCAGTCGAGGAGAGTCAAAGTTTCCGTTTCCGCTCGGAAGGATTCGGAACACGAGTCGAAAAACGATTCTCGCGTTGATGATGAACTGATTATCGGAGAAACGATTTAATTATCCGGACAATTGACAGGTATATAATTTTTCGTATATAATTTTCATGTATATACGTACACACGTTCCGCGCTGTTGAATTTCAAAGCTTTTCGAGGTTTTGTCAATGTTGTTTTCCTCGTGACAGAATTTGCTTTTTAACAAACGAATTTATCCAAGTTGAGCGTCATACGGATGAAAATTTTACTTTTAAAAATTAACATGGTATTAATTTGCGAGTTACGCCCGTTTTTAAAATTTTACTTCCAGTTTGTTTTCGTTCTCGTTCGGAGAGCGAATTCTCGATCGCAGCGACGACGCGTGTTAAATTCAACTTACGCCATCTCCACTTTTTTTCTTCCTCCAACCATTCGGTCCGCTACTTTTCACGATACGAAGTTTCGTTTCGTTAATTTATGTCGATCCGAGTTTCTAATAGGCAGAGCGATCTGTTAATACGATAATCTATAACCAGAATCCTCGGCGGAATTCGATGTAATTTCACGTATATGAAATTAAATATGTAATCAAGTCGGTTCGCTTTAATTGGAACAATGCGCGCTCGAATCTTGTACGCGTACTTGCATTAACTTTTGTGCTGGAAAAACCACGCTGGAAATTATTATCTCTCGCGATAATTTTCATTTATCCTCCTTGTTGTTTAACATCGGGGCAATCGTTTCAACGTGAATTCTTACGAAAGATGAAAAATAAAAAAACCTAGAGCAAAATAGAGCAATTGATTCGCTTTGGAAGAGAAGCGTGAATCGGTTATAAAGAGGACACAAGGGGATAGGAAGTAGCGCGATGAAGAATCGATTCAACAAGTGAAAGTGATTGTCCTTTTTTTTTCTTCCTTTTTTTTTTACACGCGAATTAATCTTTCTCTTTTCGAATTCGTATCTTACCTTCCGTTTTGTTTCTCTTTTTGATAATTCAATATTAGAAAAGAGTTTGCATTTGTAACATTAATAGATAGGTTTAAAATAGAAATTCGTAAAAGGGTTTCTACCTTGAATAAATCAATTTGTGAGATGGAAATAAAACATCGATCATTTTGCAGTTTCGATGTTCGTGGTTGATCCTTTTCCATCCGGCAAACTCTCGTCATACGAATTCGGGAGCGTCATGTGGCTTTTATGTCTCTTTGCTGAATTCACCGTCGCTCTCTCTGTTCCCTGTATGCGTATGAATATGAACACCTCGATGAAAATAGGATTTGGAACAAGGGACGGTCGTAGGTAGATGTGATCAATTCCACGATTCAAGATGAAACAACTCGTCGATGATTCGAAATAATTTGAACTTTTTTCATTTCCCGTGTCTATCCCTGTTAATTTATCCCTTAAAAAAATGCTTTTCCGTCCACCTCCAGATATTTCCCCGTTAATTTGCTCCACGAAAATTTATACGCGTAACAACGCGTTGTCTTCGTCCTTTCGCCAATTTTCGTCCATGAGGCTAATTACCACGCAGTGACGCATCGAATGAAAGCATCTCTCTTCCATTGAAATATGAATTTTCCCGTAGGACCGAATAATAAGATATTTTTTTTAGCAAGACCGATTTTTCTGTATCTGTTATACAAAAAGGTTATCCGTTTCGATTAATCAGAAGTAGGGTTAATGCTCGTAAAAGAAGAACCGCAAAATTGTTTTAATAAATAATTATTTCGAAAATGGGTTACATCTCTCTCTCTCTCTCTCTCTCTCATGATGATTAGAGTAAAACTTTATTTCAGAAAGTAAGTAGCGTAAAAGATATGTCGTTAACGGTATTATCGGATTAAGTTGGGTATAAAGAGGATAGAAAAAAGGCGAAAAGAGTAGAATAGCGTAGACGCGAGTATATTCAACGAAAGTACTTTTGTTCAAAATAGGAACGCATATTGATCGCGAATGCGCTTCCATAGTCTGTTATCAATTATAGTATTCTAGTTCACGTTCCGAAAGATAAGATAGTCGAGCGTTATTTTTTTTCCCCCTAACAAAAGTTTTGAAATCGCGTCACGATAATCGAATAGGCTATTCGTCTTTATTAATTATTAATCCACCATAAATTATATATAGATATATCGAATCAGAATTATCGATGTTTTGAAATCATTTGGAAGAAGCAATTATAATCGAGTAAAAGTAAAATAAAGAAATATTGATCGTTTCTCCAATTATGGAGATTTGAATTGGAGCGAAGTAAGAAGATTACAAAAACTTTTTTATTTCGGTCGAATCGTGCGCATTTTGCTCTCCCATTTTCTTCTTTTTTTCAATTCTTTTCCTTATTAATTGCTTTTCGCTACTATTCCAATCTTGTTATTTACTAATAATGAAATAAAATTTTTTAAAAATTGAAAATTCACCTCTTTTTGAAATAATCCAACGGAAACGCGATAAATCAAGTAACAATGTTAAACGGTATTGCGAATAGCTCTCTTTCGCGACTGATGGACCGTGAATTTTTACATTAAAATTTCAAGTTCAAATGTTTGACTAATATATCACAACAACAAACCATACCGTTCTCAAACTTTAATTCTTCATACGAAAAGCAATAAAAAGAAATAACAAGTTGTCACCAAAATCCATTCCAGAAAATAAAGAAAACCATTCGAGTCATTCTTTTCTTTTATCCCGATATCTGAATCAGATGAGGAGATATACGGACTCCAAGTGTCCATATCGCTCAAGACAATGCAGAACGTTTATGAATGGGTCTACGACCAAATGACTTACATTTTTTCTCGGAAATGCGTACTACGTGTGCCACTTTCCTTCCAGAAATCGAGGCGATCACTTGTCCCATCGAATCGAGGTGCGAACGAGAGATTTTTTTCGCGATATCTCGAAAACTGGATTACTTAATTTTAAAGAGGAAATTATTATTTACAGAGTTAAAATTTTTCTTAACTTTCAATAAGGTTAATTGAGATCCGAGGGAAATTATACGATAAATATATTTATTTTTGGACGAATGGAAAAGATGGAAATAATACCGAAGATTCCAAATAGATGTAAAAAGTTTTTTGACCGAGAATTTTGATTAATGGATTATACGTTGATTCTTTTATTTCTTTTATACGTTTATTCGTGAAAAGTACGTAAAAAGTGTATATAGTACGAAAAATATTACATGAAAATTTATTACATGAAAATTCGCACGACACATTTTCGTCGCGATATAAAGAATAATATAATTATAGGATATTTTCGTTTCACGTTTCATTTACCTCGATATTCTTCAAACGAGTATATAAATCGCGATACACGTAGAAAAAAATAGGATTCGATTGAAAGATCAGAAGGGTGATTCGAGGCGATAAAGCTATCTCGAAAAATCTTTAGCGACTTTGCGAGGGGAATCGATTATACGTCCAAGTAGAAGAGGAAAGTCAATGAGCGGGCAGCCGGTGGACGAATAAATCAACCGCTGCTACTTCAAATATCGCTACCTTCGATCTTGACTATTTACTCGTTTCATCTTTTTACGATCATCTCATCTCGATCGAAACTTTTATTTCGAGTACATTTGAAACACTCGGGTTTCTTAATCACCAAATATGTATACATCGGGTCGATAAAACAAGATGCTGGAAAAAATTGCATCATATCTAGTAATATCGCGATCGAAGCGATGTGCTACAGAGGCAAAAATAAAACGAGAAAAAATAAAGTAGAATAGAAGTGGTTCTTTTCAACTAAAAAAAAAAAACGCTGTTTCTCATTTGTTTATCTGCGGGAAGGAAACAATTGGAAAAGTGAAGAAGCAACAACTTTTAAGAGATAGTCACGAATATCGAGTGAGTTAGTTCCTATAAAATTCAAAATTTATAAGTATCCTTCGTTCTCATATTTTATCACGTTTCTCAATTCTTTTTTTTTTTTTTTCCTCCACCTTCGAACTTATTGCCAAGATTATAAACTTAGCAAGTTTAGTTAGACCCGGTACTTCCATCTGACGTCTCATCTTATTCGTACAAGTCCGGCCAACTGAATTTCACGACCAACTGTGACGAATGAAAATTTTACGTGGGTATATCGCGCAGTCATAAATGATATGTACGGTCTCACGTGTGGATATCGTATCAAAAATCACTAAATTTTAACGATTGCTGCGTTATTCAATTTTTCTAAAAGTGGTAAAATACGAAATGAACGAAAACGATTCGTAATTGCACGAATACGCGATAATTGACCACGTGTATGGAAATTGCTTTGCCACGGTTATTTAACGGAATAGAATTAAACGCGTGATGGGCGTGGATATGGACAAAAAATAGATTTCATCGATAATCTCTCCTATAAAGAATATATTTGAATATTTGGAAAATGTAAACGAGGAAATGGTAGAACGATCTTCGAGAAAGAGAATGTTTTGTACGGGTTAAAATATCTACGAAATTCGATCGAAATTTTTCCCCAAAATGTATTCTACGCTTCTTCCGTTCTATAACTTAGAATCGACGCGAGGGATAGTACTAAAAAAAATATCAGTTCAAAGGATGTTTTGAGGAGGATGCAAAGTTGTGCCATTCGGTGATTTAATCCTGGTAGTAGTAAAGTTGTATCTCGTTACGCGGAAAAGTCAACTTTAATACGAAGTTGGTTCATTCAAGATTACACTGTCAAAAACTTGTACAGATTGCGTGGTAAATTCGTATCGTTTCGAGGATAAAGTGGTAGAAAATTCAATAAAGACGAGCGTTGTGAAGATGTTGTGAGCGAAATCCAAAAATTTCCCCCTCCCCCTCGAAAGGATACGGTTTTTGCCAGACCACGTCGACTCTGAATTGATGTATCGTCGCTGTAACGAAGTTGAAACTAACCGTAAACATTATTTTCGCATAGACGAGAACAGGGCGAAATTAATCCGATGTTTATAAAGAAATATTTGTTTTTAAAGTTGGGAAGAACGAAGGAAAGTCGTTGAAAAATTTATCTCCGTTACAACGTTTAACAACGTTTCTGTGTCCCGCTCTCCATTACCTCGATAATGCCAGTTTATCCGGGATATATCCTCGCAGCAGAGTTTCTCAAACTTTGTAACAACCTAACGCTTTACGCTCTCTATACGCGATTGTCCCCTGCTGGCTCTCGAGCTGCCAATGGAACATGGTTCCCCATAAGTAACATTATCGAGTGCATCGTGCAACTTGCATAAAATTATCTCGAGATGAAAGGAAGTTTATACGGATTACGCGATATTTATTATACAGGCGCAAATTAAATCCTCGTGTATCCATCTCGTTGTTGGTTAAAATTGCATAATCCTTGAATATTTAACGACGGCAACGAACGTTCGTTGATAAGTTTCGGTTCGAAAAGGGGGAGGGAATTTTATATCGCACACTTTTCATCGCTCGACGCCCACGTCATTGTGACGTCGTTTCTCCGTTTCAGGAGGCGAGCGTTATCTATATTTATTTCGCGTCGACGAGTTTCATCGAAGATAAATAACTGTGGCGGATGTGTCCTTTAAACAAACCCTTCGAATCGCGCGAGATTCCTCCAGCTTAGCCGACGTTACGACTTCGTCATCGAGTCGTCGTCTTTCTTTCCGTTGGAAATAAAGAAGAAGATATAATCGATATCGCTCGATGTATCGTATCGTATAAAATTATTCCTCTGTTGGGAATAAATTGGTTGTTTCGGAATTATGTCCGGGCAACGTCCGGATAATGGTTAATCGAATAGCGTTTTAGCCAAAATCCTTCGTGAATCTTTCGTGATCCCGTCGTAAATTTGGAATAAAGGGATATCAGAGGTTGATAAAGATTGAAATTAAAATTAAAATGGTCGATTTCACTTTGCGTGAAATTGTTGGATAAGTATAATCGAATTTTTTCCCCCACTTTCGCGTAAATTTACGATTAATCGTGTGGGAAAGAGCAATTCTATGGGATTCTATGCAAATTCCTCGAATGTCCCGTCCCAGGTTTTCCCGTTGATCGGAAAAATAAGAAACGAAAGGTGTCCCGCGCGTACGAAATTCCAATCGCGCCGATCGATTTTCGGTTAAAAATGCCAACCATTTAATTTACTCCTATTAAACGCATCGTTCCACGGTCGACCTTCCGCTGCAAAACTTTCATACGGCTTCTCCCCGTATATATCGGATCGAGCCAAAGGCACGCAAGCTTGTCATCTATACCGCGATATTTCAACTCCTTTGTGAATTCCTCAAGAATCTTGAAATCTTGGATCTTGAAACGGATAGTGGCGGAGAATTTGTAATTTTAATCTCCATATTTTCCATCTTTCAAACGCTTTTTCTCTTACTTTCAACGATTATTTACAAGCAACGCTTGAAACAGATAGAATCCCTTCCTTCTTTCCTTACTCTTCTCGATATACATATTCTCGCCGTTTAAACGCAAAAGATTTGCAAATGACGAATACAATAGGAAAAATTAATAACTGAAGTTGAGATTCACGAGCGAATCGAGTGAAGCGTTTCTTGTTTGAACGGACGAGGTGATACGTATGTACGTTACATACATAAAGTGGTGATCGTTCCTGATTGAGATCAATCCGTGAAACGGGAACGAAATTTCAATTTGCGCGAAAGAAAACGAAAGTGTAACGAGACACTCGACGGGGTTTGGGAAAGGGACCGAAAAGTTTGTATATATTTTACTTGGAGGCGTGGTATCTCGGCTCGGATCCGCTCGGTGGAGACGGACAGACTCTTCAAGTTCGTACACGAGCTTTCGAGTCACCCTCTCGCGTTGAATAATTGCTCGTTAAGGCTCGTCTTCTCTTACCTCGGGCACACACATACGTGCACATCGATCGCGTGTCGAAAAGTGTTGGCGATCCTCTCGTTGCGTCACGCCTTGTAATTGCTTGCTTTCCATATATGCGAGGCACGTATTTCCTTTCCGCAACGATTTCTACAAACGTAAAACTTGTTCCGCGTTCGCGATTCTACGTTCAGTTTTCCGAAAGGACGAGCGCTTTTATCGAAGTAAGAATTTATCTGCAAATATATCTGGCCCAAATATATCCCCTGTTTCTTTGCAGTGCGACCCCGGAGTGGCGGTTGACAGATTCTTTCACGCTCTCTACTCGGCGAAGAAGAACGATCTGATACCGTTGTTGCTGGGCACCGCCTGTTCCGAGGTCACGGAAACCTTAGCCAAAATCGTGCGCTACTGGAACGTGATACAAGTCTCCTTCGGATCCACCGCACCTGCTCTCTCGGATTCCACCGAATTTCCGCTTTTCTTGCGCACCGTGGCGCCGGATTCCAGCCACAATCCCGCCAGGATAGCGCTCATCAAACATTTCGGATGGGACACCGTCACCGCCCTCTCTCAAACCGACGACATGTACTCCCTGGTAAGCGCATTTAATCCATCGCATTTCTTTATATCCGGGGATAATTAGGCGGATAGAGGGAAAATTGCGTTTTAAAATATCGTAAATAATTTTTCACGCGAACGTAATTTCGATATCCGTTATTATTTTCAACAACCGAGGATCTTTTTCGTTTTCAGGCTGTGAACGATCTGGTCACGGAGCTGGAACAGGCGAATATCACGTGCGCAGCTACCATCACGTTCGCGGAGAACGATTACAAGGAACAGTTGCAAACTTTGAAAGTAAAAAACACGCTTGGACTTGAACTTATTGAATTTTTTCCCGCCGCTTTATTTTTTTATTTTTTTTTTTTATATAGATTTGCGGCATCGTGATCCGTAGTCTAGTCTCGTCGTGATTCACGACTTCAGCTTCGAAATCCCTTCGCGTTTATTTCACCTTGCTCGCGCTCTCTCCTTACGAAACGCGAAACGGATATGGATCTCGAGCGTATTTCAATTTCAACGTGAACGGTTTACGGTCCTTGTCGAGACGAGAAAGATCAAAAAAAGAAAAAGAAAATATTTATTCCAACGTTGGAACGGTTCGCAATTTGCTTTAATTGTCCACTGTGACGCGATCGAGTTGCATGAAAGACGACAAAGTATCGTTATTGAGACGTAATTTCAATTCGATTGCAGAAATTGGACACGAGAATCATCATAGGAAGTTTTTCACCGCAATTGGCGTCACGTGTTCTGTGCGAGGTAAATATCCAACGAAAGTGTGCGGATAAACTTTTTCCATTGGGGGAAGGGGGAAGAGAAACACGCATACGCATATTTTTCGCAATTGTATAATTTCCCAACACGACGATTGACCGCGCAAGAGCCAGTTTTTTATCGTTGTTTTCATAAAACAAAGTGCGGTGGCTACGTTTTAACCGCATTCGCGTTACGCGTGATAGCTTTATGCAAATTTTATCCGGAATTCGCTTTTAAGATCTTAATCTTGTACTAGATGTTACTAAAAATAATAGAATCGTGCATTTTATCGTGTTAAACGTTAACAGAAATCGGAATCGATTCGAAGAAAAAAGTGTCGTAGCGTAACGTAATCGTTTCATTGAAAATCATTACCATTTGCGCGTAAAAGTAACTCGCGGAAGAATATCGTTGCGGGTGGAGAAAATATTTACACAGTTGCTCTTTCTTTCTAGCTTCCCTCTGACAAAACGGTGCACCGAATTCCTTAAAAAATCCACGAAAATGGAACGGCTCGTGGCCAAATGCCACATTTTTATGAGCATTTGTAGCGTTCGGTTCAATTACAAAATTTCGTACGCACTTTGGTGAAATCGCCATTTATCGAATATCGCCCTATCGAAGAATCTTTAACGTTGCGACGTTGCAAATTGCGCGAGAAAGGCATTATTTTCGAGTTTTTTAACGTTCACAATAGCGGCTTTAGAAACTCGATTCTGTCCTAATCGATAGATAGATGGATAGATTGAAATTTGTTCATCGTGGAAAACTTTACGCCTCGATTTTCCGGCGAAAATCGATGAAATGCAAACACATGGTCACGGTCCGTGTCCTCGCTAAGCGAATAATGAACATTGTGTCGAAGTAGGACACAATTGCTCTCTCTCTCTCTCTCTCTCTTTCTCTCGCCCTATCCCTCGCTCGCGTCACGCGTACACGGGCAGATATATTCTTCGTCGCTATTATCATCTCGATGGCTTTGTGTTTCGAGAACCAATCGTTTCGAGAAGCCATTTCGTCTTCTCTTATTTATTTGAAAAATGTTTAATTATCCGATCGATCCAAATGATCCGTGATAATTCCGTGATTCAACCAAGATATTCAAATTCGAAAATCTTACGATAATTGGACCCGTTTTAAAACGCACAGTCGCGCTACGAGGGAACAAGTTGGATATCTTATTGTCTCCGATGCGAAAACGAACATTACGTGTTTGTAAATTTTCATCCGTGTCGTTTACACGGTACACAAGTGGAACGAGTTTTGCAACGACGCGTCAACACGCCCCACGCATGAAATTGCTTTGCTATAGCAATTGGCGTTCGCGTGATTACCGTATCTATCCATCTATCGCTGGAATTCGAAACGAAATTCGAAGCTATCGTTCGAAGCGTCGCGTCACCTAAATTTCACGAAAATTCTTATCTCGATATCTTTCGTCGAATCTCCTATCTACCTTGCTCCTACGTGATCTCGCGTGTTATAAAAATTCTAACGTTTCGGATCATTCTAAATTTGGAAAAAGTATGCAATACGATAAAAACGCGTATATTTTTTCGGTTTCTTCTCTTTCTCTCTCTCTCTCTCTTTTTATTCTTTATTCTCCATCTTGTGTTCCCGTACTTCCAAGATATATATCGCGTATACAAAATTTATTGCGAATAAAGTGAATTTAACGACGTGGAATTGAACAAGGATGCTTGATTTTACGAATACAATTTTCACGAAAATATTCTCCCAATCGACTAATCATCGTCGAATAGAAATTTATCGATGGCGATAGACAGATGTTCGGATCGTATCTATAATTTCTTCATTTAGACGATTGTCGCTCCTTCAATATTTAATACTCGGAATTGGCGTCGATATTCGGAGGCGAGCTTTTTTCCTTTCTTCGCGCATACTCGTACGAAACAGGAGGATACGTTTTTACTATAAATCGACCGAAAATAGAGATAACGCCTACACGTAGCTTGGAACGATATCGTTTATAAATAGCGAATGCATCCTTTGTTTCGTGACGCGTTTGAACGAAATTTATCATCCAATTATTTTAAACAGACATTGATCAATTTTCGAATAAATAGATAGATTGATTAAAATTTGTTGGTAATAACGCGTAAAAACGGTGTATCAAAGAGACGCGTTCGTCACTTCTTTCTCACTTTGATTAACCGAAATATATTAGTTTCATCAGCAGTCGAAATATATCATTTACACGCGTATGCCAAATATGTTGGACAACGAAATAAGTAAACGAAAGCAAGGATAAAGACGAAAGAAAAGAAAAGAAAAGAAATATACGTTAGATATCCCGGTCTAAAAGAAATCCTCGATCGGATGATCGAGAATTGCAAAACTCTTAGGAATTTTTTTTATAGTAATAACGTCATTAACTTCCTCCTATTGGCACCAATGCACGACTGCCAATTATATTTCGCTATGCGAGAAGAATTTTCGTCAGTTGTGCAAAATTAGCCTTATCTGATTTCTCGAGCAATAAGCGAAAGAAACGGAAACGTTTTCGATTAATTCGTGTCTGATAATTCTTTTTTTTTTTGTTTCGTATTTTATCAGACTTGGAAACTAGGGATGCACGGAGGAGACTACGCGTGGATCCTGCCAAGTGACACGATCGAACAAGTGACGAAAACGCCGGACAATTCGTCGTATTCGGAGGAATGTACGCCTTCGCAGCTGAACCAAACTTTGAACGGTTTGATTATCGTCAACAGTCATGACTCCGCCTTAGAAAACGAAATTACTTCGTCGGGTCTGGTGAGTACTTTTCCAGTTGCCCGCTCTTTTTAGATAAAACTTTCGCCCGTAAAATGGAGAGAAATGGAACTTTTCCGGTGGGGAAATTCCTCGATTAAAGTAGACTTTTCGCGAAATCCCTCGATAATTTTTCATCCACGGCATTGTTATCCTCCAAAGTAGAACTTTTCCGTTAATTAATTAGGTCTCTGACCGATCTGTTATCGAGTTTTTTCTCGATACGTTAAAGAAAAGGAAGCCGATAACGTGGGCGGAATCTTGCCGGTATCGAATTTTCCACGTTCGAGCAATCGAGCAGACGACCAACTCGCATGTCGCTAATTACATTTGACGAGGGAAGAACCCTTGCGCCGACGAAACGAGACGTGACGCTCCGAACTTCGGCCTCGTTTCTTCAAACCGAGCTCTGCGTTCTCTCGAACGTTCGCCATCGTTCACCAATAATTCAATAATTCTGTATCGAATATTTACGCGCGTGGAAAAGTAGATATATAAGAATGGGGGGGGGAAAGGTACGTCGTATCGCCTGATTTGCACATTTCGAGGAATGAAACGGGAGGAGGAGCTGTGAATATTGCTTTTTTTCTCTTCTCTCTCGGATGGTCCAGCGACAATATTTCTAATAGGCGATAATATAATTTTCTGCCACAGACGAACAACAATTTCTTGTCGGAATTGGCGAGCAGAGGCGTGACGTATTCGAAGTTTGCAGGGCAGACCTACGACGCAGTCTGGGCTATGGCGTTCGCGTTGGAAAAGACCGAGACAATCTTGAACAGAGATAACATCAGCTTAGCCCAATACACGCACGCTAGAAAGGACATCGCGTTACAACTATTGGAACAGTTGAAACTTTTGCGCTTTATCGGAGTTTCGGTAAGTATGAAACATCGCCCCGATCCAGTTTCATACTTATTCCCGAGCAACGATACGCGCGAATCCCCTCTTTCTTTATCAGCAAAATGTCCTCCCTACGTAGACGTATCGCTCGTAATTCAACAACGAAGTTTCGAGTAATTAAATGGGGAAAAAGAGGGAGATCTCTTTTACGCCGAATCGAATCTCGATCGTACCGTTGTTATCCGTTCCAGGGACCAGTCTCGTTCGACGGTGCCGATCGAATAGGTATCACGGCGTTCTACCAGATGCACGGTGAGTAAATTTTATGTTCTGTCTAAGCGTTGAAACGGAGGAGGATAACTCGATAGATTCGAGGATTTTGGGGATATCAGATGCGATGATGCAAGAGATTAGGAAAGGAAGAATTTGAAAATTAGATCGACGTGTATGAGGATAAGTGTTGAGGGAGGATTTTCGTGCGAGGGGAAAGCCGGAGCCGGGTGGCTCGGATCTAAAACACGAAACGAGATCGGCGCGAGGTTCGTGCGAACACGGGGAGAGATGTTTGGCCGTTCTGGCGGCCGTAAGAAGCCGATGAATAATTAATGAGAGAGGACCCCGAGGAATCGGCAGCGAAAAGGAGCGTGGCTGAGAAAGGAGAAAAAGCAAAGATAGAAAAGAAGAGGAGCCGGAATGTATTACTCGGAGGCTGGTATTAATCGTCATTCCGGGCGAGGGGGTAACCTCGAACACGGCCAATGAATATATCGTGTTAAACTTTTTATATGAGGAATTTTATCTGGACAAATGTCAGCCGTGTAAATTGTCGGAAGTTGGCTCCGCACGCCCTGGACGCCGTTTCGACCAACAATCTCGGGATAAATTCTTGCGACGCAGGCGCAACGTTCGAGTGGCCTCGAAACGCCATCCTCCGCGAACGGACGTGCAGGTCTTTGTGAAATTAAGCCTTCTTTCGAGCCGCGTGACCTCGATGCGCTCCTCGTACCAACGACTCTCGCCTTCTTCCATCCAAATTACTTCGTCCCTTTTAATTTCGTTTCTAATGGACGACTATTTTTTATTCGACGTTATTGCGTTGTCCCCCCGGCTTTCACGCATTATCTTCTCGCGAGTCTCACGAAGATCAATTTCCTGCAAAACGTCCGTGAACGTTTCTTCCGCAATTAAGATTCTCTCTCTCTCTTGCCTTCTCCTCCCACTTTGCGAATTTCTCGTATCACGATTCGAAAATAAATCATTTTATATGATAATAATAAAAAAATGGCAAAATTTCACGTAGAAAATTGTTGTATCGCAAGGAAGCGAGGAAATGGAGCGAAATTCCGAACATTTTTCCGCGATTTATATTCATTGATCATTCACGATTTAACGGTGGATTGTTTAGCTCGTTAACCTTGCTCGAGCTTCTTTTTCCGAACCGCGTTTCTCAATTATCGATTTCTGATAAAGTCAACGAACTGGCACGAATTTCCGCCAACGATAGGCGGACCATGTTCACAAAGAAGGCTCGGTGATTCGGACAAATTGGATACCATCAACCGTTTCCTCCTTTACCTCCGCTTCCTCTTCCCATTATTCCGTACATCTTTTTCATCCCAGCTTGCCATTTTCACTTTCATCCATCTAACCGGTCGAGATCCTACAGCATCAAATCTTGCAGCATAGACTCGTGCATTTGCATAATTTTCAACTATAATCACAGCGGCAAAGAAAGAAAGAAAAGATTCGTGTTCTTATCTTCTTTCTTTTACGCATTCCACGGCAGAGATTAGATTTCTTTCTCGTTCCTTTTGCTTTTGGAACAGAAAATCGCCACATTTTGAACCGTTTCTCTTTAATTCGATCAACTCGATACGAATAATTCGTTAAATAGATGATTCGTTCGTTCGAGTCGAGGCAAATTTTTCCCTATTATATCGTTTCACTTGGTCCATTCTGGCTCCTCGCGAAAAGAGAAAAGGCTCGCTACGAACAAATGATAACGAAGAACAAACATGGATAGTCGTAAAAAGCTGAGAAAGGCGCGCAACTGGAAAATATAAATCGCGAACGTTCATTTCACGTTGAAGGAGAATTGAAATAGTCGCTAGCATTTATGAAAGAGAACGAAGCTATAAATATCTGTATTAAATTTCATAATATAAATGTAGCGCGCGATAAATCATTGTGTATTTTTGTTTTGTCTCGAAATGATCGATTAACGGTTAAAGATGGAAAAACTTGGAAACCGATGAAAACTAGGATAAAAAAGCAATCGTTGGTCGATAACAAATTTACAAAATTTTATAACGTTCAAATAAAAATTTGGCTGGTCAAGATTTCACGATCTCACAAAAATTCGGAAGAAGTTATTTATTACAATTTGAGAAGAAAAGTAATTTAATTCGCCCCGGAAAAAAATTTCAATATTTATTAAAGTGAAAAATGCATCGAGAAACAAATGATGTAAGCATAATTTCCGTGAATGCAAATCTTAAAAATGATCGATCGATCTTCTTTATCTTTATAATATCGAAAAATAACCGCATATATACACAAAGGACGAAAATGGAACGAAATGAGTATTATTATCCGATGTGCTGTCATTAAGCTGATGAGAAAAAAATTCCAATACCGTCTCGTCCGTAGATCAAGAAGAAGAATATAGCTCGATAAAAAACTGAATATTGTACGATAAACAAATATCCATCTAATTCTATTTCGGGAAAAGTTAACGGGAGCTTAATCCCGAATTTTCGAAATCGAGTGAATTTTTCGAGAAAAAGAAATATCATAAATTCTAATCTTCAATTCGTGAGTTATTCGAAGCCAAGGATTCTAAACCTCGATTCGTCCCCTCCTCGCAAGTTCGATATATGTATTCAACTTTATCGGCCGCGTCGTACGAGTAGCGGAGTACGAGTAAAGAGGATATTTTATAGGGAAAAGGATTTCGAACGGTTGAGAGAGAAATAGAAGGATAGAAATTAAACGCTTTTTCGATAATTCGACGCTTCTTTTCGTCCTTATATTCCCTCGTAACACGAAATAAATTTGTGAGGGGAATCGTCAAAAATTAAAACAATTGAAACGAGCGTTCCTCCCAAGATTAAAATCTTCAACATTTTAATTTATTTTCAAGTAAGAAAGGATATCGAGTCTCTGTTTGTTTGATTATACAACGACAACTTGACCGATTATTTGATCCGTCGAGTGCTCGGGATGCTGGAAGGATCTAAAATAGAAGGAACTCTCGACAGTTTTCTACTTACAGGGCGCGTTAAGCGAAAAATAGCGATTTTCAGTCCAGAGGATGGAAAACTGGTGATGAATTGCTCGGAATGCGCGATGATGAGATGGCCGGATGGACATCCCCCAGCAGCTCGAAGGGTTTTCCGGTTTGTATCCTTCTTGTATCTATCTATTTCACCATCCCCACAATAATTGACGCATCTGTGAGCGTTGAAATCTAATTATTACGATATTCGAGCAATTATATATATATATATATATATTCGATTTCGTATACCTTCTCATTGCAATCGAACGATTCAAATATGGAACGGATTGTACGTCATATTTATCCTTTATGCATTATTTATTAATCGTATAATCAAATCGTATCTCGTATATTTATAATTGCACGTTGGACGTATTTCAAATTTTTATCGAAGGAGACGATAAGAGAATACATTCTTCCTAACCGCGTAATCTCTCTAATCATTTGTAAGTCGACGGATTTGGACAGATCTGAAGAATAACGAGAGGAAAATTTCAAGGAATAAATAAAAACTAAAGAAATTGATTAGACGCCATCGGCTGCAACTCTTATTACGAGTCACTATCGAGAATATTGCGAGGGTAGCAAATGGATTTTTTTTCTTATGGCCAGGTTAAGGGTGGTGACTGTAGCACCTGCGGCTTTTCTAGCGGTTACTTGCCTGGCCAGCATCGGCGTCACTTTAGCGTTCGCTTTCTTGGCGTTCAATTTGCATTTTCGCAAGCACAAGTAAGTTGCAATATTCGCGTGTTGTCGTTTTCGCGCGCACACACACGTACAATTCCATTTCGAATGATCGACAGGAGTATAAAGCTTTCGAGCCCTAGGCTTAACAACATGGCTGCCGTTGGTTGCGGTTTGGTCTACGGTGCAGTCGTACTTTTGGGCTTGGACCACGCCACCCTTCCCGACAGCAACGATTACTATCCTACAGTATGCACCGTGAGCATTGTTCCCTTTCTTCTTTCTATCTTACATCTCTCTTCGGCCTCTCTCGTTCGCCTCTCTCGGGCGGGATCTATCTTTAAATTTCTTCGACTTAAACTTTTATATCTCTCGTAACGCTCCCCCTTCGTTTTCCAGGCGAGAGTCTATTTATTGTCTGCCGGCTTTTCCTTGGCTTTCGGATCGATGTTCACCAAAACCTATCGCGTCCACCGAATTTTCACGAGAAGCAGAAGCGGGGTTGTCAAAAACAAGGTATAGTACGATAAAAAAAAAATATATATATATATATATCGTATAGAGAAATAAAATAAATATAATGTTGCAGCTACTTCAGGATACCCAGCTTATAAGCTTGATCTGCGTACTTTTACTGATAGACGGTCTCGTGGTCACCCTGTGGGTGACTTTCGACCCGATGCAACGTCATCTTCGAAACTTAACTCTGGAGATGAACCCGCAAGATAGGGGAGTTGTGTACCAATCTCAGGTATCGAAACGAGGCTACGCGAAGACAAATAAGGGTTATATACATCCTTGGCTTCTTTCGAATCGCAGATTTCGCGTTTAAATCGTTTCTTCTCGACGCAGGTGGAGGTGTGTCGTTCTCAGCACACGAACAGCTGGTTGGGGGCGCTTTACATTTACAAAGGTCTGTTGCTCGTCGTCGGCCTGTACATGGCTTGGGAAACGAGGTAAAAATCCATTTATCCGCTTATAACGAGTATCCTCGAATAGGGGTAATTTTTTAATGCGATTTTGGAGGAAAAGTTGGTTGAAACAAACGGTCGGGAAATGTTGGAATCCAGGTGCGAAGTTGGAATTGGAGAGCCGGAGTCGAAATACAATCGGAGTTTAACGAGGGATGCCATTAGGGCGTTCGTTAGCAAAGATATTTCCTCTTTTTATCGGAGCGTATTGTACACCGTTGAACTGTTGATGTATCTGGACAAGGTGGAGGGACGTTATAATGGAAATTATCGATTTTTTTTTTCTTTCTTCCTTCGTCGTTTCGTCGTCAAAATTAATCTTATCCAATCTTGTACCCTTCTCTGTATTTACAATTACAGACACGTGAAAATACCGGCTTTGAACGACTCCCAATACATCGGCATGAGCGTTTACTTCGTGGTGATCACATCAGGGATCGTGGTGGTGTTGGCGAATTTGATGTCCGACCGTGTAACTCTGGCCTTCGTCACGATCACCGCTCTGATCTTGGCCTCGACGAGCGCGACGCTGGCGCTGCTGTTTCTTCCCCAGCTGACGAACATTTTGGCAGGCGAGAGGGCCGACCCCGTCGTGCAGAGTCTCGGTTTGAAGATCGAGTGCAACACGAGGAGATTCGTGACCGACGACAGAACGTAAGTTTCTCCGTTCGCTTTTCCGTTTGAAGGGGAAATAATATTCTCTTAAATCGATTAAATGTGAGAAACGGTTCGTCTGATTTGTTGGGATTGCGGGGATAATTGGAGAGTAGACGGTTCCGTTATTGAAAATAACGAGGAATTTAACGAAAATGACATTGTCGGATCGGGGCGACAGCGAGCTTCAATATCGCGTGGAAGTGCAGAATCGTGTGTATCGTCGTGAAATGGCACAGCTGGAGCTGGAATTGGCCAGATTGGAGAAACAATTGGCACAGGAACCGGTTGAACCATCGCACGCTTCGTCGAGCGCATCGATTCCGCAACGCAATCCGAGCATCGGGGGTGGTCTGCCTTTGTTGTTGCTCAGCGTCCTCCCACCGGTCATCCCTAGGGCTAGCTGGCCGTCCGCCGATTCGTCCGGTGAGTGAGATTCTTTGATCCGACATTCATCGTGCAAACAAACTTCTCCAATCTTTCTTTTCCAACCATTCATTTGCACGATGAATGTGAACTTATTTCATCGGGGAGAGAAAGAAGGATCGATACATAATCGTCGTATCATTTTTTCATCATTCAGGTGTAGGAGAAAGGTGACAGAATTCCGTTTATTGCACGCAATATTGTTTGAACGATCCTACCACCGTTTACGTTTCGTCGAGGGAATTGGAAATTAAATAAAACGTTTTTCCGAACTCGAAGAAAGATCAACTTGATTCAAAAGAAAAAAAGAAAAAAGTTTACGAATTTTCGAATAAAACTGCATGAAAACTGGGTCGCAATTTTCAATTTTCAATTCGCAAATTCGCGCTAATTCGCTGGTTGTAACGAGGCGGTTACGAGTTTCGTCACCCTGTATTTCTATGATACACAGTTTGCAACAGCTTGAGAATGTAGCTCGTACACTTGTAATATATTAATTGCAATTCGAGATATTAGGCTGCACTCGTATTTCCCCGAGCTCCGAATCCCAAACCCCTTGACAAGTTCGGACAAGTTCCCCCGACAGGGATATATGCACAGCACATCCTCTCTGTCCTCCGCACGTTAAATTGCACGTTTCAAATTCACCGATGTTGCGAACGTTCGTTCAATCGCGGCGAATCGAAGCTGAATGATATCGAGTCGATCCAACGGACGTGCAAAAATTTCAAGCATGAAATTTCCCATTTCGACCGAGATTTGTTTCTGCGAACCGTTTCCACATACACGCACACACACGCGCACACACACGTCCGTGGAAAGATTTTATTTTATTGTTTCGCGCGTGTAAAAATAAAGAATTTCTTTCGCGATTCTTCTCCTCCTCTTCTCACGATGTCTCGGCACACTGCTTTCGCTTCTCCCCGCTTCCTAAAATTCGTCCCGAATGTCGACGAATATCTTCTAGCATCCGTGGATGAAGAAAAAAGAGATTCAACGTTTTCGCGATTAATCTGAGCTTCGTTTGAATCAGGGATACGACGCGGTACTGTAGCGTTTAGCAGTCAGCCGGACTTGGAGCCGGACACGGAGAGGCGAAGCCTCGCGGACATTTACAAGCTTCATCAACGGAGGGAGACGGAAGGGGCAAATCGTTTGGGCGTTTTTCAACGATTCTTCAACCTTTTCGGCAGTCGTCCCAGCAGCAGGAAAACCTCGATCGCTTCGTTCACGGGTACGTACGTATAAGAAAAAGGGAGGGGGAAAAAAGAAGGAGAAGGTAAAAAGGGATACGCGTAAGGATTGGAATCCCGTAGGAGTGGCGTCGGCGTTACGGGTTCACATGGGCTACATCGCCGGCCTGGTGCCGGGCACGAAAGCCGCGTCTACCTGTCAGGTCGACGCCCAAGGCGCTCGTTCCCCTCATCCTCGATGCGGCTCAGGACCAATAATTAGTATTACTAGCGAAGAAGATCGCAGATTAAGCCTGGGGTTACGTCGCAAAGAGTACAGCGAGCCGAGAGTGAATTTCAGTTTACCGCCCAGTAAGTAAAAATCTGTCCTTCCTCTCGAAAATTACATCGCGATTACTTAGCACGATAGCTTTCCTAGAGAGTCGACTCTTTTGTCGTAGAAGCGAGTAGCAGCCAAACGTCGTCGCGGGAAAAAATTCGAGGATCCCCCCGATTTCCTCATCGGATAGTGCCGACGAACAGCTTAAATACCATTGCATCGGGATCGTCGATCTCGAAATCTCATCGATGGCATTCCATGGAAGACGCGAGAAAAAGCAAAACCGTCTCTCAACTCCCCCGTGGCTCGTCCTGCAGCCCTAGCTGCGACGTGTGGGCCACTCGTGAATTCGGAATTCCATTAAGCGAATTGGGGACCACTGTCCGGGGCAAAAAAGTTGGGGAATCATTAGCTTTGACCATTATGGCGGAATCGAATGTAAATCCGGATGACGCGAACCTTGCCAACCATCCCAAATTGTTCAAAGAGGGTGACGTGCACGTTACTCCTTTCGAATCGGACGTGAAAATCGCTCCTTCCGTTTCCTCCTCGTCCTCCTCGTCCTCCTCGTCCGCGTCCCACACCAGGACGTTGAGCGTAACGAACGACGCGTCCTCCTCCAGAAACGAACCCAGTTCTCAATCTGCACGGTTAATAAACGCCGGCGCGAACTTCGAGATCGAGAAATCGGATTGTTCTCGACCCTCGAGCCCCATCGATCGCGTCATCGATCTCAATCCTCCCGAGGAGATGGATAATCATACGAAATCGTACGAAAATCAACTGCCGCGTAGATTAAAGTAATAAGCGTGGGGGAAAATAACTTGCTGCTCCGTGGATATTCTTTTTTTTTTTTTAGTTTATTTTTTTCTTCCGTTCTGTTTAACTCTTGACGTAATTACGTACGTTATTAATCAATTAGGAAGAAGAAGAATCTACTCTCTCGATGAAGAGGTTGAAACATACGTGAATTTCTAGAAAACGAATTTCCTGAAAACGCGTGGTTAATATATATATATATATTTTTTTTTTCTCTCGTTTCTCCTTTCTTCCCGCTCTTATGAGTTAAGGTTATATTGCTTAAAAGATAAACGGGTAAAGGGATGTAAAAAAAAAAAGAGAAAAAAAAAAAATGTAATCATTCGTGTACATGACAATCCTCAGCAATCGTATACACATGAAAGATCAAGCTCAAATTGATCGTGCGAAATTTTAGCGTGAGAATCATCTCTTTTAATATTTATCGTATGTGTGTTCCTTAGTAATCGTGCCAAAGACATAAGACTATTACGGGGCCCGTAAAAGTATACGGTTGATCGGCATTATGGATTATCACATTATGAAGGGACCAAAATATAATAATAGTCATTTCTTATTCGTTCTTAGACGAATGATTTCTAATTCATGCTCGAAAGTTTTGAAAGTTATTTGCCGATATGTTTAAATGTACGTTTAATGATTCGAATTGTTTTTTTTTCTTTTTTTTTTTTTTATTTTATTTTCTCTATTTTTTCGTGATATTATACGACTTGATGGCGTAAAGTCGTTGAAGGAACGCTGAGAGTACTCTTACAGGTCCAACGTTAAAGTGTTCAGTACCCCCATACCTTTCCTCAAGTACCTGCACTCGATGTAATAATGAAAAAGAAATATCTTCTCGTAAAATGAAAAATCGTAAGAATAAACATATTGATTTCCTCTATAAATCTTCAAACCTGACGTACTGATATTTTAACACCAGTACGTATATATATATATAAAGAATACATGTATAAATATATATATATATATAGATAAGTGAGAATAACATGTGGAAATATCCTCCACGTACCTCGAGTATCTCGATGTGTCAATCATTGAATTACTACTGAAAACTTTATCGCTAAGCAATAATCTTTGTCGGTGCAATTAATAATCTATCGTACTACTGTAAAATACATCATTTCCATTCTATCTATCTATCTATCGAGGATAAGTAGAAATTTTTTGAAAGTAAATCAGAATATTTTATTTTTATCTATTTTTAGATATAACGATGCATATGAATTAGTAGAGTACAAAAAGTTATATTTTTTTCAAAACAAGGCAATTATTTACATCATATTGCAATTGCAAGTACAGGATTTCATACATACGAAGGATGTAATAGATATACAATTATTTATGATGGAATATGAAACTTTGAAGAATATTTAGGCTGCAAGATTTGCGTAAAGTTAAGAAAAAACAAATTTTAACGATGTACATATGTAATAGAATAACTCAATTATTTGAATACGCGTTAACAAAGAAATTCTAACAAAATAAATTATACATTTGTCTACAATTGTTTGTATATATTTACAAAGATGTTCTATTCCATGTTATCTAAGCAAATTAACACATTGCGTTTAGTTTATAAGCATGTAACTATTATTTTTAAAATAACAGAGCTATGCGATAATAAATCTAGTAATAATAAAAAAAGAATTTTGAAGAACGCAATGTGTTAATAGGTATACCGAGCTGAGCATTAATCAAAGTTACATTTTTTTTTTTTTTGATGCTATACTATATAATGACTAACAACATTATACTTTTTGTTATTTTTTACTATAAAAAGAGGAAACGGTTTTTTTTCATTGCTTAAACAAAAACATTAAAATCACAGATTCACGATCATATTCATTAAAACTAGAAATTATTAAATACGTGTATTACTTTTTGATCGACATCGTTTTTGAAAATCGTGCCTCCATTAGCTATATAGTTGCCTGAAACGAAAAACAATTAAGATCGATGCTTAATTATGAATAATTGAAATAAATATATAATCTTACGTTACCCGACGACTTACAGTAATTTTTTCTAATATGGTTTCCGCTGGTTTATCCTTTCGAACGAGTTCTTTTGGACTTGGTTTAATCGGGGTATATTTTTCTTCCTCCAATTCACCTTTTTTCTCCGGACTTTTCAAAGCATTTTGCGCTTCTATCCTCTTACGATTTAGAAACGCCATCCCATGGACTCGAAGATGTTTATCCACCGCTGCCTTATCCTCGAAAACGGCCATGCAAACGTGACACTGATTCGCTTCGATGGACTTCCCTCCAGTCTCGAGATCATCAACGTTATCAGGAGCGTACAACGTATTTTGCGTCATGTACGTAATAGGATCCTCTATCCCATGAAACGCTTTCAGATGCATTTGCAGACTAGGTGCAACCACAAAATTATCCCCACATTCCAAACACACCAAATATCGGCCTTTTATTCTGTGATTAGAAGCTATATGCTCTCTCAAATTTGCCATATTCGAGCAACGTTGATCACATTTTTTACATCTAAAATTACCCTCGCTATCTTCAGCCGTTACTTGTTTTACGCACAATCCAAGTCCCGTAAAATTTGCGTGCTTCCCGTCGGTATATTTTTTTGGATTCCATCGTCGTCTTCTCTTCGCATTCGATATAGAATTGTCCGATTTGCGTTTCTTGTTATCCAACAATTCTTTGTAACCCCCGTTAATGAATTCTGGCGATATACGTAACAAATTTGTAGTGATCGTCGATAATTTACACTCTTGCGAGTGTTTATTCTGAAAGTGATTACTTATAATCGATTTTGATGTATTTATTAATTCTCCGCATAAATGGCACGAAAAATTGAATGTCTCGTTCAAATTGGTTGGACAGTTTAGAGCAATTCGTCGAGGAATTTTCGGATTGCGTAAAAATACGGTTTTTCCTCCTTTGGTCGACTGTCCAATCTTCTTGGATCGATTCGATTCGAACACGTGTGAAGGAATTCTAGCAAGCGGAGGAGGTTTCAACATCGATTCATCGCATTGTTTCTGAACTTGCGTTTCGTTTTCTCCCGTCTCTACTCCGGTCGATTTCATTTTTTCCATTTCTTTCTTCAAAGTATCGTTCGTACTTTGCATTTTGATCATTTTTGGAACAATATCCCGTTGAAACGATTTAACGTCCAGTATATCCGAAATCGATTTATTATCCCGCGTATAATCGTTTCTTTCTTTGGATTCTATTTTTATCGTATTTGTTACATTTTCTTCCAATGTAATTTCCGTCCTCGAATTTTCAATCCTTTTGATTATCTTGTTTTGTTCCATTTCTTCGTTCTCCTCCTTCGCTTTTGTAAATTTTGTCGCAATTATCTCAGTTTCCTCGTGTTTCGAACAATCCGATACCGAGTCGGCCATTGATCTGACATCGAGTATCTTCGGTACAGTTTTGCTCAGTTTTACAGAAAATTCTGAATTAACGATTTTGGAACATTGGGCAGCGTCTTCGTTTATCATTTGATCGCTCGTTCCCTGAGTCGTTCCATTTTCGAATACCTCGGACGTGATAGTTCTGGCATTTATAATTTTAGGCATAACAGTCCCGTCCTCGCAAGATTCCGCGTTTGCATTCGTGAATTTATTCTGTTGCAAATTACTCTTCAACAAATTTGCCGCGTTTTCTACTTGCAAAACGTTCAACAACACCTCGTGACTTATAAGTTCCTTTAAACGTGTTACGTGCCCACTTTGCAAGTGAGACATAATTCGTTTCGGTTCTACGTGAATAAACATACAAAATGGACATTTAAACCATATTAATCTTTGCACGACCAGATGCTTCTCCATGTGCAACATGTAATCTTCGCAACGTACGATGCATCGTCCAATTTTGCACAATACCAGCCTTATAGGGTGATAATCATCTCCATCCAAATGTTTATCCTTGTGATGTTTTATGTATTCGGAATACGAGGGTAAAACGATGTAACATTTATCGCAAACTATTTTATTGTGACTGTGCATAATAGCAAAATGTTTAGCGACAGACTCCATATCTTGAAAACCATCTATTTCGCAAACCTTGCAACCGAGAACGCGTTTCTTTAGCGTATGAAAACAAGTGGTCCACGTGTGAACCTCTAACGATTTAAATGTCGTAAATTTACGATAACAATCGGGGCATAAATACGGTTTTTCTTTATCGTGAAAAGTTTGATGAGCTACGAAACGCGTCGAATTACCTTGGTAGGTTTGACATTTGTGACACACGTGCCTATAACAAGAACAATAAATATCGTTTTCCGCAGGTTTCGAAAATCCTGGAATATAATACTTGGGTTTTGTAATTTTATTGCACGCTTTGCAAATAGGTTTTTCATTCGTCTGTCGATACTCGGATTCCCATTCGTTTAACGGTATGTCTTTCTCCTCTGTATCATCGCTTGTTTCGGTACACTTATCAATGCAATGTTTCAATACGGTTTGCAAGATGTGAACGGCTTTTAAATTTTCTTTTATTACGTTATCGGTTACGAAATTCATCACTCTCGATATTTCTTCCCCGATTTCCTGCAAATGGTCATAACGTTTCTTTAGTTCGAAATAAGGAAGATGAAAAAATTCATTTAACATTTCCTCTTTACATTTCGTTATCATGGTAGATGTATCAACAATAGTATAAATTGGTTTCTGGTTAAGAAATTTTACATCGAGATACAAGTTTTGATCTTCTCCTTTATGGAATGATAAACTTTCAAACGAATTGTTCGTATTTTGTACATCTATGCCAATATCTTTATGTTCAATATTTAAAAAGGATACATCGGCCTTTTGAGAACATTTCACCGACGAAGAGGATTGTTTAGAATTAACATCGCAACTAGAACTACTTGATAATTCCGACGGAGATGGTGAAGGTGTTAAAGGGGAAATATCATTATTATTAAATGAATTTATTTTTTCCTGATTCGATATATTTTCTATTTCAGTGGAATTTAAGGGTATCAATGGTGGAATACCATTTGTAGATTTTGATTGCATCGTTCCTCCAACCTCTTTTATCGCCGCTCCCTTCGACGTACTTTTTAAATTTTTAGCGGAACCTGATGATTGTTTAATAATATATTTCCGCCCATTTTGATACACAATCTTGTTCGATAAAGCTCGTCCTTTGCTTTTATTGGCCTCAGTTTGATTTTTCGATTTAGAAACACTTTTATTATAATCTTTGTTAATTTGCAACAGTTTCTCATTTTCTAGATTTTTTTTCATTTCTAACAATTTCTCATTATCATCAGGTACTAAATGAACTACTGCTTTAGAGTGTGACTCTTTGTTATTATGAACAGTTGCATTATCAGAAGTTTGTCCTATAAAAACAATCTTTTTGTTGTTGATTATATGAGATGGTAGTTGGTTAATAATTGTATTGATATCAACGTGCTTTTTGCTTTGAAACGTGACAACTTTTTGACCAGAATTGACAGTTAATGAGTGTACATTTTGTTTAAATTTATCTAACTTATTTTTACATGTATCTGTTTTTGTTGCACGAGATGCCTCAGATTGCAATTTAGATAATGGTTCCACTATTAATAAATTATTGAGGAGTGTTTTATTCATCTTTTTGTCAGAGTCTATTTCTACGATATTGCTTTCTGTGATTATTTTAATCGGTGTACTGTTATTAGATTTATGCGTTAGATTCTTCGATGAAGATTGTTTATTAGTAGGATATTTTGATAAATCTTTAACATCGCGTTTAGGTGTTATCATAGTATTGCCATATGACATAACCATATTGGGTGAAATACAATTTAATTGTGTTATTTTATTCCTTTTAAATTTATTAGTAACCATATTTGAAGATTGAAGAGTAGCGGATGAATCTTGCATTGATTTTACAGAAACTGTTACATTTCTTTTTTTCTTAGTATTTAATGGAATTTCAGGTTCAAAACACTTTGATGTAGGCCCACAATCGACAAAAGTAATATCGTTTATCGTGCAAGGACTGTCTTCATTTTCGATCACACTTTCATCAGAGATGGAGACTATGGTATCTGAAGATGGACTCGCCCTTTTATCAACATTTTCAACAGAATCAAGTATTTCAATATCGGAATACATGTTACTACTTTTAGGTGTAGAATAGACAGAATTTAAAATAGAAAACTGCTCATCTATCGGTATTTCTAATGGCTTAAAGTGAAATCGACCTTTATAACCTTTCAGAATAAGAGTAACTGGATTATTGCTATCTCCTCCTAATTGCCACCAATTGTTACTAATGGTTTTATCTTTTAACCAATCCATTATATGAACTTTTATTATAAATGTATGCTCCATGAGTGCTTCACAAGTTACATCTACTTCGGGATTCCAATCATTTATATTTGTCGGTATAGGCATTAACATTAAATCACCCATGTATACCAAATTTACATTATGAGTTTTCAAATGTGCAAAAAATTGACATTGATTGTAAAAGACTCTTATTACCCCAAATTTTTGACTTTTACGTAAACCTCTACTTCTTAAGTATAAACGTTTCTCACGATCTGATTGCACACATGTTGAACATAATGTACCTTCTATAGAACTATGTTTACAATTGGTCGCAAAACAATGCTGACACCAATATCCCAATATCCAACTTTTCCTTGCAATATGATCTTCCAAACTGCTTCGAAAATGGAAGCTAATAGAAAACGAAATTTCTATGTTAAATTTTTATTTCTTATTAATAATTAATCTTATTATAAATTAAATTAAATTAATTATAATTTATTGCTTCGTATATACACCACTTTTATATAATAATAATTATACAATATTTAGAAAAAAAAAAGTATATTAAATAATAAATGTATTAATAAGCTCACCAGTCTTTGCACTGTGTACACATATATAGTGTCTCACATTCTGGAACATGTTCCTTCAAAGAGGGGGGTGGTACTGTTGGCACATAAGGCTGTTTATGTGTTATAAAAACAGCATTTTTCACTGCTGTATAATATTTGACACCCCATCTAGTTTCAATTCTCCTATTCTTTCGTAGCTTTGGCATCAGACTTTACTTATTACGTATCACAGAATTCAGAGTATCTTACACATAAAATCCATAAGCATCAAATTGATACTTGAAAATTCATAAATAGAAATATGACTTTGATATGAGCTATTATAATTACACAATTACTTATAACAATATGTTATAAAGATGGTAAGATATTCTATAATTTCTACTAATAGAGATAGAAAGTAATAATGTCTTCTGTTCCAATTATCATATACTTTTTTATAACATACAATGAATGCTATGAAATACTATAGATATAAAGAGCACTGTACAAAATTTATTCACAATTGTGTCACAAATTTCACTATTAATTATTTTTTATAGCATAAAATTTATTAACACAACTCAAGATATTGTTCATCACAAAACCACCATATTCAGCCATGATATGTTTTGCTGTTTGCAGTTCGTCGGTAAAACAGAATTGTTAATATGACAAAATTAATAAAGTAATATATATATATATTAAGAAATGATGTGCATATTTAATAATATAAAATTATTAAACATTTTTTATTTATTATATAAAACCAATATTTTGATTCTTGATATATATTTTATATCATTATATCATTTTCATAGAATTTTCTAATTATAACCATTGAAAAAATTATATTTTTTTTTTCATTAATATTGAATACAATTATAAATTCTTAAATCACATTAAAAAATTATATTCAAACACTTTTGTTAATAAATATAATTTATATTTAAAATATAGTTACATGTCTTCACATAAGTAGGTTAAATTTATCTGAATGACAAGAATAAAGAGATTGACTATAATATATATTTTTTTACTTTTATTATTAATAATTTTGAAATGATAATTTCTTTTATTATTTTTATCGGTTAAGATTATATTCTTAATTCTATGACTTAACAAATTAGTCATATTTTCATCAATAAAATTCTATTTTATTTATCGTATTTATTTTCACTATAAAAAATGTTGGCTGAACTTTAACCAAAACATTTTATGATATATGTCAATTCATGTGTAATAATATATATATTATATATATATATATGTACGTATATATACATATTATATTTTATATATTATATATATATATATTAATTATTATTATATTTGTAAAATAAAAGTAAATCATAAATAATATATATTAAACTCATAAAATAATATATATATATATATATATATATATATATATATATATATCTATACATTCATTACATTAATTCATTACATTTTATATTATAAATTATAAAATAGTTTTGAAAATTATTTGAAACAGTATTTCAAAATAAAATAACTTCAAAAATATATATATATTTTTAAATAAACATATTGTCTATATGAATATTCTAATCATGAATCATTTCTTATATACAAATCACTAGATATAGTTTTAGTATACGATATAAAATGAAATAAAAGGAATATTTAATTTATATATATAAAATATAATAAATTTAATATAATTTAAATTAAAATTATATCATAAAAATGTAATAAGAGAAATTATTGCTAATAATATCATATTAAATAATTTATATTTTATAATCTAATTATAAGCTGTATTACTAAATTGTATACATAAATTATACACAATCACATATTATTAATATTTTATATAAAATATTTGAATAAATGGAAAATAATCTTTGAGATAATTTAGTGAAATGGCCAACCTGCATTCTACCAACCTACATTAAGATTTTATATAGGTCTACATATTTTTCTTTATTTTCAGAAAGTAAGTACGAAAATCACTACGAGTACGGATAAGCGCCATTATAAGAACAGGTAAGTTACGTAAAAGGAGAAAATGTCGTTCCATCAATTTAATGCTTTTACTGGTCGTTTAAAACAATCCACCCAATTACAAGCTCTTTATCCTTTAGTGAGTAATTAACAATAAAAATTATTCTATTAAAAATCTTTAATAGAATTGAAAATCAAATGCTTCATTTTATTTATTAATTAATAAGATTTAATATTATAGAGAACATATTATTATTTTTTCTATCATATATTTTAAAGGAATTTTAAATATTAAATAATGAAACTATACTTTTATATAATATATGTAACAAAAGTGTAAAAATATTGTATGAAAAATTTTAAGTGTAAATTAAATACTTTGTAAATACTTGTATATTGTATATATGTGATTTGTAGTGTAATATGTAGTAATGTGTAGTAATATTATTGTATAATATTATATAAAATATATTTAATAATTAATATTTATGTTATAGTCTCCAAAACCATTAGAAAAAATAGAAACACCAAAAATGATGTTTGATTCTATTAAAACTAAGATAGCATCTACATCTAGTTCTCTCTCTAGACATCAATCTACAATACCTCCAAAAATGAAAAAATTACAACAAGAATGGCAGGTATGTATAATATATATTTTTTTAACAAAATTATATTGATAAAGTAAATATAATGAATAATAAATTATATATTTAATTATAGGTTGATTTATCAAAACCATCATTTCTTTTACGAGGCACATCAGATCTAATAATTTATCGTGTAACTGTTGCAACAACCTTACTTGGTTTTGTTGTTAATTTATATTATTTAAATCAACTTCGATTGAAATTTCGATAAAATGTTTCTATGTTTAATATAGAAATGTATAGAAATAATATATATTGTAAAAAGTACATTATTATTTTATGGTAATTATATCCTGAAGTCATATTATAAATAAATAATTAAATGTTTATAATCTATTTATTAATTATATGTAATTTTAAATTTTCTTTCTAAATTATATGTATAATAATTCAAATTATTATTTATATAAAACAATTTTAAAACTTTATTATGTCTTTTACACAATTATAAGTATATATTATTAATATATTATTGTAGATGATATATAAAATAAATCATTTAGATCAATAGATAACATTTAATTATATATATTAAATTATACTTATAAATTGCTATAAATACTTACATATGAGTTGAATTAAAAATTTTTTATTGCAACATAAAGAAAATAATTTCAATTTATAAGATTTTTTTTAATTATTACATAAAAATAAATTTAAATATAATGCTATTAAAAAGATATTTATTTCTATATATTTTTAATTTATATTTATAAATATTGTAATATAAAGAAAACATATATTTGTAATATAAAGAAAATATCGATGTTTTAATCATTTTAATTATTACATGTGCAAAAAAGAGAATAAAATTAATCGGATATTGAAAACAGTCTTTTGAGGATATAAATTTTGCAGAATAAATATAGATAAAAAAAATAATAGAAATAGAATAAGAGAAAGACGAAGATAGAATAAAAATATTGAAATCAGAATCTTTTCCAAAGTGACGTAAATAAAATTCGTAAAAAGGATAGAAATTATAAGACAAGAACTGCCATTTTTAAATGTTAAAAATATTTCTTCAAATAAAATAAAGTAGAATACTCGAAGAATATTCTTTGACAATTAATTCTTATTTTTTCTTTATTTTTCTCTTATAATTTTCTTTATCCGTCTTTCTTATCTTATCTTAGTTTTATTTGCGGCATCCTAGAGATGGCGTTGATTTCTCAAATTTTTATTTTTCTCCCACTATTTGCTCTCCTTCTCTTACTTTTGACGCGTAATTATTTTGCATGCATGTTGTCAATGATTGATTGAATCTTGTGATTATATGAAATGTCATTGATACGGAAAGAATTTTAAAAAAATTATTATCATATTAATATTGAAAAAAAAGTTTACTATTTATAAATCAATATTTATTCAAAATGGATGAAAATATTTCAACTGTAGTATTTCATCCTATTATTTCTTCTATACAAAAGATCGCTCTTTATGAAACAAAATCTGTAAGATTGTTTTATAAATATTTTATAAGTAAGTATTTTAAATATTTTTAGAAATAAATATATATTATTCATGTACATTTCAGAGATTTTATTTGATGGGATCAAATAATACTTTAACACGATTTCGAGTATTGAAAATAGATCGTATGGAATCTAAAGAATTAGTTGTTGTAGATGATAAAAGAGAATATACTCAAGATGAAATAAAGGATCTTGTAAATATGATAGATATGGGTAACCGTACACGTGCTGGACAAAGAAATAATATTGGTGGAGTTGCCAGAATTGTTTCAGCTTTTGGAATTATTGGTACGTAGTATTTTGTTTAATTATTTCTTTTTCATATAAAATTTTAATGCACATATTTGCTTTCACAATATTAAAAATTTTTATATTTTATAATAATTATGAATATCATATAATTATATAAGATATAAAAAAAAAATAATTATTTTTACACATATATTGATACTTTGTATTTCTTATTAGTATACAATTATATTGCAATGCTAATATAATTTAAGTTTTTTTATATTGCATGATTTATTTTTTTGGATATGCATGTTGATTGTATTCTAATATTGGACATACAAAATAATATATATATATATATGTAGTAATACTGGAATAAAACTATTGCTGAAACATTATATAAGACTTAGTTTCTATATACATATTTGCTTGCTAACAAAGGCAGCATTCACAAAGAATCTACAACTGACAATGGTGTATCAAAAGAATCTGAACACCAAGAATGTCAGAAACCATTGCATAAACCAACTCAAACTAAATTCACCTGGAAAACAATGTGGCAGAGAGACATTTTTCCTCGTCTAATACCAGCTTTTGGTCTTCTTGGTAAGGACCATTGACTTTAATATTCAATCAAATGTCATTCAAAATAAAATAATTTTTAACAAAGTATTTAATGATTACTTAAATTTAAATGTTATACAATTAAATTTATATTATATGGAATATAATAAGAAAATAAAAATATATTGTAAATGTGATAATAATTATTATCAGTAGTATTTCTCTTTATAATAAATTATAAAATTAAGAATTTAATATTTAAAAACTTTTGTATTAAAGTAAATTTTCTTGATATATATTAATATAATGAATTGTGATATTAATATTACATCGATATAAATATTATGTATAAGATATATTATAGCACAAATATGTTTTTAGCATAGTATAATATAAAATTAAATTTGCATGTCATTTTACTTAATATTAGAAAATTATGCATGCTATATATGTAACACTTTAGATATATTATGATATATAAAATTAAAAAATTTATTTATTATATTTTAATAAAATAATTAATATTAATAAATTAATTTTTTAGGTTTTGTACGTTTTTTGGAAGGATATTATATAATTCTGGTTACTAAGCGACGTAAAGTGGCTGTAATTGGTCATCATACAATATATAAAATAGAGGATACTTCAATGATCTATATTCCAAATGATACTATTCGTGTTTTTCATCCCGATGAACAAAGATATGTAAAGATGTTTCAAAGCATAGACCTTAGTAGCAATTTTTATTTTAGTTATTCTTATGACTTAACTCATACTTTACAAAATAATATGACTCCACCAAAACATATTAAACCTGATATTTTTTATACAAATGCCAAAGATTTAAATCACACAGACAATAGTGATGCTGAAGATGCAGAAGATTTTTTTAATATATGGGCATTTAAAAAAAATTTGAATAATAGGTTTGTTATAATAATTAATTAATAATTTCTAAAAATTAAATATTTAATAATATTGATTATCTATGTATATATTTTTTCAGCAGTACAGAAAAATATGTTGATTATGGGATACGAAGTAACCCACATCGTCGATTTGTATGGAATTCACATTTATTAAAACCAGTAGAAAAAGATTTGCATCGTGATTGGATTTTATATGTTACACATGGTTTTATTGGTCAATCAAATGTTAGTATTTTTGGAAGATCTATGTATGTAACTATTATTGCCAGAAGAAGTAACAAGTATGCAGGTACCAGATTCTTGAAACGTGGAGCAAATTTTGATGTATATATAATTAAATTTTATATATATTTTATATATATGTATATATATATGTGTGTATGTATGTATATATATTCCAATTATTATTATTGAAAAATAATTTTATTAATGAAGGGAGATGTTGCAAATGAAGTAGAAACAGAGCAAATTGTCCATGATTCTGGAGTAAGTTCATTAAGTAAAGGTCGTTTTAGTTCTTTTGTTCAAATGCGTGGATCAGTTCCTGGACATTGGAGCCAGGATGTTAGTAAAATGGTTCCAAAACCTACCATCACTTGTGATTTAGCCGATCCTTATGTAGAAACAGCAGGTATGAAAAATAATAAGTTATTATTTAAGTTATATTTTTTTCCAATAAAAATTAAATTTTATTATTAAAAAAAAAATTCAGGTGCACATTTTAATCAACTTCTAAGAAGGTATGGTTCTCCTATTATAATTCTTAATCTTGTTAAAAAACGTGAAAAAAAAAAACATGAAAGTACATTAAGTGAAGAATTATGCATGGCTGTTAAATATTTAAATCAATTTTTACCTCCAGAACATCATATTCAATATATAAGTTTTGATATGGCTCGAATGAACAAAAGGTATAGTTACATTATTTTATACTTTAATAAATAAAAATATCAAGTATAAATTATAAATTATAATAAAAATATAATAAAAGTATAAATTATAATAATATAAATCTTTTAGAAAAAAGTTTAATGTTATGGCGCGATTGGCAAATATAGCGCATAATGCAGTTTTAAAAACTGGTATTTTTCAATCGCAAAGTCCATATTATAGTCAGAGGAATTTATTTTCCCCTCAATCTAATTATAATAAAAAATATTACAAAATTAATTCAAACATGATTTTCTCATTCAATATGCATGATGTTCAAAATTATACAAATATTTTAAGTGAGAATAATAATGATTTGTCTCATACTTGTGATATTAATTCTAAGTTCATCAAAGAAAATAAACATAATGGATTAAATTATATGGAAAATAGAGTAAGACAATGCTTTGATAAAAAGGGTACATTACAAACTGGTATTATTAGAACAAATTGCGTTGATTGTTTAGATCGTACAAATACAGCTCAATTTGCAATAGGAAAATGTGCTTTAGGATTCCAATTGTGCGCCTTAGGTGTATTGGAATCTCCTAAATTAGAATTCGACTCTGATTGTGTAAGAATGTTAGAGGAATTATACGAAGATCATGGTGATACATTAGCATTACAATATGGTGGTTCTCAATTAGTGCATAGAATAAAAACCTATAGGTAAGATCGTATTATATTATATATTTTTTCAATCATAATAGAAATATATATTAATGGTATGATTTAGAAAAACTGCACCATGGACTAGCCAGGGTAATGATATTATGCAAACTCTTAGTAGATATTATAGCAATACGTTCAGTGATCAGGAAAAACAACATACAATTAATTTATTTTTAGGTAAATATATATATATATATAATCAAATAGAATCAAAAAGATAAAAATAGTAAATAAAATTTATATATAGATATTGATACAGATATATTGATTTATGTAGTTATATGTATATATATCGATACAAATATTACTTACAGGTTTATTTATACCCGAAGAAGGAAAACCTCCAATTTGGGAACTTCTAACAGATTATTATCTTCATCATAAACCAGCTTGTCATTATTCTCGTAGAACAAAGCTTTTAACTCAATGGTGGGATAATACTGTGTTAAAGTGTCTTCCATACGCGTTAAATGAAATAACGAAAACATGTTCAGAAATAATACAAGTTCAAAACTCAATGGAAGAAATGATCGATGTTTATTATGATTATCATAGGTATCAAAATTTTGTGATGTGAATATAATATTATAATTCATGTAAAAATTTTGAATTACTTTTTGCAGGCCATATGAATTATCTTTACTTTCCGAAGTTTACGCATACAAAATTAGTCATTCCGTTAGAGATTTTATGCCGCACTTTACAACTAGTTTTAGTCCATTTGTAGTACGAATACGACCAGGTAGAAGAAGAGAAGAAACTGGTAATAAAAATTTAAATATGAAGAATCCTTCAATGACTGGTCAAAGTAGTACCAGTAGTACGACGTCAAGTGCAAGGTAATATAAAAATCAAATAAATAATTTTTTAGATATTAATTCTAATGCACGATATTTCATAGTTCCAGCGATGATTCAAGTTCAGACGAGGATGAAAATCATCAACATAATAATGATTCTCAGCTCATTATTTCGAAGGAAAATTCAGAATTTACATCTTTTGAATCATTATTTCCATCTATGAAAGAAGTGTATGGTACTCAACCTGAATATCCTAAAAGAAACGATGTGATATTGTATAAAAGGTAATAATAATTTACTTTTATAAATATCATAGAATATTATTTTAATGCATTTTTATGTATTAATATAATATTTATATAATAGATTTGCATTGATTGGACGTAATGCAACATATCCCTCAGATTACATGAAAGTACGATTAAAATTAACTCAACAGGTATCATTTCCTGAAGCAAAAATTATTGTAATCCAATTACCGACGGTAAAGAAATCTAATATAAATATATACGAACAATATGTTAAAAGAGCTAAGGTAAGCATAATAAGTTATTATAACAATATAGAAAGCAATTATACAACATTAAAATAATATATATTATTTAGGTAGGTGGTTCTTTACCAAATTCGAATGATATTAATTTGTACGAAAATTACACAAAACAACAGCAGTTATTAAAACTAATATATCCAAATTAAATACATGTAATTAAATTTGTTTTATTTTTATAAATATATTCATATAAATTAAGATATAATAAGGCAATAAAAAAATTTAATCACATTCTTATGTACGTTTTATTAAAACCATCTTTTAGAGAAGAGATACATTTGTAAAATGAGTAAGTAGAAATTAGTAAGTAGAAGTATATAGTTTACTTCAGTTTCTTCTTTGGTCGAATATTGTTTGTATGCCCACATTTCTTTTTACGACAATTCGTTGCACGTGGATGAAGGCGTGCATAACATTTTCTACAAATCATTTTATCACAATTATATTTCTGTGCAAGAATACGTAAAGTAGGTTCAATTACACCACCGCGAAGTCGAAGAACAAGATGTAAGGTGGATTCTGTTTAAAAAGAGAAAAGATAATTATTATTCTGGACTATGAAATGAAAGAAAAAATTAATTTTTTCTTAATTTTAAAATCGCACAATACCTTTTTGAATATTATAGTCCGATAAAGTACGTCCATCTTCTAATTGCTTTCCAGCAAAAATAAGACGTTGCTGATCAGGTGGTATTCCTTCTTTATCCTGAATTTTAGCTTTCACATTTTCTATAGTATCTGATGCTTCTACTTCAAGAGTGATAGTTTTACCCGTCAAAGTTTTCACAAATATCTGCATCGTGGTATACCTATTTAAAAGAAAGATCGTACACTTAATAAAAAATCCTAATGCGAAGTAAAGAAATACAAAATTAAACATTATTTACTAGGCAAGATCGTTAAGATGACAATTAATTTTTTATATTCCCAATTTCTTAAGTATCTATGATTTTTTAGTGTTAAGTTTAATAAAATATGTAGAAGTGACTAGAAAATTTCACAACAGACATTTCGTTTATAAACGTGTGTTCTAGCAACGTATCGTATTGCAGTTGTTTTTGGAACCCTTTTGTTTAATTGTTCGATTATATAATATTTCATCAATAAACGATATTAATTTAATTTACAGACAATTTATATGTTATAAGAAGATTTTAGATCATAAAATCTCCAAAAGATATTGAGTTCTTACCGTTAGAAAAGCATGCATGCCACGAAAACAACCTCAAAAGACTTTGCAATGGCAGCACTGTAACTTCCGTTTACACAGAGTCGATTATACTAGCCCTCTCGTGGTGAATAATTCTACTATTTCAAAAAAAACATGAGTAGAATTTATATACCGTGTTTTATATAAAGTGTGTAATTATTGAAAATTTATATCATTATTATTAGTGCAAATTTGAATGAATGTTAATCTATGTGTGAATATTGTTAATAACTGGTGATTTATTATTTATCTTTTAAAAATTATAAAAATATTCAATGCAAATATGATGTAAGTACATGTCATAAATATCTAATCAAATAATTTTTTAAAAAAGATGTAATATTTTATACGTATAAAACATATAATATTAATCAATAGTATAATCAATTAATGACTTTGAATTATATGTTTTAAAATTGTTTTTTTATATTTTATGTACATAAAAAAAATATATATATATGATCAAATATATATACGTATCTAAACATATATATATGTATCTAGATTGCATTAATAAACACATGTATGATATATGTGTGTATGCGTATACATTATAATCAATATATATATTATTTTCTTTAAATAATAAAGATCATATCTTAAATCACGATTATAGATGCAAATTTTAATGATAAATTTTAATCTAAATATTTATTAAAATTAAGTTATTAAATTTTATATTACAATTTTAATATTGAATAAAAATAATTTATTATAAATAGGATAAATTTATACATAAAATTTGTCAAATTTTTTAGACATATTTTCTATTTCTTACGAATATATATATATATATATATTTATATGCTGCGTGAATGCGTTCCATAAATTCGAATGAGTTTTGCAATACTCTAAAGAAGCATAAGAAGCTTTATGATATTCTACCACCTTGAATGCTTTTGCATTCATTGAACGAGAATCTCTTTATATTACCATTTTTATCGTGAGGCGACACGTTATAATAAAAAGATAGATAAGAAGAAATATGGAAGAAAGTAACGAAAATCTAATATAAATTTGATGAAAATATAAACGCGTATGAATCATGAAATCATCGATACAATTCGATTACTACGTTCTACACGCCACGTTGATTTAAAACAAGAATATCTCTTAATAAAATGGAATTTCTGTTGTACAGTAATACTGTTTAGATGTAAACTATGTATATGCTTAGTAGATGAAATCGAGTAAACAACAAGCTTACTTTTATAATCCGTTCTGAGATTGCCTTATTGAGTGGTTTCGGTTTTTGTATAACGTTATTGAGAAGTTGTAAATCTCCATCGAAGTTTGTTATCGAACTTTCCTCATTATAAATCCGGTGGTCGTTTTCTATATCGCAGCGAACACATCTCAATTCGTTGCATTGATCAACCGTGTTGTAGGAAGTTGTTTCGAGTTGTTGAACTCTGATAAAGTTAACCAGAATCTCAAGGCTATTGTGGAAATTGAACGGTAACTGGATTTAGGTTTAGATGGACCAGCTATGGTTGATAATGCGAATTAAAATGTTTCATACGGACAAAGAAAACGTTAATACAAATATACAATATGGTGGAATATTCGATACTTTGTTACGTAAAAAATAAAATTGTTACGATAATGTTAATTATGCCATACATTTTAATATGCATGGTATTATGCATAGTATTATCGTCTAAATCGATATATTTTGATTTTTAAAATCATATCATTGTATATTCAAATTTTTCAATATTGGATATATATATATATATCTCGTAACAAAATTATTGGAAAGTAGACAAGATAATATCAAAATTCTATAAATTTACTATTAATTCTAGGAATATCGACACGGTCCGGAATCGTATCGTGCCTCTAATATTCGCAATTAGCTTTTATTTTAATGTACGAATTATTATCGTACATTACGGTCAATAATTCCGGATATTTCAGTGATATTTATCTTTCCTTGCGAAGAACAGTTGACGTCCAACACAAATTGCATCGTCACCCGATGTCATCGTTTCTGAATGCAGTTGTGACTGCAAATGCTGCTATGACACTCGACCACTTGTCCGTTAGTGGATCTCTGTATTCCATGTTCAGACGCGATTTCCATTTACATACGGTTATCCTTGAAGGTATGAATTAAACACTTTATGCATCAATGCTAGAAATTTTGGACGAAAAATCAATCGAACCGAATAGGAAATATGTTTCTATCAAGCTGTTAATGATTTTAGTCATGATTCCCAATCATGTCAAATAAAATATTCTTTTTTCTGTTTTAAATATTATTCGATATTTTATCTCATAGTTTTCTTCAATGGCAATTATTTTCCCGTTTCTTCTTATAGAAAATGATTGTGGACGCAGTGTTTCGTTCTAGTAGTACGTGTCATTTATCGCCAATGATGATAATTTGTGTTCCATCTATTATATTCGCGATAAACATTTGGTACGGAGAGTCTATTAGATGGATGCGAGGATTTGTCGGTATCTTTATTCCAACTCGAGAAAAGATGAAAAAAGTAATAATGGAAAAGCCCGAGCGAGTTAGTAAGATCATTAAACTACAGGGGTCGATATACAGGCTAAAATTGGAATCTAACTCTAAGGTGAACTCGTTCAACTATAGTTAACCTTTCATGACACTTTGACCTCTACTCGTATACGCTTTTATCGAAGAATGCGCGAACCCTGGTTTCTGGATCGAAAATCGAATTATCGATTACGCCGAGCCTAACTTTCGTACCCTCCCACCTTTTATTTCTTTTTGCCTCTTTTCGTCTTCTACTTGGCCTCTCTTCACGTCCTTATTCTACCAACAGACTCCATTTTTCGTTCAGAGAGAATTGGAGAAGTGCAATTAAAAGTTGTTACGAGCATGGCCCGAAACGAGGTTTAATCGTCGTTGTGCTTCTTAGCCGTAATTAGAGTTCATTGATGAATGAATCCACCCTCTTTTATCTCGAGCCTCGATCCAGCTCTCCGTATAATTTATTATCTTATAGCTATTCGACGTTAAAATTTCATCAAGTGTTATTTAACATCGAGTTAAAGTCAATCTGCTTATCCTTTGTCGAAGTTACTCTAAGAATATATAACGTGTAATATACATGATATCGTACAACATATAATACACATTTATTCGGCCTTCGTTCGGATATTTTTTTTAAATAACGAAAATTTCTGGATCGTAAAATTCCTTAGGAGGCTTGTTTCACAAGAAACCGACCAACTTCCACAATTTTATCGACGGTTCTGTAAAATTTATATTTGCTTGCTTACTAGGGCCAAAATGTAATTTTCCCCTTTCTGTGTAATAACTTTAACGTTTTCGAACATCGGTAACCACGATAAAAGAAGCACAAAACGAGTGAATGAAATACCATTTGCGATCCGAGATAAAACTTTTCCATCAAAATTCCCCCTTTTCCCTCGTGTCCCTGATCTAGCTTTCGCATTTTGCTCGTTCAACCGCTTTCGCGACCCTCAAAATCAGCGTCCAACTTATTTTTTATTTCTCTCATTCTCGCAAGAACAAAGATACGCGCATACATATTATTATTTTCTCGTAACCGTTACCCTTTGATGACAAATTTTTCGAAGCGCAAAATGGCGGATTATGTTTTCCTTTTCTCCGCATAGAGAGAAGAAGGGATTGGAAACGAAGGGGATTGATGTTGCGCGGAGAACGAATCGAGAAATAAGGGGAATGTATAATTTCGAATGCGGTAGGTGGAACCGTGCAGGTAGGACACGCAATGCAGTTTCGTGGGAAATTAGGTCAGCGAGTTTTCGGGGCGAGACAGAGACTGTGGGCGAAGGGAGAACGGTCGAAAGGCGAAAAAGGGAGGAAAGAGAGGGAAAGAGAGGGCAGAGGGTGGTGGAGGGAAGAGGAGAGCGTGACTAAGGGGGTTGTTAGAGGAGCAGGGTTAGAGGTTGTCGTCATCGCGAGATATTATGGTTTAGACCGCGCCGGGAGAAGGATATCGCGTCTCTCGAAACTATGGGGAGGAATAAGGGAAAAGGAAAGAGTAAATGTATGTAAATTAAACTGTCCCCCGACTTTATTTAGCGCGAGAGTTTTAAAGAGTTTGCTTTTCGCCGAATAAGAAACTTTCTCGAATATATGGCTAAAGCGAATAGAATGAAAAGAAGAGATACGTGATCTAGGATCCATACTTTATCGATTTTCGTAGATCTACGAATTTTCAGGACTCGATGTTTTTGATACTCATTTAACTATATTAGAGAAAATATGCGTTTTTCACTTTGTCGAATATTTAAGGAAAGAAAAGAAAATCCTTTGTATTTCTTCTTCTTTTTTTATTTTGTTTGCGATATTTCAGTAATTCGTAATTAATATTCCGCCATAGAGAAGAGAATAAAGTCTGTTCGAAACCGGTTTTGGACGAATGAAACGGTTCTTTTGTCCTTTGATTCGTAAAACCGGACCGGAAGTCAGCAGTCGTGCACCCGTTTCCGGTTCGAAATCGGATAACGCCCGATACGCGTTCGTTTCATCTTTCAGTGCGAATTCTCGTCTCAATCACAGAACCGTTTTCTTTTGAAATCATCGAAATCGAAATCAATCCGTTACGTTTAATAATTTTTCCACAGCGGATCGAATCGAATTCAATTAAAATTTCTCTCTTCCTTATACTCGTCAAGATTCTTCCTTTTTTAATGGAATTTTATAATATATACATATACATACGCTTCACGCTGGAACATAATTCCAAGCTTTCCATTCTTCGACTCTTGCATCACTTTCCTTCTCTTATACGCGCGCTTCCTCTCTCACCTCTCATCTCTCTCTCTCTCTCTCCGATCTCGCGTTTCTCTCGCATCCGATGGGAGTTGGTGAACGTCATGGAGTCGCGAAGTTGCGGTGGCGTATTACAAGCTGCAGCAGCTTCGTTCCGCAGGTTTCCTTCAATAATGGAGCGGGCCAAATAGTCTAATTTACTCGGCGACTAGTCGGCCAGTCTGAATATGCATGTGTGCTATTCACGACGGCGGTGAAGACGGCGACGACGCTAGGGTGGGGAGGCTAGGTGGAAGGGAACAGTGTGCAACCGTGTGCACACAGCTATGCGCCTCCGTGTTCTACGCGGTGTCCGGAGTACGCCTCTTCATACCTTATTAGGCGTCGCCTAACACGAGCGTTGCCCGTGTTGGAGCATTTTCCAAATTGGGTCGGTTGACGTAATGCAACGCGTATATAGGAAATACGTCGCGTGCGACACGGATGCGTGCGGTTTTAACGAGGAAGAAATGGATTCTCACGCGCAACAATTTTCCCATTCCGTTATTTACCTTCGTAACGGGCGTCGGAGAGCATTGCGTTTACTTTTAAAATCGACTTGGTACATGGACGATAGAGGGTTGAGAAAAATTATGAAACTCGTCGATCCAGATATTTGGAATATTTGGATTTCAATTTTGCGAGCCCTGAATTGTTGTAAAAATTGAATAATTCGATTCGTACGTTATGTCGTCGATGGAATATTTCTCGAAACTTGTCAAGTCTCTTACTTCCTTTCCTTAAACTCGATCGTAAACTGAATGGCGAGTTAACTGCACAGTTGGCGCAACGGTACGAATGGCGGATCGGCTGGTGCGAGTTTGCGTGCAACTCGAAAACCGACTGCACCGACACCAGCCACCGCCGCCAGTGCCGCAGAATTTCAGTCCCGAGGGCTAGCATTAAACGAGTTTCTAACATACATTCCTAACTGCGCCACTTGTGCCTCCTGATCGGATATTCAATCAGGCGCTAGGCGTTCGAGAATTTATGGGACCGAACACTCGACACAACTCGTGGACCAAATTTCGCCTTGTCTGCCTTCGCTTACTATTACGAATCGCGGAAAATATATATATATATATATATTTAAAATCGTCTCTAAAGGAATCGTTTAACCGACAATTTCACCGTCGCGTCGAAACAAATAAATCCAATTTGGGAAAGTTTGGCTGTTGGTCGTATAAACTCAAGTTACTCGCGTAAAACATTTAAGAAATGCGCACGACACGGCGAATCGTGGCGCGATGCGACGTTTCTTGACGAGAAACTTTTCGAGGCTAGCATCGTTTCGGCCTGCCCCGGGCAATCCCGACCTCGTATATAGCTTGTTTGTGTCTCGCCGTGAGTATTTTTTGCCCACCAAATTACCAGAAATTCGATTCAGACTTTGGCAAATCCTTGGCCAATTTATCCCTACTTCTATACTATATATACTTAGAAAGTTAGAAGATTACCCGAAAATATCATCGTCGAACACGGTGATCGCCGCGTTTTCCCTTCCAATATTTCTCCTTTCGCGCATCCATCGGCTCGAGAATGAAATTTTTCACGGTAAATGGATATTTATGCGGCGCGTATCGACGAGTTAATAAAGAAGGGGGAGAATCCTTCCTTTCGATCGCGTTCGGAAAGATGGAAGAACGGTACCCACGTAACGCGGCTCGTGGAGAGAGCGAAAACCTCGTTTGGCCCGGGGAGTAGGGATATAAAGGAGAGAAGAAGAGGGGGAAGGGAAGGGCCCGGGATCGGTGGTCTCTCCTCGTTGCGTGTCGCTCGCCTTCGACGTTGGATGCTGTGTACTCTTCGAGTACCCACTCGAGTCTTGGCTCTGCCGGTCCTTTGGCCTTGGACGGAAAGCATTGACCTCGGCGTTCCACTCCGAGAGCACAACCGGTCACGTGGATCACAGTCTACTACGAAATACGTACTTACGCGCTTCGTCTTCTTCCCTCTATCGCCCTTCTCCCTCTATTCTCTCTTCCCCCTCCACCCGCCTTCCTTCCCCCTTTGCGTCACTCTTCGCCTTTCGCATCGCCTCGATTCTTTTCGATAATATACGAATATACGCCGGGAATGTATGCGCCGTCCGTGTAAGCGTTCTACGGTTACGTAAACGGTCGGAAACGTCACTGTACTCCTTTCTCCTTCCAACGAGAACCGGTGGATCTCTATTTTTATATCAACCGATATATCGGTCGATCGAATTAACCGTTCATAACTATCGCATCGTCGGTATTTTTATTCGGTCAACGTCATCGCCACGGAGATTACGTAAAGGAGGGGAGGGGGCTTGCTTCATAAAGGTTATCAAATCTGGGTTATCTCCGCGAAAAACGTACAGCGTGGAAATTTGCGTCAACGAATTAAATTTGTTTCGATCGATTGGAATATATATATATATATATATATATATATATGTGTGTGTGTATATTTTCTATAATTTCGTTTCTCGGACCTGAATGGTGAATCTCTGAACCGAGCAGGAGAACGTGGAACCGAAGGACGATGTTCCGTCAGTGGTGCGGTGAAAAAGCAATATTGATCTTATGCTAATTTTCCACTGAGTTATGAAGGGTTCGTGCCGAATGGGATAATTTATTCCCTTGTTAATACCAACTTGTATACCTACAGTTGGACATGCGCGCTACCACCTGATTACGGAGAAATCATACTCGCGATAGAAAACATTCGCCAAGGTAGATGATACTCCAACTTTATAAGGTTTCGCGTATCGCGTTTCGTTCGATGTAATTTTAGGATCGATTACACGGGATCTACGTCGTTTCGACCAATCTTTCATTCACGCATTTACGTAATTTATTTTCCACAAATAATTATCATCGTGTAAAGAAAAAAAGAAGAAGTATCTAAATATTTTCTTTCCCAAGAATAGTCTATAACTGACTGATCCCATCGATCATTTTACCTTTCAACGTATCGATATTATTCGAACCGAGGCATCGCGACGAAAAACATTGGCCACGATTTCGCTCGGTTTATGAATTATGCCGCGAACTGTTGTTGTTTACGAATGGCAAGGTTGAATTTGATGTTGAACAGACGACCTCCGCGGTCTGGTCTGACGTAAAGAAGCGTAGGAGTTGATGAAGCATTTTCGACGAAGGAACGGATAAGAGAATGTGGAGGCGAAAGACGAAAGTGAATACGGGTGATAGGAACGTGATTAGGGGTTGGTGCGCGTTGCAGACGAGGGATTTGAGGTTAGAGGATTTGTAGTACAAATACGACATGTGGACCGACCGACCACCCTACGACCGTACGATCCGCTATATAACGACCTCTACAGGGTGGGTAGGAGTAGTAGGAGAGGCGCATCAAGCGCGCGTAACACGGCTATGGTCTCCTCGTTACAGCCGCACAACTACCAAATTGCATTACTGCAGCGAGCAATCTCTGCGTTGCTTCAGACTTGCCGCGAGTCTCTGACAGTCTCTGACAGTCTCCCAAAAGGATTTCTACAGTTCCACCTCTTGCTCCGAGCCATGTAGTACATGTTTCGTGACCTCAAAGGAAGCAGAGTCTAGATTAAGTTGCTGTTTCCTAGAATGACCCTCGACTCTCTAAAATTATTATAGATAAGGCAGATTCGGTGTGGTGAATTTAGCGTTTAGAGATCGCTCCCTGTAAATTCCACCAGTTTACAGTTTTCGCGTGTATAATAAAACTCGCTCTTGCGTCTTTTCGCTAAGATCAACATCGAGTGGAATTATTCGGCGTGTGTTTCCACATTGTTAAAACAGGCTCGAATACCGTTTGTTTGTTTATTTCTTCAAAGTAAACGATGCTCCAAGTGTACCGCGTCTACGTTGTTTCTCTATCTTTCCATAAATAATCTAATGTATGTAGATTTATTCGTACGCTTTGCTACTCCAACGTCTCGTTCGTCGTGCTTTCAGCAGTTTCGACCGAAAGCAAAATACGAGAAATTTTCTATATCGTTGCGTAACATAGATGCCTCTCCGTTATTACTACATGGCGCTCGTTCCAAGACGAGCACACACCGCTTGGACGGATCGACGCGAGAAATCAAGAATCGGCGAATTATCGCGACTTTTTCCGTCGGATAGGGAATGAAGACGGCGAGTGATGAGAAAATTTGATACGGTAAGCATTCTTGGTCATTGTGCCTGGAAACGGAAAACAGGAAGGTTTGGGCAATGGAATCATTAATCCAACGATAAACACATCCGTGGCGTACAGAGTTCCAGTGTTTGCGTAACAACAATAACGCCGCAAGCGTTGTGCATCTGGTTGCAGAGATATGGCGGGTCACGTACGTCATTATTGCGCGGTCGATGCAACAAATTTTTTGGCGGGTCAGCTCGATAAAGTCTGGTGTTTTTAAACGTACGAACGGGGCCAACTCGATAGCTTATCTTAAATAAAATGTAGAGTTCGATATGATTGAATATCTGGTTGCACCGACTACTCGCTGTATTTTGATTTCATTTTACGATCGGTATGCTCTCGATTCGCGAATAACTTCCATTCGTTTTGATTCTCGATTTACATTTATACGTATGTGTGTATATATGAGTATATAAATGCCGATGCTGGATAACAATGGAACGCAATAAAAGAAGAACGTTCCGTTCGATTTGAAAATTTTTTTCAAAATTTTGAGGAGAGAGGAAAGCGAAGGAAAGCGTCGAGTTCCTCTCGCTCTCGAACCGTCGAGAGAATGGATAATTTGGAGCGTGTGTCTATTAGCAACTATCCGTGGGATTCGTAATTTAGTTTCTAGTTTATCTTCGATCGAGGGTAGCACGATTCGCGGCCGCGAAGGCGTAGATACAGGCGTAGGTAAACGGCGAGTTAGAGTTGCGGTAAACTTGGAAATGCCATCTGTTCGCGGAACAGTTACATACTGTAGACTCGCGATGATAAATTGGAATTTCAAATTTTATTTTCCCTTCAATTTTCGAGCACAAAGCTTAATTAATTGCGTTCGATCCTCTCGAACGCAACGAGCAAATGTTTGATTCGAAGCTCGGTTATATCGCGGCGCAAGATGGAATAAAATACGATCAAAGACGAGTCGGGGCGGAGGACGAGCGAGTTGATCATTTTCTCTCGCTCTCGCACGAGCGCGTTCGATGATTAGGAGGAATGGAGGAAAGATTGAACGTAACGAAAGCACATGTTCCGCTCTGAGAAACGGCGCAACGACGAAACTTTGTTACACGTTACGCGTGTTAAATTACCTTCGTAATGTCTACAATGCGCTATTACCCAGTTTACAAGAGGTACGAGTCAAGTTTCTGATTGCATTTACCAGTTTTCAGTTTGTTCGAGGAGTATGTTTCTCCTCTTTGAATACCTTCAACATCTTCGGATGTTTTCACTCGAAATGCCGCCTGTTTCTGAAAACTCTTCTTCCCTCTCGCGTTAAATATCTTTCTTTACACCGCCAACGAACGATTTATGGATTATCGCCGTCTATCGTTTCTCTTTCCATCCAATGCTCGCAGTCGAATGCATATAAATTTTTGCAGATACAACGGCTCGATATATAATTGTAGACTGCACTATAGCTGTAATTACCGGGACATTTTTCAGTCACGCCTTTAACTCTCGAACCCGATCGAACCGGAAATCGAATGAATCGTCTCCACCACTGTTACTCTTGTTACCACGATCGCTATCATCGGCCGTTCACCGACGTCCACTACCTTCTCGACGCATAACGATAGTCAATTCAATTTGAATCGCGGCCAACCTCGACAGGACAGTTAATTTCGCACGGCCCGGTTTTCTGAATTTCCAGTACGCCATTCATTCGACTGGAATCGCATAGATTGGGCATATTTTTTTCGCATTTTTCCCCCAATCATAGTTTCTTGCACCATACGGTTTATTACAAAATTGAGATTTATAGAAACGAAGTTTAATTACGTTTAATTTTTTTAAACTCTTTTAAATAATTCGTAGCCAAGATTATTGTCATCGATCTGGTTGCAAAATTATTATTCTCTTTTGTTCTCTTACTCTCGCTTTTCCTTCCGTTGTCTCGATCATCCTCGATATCCTCGTTCCTCGTACGTACAATAGCAAACGGCGTGCTTAGTTGGAGAGTGAATGAAACGAAGGCGTGGCGCGCGCGTACGTTGATTCATAGTGTCTATCGAGAATTGATTTGCGTGGAGCAATCGATTGGCAAGAACGATTTATTTCGATCTTTTTCCCGTTTTCCGGATTAATCGTCAGAAATTAAACATGCAAAAATCACGTGCTTTGTGATGTTATTAGCTTGATATCCTATAAATAATATCGATTATCGATCACTGACAATTATCTGTGCGAATTTATACAGTACTTTTTTAAACGTGTTTTCAATTTAACGATATATAAAGATCGTGCGATTATGCGCACGTTATAAAACAAATATAACGGTTTCGACAGACATTACGTACCAATAACTCTTGGATATCGACATTTTCGTCATTGTAGTGAGAAGAGTTCGTTCGGATAGAGAAGTGCATTGACTGATCCGATAACTGTTTGAATTTATAATGATCAGAGTTATTATTTCAAAGATTTACCGATTCGAGTGGTATTCAGAGGGTGAGCCATGGATCGAGGAGGCTGAAGAAGCTGGATTAATCGAGAAGATAGTTAAAAATGTTAATCGTAAAAACAGATTGGAGAAGGTATCGATATCTTTCGAAACGCTGATTAAGCGTTTAGAAAACAAAGACGTTATCTTTGCGATCCGGCAATATATTCGCGAGAAGGAATCCCTCGGTATATTTTTTTGTTATCCATTTTTAATATCGCATTCTATATGTTATAAGTTGCACTTATTATTGTTAGAACGAGTTTAGCGTGTTGTGTTGTTGTGCTAGTTATTATACCGTGACTATAGAGACACATTTATAGTCGTTTTCCAAGAAAAATGATAGTATCTACGAGATAAAATGGTGCGCGAAAAGATACAGTTCGATTTTTATTGCACGACGATATGGTAATCGGACAAAGTGAACAATTCTGTAAAACGATTATTCAAAAGAAGGGAACGGCTATTTTTCTTATTCAATGGGGAATAGATTGAAAAATGAATTTTCTTCTTCTTTTTTTTTTTTTTTTTTTAAATTGAAATACGATTCGCGAGAATTAATTACTTTTTGATAATCTACGTTATTTCGTTCGATCCTTTGAGATGATCGTTCCTGTTTCAAAATTTAATCTTTATAGATTTAAGATTAAAAGAATATTTTTATTTGGAAAAAATTCCCTTATTTTTCTAATGCATTTATATAATATACACGCAATTAAAAGAAGCGTTGGTTGCATTTTGCTAATTATTCTCAGAATTGACATCGATTAAATAACAATATTTAAAAAATAAATTTATAAATATTAATAAAAAATATTAATAAATGTAATCGAAGAGTATAATAAATATACGTAAATATTCTTCCTTCTCGAGATTTGCTCGAAAGCGAATAATTTTCGTTTAAACTATGTAAAAGTATGAATAGTATATGTAAGATAATATCTATAATCGAAAGTTTCAATTTGTGATAACGAAAGATATTATATATTCAACTTTTTAGTAATAATTAAATAATTTACGGATGACGAATTATTGGATTGCGATAAGATTTTTTAACGCAAGCGTTCTCCATCCTTTCGCAGCCATTGATCAATGCGATCGCAGTGACGCGCTTGACAGTTTGCACGGAGTGACCAACCGCGATACTATGGTTGTCTGGTGAGCAGGGTTTGAGCGATCTCGCACGGTCGATGGACTCGCATAAATTAGAAGCGTTAATATGCGTTAGGACAATCCCATCTCGGTTATTGCCCAAGGGATCACATCGTAGCTCGTATTCCTATTGTATTTCTCGTTCCATCGCAATTTTGCAGGATATGAATCGTAATAATAAATCATAAATTATTATATTTTTTGGGTAGAAGCAATTAATAGTGGCAAAGAATGATCCGTATATAATTTTTATCGTGTTTAATTGCTTTTTTGTTCTAGCGTTCGATTTTTTTTTTTTACAGAAAATTTATTATTAATTTGTTTGACGTTTTATTTCTTTTTTTTTCAAACAATTATTTTTCAAACGAGTATTTCAGATGGTAAAAATATACTTATTTACGATATTATCAAAAATTGCGTGATTTATATACATCTCGTACATTCGAAAATGAATGTATGTAATTATCATGAGAAGAAAAATAATCTACAGATTAATATATATGTATAATAAAAAAACATTACGGAATGAATTTGATTACGGCGGTTTGGTCGTAGCGTGTGTTGGCGATGCCGATGTCGCTGGCGCTGATTGGTCGAGTGGAACGCGGCGACAGCGCCTATTGGTTGGCGCGCGGAGGTGCGTTCGATAGCTTGGCTCGAACCTCCAGTACCCGGCAGAGCCTCGTACGGGAAACTACTTCGTTTATGTATCGTTAGAAGCACCGAAACTGCAAACCGCGTGCCTACGTTACTTTTCGCCGTCCGTTCTTCTCGTTTTTTCCTTCCTGTGTCGGCCTTCTTTTTGTGAACACGGTGATCGACTCGTCTCTCTGGTTCTGTTTTTTACCCCATCGTATATCGGTTTCGTTAACCGTCGCACCAGAGTCAAGTTTGCGACGCCGTTGTTTTTTTCCGGCAGTCAAGTCAACGACGTGACTCTACGAATCTTCCGACCGCCGCCGGGTGTCGTTACGTGCTTTTATTGTGACTGAACTCTTTTGTGTTCCGCGAGCTTTCGTTTATCCAGTGCCCTTTTTGTTGCTTTTTAAGGATTTTTCTTCTACCTTCTGCGAAATCGACTCGGGAGATTGCCTCTTCTCTATCGAGCTCATCGTTCCTGGTAAGTGTTTTTTTTTAAATTAATCTTTTTTCCATTGCCATTTTGCTGATCGCTCCTCTTTTACGTTTTCTACGTTTCTTATTACATTTCGTATCGTATCCCGAATTTATTCATACGATGACGAACGATCGTTTATAGCGTATAATAATGGAACAAGTAAAGTAAAAATATCAAGTATTTATCAATTTCAACATTGCTATTCGATCATGAACGACAGACCGATGTTTACGTTTTCGAAATCCCATTATGTAATTGATATGCGAGGTCAAATAACATGAATTTTTCGATATACACAACAGTTATTTACTAAAACGCGCAAATACATTTCATGTCAAAAATCATGAACGTTTAATCTTACGGATTCGACGTAAAATCTATACTCAAAGAAGTCGTAAATATTTGTCGACCTCGAAAGCATTTCACTCGAGACGTTTCTCGACGTCGTTACCGCTTCCGCGTTGACATTTGTCATGCTTCATTCAATATTTGACTTTTCCCGGCTACGATTCATGCACACGAATTTTATTGGATGATTAAATCTGCAATAAGAACGATAATCTTTATACATAGAGACAATGCGGTTATCAAGTATTCGTCGTTCGAAAAAGGTGCTCTTTTTTTAAATAAGTTTTACGATCGATACGATTGGTCTTTTAATTGCATAGGAATGCGGAAGTTTAAACTCGTAGAATCTGATCGCACATTTCTCGTCGGTTCATCGAACCTTGTTCTCTAACGTAGTTCGTATATATACTACGAGACTCGTACCTGTTCTCTTGTAAACCGTACTGTTTCGAGATTTAAACCTTGCACACGTTCGTGGCGTGAGAATACCGGGATTTTCCGAATTTCGGGGATGTTTGTCGCGCACGTCGAAAAATAAGTCACCACGGTAGCTTACAGCGAGGAATTGGACTAGACTAACTTGCAAACGTTCTTTTTCTTTCCTTGCGTCACCAAGGAATTCGCTTCGGGAGAATACAAATCCCGTTGTTTTTCGCCATCTTTTATATTTTTCCACCGATATCTGTTTAAATTTTTATTATTATTTTTTTTTAAGAATATAATTCACGACGATCTCGATCATCGACCGTTCTTCGCAAGTTTTTCCACTTTATTTATATTTTATACTCGCGCATGCACGATTATAATTTTATGTTCGCGAGTTAGAAAATTGGTGAATGAAAAATATTCTTTTCCACGTACGGCGGTGAATAGGTTCAGCTATCCTGTTTCCCATTACAGTTGTACGAATTATTTATAGAATATCGCTATATCTGCAATATGTAGATAACCACGCCGCATCGATATTGGTTTTATGTTGGCGGCGAACCTTGCTCACGTGCACACATATATTTGTTTCGAATGCAAAGGGTTGGGAGCCGGTATCGAGCGAGACCGGTATTTCCGTATAAATGTATACGTATATATCGAGCACGATCAATTTTAAGAATCTGGATGCGAGGCAACGAGAGGCATAAATTATTTTTTAACGAGATGGAAAGTCTTTCGATTTCGTCGGTAGATACGTTGTTTGCAGAATCGTAAAGAAAAGGTGCCGCCTGATGTTGGAAATAAAAACAAATGCGAAAAGCGAAATGTTTTTCATTTTCTTCTTCTTTCTTTCTTTCCTTCTTCTTCTTTTTTTTTTTCTTTTTCTTCACTTTACTATGCACGTTATCGCGAAACGGAATTCGCACGCGAAAAAGATGAAAATCTTTTTCTTCCCGCGCTCGATCGTTCTTTTTCGTTCCGTTCGCGTGCACGTGGTGAGGACGCACATCGTACGATTATAAATATACGACGAAAAGTTAAATTGCAACTGTTCGGAAGGAGAATCGTGGTTAAAAATCGGGCAACGAATTTCATTCAATCCTTTTTCCTTTTACGGAACAAGTCGGAAGATCCACTTTAATCCTCGACTTCGTAATGGCAAACAATTAAAAGCGTAGAATTCTTCTCTGTGTTTCTCTCTAAGGTTTATTATTCGCCGTGGCAACGAAACAATACAGAAGAACGCGTTATTAGAGGAAAAGAAAGGAGAGGGAATCGCTTTGGTGCGGTGGCGTCCGGAAAAACGGAATTCGTTAAAGTTCCTCTTCTTCCTTTTTTTTTTTTTTTTTCGTTGCGCGACAGGAAACTCAGATTATATCTTATTACACGTGAGAACTCTGTCGGCGCATTATCTTGCCGCGTATTTCAAGATTGTAATCGTATCCGTGAAATGCCGCGATAATTCGCGCTTCTGCATAATAATAATATCCACGTGGGAAAGCGAGGGAGTACGTTTATGTAGGTTTTTATACGTAGCTTTGAACAAGAAGGGAATCTTCTTTTTCTTCAAAATTTAAGAAAGTGCAGGGGTAAAAATAACGACCGCCCTCCATTTTTAAACCGCCTCTCGGTTCGTTCGTCTTTTATGCGTCGCCTCTTTGTTCGCTTCTCTGTCGTGTTTCTCTCTTTCGATACGTTGTTCAAGGGAAGTTGGATTCCGATTTATCGATTCGCGATCAAAGAAGCTCTCGAGTTTGGGACAGCGAGAGAGGGTACGTGCAGAAAAGCGCGGCGGAGGAATTCAACGAAGCATAACTCTCGAGAAGGTTACAAGAGGCGGGTAGAGAGCTCGTGGAGTGAATAGAGCAGCAGCGCGAGCAGGACTCGAAGAAGTTGCGGGAAACCTAATTCGAGGACGTACGTACCGATAGTGGAGACAAGGGCCTCATGCATATTCAGCGTATTTGTGGTCAGAGCAGGCTGGTAACTCATTGTGTGCTGGAAGGTCTCGGCGTTTGCCTTACTATCGCGCCAAGGGTTGGAACAGTGAAATTGGCGAGGGTTGGGCGTTCGTTACTCGAACCCGACGCGACAGGTGAAAGGGCTGTCCGTCTTGCGTCGCCCCTCTTCCCCCAACCGCACCTGGCCCGTTTAATCTCGCTTTCCTTCCTCCCTCCCGTGCCGAAATTTTCGATTATTGCCAAGCTAGCAGGTGGAAATTATTTGGAAGTTATTTGCGAAGGAGGAGAAAAAGTGTATCGTCACTCGCGATGGAGAGCGATGGGAAAGTCCTGGGAGAAAGGAAACGGCTGGAGAAGTCCGAGGAGACGCTCTTTTGTTATTTTCAGCGTCATTTCGTATTTCACCACGTTTGTTCCTTTGAAAAATGTTCCGACGGACCGTTGTCCCGTATTCTTCACACGATGAACCGTTACATCGATCGACGTTGCCGGATTAGCATGCTTCGATTCTTCCAACGATCTTCTCTTTTCCTCGACTTTCGAAAAAAACGAGATCCTGTATTTCCTTCCTTCCTCCCCTCCCCTCTCCGTCCCATTCTAGAATTCGAGTTTGCGAGTTATTTCAATCGAGTTTCGCCACCGAAAATTCCTCGCTCGCATTCGGAATCCTTGACTAGTATTTTGCATATGTTCTCCGTGGCGTGGATAATGCACAGCTGTCAGACCGCTATTTCCTTCGACCAAGGACAATTTTACACATTGCAGTCACGTAAGCGCCTCTACTCGCTCGCTCCCCTCACCTGATTTTCCATTCTTCCCTTTCTCGAGGTCAAAATATCCTTCCAACCTACGTAACAGTCCTATTCCCTTCCTTCCATCCCATTTCCGTTTCGCAACGCGCGATTATCCGCCATTTTACCTAGCCTTATCTCTTCCGAAAACTTGAAAAATTTCAATAATCTCTCTCTGCAAATTTTTATAGATTTTATTACTTTTGTTACTCTTTGCGGAAACGAAGAGGGGAAGTGTAGGAGGGAAAGAAGGAAGGGAGACGGACGCATTGATTCTTGGAGGATGGCTTTCGAACCATCTCCTCTTTCTACTTTCGCTTCTTCTCTCCCTCGTTCGATAATGGATATCCTCCCCTCCCTTTTTCGCTTATATCGCGCGTAAATATTTGGTGGCGCACGATTCGGTACGAGCACTTCTACGGTTGCAAAATGACGGGTCTTAACACTTTCGTTCGATTCTTTCGCTTGGAAAAAACTTTATTCCGTAGCTCGTTGAAAAGTTGTTGTTCACGCAAACGTTTACCAATTCCTTCGCGCGAATTTCACTTCTCGCTCGATCGTTTATTCCTATTAATATTTCGCGTTTCGTTTTGCCCGTGATAATGGAGTTTCTCAGAGGCGGGATCCCAAAGGATCTTTTCAACGCTACGTCCTTACTGCTATCCATTTCACGAGTACAATTTAACCCTACGTTCCCCGAAATTACCCCGATAAATTAATTACGATTAAAATTTTTTTATCCGTAACTTCTCACGTATAAAGATTTCTCCGGGACGGATCGAGATTCCACTTGATCATTCCGAAAATGGCAGAAAATTGTAAAATTTTTCTCCAATTTCGTCCAACTGTACACATATAGTAGCACTTTTCCCGATTAAAGGAAGTCTTTTTGTTTCTTTCTTTTCGCCTCCGCGCGATAGATTTTCGTTGCAAGGGTTCTTCCACATTTATCGGAAAACGATGGTAGGTTTTGGCGGTGAGTAATTTGGTTAGATGAAGTATGTTTCTCAGCCAATATCGAGGAGTACGCTATATTTTGCCGACGTTCCATTCGATATTCGGGGAATATTTCAACAGCTTACGCCCCCTCCCTTCTTCTTCTCCGCGTGGAAAGAAATATAACATCTACGATGGACGTACGATTCTCTGTCCCGAGCCGTTTATCGTCCGCGATTTAACCGGATTAGAAATCATCTACGCGGTTAATCTTAGCTCGACTAAATTAAGCTGTTCGGCCGCGTAAATGAGCTACTACTAAATCGTTGTAAAGGCTTGACAGGTTGTTGGAGAGCGCTTAGCGAAAACATTACGTACCCGTGTTCCACAACATTAATTTTAATCCGTTTCGATCGATTCCTACGTGCAACGCGAAACACGGGCAAACGATTCGAGGTTCGCAGCTGAAAAGTATCGTTTCGATGATGAAGTTACGATTGAGGGGACGCGATAATAGGGGGAGTGGAAGAAAATGACTGCGTTGAAAATGATGCGTGGGAAGAATCAAGACAGGGGGGGAAGAAAAAAGTCGTTAAACGGCACTCGAGTGATGGTACAGGACATGGGTAACAGCGTACACCGTCGTGTTCGGGATGACTAACGACGAGTCGGGAGGAAAAAGACGCAAATTTGGCGCGCGAAGAAAGAGGCGAGGGACAGAAGTGGTGAAAGTGGTCGATGTCTTTTCCCAATCGACGATCCGATAAATATCGATGCTGCGACCCGATATAACAAAGTTTGCGACGTAAAGCGATACATGGTTCCATTGTTGGAAGCGTGGAATCTTGGAATCTGGTATCGGGTCACGTATCTCGAGACATGAAATACCTTTAATTCGAGTTTCTCATTTTGCCTGGAGCGGGTCGGACGAGGTGTACTCGTTCGATTCGACACGCGTGTAAACGTGACTAGACATTTCCCTTTGATTGCAGCCATTCAGGGCGCGCACTCTGATTTTTCCCAATTTCCCCAATTCAATACGCCGTCGTCGTCATCGGCCCTTATTCACCAGAGAATACCGGTTTACGGATCCTGTTACGTTCTTGCGAGAGATACGAAGAAGGAGAACGACTGTAATAACAATAATACTCGCGATTCGGTTAAACGTGTCAAACGGGACGAATGATGTTGAACGTGGAGAGAGGGAAAGGAAAGGGAACGCGAATGGCGCGAGAAGGGAATCGGAAAGACTCGACTTGATTGAACTCGCTCGCGACACTCGAGAAAGAAAACCACTCGAGGCAAAAGTTTCTTCGAATTTCAAATAATCCCGAATGGATCGCAATTTGTGGATCCCGAGTTTCACAACTGGTAAAAACTTTTCTGCATCTCGGCTTTTCACCCAAGATGCGTCCTTTCTTACTTTCTTTCTTCCTTTCTCTCTCTCTTTTTCCTTTTTCTTCTTTTTTTCCCTCCCCTCCTCGTGATTCGACCGCTCGCGTGGGATGCAACGCGCGATTTATAACGCGAGTGTCTTCGAATCGATATCGGAGGAAAATTATCACCGATCCCTTTGAGAATCTCCGTTTACGGTTTCTTCCCTTCTTCCTTTCTCTTCGTCTCTGCGATACATATACTTTCCGCCGTGAGAAACGAGCAAAGCTTCTTCCTTTTCAACGAACTTGTCTCGGCTGTTTTCGTTTTTTGTACGCACCTTTCGTGCCTTTTCGACAAGTGTCAAATAGTTACAGGCCGTATCCTTCGGTTGAGAGGGCGTGGTTTTACCTGCATCCTTGTTGGACGGCTCGACCGATTTTCGGAAGGGACGATAACTTTAAAAGATTGCCTTCAAGGGTGGAATGATCAATGAAATACCTCAACGCGCCGCCGGATCAATCAACAAATTGCTATTATTATATTCGACCGGCTACATTTCCCTTATTTCCCACGTAATTCTCTTCTTTCGTGGCTTCTGATACAGGAATTTACCAGCGACTCTTGGAGCATCCGTTAATCTCGAGATCAACGGATTAAACTTCACATATACACAAGAGCAGTAGACGCCATTGTACGCTATTCGCATGCTTGCCGATTATATCGTGTTTTGCTTCCATTCTGGAGTACAATTCAATTATATTCCACGATAATTTCTAATTCTAACGTTAGAAACGTAGTTGAATTCGAATCGAAATAAAACTCGCGTCTCTTCTCCCTTCCTCTTTCAAACCTCTCGCCATCCACTTGCTTCCGGCCATCCGTTCATCTCGAGATCAGCGGATCGAAGTAACTCTCTCCTTTCTATTACTTCTCTCTCTCGAGAATTTACCAGCGTTTCGATTATTTCGCTCAAACCGTACGTCGAATATCCGCCGGCTACTCCTTCGGAATTCATTTTACCGAATCAACACGGCGGAGGACTATATTTGGTGTTCGATGGTAATTGCGTAGCTGAATGAAACGTTTCGGTTATATATACAGCGAGGATTAAACGCATGCCTCGGGCAGGTGGCGTTCGTCAAACGTTACTCCGTCGGCAAAGAAGTTTAATGAAACCGTGTCGAAAGCAGCTTTACAACGCGTAATAATGCGCGATCGCAATTGTAACCGCGTAAAATAACCCCTCGATTTCGAAAAGGAACACGTATATTTCGTTGAAAGAATTAACGCGGAGATGTCTCGATTCCTCGACTGGTTCCGTGTTTGTAAACACGGGAGATTTTCCGGGATTGTTCCCTCCTGCACAACCGTTGGGGAGCGAGAGGTTTGAAAAGAGAAGAAGGATTTCGCAACGTTTTCGAAGGGGGAGACGTAAACGCGGGCGGAGGGAAAGATGAAAGGAGCGGAGCGAGACAGGGGAAGAGAGAGGGGAAGATGTTGGGCGGAGGGAATCCACGGATGGTAGGATGAGAAGCACGCGGATGGGGCAAAGGGAGAAGGTTGGTTCCGCGATGGTGGTAGGGATGGAACGTGGTTTGTTCACTTTCCCGAACGATCGGCTCGCTTCCTCAGGGCGCGGTCGTGACCTCTCCTACCGATCCGACCATTGCTCCACCGAATTTCATCCGTCGCCCCCGCTCTTCTCTCGTTTCGAGAGAAGAAGCAAATTTTTAGCTTCGAGAAACTATCCTTCCTCGCCGATTCCAAAGTTTAAAGGCCGAGGTATCGTAGCGAGTTGTGTCCAAACTGATTCTTTCGAACGTTCTTTTTCATCCAAACGGGGTAGATCCTGTACTAGGAAACTTTGCGAATAATTTAAAAACGTATCGAAATCTTGATCGAAACGAGGAAGGGGAGGACATCAGAAGAAGAATCGTTTTCGAGAGAGGGAACCGGTTTTTTTAAAAATCGTGCAAACTCGAAAGTTTACCCACGCAAGCGAAACTGCATCTACCTGCTTCGTAGACGCCGTATTATTAGCTGTAACGATCGTTGTCGGACGAGTGGAAGTTGTAACGGCAGCGGTCGTAAGGCTGGTGTTAAAGGAACATCGAAGGGCGGGCACCGTGATGGCCACTCGTGGTCAGAATAGTCGAAACCAACTTTGTAGAATCGCTGAACCTGGTTACAGAGTTTCGAGCGGAAGGAAGGAAGCTGTCTTCGCGGTTGAATGCTTTTCGAAAGGCCGCCGCTTGAATAATCGTCCAGATGCCGTGAATGTTCTTTAACGAGCCAATTGTTTCTTTATTGCTTTAAAATATCGTTTATATAAAATATAAACGTTTGATACATATATATATATGAGTTCTTTCGATTCTTTTTTGTTTTTTTGTTTTTCAAACGAAATTGCAAAAGGACTCGAACGCTTTGTTCGATCTCGTCAAATCCCCTCGAGGGCTCGAAAATTTCGTCTGCTCGGCGAAAAGCTAAAACGCTGGTGGTTAACGATCGATGGATAGAAAGTTCATAGATTGTATTACGAGTTTTGATAGCGGTTTCTTTGTGTTTTTATCGTGTGCTCTTTCTCTCTCTCTCTCGTATTTATTGCTTTTCCGTTTGATTTCACAATGGAACGGGCTTGTTATCGGATCGTCGTTACACAGTGGCCATTGTCTCGTAAGGATCGGACAAAAATTAAGGTTGTGGTCGAAAATATAAAAAAAGAGGGACTTTTAAAAAAGCACGTGGCAAAGTTGGCCCTTGTCTCGAGATCGGTGGACGATAAGTGGCAAGATCGGATTATCCCGTTTTCGTATTAACAGCGAATTGATTCTCGGACGAGTCGAGTGCGAAGCGAGGCAGAGTCGAGACACGTCCAAGGTGAACCAGTGTTGGAAGAGCAGCGCCGCGAATACCTAGAGGTACTCTACATACTTACCGCGTAAACCTTAAGTCCCTGTTACGATTCGTATTTACGAGAATATCCGAGCGATGCGCGGAAATCCCTAGCGGAGATTACTATTAAAATTAGATGGTCGGAAAGAGCGTATATCGTCCACCGATTTATCCATGCCTCCATGTATACGCCATGCACAGTGCGTATCCCACGCGCATAATGAGCAGGGTGTCGCGGTTGGTGAAAAGATATTGGCCTATCGAAACTTATGATCCCCCAGGGACCGACGAAGGTCTCGGTATTCGCTAGTTGCAGAACCTCGGCAAATATCCCTTTCGGACGATTTATCACGGCCCCAGTTTCCGTACTTTGAAGACCAATTTTGAAGTTTTCTCCGCATCTTGCGGATTATTCTTCGAAAAACCAGTTTCCTCGTAAATCCTCCCGTACACGAGAATGTCGTGGACATGTTATATTTCTCCGCGAATATATGGTCGAAGAAACGAATCCAGTTTTTTCCCCTCCTTTTTTTTCACTACTTCGATCAACCGGGTCGGGTGCACAAAAGAAAGAATTCGAGAGAGAATTTTCCGAACGGAAGAAGAATGAAATTTTTGCGATACGCGTAAGAAGAATCATTTCGTCGATTTTGGCCGGCCTTGTCTCCTCGGGACGAAAAGATCGAGCATCATTTCCGAACGGATCGGGGACGATTTACGAGTGCGTAAATCTTTCCCCGGAGGGATTTTTGCGATGGACAGGCAACGAACCGTGTGAAACAGCGTTTCCCAACGATTTCCAGACGACCACGATTCGACGAGGCCCGTCGCGTCCGACCACCCGTTATAAATTCGTGTGTCCGGTATTCTGGCCGCACCTGCCCTGCATTATCCGTGAGCACAGCTGTGAGCGCAGCGCCAACGCCGCTACTCGCTGCCGATAAATCGAGTTCTAAGTAATGGCCGATCGAGGAGGCCGCGGCTCTCTGGGGTCGGGAATTCTTCCACCTTTGCCTATCGATTCTTCCTCGATACAGCCAATGTCTCTCTTCTTCCTTCTTCGCTTAGCTTACGTTTCAATTTCCAAATTTCGACTTCTCCCCGAATTTTACTCCGGTAATAAAAGTTCCACTCGACGAACGAAACGAAAGATAAACCGATGAATCCCTCGCATAAAATCTTTCTAATTCTCGTTCGAGAAATTTAAATAATTTACAACGAAATTATCGTTGTATTCCATCGTGTGGATACGTGGGAACGTAATGGAAAGCGCTGTCGATAAATTTTAAAACGCCCGAACGGACGTGAGATTTATACATCCCAAGGATCGATGCGCGATCGTTATTTTCTTTTTGAACCTTTTTCTCTCCCCTCCTTCCTCGTGGAAACACGCGTCGCGTTGAGTCGGTAATTACGAGAGTAGCGGAGAGATTATCGCGTCAATGAAAGCGGCGTTTGTTGCGCGACTCGGTCGGAGGACGTAGCAATCAGCGTTTTAAAGAGAATTTCCGGGGTACGTGAAACACGACGACGACGACCACGACCACGACGTGACGTGGCGTGATAGCGGAAAGTTACACGAAAACGGTTAATATTTTCCGGGGGGAAGGGATTCGATCGAGAACAATTCGACGAGTTGGCAATCGATATTCGAAGGATCGGTTCGTTCGATTTATACGTCGGCCTGGCTGCTACGTCATATTTTAATTAGCAGAATGCCGGTAGAATTACCACGAATCGCTCTGCAAATACCTATTATTCCGAGCATCGGCGTCAACAGCTGCAATTAATGTGGCGCAAATATTTAGACCGTTTGCGGTTTCGATCCGTACATCGGTTACCGGTCTGTTTTCGATTCGTCTGTTTTCGACCTGCGTATTTTCTCTCCATATCGCCGCGAAGTCTAAGCGATAAAGCGTCGTTCTTTAAAATTACTTTTAATCGCTTCTTGAATGATAAAAAGTTGAAAAATTTGCGAAAGCAAGAATTCTTCGAAAGAACGAAACGTTTTTCGATATTTTACGCGACCATCATAGTCGTCTCTTGAATCGCTTTTCGAGGATAGCGTCAAGTGACCGTTAACGACATAAGCGCACCGCGCGAGGAACGTTGTAATAATTTGCGTACCGTGCGCGATCAAATATGTCGTAGATGTAGCCGACCGTTTGTCGCTATTTGTTCGCAGAAACTTGATTTCGATAAACTCTTGTCAACTCTTCTTAACTCATCTTTCCTCCATTTCTTCCTTTCTCGTCTGAAAATCGAGAACCGAATGCATCGAATCTTCGAGCATCGCGTGCGTACAATCCTCGAATTAATTCCAAACGAAGTAGTGTATGGATCGTTTGGAAAGTAATTTTGTTTTTTCACACGAGTGTCGCTAGTCGAACGTTTATCCAGCCAACTTCATTCTAGAGTAGAAATTATTGGATGCTCGGAAAGTAATTTCGTTTTTTCACGCGAGTGTCGCTAGTCGAACGTTCATCCAGCCAACTTCATTCTAAACCGCGTTGTCGTATATTTTGAGTGTTGGCACTTTACGGTTTATTTGTAAGAAAAATTCGTTTGATTCTTCGTGCAATTGTGTTTTTCGTGCGTGATGACAAAAATGGAAGATCGAAAGGAGCATTTTCGGCATATCTTACTCTTTTATTACCGAAAAGGTAACTGGTTTTCAAAATTGTGTTTCGACGATTTCGACGTTAAAGCTGCGCCACGTTCCGAAAGACCGATCGAAGCAAACCGACCAACGACAATTCGAGAAATCGTTACGAGATTGAATCGAGTCGAATTCGACTGTTCATGATCACGCGAAACGATTCGGTTTCGTTTCGTCATGAACGGGGAAAAATTATTTTGAACGGGAAATGAAAAATCCAAGTTCGATCCCTCAGTTGCAATAATATCGAGTTGCATGAGATTTCGCGAGATTTATAGGGAGAATGGTTGCCGAGCAAACTATTCCCCCCGAACAAAATCCCGATAGATTCATCGATGTGTTTACTCGGAGGACAGAGATTTATCGAGGCGAAAGGTTTGCCTCGTCGTTGTACTCGTAGGGAAAGAAAGTAACGATAACCGTTGAAACCGAATCGATAAAACGATGATATCGTTGTGCGTGACGACATACCGATTCTGCCACTTTATACGGATTATACTTGTTATAAGGTCAATTGATCACGAGCGCGGGTCGTGATATACGTCTTTCGTCTGTCATCAATCTTGCGAATGTATTCGCATACGTACACCGGCCTCGATGACCCCGTGACTCGCTTCCACGCTCGCAGCTCGCGCAGCTCGATCAAGCGATTAACTTACGAAATGGTATTTAAATTATGCAGAGGAGGGCTCTTATCGCGCCATTTCGAATCCAGCCTTATTCCCCCTCCCCCACGCCACGACAATCATTCGAATTTCCGGCCTTTTCGCCCCGTAAATCGGGGGATCGGAAGCGGTGGTAGAAGAAGAATCACGGGCGAAAATCGTGCGACGTCTGACGATCGTGCGACTTTTGGACGATCAACCGATTGGACCAATAGAAGATAGACAGGAAGAGTATCATTACAGGATTGAAGAGTCAATCCTGTTGTCTCTTTCTCGCCTTCTCTTTCCATTCGCTTCGTAGCTCTTGGTCATTGTCACGGTCATTTCCAATTACAAGTTTCAAGCCGGCGTTTCCTTTCGGCTAGTCGGCTCGCTCGTCCCATTTTATTGATCCACGCACTCCTCCTCTTCCTCTTCTTCTTCTTCTTCTTCTTTCTTTATTCTTTATTCCACTTGTTTCGCCCGCAACGTTTCTGCCGTTCCCTCGACCCGTTAAAACTCGATTAACAGTCGCAAATTTAATTACTCCATAACCACGTCCACCTTTTTTCTACATTTTTTCTTTCTTTTCTTTTCGCTCTCTTAACTTTCTTTCTGTTAGACGAATCGAGTTTCGCGGAAGCGTAATCGATGGTAAAAAAAAAGAATGCGTTTCCACTACTTTAATTTTCAAATAAAATAGAATAATACACGAAGGAATAATTTGATAATGCAATTTTACGCTGGGAATTAATACGCGTTCATCGACCGAGTAGTATAAACGCTATAGTTGAAAATGCGTTCGCGGGGAAGATAAATATTGATTGTACGTCGTTAAGACTTTCGAGTCTTTCTTCATCGGATCTAAATAGTCGGCAAAGTGAACCATCGAATCCATTACTATATTAGTGCGCTATAGAACCGCGATATTGAAGCGCATAACAAATTTACCTTCCCTCTCGTGGCGCGGAGGGGAGGGAGATCGAAACGTCTCGATCCAATTATTAATTTATAGAGATGGCGATACGCGATTCCTCTTCTCCTTTCCATTATTTCGCGTTGATGTTGAAACGGCGTTGTTTCGGGCAAATTACGCGGAACGGAACAACGAGATGGGCGGGATAAGAAGAGATATGCGAGGGTAAACGCGAACGACGTAATACTTGGAGGCCCTGTATTCAAAGCGGGGCACAAGGACGGAGTCCTCGTTGAACAAGCAGCTCTTTACACCGATGATATCCGAGGTGGCGAATAGGAATCTCGCGTTAAGATTCGCGGTGCCTAGCCAGGACCGTGTCAAGAGGGTGGCTGGCAAAGGCTCCGCGTTCGTGGGTAATATGATTATTCCGCTCTGCCGGATGGCCCGAATCCGTGCGGCAAACTTTACAAGTTGTGCGCGAGTACCGCTCCAAGATAATGAAACGATCCACAAGTTGTCGACCGTTCTCCTCTACTCTTCCGCCGCTATCGACCGTTCGCAATTTCTCTCCTTCGCCTCCTGCTTCCTCTCCCCTCCCCCTCGAGATAAGCCAAAGGAAATTCATCCCGTTTCTTTTATCTCTTCTCCCCGACAATGTCAACTTTTATCGCGTTGTCGAAACCCGACAAATTGGAAGATTACGTTTTCTCGTTTGCTCGATATGCAACGGTGAAAACATCAAAAGAATCGCGCTCCTCTATTTCCCTACGATGCTTGTTTACCGGCTGCTCAAACTGGAACAACGAGTTTCCACTTATTATTCTCCTGTTTTTTCTTTCTTTTCTTCTTCTTCTTCTTCTTCTTTCAGTTAGACAGTCTCGTTCTCGTGTATCGATATTAATTGCGCGTATCGCTTGGCAATTGTCTGAGCGCAGATCTTGGCGATTAATAATTTCAATTTCGGCAACGCGGATGAATTTAACGGTTAAATTTATAATCATTCCTCCCTCCCGTATTCCCTATCGTTGTATCACGTAGCGCAAACTTTTGAACAATATTAACGCAGCTTCTCCAATGATTCCCTCGTAAACCTCGGCTGTCAGCGACATTGTTTCGCGCCAGTGGGTTTGTTACCGAGAAACTCGTTTAGTTACCAACTTTGACCCCATCCACTTTGATAGAAGTCTTGGCTTATTCCTCCCTTTAACCTTACCTTCTACACAACGAGTTAAGCACGTATCATCTTTTTCTCTCTCTCTCTCTCTCTTTCTTTCACGCGGTTCAAGATCGATAGTTTAACGACTCTGATCCTTATGCAACGTGGTATTATTCCACTTTTCTCCAGAGAAATTGTTCGAAATTAACGAATAGATAAACTGGTTCAATTGTTCGAAAGGATATTTTTTAATATTTCGAGGAGGAATATTCGGAAAGATCGGTACGGATAAGCTGTTTCGTCCTGGAATAGGAAGAAGTTGAACATCTTCCAAGAGCAATGGGTGTATGCCGTGTTGCCGGTGACGTGGATCGGATGAATCGGTCCAATTGTTATCGGCGACTAATGAGATCGATGTATTTATGTGACCCACATGTGCATAATGCAATAGCTCGATCCCGGTCCGTCGTGTGCAGACGCGGCGCGACAGCTGCGGTTAATGCATCGCGGGGGAGCGTTGCTATCGCCCGTGTCTATCGGGAACGCGATCGTTCGTGAATTAACCGTGGATTTGCATCGTTGATTAGGCGCGATTGAATCGCCTCGATGGAAAAAATTAAGTAAGAAAGACGCGTGCTTTCCTCTTTTCCTCATCCCCGCGAAGGAGCTGACCGAATCGAATAATGCTCGAGGAGGAGGGGGGCGGTCGACGACTCGTCGAGCACGGAGTGAACGCACTCGCTGGCTGTGAGAATTCAGGATGCCGCGGTGGGAATTGCGTGGCGTGCTGCATTGTGCGCAAGATACACGGCGAATCTTTCAACCCTCCTCCCGGCCTACCCTTTTCTTCGCCTCCATTCACCTGCTCTCGTAATTAGCGGGATCAGTGGCGCAATTACGTAACCGACGCGTCGACACCCACGCATAATGGTTCGAGAACTGGACGAAATTATTTTTTTTGCAAGGAGATTTAATTTTTGAACGACGGTGCTTTTTATTATGAGTTATATCGTTTCGTTAAAAGCGTAGAGTGATCACGTATTTAATCGATATAAAATGGAAGATAGAGAATAAGTAGCTTAAAAACGAAAAGAGCGAAACGAAAATAGAGTTTTTTAAATATTTAAAAACGACGGAATTTTAATCTGGACTTCGAAGACGGTCGATGAGCTTTGAAAAATAATAAAGAGGCTGTCGATTATTTTATCCCTTATTTTCCTCGCGCGAGAAAAATTTGTAAAAATTTGGAATTTCACACTCGCTCACGTTCGATTTCCCTCCGATTCATTGATCAGAAGCCGTGTTATCGACTTCGTTGGTGCAACTCCACTCCGTATACGCGTTGTTCCACGCGTTGTTTCTTTCGCGCGCACGCCGAGAAAATCGTTATTGTCCCGCGACAATAAGATCGTTTGAAAGGGATGAGCTTCGTTCCATTCCAATCGCAAAGGTCGACGCAGTTGCGTACATTTCACGGTCTCGCGAGCGAGAGGCTCGGCTATTCGCGAAGAATTGCGTAAGAGCGAATCACTGCGCGTGTAATTCGATTTCAAGTTCACGGAGAGAGAAAGCTGGGGTATAACACGTTTACATTTTGCACAATTTATTCCCCAAATTCGTTTTATCCCGGAAGGGACAAGTATTTCCTTCCCTTATGGATGGAGCAGGCAAGTTAGTTGCGTGGATGAGATATCAGACAAATTCTCGTCTACGTCTTCTTTCTCGCTTGTAATTTTCAACAAGACAAACTCCACCTCTCTCTTATCCCAGATTTACGGGGGTTAAATAAAATTGTATATATAATTTTAGAGAAGCGAGGATGCGACATGCTCGAGAGAAGCTACTTATTTTGGGGGAAAACATTAGGATTCGAGATGGTTGCGCAGCCCCTGTTTCGCCAGTTTTCTAATTTTCAAGGGGAGGCTAATTAACGAGCGTTCGTAACGCGTACGTAATTAAAAGGGAGGGGTGATATACGTTTGCCGGTGGGTGGTATCGCGAAGAAACGACAGGAAAACTAGCTTGTACCACCTCTTAATAGGCCTGCCCCTTCCTCGCGCACCCTCTCTCGCCGACTGTGCGAACGTCACACCAGGTGAACACGGGTCGGTTGCGAGGCCAACGTTCCCGGATTCGATATAAAGGCCCCTTGCGGAAAATCTAAATTTTCCCTCGGCTTCCAACGAGTTTCTATTCTCGCCGTCTTTATCCTCTCTCGTCCGCTTTATCATTTATTGCGCTTTTCCGTAATTTGGAACGAAAGTGTCCGTTCGAGATATTGCGAAAATTGGGGGAAAAATTCGTTCGTTTCGATGGATCGTCGTCCATTCAGGGCGTTAATTTATAGGATAGGATCCCGATATCGGTATTAAAATCCATTATTAATGAACGAGCGAAACGAATTACTACGCCCCGTGTCTGATCGATCGGACATCCCGTAGATTTCGCTCGAAATTCGCAAATTCGTTCCGTGTCGATTGTGTGATCCCCTTGAAAAGAATGGGAGAATTAATATTCGGGAGCACGCGATGCCACCGAGATCGTTATCGTTTTTCTCTAGTTAATTATTATTGAGCTAGACTGTTATCTATTATTCTATTTTCGTTTCAACCAATGTTCGATTTATAATCAGATAGGAGAAAAGCGAAAAGAAAGGATTGGGTCGAAACGAATTTTTTCTTCCGCTTCCTCGTTTTTTCTTTCTTCCTTCCTTTCTTTTTCCTTCGAAACGAAATATCCAATTTGTACGGAAATGGATGATGAAAAGCTTGGAGCGAATGGCAATTATGCGTGAAACGAAATTATTAATGTGCTACGTTAAATGTTTGACCGCAAAAATAGTTTGCTTCGTCGTAATCGAATGTATTCCATGATTATTTTCATAAAAATTTCCAGATCGTTGAACGGTTTTCAATCAATGTAACAATTCGAGTTTTTGCGCGAGTATTTATTCTCTCTTCCTTTCCTTCGTTTTTTCTTTCTTTTTTTCTCTCCTCGCCGAATATCAAGTCATCCTCTAATTACGCATCTTCTTCCGATCGTTTGAAATGGAAAATTATTATTCCCGGGCAATGTACTTTGGCCTGAAAAGGCCAAGCGTTTCTCGAGAGTCGTGCAACTCGGACTAAGAGCGAAGTTTTAATCAGTTGAATGCTCGAGGGAGAGATTATTCCAGACAATATTTCAATTGCGATTGAACGAGATGAAAGGACGAACGAATGGGAAAAAATATATATTTATCCAGCCGACATACAAACACCGTGTTAATTTCCCTTTTTCAAATTATTCTTCAAAGATTTCTCTCGTAACGTCTCCAGCATTCGTTCGATCTAAAAATTTATCGTAAATAGCGAAATGGTAAAACTCGTTGCATACGTTACGATCAATTTTTCACGACGGGATTTCGCGTATTTTCGCTCGAGTCCTCTGTGTTCTCGTATTCCGACGCGTCCGTGACGTCCAAAGTCGGTCGTGATACGTATCTCCGTCCCGAGGAAGGTCCATTACCGGAAGAAAAAGCGAGGAAGAGGGAGGACAGGAGCGGAGAGCGGAAAGAGGGGATAGCGTTCCTTGTCACGGTTGTAATTTTCAACTATTCGCTCGCTTGCCTTTCCCGCGTTTCGACGATGGAAAAATCTCTTACGCCTGTTCGGTGTAACGGTGACACATTTGTTCGATCCACAGGTGAAATTCTTTTCCCTCGTCTTCCTCCTCGATTATAATATCCTTTTTAAAAAGATTTTTGCAAGCATAAATAACACTTGGGTCTAGCGTTTATTCGATTCCTCTGGTTGTTAATCTCGGATCTCTCTTACGCCAACATCTCGAGTGAATAGATTTACTTTGGTACCACGTATTCGCGTACGAACGAATTATCCACCGTGACGATGAATGCGAGCATCAGAGACGCGCGAGGAACGTAAAAAACGCCCGAGTCGGGGTTGGTGGTTTAATTGAAATCAAGCTTGCATTGCTGGGATGTTCTTTTGGTGTAAATAGAGATGCTTTTGAGATGAGAGAGGGGGGAGGAAAAAAAAGAAGAAAGAAAAAAAGAATGGCCCCTATTTAGATGCAGATGAAGTACCGCGCGATATCAGCATCGAGCAAATTTACCCTTTAAATTATACTCGGGCATCTCTGCTTTTTATTTTGTTTCGTTCCTCGTATTTCTCCGAGATTTCGCATATTCGAATTTCTCTGGAATATAAAATTATCCGTTCCTTTCCCGCACGCGTAATCGCTTCCTCGAATCAAAAGAAGATTTAACGCAAAAATTCGCGACTCGAACGAATTTTCCTCGTTAAAATTCTTCTCTTGCGTCCTCTCGCGGCGAAGAAAATGAAAGATTGTATTCCCTGGCATTGGTGGTCAAAAGGCGCGGCGACTTACGCGCCAGAATTTCTCGCGACTCGTATTCGCCCGCGCTTTATTGCCCTATCTTTTTAGAATTCACCGGAGCAAGGCAAATCCTCAAGATAGAAGGCTCCGTGGATATTGCTTCTCTTCCATTTCTTTATCGCGAGACTGGTCTTTGTCGATTTCGGTTCATCGTTCCATTCTCCCTCGCTTCTCTTCGTGCCTCGATTTTTCACCGCCCCTTTCTTCTTTGTCGCGTCGTCCCTCTACTCGATAATAATACTCGATGTCGTATATTGAACCGTGCAAGTATATCGCGATACGAGGGAGAGTAAGAGCAAGTAAATAGAATTTGAGGAAATTAATGACAAACTTATCGTTGATCGGCTCGAAACGTGATTTCGATATCGATATCGTATCCGAAATTTACGAGATTTACAAGGAGCCGAGCCAAAATTCTCCTCGAATTTAATTCCGATTCTACGCGATATTCACGGTAAAAATCTTTATATTTCGGTTGGCAGAGCGAATAGTTGAAACGATACTCGAGCGACGAAAACCTTCCGAATTTACGTCTCGATCTCTTTTCTTCTTCGGCCCGTTCGCTACGCGGAGGTAAGTGCTTACACGACCGTTGTTAGATAGAACAAACTTTACGCTATATGTAGACCAAAAACCACGCTATAAAATACGAAAACGAGCGGAACTCTGTCTTCCTTTCTTTCTCCCCCCCCCCTCTCTCTCTCTCTCTCTCTCTCGTTCGTTTATATTTTAGATGCCCGAGGCTGACGCGGTCGTCGAGGGCGTCTCTTACAGAGTTGGCAACAACGCGTTTCTCCTAGGTCGTTAACGATGCCCAAGTTTTATCGTTCAGTTTATTCCACCGTTGCTAATATTCCGGCTTCCGTGCTCCGCGAAGAATCGAAGAAGGAAGGAAGAAGACGGGAAAGAACGCGTCGGAGAGAAAATTAAGCGATTACATCCGCACGATTTTTTTTTTCCGAATTTTAGATCGATTGTTCTTACCGACCGAGTGTGAGCGTGAGGAAAAACATTGGTGTAACGCGACGCGCATACGCAAAGAGATTTTTGCGAAAAGGAGAATAGTGCGGCAAGTTGCGCGTTATTCTCGCCACGTCTGCCGTATTGCATCTCTGGTTGGGAGGGGACGAGTACGCTTGTACCGGCTGGAAGATGACGCAGGAAAGGGGTGCGGAATGGGGCTCTTTTAGAGTTAAGTGCATCCAGCCCTTGAAGCGTCTCGTTTGCCGTTTTACAGCAGCCAACCGTTCGTTCGTTCGAACCGAATTTTCACCGTGGTGAAAAGCTGAAATCTCGCTCGGAGGAAAATATGTGTCGCGCGAGGAAAGGATCGATCGACTGCGATGTATAACCACCGTGCACCAAGAAAGAGCAAAGGATAACGCCAAGTGTTTTACCGCGCGATTCTCGATATCGACGACGATTTTAGAGATTCGAACTCTGTCGCTCGGGCAAAGTACAAAGAAACGCGTTGTCTCGTTTCGTCGTACGTCGTCCACGGTTGGGTAAGGCTAAGTCGAAGGAAAATGGCTGAAAATTGTACGCTTTAACTCCCGAGCTAAGTGCACGCCGCGCTTTCCCGGAGGAGATGACTCGAGGCGCACATCCCGGAGCGACGAATCGAACGTCGTCCGATAAATTGTCAAAGCCAGTCTCTCGAAGTAGAATTGGCTCGAGTCGACGTTGGGAATCGAAGCGACGCAGAAGCTCGATAGGCGCGCGAAACTGGATACATACTCGGGCAAAGGTATCGCGTGGCTTCGTCTCGTCGAGAGGAAAGAGAGAGAGGGAGGGAGAGAGCGATTGAACGGGGAGAGAAGCGAGCGAGAATATTCCGCGATGGGGCTTATTCCTTGTTTTATACATTCATGACGCGTACTTTTATGCATTCACTTTTACGTAGCAGAAAGACGACTTCTTATCCAACTGGGAAGAAGAAGCGTATATACCGGCGGGGGAGACGAGGCGAAGTAGGTTGGAGGTGAATGGCTGTCTCCACGTAAATTCGCTCTCGTTTCTGTTTCGCTTTTCTTTACCCCTCTTACCTTTCACGATCGAACGTCGTATTACCCTCCTCGATTAAAATTCATCGCGGAATAAATTAATCGAATTCGAATCGATCGCGCGTGCAATTTCTTTGCATTTTATATATATATATATATATACATTATGCACATATGTGTATATTGTACGTGTTGGCCGGCTCTGAGGGAGGCTCCGTAAGATGGAAATTTTATCGAGAGGTTCTTTGCCAGGTTTTCGCGATGGAAGGCTGGATCCCGATCGTGGGATTTCTCATTAAATACGACTAAACGATCGAAACAAAAGGAGGCCGCGAGAAGACGAGAAAGGGGGGAGGAGAAGATTGATTCAGTAGTTGGGGCAAATAATGAAATCAATCGCGCGTCTCTATTCTGATGAAAAGAGAGAGAGAGAGAGATATCTGGGTTGCGCTGAAAGCTCGTCAAGCTTTTAAACTTTAATCGATTTCACGTTTCAAATCTGATACCTTCGAAACTAATGCGTTCGCCAGGAAAATTACTTTTTACGTTCACACCAACGTGTATACACGCGTGTTTCGTTCGCGCAGTAATTTCTCGAGGAATACGATAAAAGGTGAGAGAGAAGGCGACGGAGCTGAAAGAATCGATCCGCGGAAGCAAAACAAAACTCGATCACCGTTCTTTTTTTATTACAACGGATGGTGTAACGTTACCCACGCATATACATCGACACGTGTGCGTCGCGTAGCGTCTGACCACTTCCGGGATAGAAGCACGGCTTCTTCTTCTTCTTCTTCTTCTCCAATCCTATTTCCTTCCGTTTTTTTTCTTTTTTCTTTTTCGAACAAGAGAGAAGACAAGATTGGGGAAAATTTCGCGTATACATTTCACACGAACCGCGGAACGGCGTCTCGTTATATTATTCAGGATGTGGTTTCTCAGAAACTGGAAACCACGTCACAAGTGTTTCCCAAGTGTTTCACGTTTCCGATTCCTTTTTTTCCCTGCCTACTTTCTCATTCCTTCCTCGCGTAATTCATCCGCTCCGCGAATAGAAGAATGGGCGATAATCGAATCCGAATTGCTGTTTTTCTTCTCTCTTTCGAAGAATTATTCAACAATTTGTTCGATCGTCGCGTAATTTGCTCGGTGAAAATACGCTTCTGATTGTTTTTGATTTTTTTGTTACAGTCGCGATGATATATGCGATTCGCTATATTTGGAACAGAGATCTGCTCGATCGACCGGGCCAAGTAGGACTTGGAAAAAGAGGAAAGGGAGAGAGAGAGGAAGTAAAACGCGCGAAAAGAAAGAGAGAGTACGTGTAACTCTCGAGCCACGTTATTGCGGACGCGCCGATTCTAGTCTGGTCGACTGATTTTCTCCCCACTCCTCGTCGTATCACGATTCAACCCGAGAAAATTTCCTATCGCGCCGGATGCGGAGAAATGACGCGGAAAATCGGAGCCAATGCCCCTTTAGCCCGTTGCAACCTTTCGGCTTCCTTTTTTTCTTTCTTTTCCCTCCTCCTCCAACTCGGCTGTTTTCGAACTGGTCAACGATTCGAGGCTCGATCTTTCGCAGAGCATTGATTAGTTTCGTCGAATACGGATTACTTTTCGTACGATCGCGTAAAAGTGATTGCAAGAAGCAGGATCGACATCAAAGTTTTTCGAAATCGTTCTCCGAGTTGTTCTCTCGGCCGGTTGGATCGAATGGAAAGAAGGGAAAGAAAGGGAGGGAGAAACAAATGGCACCTCGATTTATCGATTCATTTGAATAAGTCGACCGTTGGAAACCCTCTCGCTGTTGCTCATCCTCCTACTCTCCCTCCGGATTCCTTCATCCCCCTCCATTCCCCTTTTGCAGAGAGTGTTTCACTTTTGTCGTCGAACATCAGCGGACATCTTTTCCTCGGTCTCTTCTTTAAATGCCTTCCGATGGAGATCGTTATTATACTACTTATATAATACCATTTTTCCCCTCCTTTCTCTATCTGCAGAGAGTAGCAAGAGAGCACTTTTCGAACGCTGATTCCTACTCTCTTCGTCGTTTTTTTCGCCTCGCTGTTCGATTCTTCGAGGATGGAACAGGGGAGGAGAGAAGGAGGACGAGATCTTCGATAATCGAATGCCATATTCGGTGGAGCATCGGTCGGTGGATGAATGTGGCGGTGGAAGAGAGTCGGGGGCGAAATGGGACGCGTAAGGGTGATAAAAGTTCCCGTCCTGTTTCTCCCGTGAATTCACGGGACGCGTCTCCTCGCGAAACTTGGATATATTCTCATTGATCCCTCCCCCCTCCCTCGAACTAAGTTTAATAACGAATGCGAAGAACCGCATTAAAAGTTGAAACGAAATTATAATTTGACTTTTTACAAATTATGGTGATAGAAGGACGGGAATCTCTATGCAAATCCCGAATGTATTCAATTTTCGTTGCGCTTAATGCATATAACGGCGCGTATAATCGGAAGAATGGTGGAATCGAAGCTCCCCTCGAGACGACACCGACTTGCAACTTTCTCTCGAAAGATTTCGCATGCAATATTCAAACTTCGTATAAGTACGTACGTATGTTGCACGAAGAGAAGAATTCTGATCGACGAATCTTCATCCTCTAAAATAATTCGAATATTTATTTTAACCCGGTTGAAAGTGGTTCCATCTTTTAGCTCTCGTACTGTCGCTTTTTCCTTTGGTTCTTGCTTTTTCTTTCCGTCCCCGGCAAACTTATTAAAACGCAGGGAGAGGAGGGAACCGCAAATACGCGTATCGAACTTGTGCACAACAGTCGGGTTTCTTACAGCGTTCCTCGGTTGGATCGCGTAAAACGAATATCGTTAATATCGGGAGGGTGATCGTTCCTCGGGTCGGGAAAGGTAATTCGGGCGTTGTCGCGGTCACCCGCCGGGAAATCCACCACTGCTGGTCCATTTTTTGCATCGAGCACAACGATCGAAGGCAGCGAACCGCGTAATCTCTCCCTCTCCTTCTTCTCCTTCTTCTTCTCTGCTTCCAGGCAATTGCAATTTCTTGCTTAATTACCGCAACGAGCCCCCTAAGCGAGCGATCTTGGTCCAAATTTCACTTCGTCGTCGGTAACAGAGGGTTCCGCGAAGAGATCTCACCTTCTTTCTCTTCCCTTTTTCCCCTGGACGGTTGCAGTTTCACGCGATATCCGAAAAATGGGATGAAATTCCCGCGAGGCGAGTAGGGAATAGCCTGTAGGTGGGCGATGAATAACCATAAAGCAGTTTGAAGCGTCTCCGGTGGATTTTCTCGAATCCACTAGGTCCCCGTTATTTCCCTAGGAAAATAAGTATCCATCCCGCATTTCCACGAATCTCCTCCTCGGGGAATTGTAAAACGGGCGGCGAGCTGCGATAATTCCGTAGGTGTCGAGAGAGGATTGGGAAGAAACGGCGGTGGCACTCGGCGTTGGCCGAGTGCCCGTGAAACTTGGAGGTGTCGCGCAAGAAAATGGCCAGTTGCGGCGATGCACGCCTCGGCTCCTTCCACCTCGTCTCGATACCGACTGCATACGTATCTTTTGCACATCGATCTCTTCCAGTCTCTTTAGTCGTCCTCCGCGTGCCGCCTCGGGCTATCGTTAAGATTTCCACCCCTCTGTTCTCTCGTTTCCGGGCGCAACCAGTTTCTTTCGTTTGCCTCTTGGAGCAAATATGCAGCGCCGATTGCTCCTAGCTTTTTGCGCCCTGTCTTCTTCTCGGATGGGAGAAATGGCGGAGGGGTGAAGATGTTCGGGAGAGATGAATATTATTATACGCGATGTAAAACGAGATATTGGAATTTCGTTATCGGAACTTGGTTTCGAAGCTGGCCAGATCCATTTGAGTGGCCGCGCTGCTCGTATTATACGACAACAAACTAACCGCCAGTTTAGTTAACTATTTGCATCTCATTGGTTGCCCTGCCGTAATACCGCCACTCTGTTGAATACGCGATCGATGAGAAAGTTGCCCCTCTCGCACACGTAATTTCGACGATACCGTGTGTCGTGCACAACTTTATCCTTCGTATTCCTCGTTTTAAACCGGGAGAAAATATTAGGCGGTGAGAAAGAAAAGAAGAAAAGGAAAAAGGAAGCGCGAAAGTGAGCGACATCTTCCAGTGAATATCCTTTCTCGCGATGTTCGATCGGAGAGAAGAGAGGAAAAAAGAGAAGAATTTTCCCCGGCCGTTGGGGAGGAAAGGGGAGAAAGCGCGGGGGGCAGCAATAGTTGATAGAAAGCAAAGGTGAACTGTACGTCGGTCTGGCCTGGCAGGGGATGGGAGAAGCTGGTGTCGGCACGACCATAGCAATAAGGGTTGCTTCTCCCTCGGGCATCGTTATTCACAACTATGACCCGGACTAGCGCCACTCGAACGAGGGTGCGAGGATACAGCTTGCTCGCGAGATCCCACTCTTCTATTATTCACCCTTTCCTCCAGAGGTCAGCCCAGTAGTCGTTGGATCGGAACCGTGTCCTCGCCAGTCTTGCAACCGCCTTGCCAGTCTAATGGAAAACTTTTTCCCCGCTCGACAAAGCTATCGTGAATATAACTATAAATTTTTCGTTCCGTTTATTAATTATCGCGTTAATTTCATAATTCCTTCGCGGTAATTTTTTCATTTTTCGTCTCAATTCGCGTTTCTCTTTAGCCTCCCCGGCTAATCCTCCCTACGCTTTATTCCAGTTACAAGGGTATGAGGATAACGCGACTTTGCCACGACCTCTGCAAACGTTTCCCCGCCACTTTGCTCTTTCTTTTTCCTTTCTTCCTCGAAAAACGAACAAGATGGGCGGGATTTCAGCCCGTAAAAATGCGACGGGGATTAGGGAAATATCTAGCGTCGGTGCTTGGATGGGAGATAGAATCTTTTTGGATAATTAGACGGCACGTTTTCCAATTAGAGGGGTTATGGTTATCGATGGCGGGACGCGTATCGATCGAGGAAGGAAGGAAGAAAGAAAGAAAGAAAGAAAGGGGTCGGCGAATGTGGGGCAAAGGTAAACGAGCTGAGAAGTAATGGGGCGAGGGTTTACTCGTGACCACCTTGAGAACGTTTCAGGAAGTGACTAACGCCCGCGGAAAATTTTACAGCGGAGCCATTATCGTAAAAAGCCATAGTAGGCCTCTGGGAGCGGGATTATGAAAACGAGCGCCATAAGTGCACGTTACGCTCGGATCGTCGTCCGTTGCACGTGTGACGGTGGGACCGAAACGAATCGGAATGGGCGCCGCGTAGAATTTAATTTAACTTTTCTGCTTGGGCCGATGCCGCTCGGCTTGATCGACGTCGCTTAATTTAGACACCCGCCAATTTTTCTCCAAAGCGCCCGAGCCTTGTTTCCACGTATCGACGATATCGGCCTATTAATCCTGGACTCCCGCGACTCGATCAACCTATATATTTATACCCTTTTGCCGATTCCACCTTGCCTTTCTTTTTTTCAACCGGGAATAAAACGCTTTTGTCGAACCGGAATGTTCGCGGCAAATAATGCGCGACCTATTTCTCAAACCTATTTTTTCTTTTTCTTCCTCCTCTTCTGCCCGAACGTTCCACCGATCAACCTTCTCTCCCCTCGCTTCCCGTACGCTTTCCACGCCGCGTCTTTGCCCGAAAAAAAGAAACAATAATAACTCGATTCCACGGAACGTTAATATCGGGATTATTTTCTCCCGCAACGTCTGCTCGGATCGTTTCCCTACAGGCTACTTTATCTAGCCTGGCACGATGAGGGTGGTTAAATTTGCATATAAGGTGGCTCGCCGCGGTTTTCGAGCTTCCTTTCGTAGGAAGGGATTGTTTCCGCCATATAGACACAGCGCGGGTTTGATGGAAGTGGCTGGCTTCGTTACGGAATAATACGAGTTACCACCGTTTGTAATATGTATCGTTCGCAAACCTTTCCGGAGAGAAATTTCAACGAATTTGACGATTCTTTCCTTTGCTTCTTTTTTCAACGCCCGATCACGCGAGTAAAGTTGAAACTAAAGTCGGAAGCCACCTCTTTGAACCGGTCTTCCAATTCCACGCGACGATACTTGCTCGTTTTTTCGAAGAAAACCACGCACCAAAAGTACCGATCGTATTTTCCTTTTAAAGAGAAAAGGATCGGTGTGACAAAAACTTGGCTCGTTACGGATTCGGGAAAATTGGGGACGATTCGTAATATCGCGAGAGCGGGCCCTCGGCTGTAGGGCGGTCGTAAATCCTTACGACGTCCATCGCGGTTGGAACAGATCCGGGGGCGTTTCGCGATACGAGAAACTTTCTAATCGAGAGTAGTATCGTGGCGCACGCGACAGTAAAATTTGAACATCCGCGCAGCCACGATATCATCCGAGTCGGTTTTTCACCCGTCCAGTCATTAAAACCCCGATAACGAGTTCCTTCTATACATATGTGTGTGTGTGAATCCCTAAATCTAAATCTTGGACTTTGTTGCTCGTGTCGGGAATATCGAGGAAGGGGAAATGGGATGGAAAATTCAAATTTTTTCCCCAAAAGCGATCGCCTCGCCTCGCCGCCCACGCCAACACGGGCAAATTATCTTTAGAAATAGAAGTGCATCGTGACCTCTCCCACCATTTTATATATTCTCACCCCTGACCTTTCTCCAACGTCACGAGCATAGCCCGTGCGCGCGGCCTTCGCGATGGGTTACCTTTCCTCCCCCTCCCTCGCGTTTCCGTACGGTTTAGGTTTCAGAGTGGCGAACGTTTTTCGATCAAAAGCGTTGCCGCGTCGCGAAAATACACGGCGACCCGCGGCGTTGCCACGCCAGCGGAGAATTCTAATCTCGATTAATAATCGAGGAGCGGAATTTCGATTCGTGTTAATTTATTCGCGTGCAACGCAAGTTGGATATATCGGTGTATCGTGAAATATCGTAGAATCGACGTCGAATAGAGACAAATAACGAGGTGGAGAGGTGGATGTCGTCGATCGAATTCTTCTCCCGTTAACCCGATTGATTATCCCTCGACTTTTCGCATCGAGTAAGCGGATACCTTTTCGATCAAATTCCCCTTTCTGCCAAGTATCCTAGTTAGCTGTACCTCGTTTCGCGCCGGATCAACCTTCGGCCTCTCGATCGCGAGAAGAACGAAGCAATAACGGATATTAAAGATATATATATATATATTTTCTCTCGTCTTCTTCGAATCTTCGTTTCTCGATATTAGAAAACTTTTCCACGCCGCGTTCGTTTCCCTTCCCGGATAAATCCTCCGTATAAAAGATACGCTTTGCATCTAATTTCGTTCGGAGATGGACGAAATCTGTTTCGAGCCGCGTTGATATTTGGCTGTCCGCAAGAAAGCGGCGTTAAAGGGAGGGAATTTCTCGCCCTTGTCTCTCGTTTTGCATTTTTTAAAGACGTACCGACAGCGGGCCAGGCAGGGGAGGAGGACGCGAGTCGAAAGGAAAAGGGGACAGCGAGGGGGCCGCGGAGATTAATCAGAAACACCTCTCGACGTTAGTCGACGGGAGGAAGGGGGCTCTCTTGAGCCGTTGCCAGCTACCCTCTCGACAATGCAGACGCTCCTTTGTGTCTGCTGCTGCTTTGTTTAATGGCTGATGAGATGGAACTTTCCTGAGAGCGTGCCTTCTTTCGCAAAATTCCGACCGTGCTACGCTCTTCGAATGACCGCCTGCTGCCCGGTGTCCCTTCCCTCTTTATCTTCTTCTCTGTTTACGCGCGTACATTATTTCCTCCTATTTCGTAGTAAATTAGGAGAGGCGAAATCGAATTTTATATATATATATATATGTTATGGGAAGGAAGAAATGAGAGATGGAAGCTGGAGTTGGTTTGGTGGAGATTTCTTATTTCGAGAGCGCGGGATCATCTCCGCGCCGTGAAAGTTTTTGGTATTCCATCGAGGTGGATTGTTCCTCGTTGAACGAGAACGATGGCCGGCGATCGGCGTCTGGTACCCATCTACTCGACGAGTGGGCTCGAGCACCCACTTATAATAGCCTCTCTCACGCGATCTTGAATTTAACCTATCGATCAGGCCAGGAGTGGAGCGAGGATATTCGATCGCGCGGAATGCCTCGAAACGAGGCTCGATTCTTTCCCATCCTGCCAACCAAAAACTCCGAAGAATCCTTCATCCCTGCCAGCCGATTCTTCCCTTCTTTTCTTTCGCGTTCGCCAGCGATCCGAAAATCGTCGGAGGAAAAATGATGGAAATTCCACTTGAGAAACGTCTAATCCCGTTACTCGAGATCGAGAAACTATTTACGAGTGCAACAAAGTACAATTTCTTTGTAATTCGAAAGGGATATTCTTCTTTCACGCGATCCACGAAATAGGGTGTTGTTGCCGAGTCATCGGTCGTTCTAGCGGAACGAGCGTGATAATTGGTATTCATAGCGCGAGCGAGGTGGAAAAAAACGTGGACTTGTTGATTACGGAACGGCACGGGAGGCCGCAGTCGGTTAATTACATCGCGGTACGCATGGTTAATCGCGCGCACGTACGAGCGCACTGGCCGAAGCCGACCAAAATCTTTGTCGCTGTTTAATTAAGTCGCAAATTTACGGCCGTTAATAACTTAACGCGACTGTTGATCGTTTCATTGTTGACCAGCCGGCAAAACCGATACGGATTACCACGACGCACGTGCCACCTATATTCCTCTACAATTTCTCTTTCCAACCGAATATTGAAATACTCCGCGCGAAGGGGAAAACTTTTCACAACGAATACGTCGTACTTTGCTTCTCCGCCGAAACGTATCTTTTATTTCTTCTCTTCGAGAAGCGATCGTCTAGTAAAAAAAAAAAAAAAAAACAAAGTCGTATCGTATTTTGCCAGGATCGAATCGTTAAAAACTAGGGAGGAGGAAGAGACTGATTTTCTTGCGAAAAAATTAGGATCCCAAAGGGGATCGAGTTGAAGCGGAAGAAGCTTCGATATCTCCCTTTTATATATCTTTTCTTTTTTTACGCCTCTTCTTCCTGCCACCTTTTCCTCCGTCGGGCAGTCGGGTTAGTAGTTGATTCGAGAAGAGAAGAGCGAAGAGAGTGTACGTATCTGCTATTAGGACGAAAAAGAGAGGGAAAAAAGGAGGGAAAGAGAGAATGGAAGAAAGAGAAGAGAGAGAGAGAGAGAGGTGGCACGCGACACGGAGATAAGCGGTGTGTGGTGTGCCGTTGGCGTTCGGGCACATTCGGTTATGTTCGTGGATGGTCGGCGGTCGATAGAGCAAACACGGCCGCGCCCCAACCCCCCTTCGCGGAGGTGAGCGCACGTAGATGCGCGGGGCTAGCCGCCGGAGGGGATCAAAACCACTCCATCACGGAATATGTATCATAATTATTACAAGCGTTATGCCCTCGTGGGCCGAGTCGGCCGATACAGTCTCTTACTCTTACACCCAAATATAGTCGCAAATACGGTCGAGGCACAACGATTCGCCGAGAAAGAAGAATGGTAGGAAAACGTTGGAAAAATATCGTGTCGTTACGCGACTCGTTACGCTCGTATTTTTTGTAACCACGAGAAAAAAGAAAGATACCGTTCCGTCGTAAACGATACGGAAAAGATAATCCGACCATTCCCGCGATACGAGCGTATTTGATAGAAGCGTTCGTAGCGTGGCGACGCGAGCGAGCGAGATTCCAGTGGTATTATATTATCTCTAGTCAGCCGGGAAAGTTTGATACAGAGCGCTCTCGAACTTTCTGCGCGATTTCTGCAAAGTATTTCGCGCGTCTATCGCGTTAGTTACCATTGCATTGCAATGGGGAAACGATTCGACGGCAGATCGGAAGATAAATATTTCCAAAATTTTTCCCCTCTCGGACGCGAGAGATAATACTCGAGCGTTTATTTACTCGAGCGTGTTGGGAAAAAATCGAGGCGGTGAAAATAAACAGGATCTTCGGTATCCATCAGCATCACGCTGTGTTTCTCGCTGCGGTGGTAGTGGTTTCTTAGACGATTACGGCAGCGCCGACTTCAAAGCGTTAACCTCGCATTTTTCCATCCTCCGACTACTCGTTTTCGAGGTTGATCCTCGGCTTTCGCGTTTCGCCTTCGTTCTCATCGTAGGTCGGGGCCAAGCAGGCATGCGCGTTATGATTCGCTTCAACAGATTGCCAAGAAGATGCCGCGAACCGAGGTTGGCCTCTCAAAGAACCCCGATGAAACCATCCGTTGGTATCGCAGTCTTCTGTTTACCCTGGCAAAAAGAGTGGAAGATAGGGCGTAAAAAAAAAATAAAAAAGAGGAAAGAGAGAGGGAAGCGCGCGAGAGAGAGAGAGAGAGAAGGAGAGTGGAGAAACGTTAATGCTTGCTAGAGAGGGAGGAGGGGAGGACCGGGTAGGACGCAAATGGGATTGCCTCTCAAATTCCTCGAGGGCTCGTGCCAAGGACGAAGGAAGATCCGAACTCGGAGCGTTCCGTTTGTCCGCTCTTGATAAAAGTGCCTCCCAGCCGAGGAAATTGTCTCGGAAATTAATTCTTCGAAATTAATCCCTCCTTCGACTCCCCTCGTTCGACGAAACACGGTCGGAAAGCTAGGCCGAAAATTGGTCGCCAAACGTCCCATCCTTGGCTCCAACACCCAAATTTGAATATTTCTTTAAAGGGACCACGGAGCAGGAATCTCTAGAACGGATTTCCTTTTTTAACGGAATCGTCGGGCTGGAAATCGTTAAAGTCGAGGTGGGAGCAGCTGGGCATAGATCGTTATACGTGTCGAACGGGAGGATACGAGTGGAAAAAGTTAGCGGAAAGATTGTTATACGTTATTCGAAAACGGAAAGTCGAAACGTAACGAAGTTAACGGAGGTCGAAGCGCAAGCCTTGGAACGTATAGGCGAGAAAATTGGAGGGGGCGCGTTCGCTTTTCTCTTTAAGAGTCAAGTTTCCACGGCACGTACTCGCGGACGTAAATCCACGAGAGGGGAAGTCAAGATTCTCTCCGGTTTTTCTTCTCCCGTTTCTTTGCGAACGGATTCGTTCAAATTATTCTTTCGTTTTTCGCGTAACAGTTGTTTACAAAACAACTGATCTATACGCATCTAAGAGAAACTATAGAAACTATCTATAGAAGTAATCGCGTTGAATAATAAAAGCATAAATAAAATTTCAGTGAGGTTTAAATTCTTTAACAAGAAGCTCTCGTATCGTTCCTTTCGTCTGTCCTTGCGCAATTATATTTTACGCGACGAAATCCCATTCTATTATCCAGACGATAAGTTGGTTAAGCGGTAATTGGAAACCATCTAAGGTTTAATTTACGTTATCTCTGTGGGAATGAAAGTGTTTAGCAGTGTACGCGTGCTTATCGAGCGAAATAACGATCTTCCTTCTGCGCACGAGGGACTCGAGTGAAAATAATCTCCTCTGCCGTTGCGTTATAATTAGATCGAAATCTTGGCAATTGGCGCGATCCGGAATCGTTTCGATGAAAGTCGAAGCATGGTCGAAATTAGTTCCCTCCCTGGGAGGTGGCGCAGGTGCGGTCTCGCGATGCGGCCAACCGGTTGCGCGAGACACCGGAGCAGGCCAGGCGGAAGCGGCGGAGATGGAGAGTAAGCGTCACGACTTTTGTCTCGAGTTTCGGGCGAACGTCGATACGCCGGCCAGAGGGGAACGGAGGAAGGGATACGAGCGAATACAGGGGAGAATTTGACGCTTCTTTTTTTCCCTTCACCTGGTGATTCCGGGAGGAGGAAAATGGTGCGCGGCTGTTACTAACGGGCGCGGCCGCTCGTTTGCCTCTATTTATGTCGGCCGGTCGACACTGTGTTATCACGGGGAGAAAAGCGTGCGCGTGGAACGAGGAGCGGCGAAAGTGGATGTGCGTACACCATGGGGAGGAACCACACGGTGTTTGCACAGTCGCCGGCAAACATTGTAATCCGGTAACACTCCGAGGCTGCGAGGATTGGTGGAGAGAGGCGAGCGAGAGAGGGAAGAGTTGGGAGGAAAAGGAGCGCGGCGAGGGTGGTGGTGCGAATGCGGGGATGGATCACGTGCTACTTTGTGCACCGAGTGCCAGTCAGTCTGCGAATAAACGGACGAGTGAGCACATCCGGCTAAATCCGCTTCGAATTACGCGTTCAACATTAAAACGAATGCGACCTTTTTCATAATGGAATTACACGGAACAGAGACCAAACGCGTATCCTGTCCTCTTTTTTCCTTTCTTCTTTTAAAAACCACCATTCTTGTTTTTTCGCCGATCCGTGAATATTCACGCGTCCCCAAATACACACGTATATATATATTTTTCCTTGCATCGATCGAACGAGCGCAAATACGAACGGTTTTCGAGCGAGGGAAATTAGTTTGCCTCGTCTGATCAAACATTTATGATAATTCGTAGGATAGCATCGGATAGAAACGCGGAAACGAAACAATGGGTTGGCTTGGTATCGGTCGGCGTTTCGTATTCATCGACCGAAGGATGGAATGCAAAATTATACGAGCGAATTAATCCGTCGATCTCGAGCGTGAACGCTTGAAGCGAGACGTTTGCTTTTTCGCAATCCGCAAAGACGTATTTTTCGATTCGAAAAGGATACAGATTCCGTCTTGATTAGGATTGTCGACGTAATTAACGAGATCCGAAACGGGGAGATTCGAGAGCCGGCTGCTTGCTCTGACGCGCGAAACGAATGGCCCGTCGTAATCGCGGCCTAAACGTCCGACATTTGTTATCTTTAAACCGAGGGTGGAGGTAGGGATTGGAAGGGGATGGACCGGAAGAGGGTGGACGTTGGTTGAGAGATGGATTAGCGGAATGATCAGCGACACCTAATGGGAGGCGTACGTCCGCCCTTGCGCCGTATATCGTATTATTCCAACGCCTCTTATCCCTTCTTTCTTTCCTTCGTTCGGCGCTGAAGAAAAACAAAATTCGATCTCGACGGGTTCGTCGAAGATACGCGAAAGAATTTTCAGAGAAATTTGTTTTCACCTCGATCGTCACGTTGGAATCGAGAGATATTTCGTAAAGAAGAGAAAAGGAAGGGGAGAGAATGGTTTAGGGAGAAATAAGTTTATCGTATGGGGTCTTAATGTACTAAAGCGCTCACGAGTCGAGTCGAGGAGCAAGGTGCGACGCAAAGGAATGCGAAATTAAGGCAAACATTTTTTTTCCCTCTCTCTCTTTCCGCGGGCGCGTAGAGATATATCGCACGCTTTTTAATGAAACAAAGTGCACTTGTAGGGATATAGAAGGAGAGGGGGAGGTTTCTTTGAACGCAACGAAGGAAGATGTTTCTTCGAAATTATTCAACTTCCTCTTCCGTCAACCTCTTCTTTGTACCGAATCACAACTCCGTGAAACGTTCTATAACCAGGGAGAGGAGTCTTTTTTAAAATATATATATATATACCGATCGATCTTCGTTAATTGATACTTTGGAAGCGAGAGAGAGAGAGGGATTGGAACGAGAGGGCCGAGAAATTGAATTCGATATTCCGTATAACCTTTAACTACTCGTGGCGCGCTTTGGAGTCTTGCAGTTTCTCCGACTTTTCCCTTTTATCGCGATATTAAATATTAATAAAACGAGGTCTCCCGTTCAAGCGGTGTAACTCGTTTCGATCAGTTCGATACCATCCCGTCTCTCCGCTCGATGTTGCTCGACCCATTTCCTTATCGAGTCCTCCCCGTTGCGTCCTTATCGTTTCGAATCGATCTTGCCACGCGTTTAACGGAAACCTCGTTGACAAGTTTGCCATTGATAGTGGGTGTGACGAGATGCGCGATCCGATCGTTGCGAATACGTGGATCAAAGGTCGACAAGCTCGCGACGAGTTTGCATCGATAATCAGCTCGCCACAGATTTCCAGTTAATTTACGTATACCCAGACTGGACGTGGATGGAAACGCGGCTCGATCACCGTAATTTCCCGTTTATTCGGGGAGAGGAAGATAATTCGATATCTCCAGCCGTCTCCTTCGATCCGTCCCTTAATTCCACGAATCGTCCGCGCTTTCTCGCCTCCCCACGGATGGATGGGAAGCCTCGGTTTCCCCCCACACGGGATTATCGGTTTATCGTAAAACTCGTACCCAGCGTTGCGCGTGCCTTCCGTCATGAGAATCGGCAAAAGCGGTTTCTCGCCAAAAGTTTCGGACGATCTTATTCTAGTTTTAATCCATCCATCTTTAAGATATCGCGAATAATCCAATCCGTATCTTTTCTTTAAAGTCACGATAACGCGGAGACTCGGTGTGGAAATTAATAAAATAGTACGGGATTAACACGGAGCGCAACGCATAAAATTTTCACGAGGGGGAAATCATCGATCGAATAACCTTTTCGAATTCGTGGAAGGGAAGAGAATCGTTTTTATCGGAGTTGCACGGTGCCTGCATCGGTTGAAAGGATTTTAAACACGCCTTCCTTTCCGCCCTAAACTTTCCCTCGACCACGATCCCGCTTCCTTTCTTTTTTTTCCCAGGGATGCTGCATTATCCGGGAAGAGGACGATTTCGGGGTTGGATAGGGAGGGTGGAAAAATCCGATTATCGAACAAGGCCGAATGCAATCGGTATAACAAGTCTGCGCACGTTGGCTAGGAAAAGCAGACGCGGCGATATAACTCGACTCTCTCGATGCTTCACCCCCTCCTTCACCAGGAGTGTCTTATTAATTTATGCAAACGTCGGCTAAATTTTGTCGCTGCTCTCCCTTTCTTTCTTCGTCTCTCGAGTTTTTTTTAATTCAAATTCGATTTTTTCCTTATTTTATATTTTATAGAAGAGTCGATGGAAGAAAGATGTTCGTTGGAGGATGGTCGACAGATTTTATTCCCTTTCCTTTCCTTTCTTTCGCGAAGAGAAAGGAACGAGAATCTCACTGGATGGTATTAGCCAGGGAATTTTCTATTTCAGATTCCGCGAATCCACTTTATCTTAAACTTGGTAATTCCGCCACCCTTCCAAACAATTCACCATCGCGATCTTTCATTCTCACGGGTGTTCCACGGCTTCTCCCTTCCCCTCTCCTCTCGTTCGATCCTCGTCGATGCCCAAACTCGTTCACGTTTCTCCTTTCCTTTTTACCCGCGGAAACAGGGAAAAGAAATAAAGAACGGAGACGAGAAGTTATCGTGGTTGTCACGAAACGAATAAAACACGAGAGGAAGGTGTTATTTAACGAGGCACGGGTGGAAATATTGCGGGGAGGGGATGAAGTTTAAAGTAGGTGGAAATTCTCAGTCCCTAAAAATATAACGGAAAGGTTTAAGGGAGGAAGGAAAAAAAAAATACATTCCCTCCTCTTCTCCCTGGGGGCACCGTCGAGACTGACGCGTAACTCGTGCACTTTCCGCAACGACGGTGCACAAATACGTTTTAAAATTAGTACGCGTACTTGGCTGCACCTGCGTTTATACTCGGACACTTGGCAAACACACTCGACCCATTAGCGTTTCTCCTCCTCCTGTGTTCGACGGAGTTCTTCTTGGAGGAAAAGAAGAAATTATATCAGAAAGGAAAAGGATTTGTATCAGGCGAACAACCTCGTAATTGAATCACGCTCGGGGCAAGTAAGGCGTGAAACGCGGCTTGCGTCGTGGCGCTGGTCTCGTTTGCTCGAGAAAGGAGGGGGGAGTCCCTTGGAAAATGTATCGCGTCGCGAGGAAGGAAGAGAAATTTGGCGAAACTTTTCGAGGGCGAGCATCGACGCGTCACCGATCGAAATTTCCGAACCCCTTCCTCTCGCCGTTTTCAAACCGAGCTAATTGCACGAAGCGAGATTTAAAACCCGTTTCACGATATCCGTGTCAATTTTCCATCGTCGCGCGTCGTTGCACCTTTTCGTATTTATCCGTGTTTCGCCTCTCTCTCTCTCTCTCCCTTTCTATATTTGACTTTCCGCTTTCCGTCCATTCGTTTGCCGTGTTCATCCTTCCGTCGAAAATGCGGATCGAATGGGGAAGGGGTGGGAGGGGGAGTATCGATAACCGAGGGGAGGACAGGAAATTACGGGAACAGAGCGGCGATAAAGTCAGAGATCGAGATGGAAGAGAGAGAGTTGGATGAAAGGGCGGTTGTACAAATCGAATCGCTTTTACGGCACTCGAACCCTCGCGTATTCCTCCTCGTCGACGCTCCAAGGACCAAGTTCTCTCTCTCTCTGCATTCCGGTTTCCTTCCCGCGTCGTTTGTCGCCGTAATTACGATGGTTGCGAGAAGAAGAGGATGGTTTGGAGAAAGAAGCGCGATTTAAAATTCTCGGTGACGCCATTCACCTGGATCCCGTGTTTACGAAATTTATGAATGCCCTCTCTTCTATTCGGAGATCTCAAGGATAAAAGAAAAACCATCAATCTCGGCGACCCAGATCTGGTCACGAGGAGGAGCAGGGAGGACGAGGAGAGGGGACGAGAATCTTTGGGAGGCGTTTATGAGCGAACTGTTCTCAAACTGTTTCGTAAGAAAGATAAATAGACGCTTTTGATAAAACTTGCTCGACACCGAAGCGAGCGCATTGAATTTCATTATTAAACGAGTTTTGATTTATCGTCTCGTTGCAATTCGCCTCCCGGATTAACCCGCCTCCGCTCCGAAACCATTCAGATTCGTTTATCGCGATTCTCTTCACGAACGAGTGCGTCCCGATATTATCGGCCAGATTAAAACGGACGGGTTTCGATATTTCGAAATACGGGCAAGCTCTTTCCACCGACCGACTTTCAAAATATTTTTCCACAGTTATCGAATAAACCGCGACGGGTAGATACCGCCAGCTTATCCCGACATCTGGTTACAGCTTCACTCCCCTTTAGCGCTAAATACTCCTCTCTTACGCCGAAAAACGTCCCGATTCCCAATACAAAATTCCAACTTTCGCTCGAACCACGCGGGCGATCGCGTGGAGGGGGCACGAGAGTTGGGCGGCGAATTTGCGTCGCGTTGCGCAATCGCCACGCGGCCACGCGTTGCGTCGCGACGCGTTGAAAACTCGCGTCATTTCGATCGATCGTTTCCGAATCATTGGCATCGCTCGCTTCTCATTTCCGCCCCGTTCTTCCTACTTTCCTCTTTAATTTCCACCTTCTCGCCAACCTTTATTCGCGTTCCTCGCTGTTTCTCCTTCGCTCGTCGCCTTCCTTATTTTCCACGGCTCGTTCGATCGGGTCCTCGAATCTCGAGAAACGCGAGTTACTTGGAGATACGGATCGGTCGGGAAAGAGTAATCGCGGCGGACGGAATGGTGGCGGATAATTAGACGGTCGGGAATTTTCGGGCGGGTCGTAGATGGCGCGATGGTCGATTAGAACGGGAAACTCGAGGCTATTGGTTTACCGTGAACAAAGGGAACGGGATTCCACGCGAACCTCGTATCAGGCCGTTAGTTACGTTGTCTTAAAAATTACTCTGCCCGATGCTCTGGGGTCGGAAGAGGTTGTGCGATCCGAGCTTACGATTTACCGTTGGTAATTACCAAAATTACTGCTCGCCCTAACCACTGTAATTATCCTCCTAATTCTCGGTAATCGCCGCGCCGATTATCGAACGTTCGAGTCCCGAGGATCGGGTGAAAAAGCTCGACCGATCTCTTTTTTATTCTGCAATTTCGCATTCATTCGTTTATTACTACTTCGAGTAGAAAATCGGAAGAAGAAGCTGCGAGAGTTTTCGAACGAAGAAGGCTCTTCTTTCTTTTTTTTCAACGCTAATCGCGATCGAAAACGAGTGGATCGAGCTCGGTTCGCGGAAAATGGGAGAAAGATTTTCGACTTTCTTACGTATTTATCGCGAAGAATATCATGGACGTCGGGACTCGAACGGCGCCAATTGGCACGTCGCCCCTTTCCTCGCCTCCCCCTCTTCTTCTTTTCGTCCCTCGAAGGAATTCGAGCCGTGTACTTATCCGTCGCTTGTTCGTCGCAACTGCAGGAACGAGCAAGGATCGAGTTCCCCCGATTCGCGAGTTTTATGGTTCTCTCGTCGGATCGGCGGAAAAAATTTTGGAGGAAATAACCACGTTGGTCGTTGGAAATTGATACACCAAGTTGACGAGCGACATAATTTCCACGCGAGGAGGGAAAAACAATTTTATCGTCGCGTCAATTACGCGCTTTTTTTCTCCTTTTTTCAACTTTACATTGAAATCGGGTCTCGAAATTGGCCGACGTCGACCTATTTTATCGTTCGTCACATCCCTGAATAATCACTTAAACGAGCATCGTGGTAAAACAACGGTTGGCGCGTTGGTTCGTTCATAACGAGCAACCGGTTGGATAAATTTAAGATTTTATTTCCCACCCGCGCGGTAGACGGAAACGAGTGGACGATGAAGGATTCGTTAAAATTATATTTCGATCGTTGAATTGGGGACAGGTTGAAAGGAAAGAAGAAGAGGAGAAATCAAGAGCGGGGGAAGCGTAATGAGAGGAAGGGCGCGAGGGAATCGATATTTATAGAGTTAGGCGAGTGGTTTCGGTTTTAGCGTAGTTGGCGAGCACCGCAGCGAATCGCTCGACTCGAATTTAATATCGTGGGTCTTCCAATTTGGACGGAACGCCGTAAAACGATCCGGCCGAAACGTTTCGGCTTAATTCTCCCGGAATTTCTATCAACTTTTCCTCTACAGCGAGAGGAGAGAAAGAAAGAGTGGGGGCGCAAGAAACCGCCGAACGATCGTCTCGAATGCACCGAATAATTGCGCTCGTTTACATTTTTAATCGCTCGTTTCTGCGTTTCTCCGACGTATTCAGGGGAGGAAGAGGAGGTTAGCCCCCACGGAGATTCGTTCCAGTATTCTTATTCCTCCCTTCATTCCCTCGCACGCACGATCCTCCGCAATTTCTAATCTATTTCGCACGATTCGTCCCTCTCCGACATTATTCGTCGAACGCTTCGTTCTCTTCTCCAGATTTTCCTACGCGTACTCCTTGGCGAAATCTCCCGCTACTCTCCTCGATCTATTTCTTTCGCGAGGAAAGATGATCGATCGTAAGAATTGCTCCCCTTGCTCGAAAGGACGCTCGCTCCGCGATTAAATCACGCCAGGATCGAAATTTCTCTTTAAAAAAGAGAATGAGCGGAAGAAGAAGAATCTTGTTCTCGTCGTCCAAGATGTTACGTCGGTTGGAAAGTTTTTTTTTTTTCAAATGGGAACGATTATCGCGGAACGACTGCCGCAGAGCGAGGGAGGGAGAGAGGAACCGTACTGGAAGGGCACTGGAAGGGAAGAGAGAAAAAAATGACGGGATGGAAAACGAGGTTGATACATTTTCACGAGGGAGAAGGGAAAGGTCCTTTTAAAGGATCTCTGAAAGCACGAATAAATCACGTCCCACGGGCTCTCCCCTCGTTGGACTGGTATCGGCGGGGGTGGAAGCGGGGACACGGTACGCGCGTGGTAGCGGGTGTGTCAAAAATAATGGCCGATGTCTGTCGAGCGAGGCAATGTCGGGTACACCGCTGGGGAAATAAAAAAAAAGGAGGAAATAAAACGAAAAAAAGCGAGCCAAGCTTTCCATAAGCGAATCGTTCTTTGCCATGTTGTCGCGTCTCTCGAAACGGATCGTCGAACGAGGATTGAACGGCGATTCGTTATCGCGCGATTTGGACACGCGATCGCTTCGAGAAGAAGATTCGAGGATCGTTCGAAACTCGTCGTCGTTGGGAATTATATCGTTATCGAAAATCGAGATTGGATCGTTCGTCGAAGGAGAGAGGTGGAGGGTGGGAAGTTCGGCAAATTTAGCGTTCCTTTTCTCGATTCCGCTGCGACACCCTCTTTCGCCACGCGCGAGTAAAACGAAACGCGAGAGGTTGTTCGAAACAGTGCCCCCTTCCTCCCCTCTTATTCGAGGCGAAAGATGTCACGTTTTCTCGGCAGGGAACGCGTTGCACGTTGATTTTCCAGCCGGCGACGTCAGGGACACGGTCGAGGTCGGTATTCGTATTCGACGAATACCCGATATCGTACGTTCGACGCAGCGAAACGTATCGAATCGTTTGTTAACATGTCGATACCGTTAAAGTCGAAAATTGCGATCGATCGAATGGCCGGGAAATATAGATTGATAAAAAGAATTCGAGTCGAGTCGGGTATACGATTTATAGGGGATAATATTCCTCGGGTTGGAGGGAGCGTCGAATTTGTAATAATCGCGAGGAGTACAAGGTGGAATATTACGGATGGAGTTGGAAAGTTATCGGGAGGAATTTCAGACGCGAGCAGCGAGAGGGTTGGAATTGCGGGATTATTTTATTAAAAGGTCGTAAATTCGCGCGGGCCGTGGAAAAATGGCGTGGCGCGGGCGAAATTGTGATCGCGTCACCTGCATGCACCGTGCACGAAATTGATGCTCGACGTCGGATCGACGCCGCGATAACATTTGCATGCGCCACGTGGATCCGCGCGTGAACGGACGCAAACGTAACTAAAATAACAAAGTTTATGCGCCAACATTTTCCAACGCCGCCGCGATAAATTGTTCTATTAAAAAGTTAACGTCGAGCGGATAAACCGACTCTTCTCGCCCCCTCTCTCCCTCGTTTCCCTATTTTTCACTCCAAACCTTGTTCCACCGATCATCCTCCTTTTTCCCCCGAATACCTTTCTCCTATAAAACGAAATAAAAAAAAGGGGAAAAAACTCGCGCTCAAGAGGAGGGGAGGGGGTCGATCCGAGAAAACGCAGATCCCGTTTTCCCATACTTGGAACAGCTCGATGGATCCTCGATAAACCGATGCTCGCGTTTAACCCGATAAATTGCCGGTAATTTGCCGCCTTTCGATAAACGGCCTCCACGTGCAAATCGCTCGTGAAGATTAGCGGAATCGGCCGCGAGAAAACGCCACCGCCAACGACCATCGCGTATACCTTTCTCGTATATCGATAGCGATTCCGAACCGTGAACCGGATATTTATCGCATCGCGCGCCAAGATAAAGGAACGTGCGAAATACCACGTGCCGTGCGCGATAACGTTCATTATCCGTTCCCGTTTCGACCGATAGTCGATCCATCCTGCCCGGAACTCGTCCACAATCTCTCTCTCTTTCTCCTCTTTCCACCATCGATCGAACCGTAACACCGTCTTCGCTCGACCGACGATCATCCGAAAGCTTGGATTTTTCCGAGAGAAGCGAAGGGAACACGGAGGAATATATCTCGAAATTAATTCGATAACGCAGAGAGAATAATGGCGATATATCGAAAAATGTACACGCACACGCGTGCGTTTCGCGAATCTGGATGTTGTGAACGATGTATAAATGATATTTGGTCTATCGCGAATCTATGTTATCGGTTTACGTGGCATCTGGATAATGTCTGAAAACGTTGGTGTCACGTACAGGCGCGTTAGAAGCACGTCGTCGCACACGGCCTACATTCGACTTCCGAACTTGTATACGCCTCTCTGCACCGCTTATCGCATCCTGTCGTTGTTAAATAACCATTTTAACACCTTTCCTCTCTCTCACTCTCTCTTAAACGCGTCGAGTCTTCGTCGCTTACCGCGAGATCGTTCCACTTTTTTTTTATAAAAGACGCTGCACGATACGAACCTTTTATTCCGCTGTTTCCATTCAGGGAAACGTTCGATATTACGCGTCCGTAAGCCGCGATAACTTTCGACTTCACGAGCGACACGAGTTATCGATCGTTGCATCGATTCGGAGCGTGCGGCAAGTCCGTGGAAAATGCTCGAGCTATAAAGTAATCTGACAAAAATGGAAGCGATTTCACATTCGTCTGTCACTCTATTCGAATACTGTTTCCAACTTTACTCGAAGCGCGGTGGATACAGGGAAGAGTCGTACGTATCGTCGTCGATCGCGGATCGAATCGACGAGCGAGCGCGATGATATTACTGACCACGGAAATAACGAACAGGTCAACCGAGGCCGTATCCAGTATCGACGCTTGGCGTTCATTTACATCGTAATGACGGCAAAGTGTGAGTGGCGTCAGGCGCACGATAACTCGGCGTTGAGCGGGTGACGGGAACCCTCTCCTCCCCGTACGCGAAGGGTGGAGTCGGGTCGAGGGGCGGGAACAGCGATTTCGCGGTTCGCTAAACAAATTATCGCATTTCGATAACGAGGCCACTGGTATAAAGGGGTGATCGGCTGGCTCGAACTCGAATCGCGCCAAAAACTCGCGAGCGTTCCACAGAAATAATAGCTGAGATGTTTGGAACGAGTCGAAGAACGTCGTCAGCTGTTGGTGGAAAAAAGTTTCGCGGAAGAAATGCGGATCCGATTGATTAATTTGAAAGGAAACGTCTATCTTCGCATTTCCAGTTTTGTTTCTTCCACGTCGCGTATATTACGTATCGAAACCTCGATGCATTCTAACGTGTCGATATAAGGTAAATAATTGTACGTACTCGAATAAACTAGACGTACTATAGATAGATTTCGAAAATATTTCAATCTTAAATTGCAATCGTAATTTGCAATAATAAATGAAAATAATTTTTACGAGCTTGAATATTCGTACAGCTCTTCTATTACGTGTAGCGTGTGGTGTCAGAATCGTCAACAAAGCGTTTGAAATGGAGATGGGCGGTCCTAGCGAGGACCCCTCTTGCCCCTGTGCCGTCCCGCGACACTTTTTTTGCACCAGTGGACGGTACGTAAGTGCTCGCACGCGTTACCAGGCACGAACGTCGGTGCTATCGATGCAGTATGAAAAGAGCAAAAAAAGAAGTGGATCGCGGATAATTGGCATAAGTTTTGTTTCACTTGGCGGCAGCTAGAGGGCATGTTGAAATACTGGAAGGAATAAGAGCTGTAGCCGGGGTCCCTGTTTTATTTGACGCGTTGCGACAAGTACGCGCGCACCTAGTCGCACCGAAAACGTAGGCCGTGCACCCAGACGAAATATACGTATGTGTATACGTATATAACGCGAGGATTTTATATTGATCGCGCGCGAGGTACGGTCGCACCGTATATGGTGCAAATACACGGAGAACGTAATCGATGTATCGACGTGTCCCGATGTTGAACTGCTAATTAATTACACACGGTTAATACCTTGCGCGTGCGACGGAAGTGAGTTGCGCGTCATCGATGCCCCGAGCACGCCACGTTCCTGGCAACGACCCCTTACCCGGGCCAACTGCCGGTGCAGTGACGTTGCGGCGTGACGTCACCGAGTGCATCTGTGACGTCAACAGGGTGCGGATCGCCGGAGTGGGGGCGAATCTCGTACAGGTGAAACATTTTACGAATCGGGTCAAGTCGCTTAAGCTCTCCTGCCTTTTTTCCTCGCTCACCTTTTATCTCTCTCCTCCACAGATTTTATCGTCCCAACGTCTATATTTTTTTTTCTTTTTTTCCTTCTTTCTTTCTTTCCTTCTTTTTTCCTTTCCTTAACGTACCGTCGCGATTTCGTTTACCGATCTGTTACCGTTCGTCCGCGCGAATCAAACGATTGGTTTCCGGTGAACAAATATTTCGCGTCGGCATCCGGGCACAATAACCGAGCAAACCCCTTCTCCCTTTGGTTTCTCAGATTCCTAGCTCTCGAAACCGGAGAAAACCTTTGATCTGGTTGACCTCGAGCCGTCCAAAGGGAAGTGCGGGTCCGCGCGTTTATTGGGAATAAAAATATCCAAGTACGAGATAAATTGAACGAGTCGCTATAAAGTGAGAAGAATGAAACGATTTCCTTCTTATAAGGAGCGAATCCTATCGTACGCGATGCGAACGAGATAACTATTCTCCTCGATATTTGTATACAATCTACTCGATCTGGATATACGTATGAATATAGAAATTTCGAGTCCGGGATGAAAATATTTCTATCTTTCTATTTTTTTTTTTTTTCACTTCGACGTACATTTGCCTTAAAACAATAACACATTCATCTCGATTCCCTCGCGTCACCTTTTTCCTCTCCCTTCTCGTCCTCCCATGTTTTTTCTAGACACGCTTCGAGTTTTTCTTCCATTTTCTTTCGGTCGTATTTCCATCGCAATCATCGTTTCGCTTTCTCATTTTTCTTTCCTTTTCTTTCCTTTTCTTCCTTTCTTTTTTTTTTCTTTCTCTCTTGGAATCAATAACGATGCCTAACCGGGGCTGCTAGAGCGGGTCAAGTGGCCATCCGCGGTTGTAAAGCCTGGATGCTTGGGTGCGCCGAATGCTGGGTAATATTAGCGAGCTAGTTTCGGCTAGACTCGTGCGAGGAATTGGCGAGTCAGCTCATCGGGATCGCGCTTTGTTCCGGTTCGGTTGGCTCGACGCGTACCGGAGAGCCATCCACCGTTGCATTCTCGGCTTAGACGAGTCGCACTCTATCTTGTCCGCCCGTTTACCGCTTACCCTCCCTATTCGTTCCCTATCGTTGAACCGCTTTAAGCCGGGAATTCATTGCTCCTCCGCCACGCGACTCCCTAACTCCTTTCCCCTTCCTTCCTTCCTTCGTTCCGTCAAGTTTAACGAAATCAATTTTCCCGTATCTCTCGTTTCATAGCTTCGCTTCTTGCGTACGATCCCTGTTCCTCGACTTTCGTTCGAAGGCATATCCGTGCACGCACAGACGAGAGCAAGAAAGCAGCAAGGACCGACCTACGTCGTGACGTACCGGTTTTTGGCCGCGCGATCCCTGCCGCGTAATTGTTTCACCTCGCCTGCTGTTGTACACCGTGTTTCGTATTTGCACGTTAAACGCTTCGACGTTGCCTGGCTCGGGCCGTCCTTTTTACTTGCCACGACTTTCAAGGCGGAAGCGTTAACGCTCTCTTACTCTTTTAACCGATTACGATCCCTTCTCTCTCGATCGTTGCTGTCATTACGACGTGAACGAAGAGTCTCGAACGAAGGAAGCGTTTAAGGATCGCGAATTTAACCGAGCGGAGAGTAGGGCAGCGGCGTGACGTCATCGGCAGGGAGGAAGGCACGGGCGAGTGGAAGGTGGTTTGAGGTCGATCTGCCGTTGACGTAATACGCAGTTTGAAGAAGGGATACGAGGAGGAGGCGTATGGGACACGGCTGGGTGTCGAGCATCGGTATCGACCGACGCAGCGGCGGTGTATGGGCGCTGGGCCACGGAGGCGTTAAAAATCGGCCGATTCGATCGGTCCTCGATCGTCCCCGAATAATACAGAGCGTTCCGCCGAGAGACGTCTCTCTCGTTAATCACGCGAGTCCCGTTGACTTTTAATAAATTAGCGGCGAGGGGTTAAGGGTGGATAATGAATCACAACAATGGCTCGCGCGGCTAATGAATTATCTTAGCTCCTCCTCCCTGCTCCGCCGCCTCTCCTTCTCCTTCGACAACAAGAACATCGGCGCCTCTTCCATCATTTCGGTCTGGCGGGGTGGTTGGAATCGGCGCCCGACCGCGTCCATGAAAAATTGCAGGTGCAGCTGACGACGCGTTAAAGCCTTATTAATTACGTCCGACCAAACTCTCTCTCTCTCTCTTCCACCCAGACATTTTTCAACCGCGACCGTTCCCTCCTTCTTTTCTCCAGAACGACGTCTCCGTTGAAAAGAATGGTCGCCGAACCGAGATAAGACGAAACCCACAGGTGATCACCCGCAAAAATTAGCTGGATGACACGGTTGAAAATCGAGAATGGTATATCGGGGAGAGAAAGCGGGGTTAGAAAAATTATTCGTGAGCCGAGGGGGCTGGATTACGTAATTACGGAACAACGAGATCGCCTCGCTTGGCTACCGCGCCGCCAGAAGCGGTGTATCGGTGTATTAATTAAAAATTGAATTTTTTCCGCTGACTCGGCTGGCACGACGCCGGGCGAAAAGCCCGGGGACCGAGTGTCAGGCAACTCGATGCATCGAGTGCCGTTACGTAACTCGATCGGTTAACATCCACCACCGACCCTTCCCTCCTTCCTTTCTTCCTTCTTTCACGACTTTCGTTCCTCGCGCTATCGATCCCGTGACCCGACGCCGAGAGAGCCCCCGCGTTTTTTCGCGCTCCAGGTGAGAAGACCGAGTCGAGGATTCGGCAATTATCCTTGCGATTGGTGTAAATTTAATTAGAATTAGGACGAAGGGGGCGATTCAAATTTTGTTTCGCGATCTAAAAGCGACGGACACGTTCGCGAACGCGATCAAAAGTTATCTAATTACGGAAAGAAGCGAGCAACGATCCCTCGGAGGGATTCGCGGAGATGAAAAGAAGCGAAAAAGTTTTGAAAACTCCCCCCAGTAGCGGTAGTAGTAGTAGTTTTCTTCTTGAAATAATACGAGTTTAGCGAAGAGTCGAGCGGTATTTTCTCCTAATCTTACACGTGTCTTTGGTCCGTGTCCGCCGCGAACACGAATCGTCGTCTCGGGATTGGGAAATCGAAGGTGGAGGTGGAGTCGGTTTCTCACGGGTCGGTCGGGAGATCGACTTGGCTCGGCTTCGGTTATCTCCGATGGGCGAATAATTAAGGATACCCCGTCCGAAACGTGACGGGGTTCACTTGCTTAATTTACACGTGGATAGGGCGACTACAAGGGGGATTCGAATTGGACGGCTTTGTAATCCCATCGGGAAATCTAATCGGGGAAAGTAAATATCCAGCTTAAGGGCACGAGTGTCGGGCAAACTTGAACTCGGGATAGAAGCCGTCCGTGGTTGTCTGTCGGCCGCGATATAAATTTCCCCGTCGGTGATTCTTCACTCGCGAACTTGCGAATTTCCAACACCGCGACTTTATCGACCGAACGAGCCGAGTTATCGACCGCGCGAGTTCGATGAACGGGCACCGCCGAATTCCTGCGTCGCTTTTTCGCACGAGAAACCAACCAAGGTACACACGCTCGAGTTGATTCGATATTAAAGATAGACGGAGGGGTCAAAGGCTGTTGAGCCATACGCTTACCTTTGCGCAACAACGTAATAACGTAATAATAGCTCGATGCGAGAAATTACTGAACTAAGATTTCTTTCACTTTCTATTCACTCGCGTGTATATATATATATATCGTTTTCCTTTCGTCGGAGGATTTCGGTTGACCCACGCGATATCTTCTCCGCGCACGTCCATTCCACTGTACTTCGATTAAGCGCATGTTTAATTTACTCGATGTAAGTTTCGATCGGAGAAAATTGGGAAATTTAACGCGATTAACACGAAGCCGAGAATAAGCGGCGATCGATCCGCAACGAATGTAACGGAGAATTTCAGGGTTTGTTATTTAATTTAACCAGAGCCCGTAACGATTATTTGTTATATTTAACGCGATTCCGTGTGGGGCGCGAGGTTGTTTTAATGCGAGCGAAATGGGGACGGAGGGGATCTAGGGAATTGTGGGAGAGATAGAGGAAACTAGATTAACATACTTGGAGGTTATCGTTGGTATTATCTCGGCGGTTATTGGAACGCAGCGAACGATATCTCTCCACCGTTTCGTCGTTCGTTGAAAACGCATGGAAAACGTATCAGCTGCGCGATATGGGGCGCGGCAGGTGTATCGAAGATCGGCCGGCTGGTTTGTATAACTGCGAGCGAGATTGATCTCGGTTGTCGCTATTAATAATTCCGGCTGGTGCCACGCTACGAATAGAATCCGTTATTATTGATAATGCGCGCTCCTCCACTGATTATTTATCGCTTCCTCCAGATCTTTGCTGATCGCTAATCGAGATCGGTTAAAATAATCAGTGTCAGATTTATTAATAATTTATCAAATTTTCAATTCGTCCAGTTCCAACTTGTTCTTAATAGTTTAGCTAAAAAAACGTTTATATATTTTTTACCCCATCGTCTATTCGAGATCGGTTAAAATACACTCGGGTCAAATTTATTAATAATTTATATTTTCAAAATTTATTTGGTCCAATTCGAACTCATTCGGATTCTTAATAGATCTAGGTAAAGAAACGATATATATATATTTTTTATCCGATCGTTTCTTCGAGATCGGTTAAAATACACTCGGGTCAAATTTATTAATAATATTCAAAATTCAATTGGTCCAATTTGAACTGATTTTAATAGGATTTTTAATAAATCTAGGTAAAGAAACGATATATATATTTATATATTTTTCACCGATCGTCTGTTCGTGATCGGTTAAAATAATCGTGTCAAATTTATTAATAATTTTCAAATTTCAATTGGTCCAATTCGAACTCATTTGGATTCTTAATAAATGTAGGTAAAGAAACGATACATATATTTATATATCTTTCATCCGATCGTTTCTTCGAGATCGGTTAAAATACACTCAGGTCAAATTTATTAATAATTTACATTTTCAAATTTCAATTGAATAAGAACTTGTTCTTGATCATCTAATGAAAGAAATGTTTGTATATTTATGTATTTTTCATCGATCGTCTGTTCGAGATCGGTTAAAATAATCGTGTCAAATTTATTAATAATTTTCAAATTTCTATTGGTTCAATTCGAACTCGCTGGAATTCTTAATCATTTAACTAAAAAAACGATATATTTATGTTTCTCATCCGATTCGAAATCGGATCCAATTCGAACTCGTTCGGATTCTTAATAGGTAAAGAAACGTTTATATCCATTTTCTCTCTTTTGAGAGGGAAGAATTTTGGACGCGCGACAGGAAGGAGAAAGGTATCGCGAAAATTGGTGGAAAATCAGGCGAGGCGAGAATTATCGCGATTCCGATAGGAATATCTCGCAGCTGGTTTCGCCAAACTTTTCACCGATAAAGGTCTCGCTCTTCCAAGAGCGGCGGCTACTTTTCTCGTTGCTCGAAAACTGTACGCCCGGATCGAGCATTCTCGAGACGCGAGAGCTACACCTTCCGCGCTCGTGCCTTCGACCAACTCGGGCCGAGCGCCGACCTTGTTATCCAAAGTCGCGGAGAGATAGAGACCGAACAGCGAGTGGAAAAACTTTGAAGCGAAAACGAGGATAAGTTGGGCGGCGTGCCGCCCTTTTATTCTCCGTTTCCGGGGAAAACGAGCGCGATTAAAGCAGCCCGCGCTCGAGATAGATCCCGAGATCCCCTCAGATCCCCTCGGTTTATCCTTCCAAACGTCTCGCAAATGCCTCCGCTCGATCGATCCGATCGTTCGCGCTCCGATTAAACCCGACACTTTTTCCCTTCCTCTTTTTTCCTTTTCCTTTTCAAAAAAATAAAAGCAGAGGGCCTATTCTCCTCCTTCCCAGCCTATTCGCGCATAGAACAACGATATAGATTTTGATAAATCTTGTTTCTTTGTGCGCAAAGAATCGAAATGTAAAAGTCTTACGCGTTAATTCGCGTGTGAAATCACTTCAACTTGGCAGTTTCTTCTCTGAGAGCCTATTCTCCTCCTTCCCATTCATATCTTAATTGATTATTTTCGTTCGAATATTTTGAAGAAAATTATTCTCCTTGGTCGCGTGGATATATCCGATCCAGAGGTTATTTCACGATGCTCGTTCAAAGAGATCTGCCGGCTGGGACGCGGATTCGAGAAATTCTGCTCGGTTCTTCACGGAACATAAGCCAAATCCCTCGATGGCCTTAATTATCGGATAAAAGTAGCGCTCCGGAATTATTATCGGTGTCGTCGTAAACTGTACAACGAAAAGCATTTTTCATCTTCGAGAGCGAATGCCACTCTCGAGAGGAAGAAGAAGGGATTTTCGAGCCAGCACACGATCCGGATCCGCACGTTTTCTACAACTTGAAATCATTTCACGCGCAATATTTTATCTTATCTTTACATACAAAGACACAAAATTTATATTTCACGAAACAATCACCAAAATGCATTCACGATTTGTTTCATTCTTTTATCACGTAATTATTCTTATTTTCGCCTTCTTATTCGTCCTCGCTTTCCCTGTCGTTAATCTCTTTACGAATAGAAGTAATTTCATCGTTCGACCAATCCAATCATCTCGAACTCGAATTTCCTCTCGCCGTATTCCGTGCTTAGAAAATTGAAAAACTTTGAGAATAATGTTTCTATCGGCACGATTGTCAAACTAACGCCAAAGATCCGTGATTTATCGATACATCATTCTCACGAGATTCCAAAAGGTATTCTGAAAGAGTCGAGCACAAATAAAATCGAGTGAGCATTTCTCTCGACGGACGGAAAGCGACGATCACTCGTCGTTGGAAATTGTCGGGATGATCTGACAGCAGCAGCAGCGGTATCGAAACTAGGAGCAAAGCGGACGACGCGGATCGGTTTCGTCGGGCGCGAATTAAACTTAGATTCGGACGCGGGGCGTGGAAAATTGGAAACTCGCGGCTTTAAAATTTTCCCGGACATTTATTCGCCACCGGGGATGGATAATAACGCCGCCCCCGTTCCGTCCACCCGCGCCACGTATCACCATTCATATATGACGCGTTAATAACGTCGAGATAATTTCACCGTCCACGTATTTCACCGGCGGATGAATGGATCGTTTCACGCGTCACGGGTCAAATTCTCCCTCTCTATTCCCCTCTCCGTTTCTCTCCTTTCTTCCTCGATAAAGCGGCCGTTTGGAGCGAAATAGGGAAGTACGCGTCTCTTCCTTCCTTCCCTCGAAAAACCAACGGAACGAGGAGGCGAACTCTGGCCAACCCCGTTCCTTCTTTTTCCCTTTCTTTCTTTTCGCCTCGTTGATACGACTTCTTCGACTTCTTCTCCTCTCCACGATCCGCGAACGTGTTTCGAATCGAGGAAATCGACTCCGCTCCGATTAGAATCCAGGATCATCCGCGAAGGAGGGAGGGGAAAAAATGTAAATCTGAAGGAAGAGGATAGTTTGGTCGATTTTCGCGACGAGGGGAAACTTTGCTAGCCAGCATGAATCTTCTCTTTTTTTCTCCCATTGATACGATTAATGGCTCGAAATCGGGATTCTTCGGTCGATTCGACGTGTTTGCGCGTGATTTTTACGAGATATTAAAGAGGAGAGGAGGGAAAAGGCAGAAGAAAATTCGAGATGGAATCTGTGGCTAGTTTTTCCCCATCCAGTATTCATTTACCATCCCGCTAGAGTAAAAGGGAGTTACATTTGCATGGAAATTTTTCTCGAGTTCCAGAGAGGGAGAGAGACATATCCCATTTTTCGCGCCGAAGAAAAGAGATTAGAGCGTTTAATCCGTGAAAGTTTCGTCGCTAAAAGGGGAAAATTATCGCGGACACGAGCGATACTCCCTTTTTCGAAAACCTCGGTAATCCTCCTTTTGAAAGCACTCTTTCGTCTCTGCTCGATCTCGGTCGATGCACAACATCGAGCACGTCGACGAATCGGATGCCGAAAAACCCTCCCTTCGTTAACGCCGAAATTTCTCCTCTACCTTTCTCTTTCTTTCTTTCTTTCCGTTTTCACTTTTTCCAAGTCGCTTTTCGCTCGGCAGAGAAAAAAATATTTGCAAGATGATAATTGACGGGCCAAGTTCTCGCTCGAATCTCGCGAAAATTTGGCGAGTGGTAAAAAAGATCGGGGGGAGAAAGGGGATTTAACTCTGGCGGGAGGAAACGCAAATAGGCAACGTCGAATCGAGGGAGGGAATAATTCCCCGCGAAGAGAGAGGAGAAAAATTTCTCACAGATCTCGGGGGGAGGGAAGTCGAATTTCCACCTCTTTTTCCCCTTTTCTTTCTCTTCCTCAAATCGCTTTCCAACAGAAAATCGCGCGGCGGCCGCATTATCCGCGGCGATTGTTCGCTGGTAAACACTCGAGCGAGCGAGGTAAAAGTACAAACCCCTTTTGATACTACTCACTTTCACCCCGCGCGGGAGGATATTTACGAGGAGTAACGTGTCGAGGCGATTTCGATATTTTATTTCTCATCTTTCGAATCCTTTGTTATTCCTTTATTATCGTGCGGTATACAGAAGAGAGAGAGAGAAATGGCGCATCGCATCGATCGACGAAAGAAGAAGGATAGGGGAAACTGAAGGTACGAAGATAAATTAATACCGTGGAATTTGTGGGAGTTGGAGGGAAACTCGTGGTCGAGCCAGTTCACTCCGTCCTACTCTTTCCCTTTCCTTCCCCCGTTCCAAACTCGGTCTCCGTGGAATCCAGCGACGAAGCCCTTCCGAATCGAATTGCAGCCAAGTTGGAGCGAGAGAGACGCGGGTATCGTGTCCGTATCCATGTCCCGTGCACGCTTCCAGTTGCACGCTTTCCTCGCCCTCGATAACTTTGCTTTTCATTAGACTGATTAATAAAGCTTGTTATCCTAGGTACGCGTTAATCGGGTGGAAAGTGGATTGGCACGGGATTGGCGATAGATACTTTAACCACGTACGCGCGAGAACGAGAAGTTGCCGCGACGGCGAAAAAGAAAGGAGGAAAGATCGAGATAAAAAAAGGGAGGAACGCGTTACGATCGTACGGGGACGAATTCATGGCCGCGAAAGGAGAAGGAAAGAAAAAAGAAAAACGAATTCTTTCCACGAATTCCACCGGTTAATTCCATCGATAGTGGCTCCCCGCGGCTCACTTTGAAATTAAATTTCCGAGGAATTATCTTTCGCACCGAGCCGACGATAATTCGATCGCCGTCGAGTCGCCTTTTCACGCCACGTATTTCACGCGTAAACGACGAGTACAGATACGCGAGTGAGGAGGGATATTCATTACGATGGGACGTGTAAAGCATCGACGTCTGCCCAATTTTACGCTCTCGATATATACGATGGGAGCTAATAAACGAAATTAGCGGGTATAAATGGTGGAGATATTTATTAATCTGCGCGCATTATTGGACGGGATGTGGGTTTATGCGCGTCGCGCCACATAACGTCGGGTAACGGGTTCCGGTGCAGTTTCATGGTTATTTCACTGAACTGCGCGTCGCGGCTGCGCGGTGGTCGCACTTTTCTCAGTAGCACATGGGTCGAGCAGCGAGACGCGCACACGTAGCCACGCGAAATCCTCGGACTCGACGAGGAGGAGCAGGCCGTTCATTTGCATTTCACCGGTCTTCGTTGGCCTCGAGCTCCATTTCCGCCCACGTCAACCGTCCAAACGAAACGTTCATTCAAGCCGTCGTCTCCCTCTTTCCTCCTCGCCCTTTTTCCTTCCTTCCGCTCTCCGATAATTTTTCCAACGTTCTCGACCTTCGATTCGACTCCAGTCCGGATCGATGTCCGCGGGATTACCTTTCCATCTACCGCAAACGAGATAAGTGGCGCGAAATTCCGTATCGATTATTCTTTTCCTCGGCGATTGTATTTTTTTTGTTTATCGCGTAACAGGGACGAGACGATGTCCCGCGAGGAGGAAAGGAGGGGAGAATTAGCGGAGTTGGACCGAAATCCTTCGGACGTGGCCTAGGGCGGTTGGTATCGGGCTGGTACCGTCCGGTGGGACATCGATTTCCCGGCGAGCACGATTCGATGCTCGTGCACGAGCCCCACACATCGAACGTACGCGCCACGAGGACCGGTGATGCGCATTATTAGGCGAGCGTGTATTCGAGGCACGGCGCGTTGTTCGCAGTTACGTGTACTGGACGGATGGATTTATTTAAAATTAGAATTGCTCCGTTATTCCTCGATTTCCCGGATAATGCCTTTTTTTACCATCGATCTTCTCGAATCTGGAGCTGATCATATTTTTTTTTTCGAAATATCGCTCATTATCGATTCCTGGTGAACGGTCACGGTCGATCGAACGAACAGTCTATTTGCCATCGTGGCATCCGCGTGAAATGCGTTTTCGCCCGTTTTACGCCGCTTAATACCATGGGTTGGGAACGTACGCGAGAATAGCATGCTCGAATGCGAAAAGAACAAAGGGAGGAACTCGCGCCGGAGTTTCTCGAGTGAGGCGGGAACGATTAAATCGAAGCGCGACCGGACCAGGTTTTTCCAAACGTCGACGAGTGCTCTCGCTGCAATCGTTGGCCCATCATGGACACTTTTCGCGGGATGAACGAGGGCGGGAGAGGGACGATTAGAATTTGGACTCGGCACTTTTTCCAAGGACCTCTGCTTCGAGGATATCCGGATTTTACGATTCTTCCATCCAACGATTCTATGATTAATGGGGGAAAGGGATTCGATAGATATCCTCGAATAGATTAGAGCAGCTCGAATCTTTTCGACGTCACCCTTTCGACGATATCCTGCGCAGTCGAATCGATAAATAGGACGATATCGCTTCGATTCCGTTCGCCACGCGTTACACACGAAAGTGTGCCTACATTTGAAAGTCAGATTCGCGTGGAGGATCGCGTGCAGGAAGAAACTCGGTCGAAGCGGAAAATTTCGATTCGGGTATCGATCGCAACAAGTCGAACGATCCGAGAGAATCGGCCATCTTAGGCGACTCGCGACGTCTCGAAGAGCGCGCCAACATCCTCCCCTTGGCCGCCTGTTTCCGCCGACCCCGAAACGGCTCGGTCACGCGATCGTTCTTACGGGGAATTTTCCACGCTGTAAATTGCAAAAGTTTCCTCGCATCCCGGACTCGACTGAACCGTTCCTTCTTGTTTCAGATCCCGGCGCTCTCCCTGCATCCGAGCGGGCCCACTCCAGGGGTAAGTTTCCCTTCAGATAAAAAAGAGATCCCAAATAAAAAGTAACGATTCTATTATTGCTCGCGCTCGGATCGATGCGGCAATTCGACAACATTTATTTACGTTTGATCTTGTAAGCGTTCAGTTTTCATCACTGAATTAGATCGGACTATATTTTCGGCGTTAGTTCGATAGTCCAAGTTTTGTAAGCACGATTTTTATCGAATAACGAAGTTATTTCTATCCGTTAAGACGGTAGGAGGAAGGGAAAATAGAGAGAGAGAGAGAGAGCACGTTATCGGGATCGTAAGATCGTAAGGATCCTTGCACCTTGGTAATTATTTTATTTTCAAAATATCGCGCTATACGGACTTTAATATTCGACAAACTTGCTTTCTTTTTATACGTAAAGATATTAGAATGTAAAAATTTCATAATTAATTCGTGCGTGAAATCGTTTCGCATAAGAAATTTACTGGAAATCGTGCGAAGTTGTTGGTTCGGCCGAGCGTAAAAGCGTTATTATACGACATATATAACAATAACGTTTTTTAACCTCGATTTTCCCCAAACTCCTTTTGTCTCTGTTTCCCAGGAACTCGTATTTTCTTTTTCGCGGGAACGGGGAGAGAGCAGGGATACAGTCGGAGGTTGAACAAAGATACGGTACGGTACGAGTGTATAAATTTATGATGTTTGCATATGCATGAACGCAACGTTTTTCCTTTTTTCCCTTTACGAGTTCGTTTCTCCGCACACCGTTAGATGCCGCACTCGCGAAACGACGCCTACGCTCGTACGTTATTCAGGATTCGCTGCATTGGACGGAATCGACCGTTTAGGATAAACTTTTCTTCCCCTCCCTCCGTTAGGGAATGGTGGCGCTCGATCGAAAACGCGCGCGTTATTCGATCACTCGTCCCGGACAAAAGTGTCAGAGACTTCCTTCCATATCGTCCCCCCCTTTTCGCGCCTCGACTCGCGAACGTCGACTCTCCGCCGTTGAAATCGTTGGTGCTCGAGAACGCGAAACTTTTTACCGTTTACGCTTGCTCGAGGACGCGAGTCGAGCGGACGAACGTGCAAGGCGACGGGAGTCTCCACGTGCCGCGAGAACGAGAGCGATCCGTAGCCGGGCTGCGCTACGAGATGGGGGAGAACGGTCGTAGAAGAATTCGTTGAAGGGGGGTAGAGGATCCTGGGAAGAAAGAGAGGGAGAGATCAGAAGGACGGAGGAAAAAATAAAGAGACGAAAAGAGAGCGGCGGGGCACCTCGGAAAGTCGTTACGAGGTTGGATGCCGCCCTTCCGCCCGATCAATATTGCGTTGGTGGGGCCGAGGCAGGGAGAAGCGAGGGGGCGGCGGGGCGAGTGGAGGGGGAGAGAGTGCGCGCGCGGAGTTGTTTGGTGGGGGCGTTGGCGGCGTTCGTGGGAGAGAGGCGACACTGTCATGGCGCCGCGCACCACCGCCAGCCGAGCGGTCCAACGTCGTCCAACCGCTACTCCCTGACGGGCCGCGACCGTCGCTCTTCTCTTCGCCGTTTCTTTTCTCTTTTCCTCCCCGACGCGTACGATCTCTCGCGCGCGCGCGAATCCGGACGCGGTGGACAGGTGGACGGATGACGGCGACGGTGGAAAGTTGACGTGGGCGAACGGACGAGGAGGAGAGGAGAGCGCGCGCGATCCTCCGCCGAGAGTGTTTCGCGAGGAGTGGAGATTACGCGGATATCGTCCCGGTACGACGCTGTGTTGCTGCGAGCGGTGGTGGAGTCATCGGTATCGACCTCGAAACTCGGTGGGACGAAGAGTCGAGGATCTCGCGGGGCGTTGAATCGATCGCGTCGGTAATAACCTCCTCCCAAGGCGAGCGGGGAGCGAGGCGGCGGAGTTTGGCGATCGGCGAAGAAGGGAGCGAGCGAATGTTGGGAATTGGTGGACAGCAGCGAGGTGAATCGATGGTGCAGGGGAGATGGTGACACGACAACGGTGGTCGCGGTCGGCTCGTTGGGTGGTAGCACGCGCGGTGTCGCGGCGCGATGCGTCACGTGACTGAGGACTGAAGGTGGGTAGGAGGAACGGGCGAGCGACTGTCCAGTGGGGAGCCGAGCGATCTTCCGGCGAGGAGCGGATCGCGGAGGAAGGATAAACGCGGAGGAAGGATAAAAATAAGAGGTGGCGGTTGGATCGTCGGATGGGCCATCGCCGGATCGCGTCGGCAATCGAGGGAGAGATGTCCTAGCGAAGGCAGGGATCGCGCGTGTCCAACCCGATACGATCCCCTTCCCCTCCCCTTCCCCGGACGCGCTTCCTCCGTGGCCGGATCGACGCGTGAAAAAGAAAGGAAAGGAGGAAGAGAAAGAGAAACGGCGACACGTGCGCGTCGCTTCCTCCTTCCGCGCTCTTTCGGAATTCGTCTCGATACGCGCTTTCTCCGTCCCCTTTCCTCGTTCGTCGCACACACGCGGCTCCGCCTTAAACCGTTCGCCACCTCTGTGCATACGCGTACGCGTATCCCGGAGACGAGCAAGATTCCGAATCCAGCCGCCAAGTCCACCAAAGTCCTTGATCCCGTTGGGCGATCCTGGCCCCACCCGTGTGCGAAGGAACCACACCCCGGCCAGAAAAGGAACGGAGGATACAGATTTACCGGGCGTCTCCTCCTGGTAAGCTTTCTCTCACCTCCGCTCGTTGTCTCTTTTCTTCTCTCTCTCTCTCTGTTCTATCGTTTTCCATCGCTCGATAAACGAGAAAAGGCAGGAAAAAAGGAGCGTTCTCGCCGCGCTCGGTCGCCCTGTTTCTATCCGCACGTACACAGTTCCCTCCTCTCCTCTGCTCTCCGCTGAATCGAATGGCGCACATGGCCCGGTTCCACGCTGGACTGTGGGAGTCGCGCGCGGGTTAAGGTTCCGGTTTCGGGTTTAAGGGTCGGCGGACGAAATCCCCTCCCCTCGATCCAATTCGATCGCCGTTTCCTCGATCGGCCTTGACTCGACGGCGAGTCGCTGCTTCTTCCTTGGAAAGTTTTCCAGGGATTAAAGGGGAGAAGGCGTGATCGAGAGCGGAAGCGGATCGATCGGGTCGATGTTGCGGAATAGCTCGCTTGATTTCATCGCTCCTTTGATGTATCGAGGCAGGAAACGCAGGAACGGCGCGTTCACGGTTCGCTGGATCGAGGCAACCACGCGCAAAACCTCGCCCCATCCCTCGCAAACTCGCCGGCTATCAATTTCCTATCTAATTTGCGCCCACCGTCCCATCTTTACGAGGCTTATTCGCGAGATGCTGTCCCTCTTGGACAATTTCCCTAAATTTGTAATGGCGATTTGTTACGCCGACGAATTTTTAATTATGTACGCTCGCCAAGTATTTCTCCCGAAAGAGTCGTAACCTTCTCTCTCCGTACGCGCGAATACATCGAGTCGAGCTGATATCGATCGAAATTGCCTCGTCGAGCTTCCTTCCTTTTTTCTTTCCGTCTCGACACGACTCTGAAAAATCCTTCTTCCTCGATCGAAACGTGGCCTTTCCTCGAAATCCACCCCCGAGACGAGGAGGAGGCTATCCCTGGAGTGTCGGCTCGAAATTGGCGGCCGAGAGATCGTATTCCCGATTCCTTGGCAAGCACGCGATCCCTTCCCTCTCGATCCGGGTTTCGTAAGGGCGAAAGTTGAAGGTCTTTTGCCTATCCTCCGCACGCTATGCGCCAGGTGGATAGATATGAAGCGCGTTCTGGAGATAACCTTGGTCCGAGTCGCAATTTCGATCGGGGTAAATTTCAGTTGGAGCGTGTTCTCGCGATGAAAGGGGAGACCGCCATCGAAGGCCGATTGCGCGTGGACGTGCAGATTTATCCGGGTTAACGGGAACGCGTCGCTTTATGGAAAATCGATTCTCATAAAACCTTCAATCGCGCGCAACCCGACCGCGCGTGCTTCGAACTCGATCGAACGCGGCGTTGAATTAAAAATCCAGCCAACGAGGAATCGAGCTGGATCCTTTGTCCATTCTCTCTCCGTCGTTACTCGAAACTTGGCCAGCGAGACGTAAGTTCTCTTTCTTACCAGCCTCGATGGCCTGCGCTCAAACTCTCGACACCGTTCCTTGCTAGAGATATGGCCGATTCACTACGTCGACTTGACGCGACGCTCGAAACGGAGTGCAGTAATTCGGAGGGAAAAGCCCCTCTTCGAGATCTTCGACTCGAAAGTGGTTGATCCGAAAGGAGCGCGCATATCGACCGACCTTGTGACCGAGTCGCGAAACCGATGAATAAGTGAACGAGGTTCCAGGAACGGTGCGGTGAAAACTTGATGAGACGACTTTGGATCCGTTCCACATTCGGTCCATCGGACCCCTCTCGAGATCTCACGAAGCTCCGACGATGGATTGGAATCGCGAGAAATACCAGGGGAGGGGGGAGAAATCGCGCAAGGTTTGGAATGGAAGACGGTGGAATGGTCGGTGGACGGGGGATGACCGCAAAAGTTTCAGTTATTTCGGGTATCGTTTCGTCGGGATGCCTGTTCGGCTGGTCGCGCGTTTCGGTATTCCGCCGGCAATTTTGCGGTCGACTGCAGGCGACGAGGCCACGCGCTTCTACGCAAAGCGTTTTCTTTCCTTTTCTCTCTCTCTCTCTCTCATCGTTTTAATTAAACTCGCTCGCGGGGAAGGAACATTAGCGCGCTATCCACCTTTCCTCTCCCTTCTCTCGTCGCAGGAGATATCGACTCGCCTCTGCATCTTCGAAACGGCGTTCAGAAAGAAAGAAGAAAGGGTATTTTAGCGCGAGGAAAGTATCGCGAGGATGGCAACGATTTCCCGTCGTTATCCGGCAGGAATCGAGCCACGAACCTGGGTGGCGTGCATCGCGCCATAACCAGGGACTGGTTTCAACTATGCCATTTTTATAGTTCGACGAAACGTATACACGTATTTGTGTGTCGAATGTGGGGGCAGAGATTAGGATGTAGGTCAGTGTGACAATAGCGGTTCCAGGGAGAATTCGTTCTGTTTTCAAGGAGCGTCGAACGTATCCGAAATTCCATCGAATATAAAAATGGCGATCGCGAATCCAGCGAAACAGGATCAAATACGTCGCGTGTCGAGTCGAACGGTCGGTCCTTCTGGACGAATTGCGCGGGAATAAAAATCGAGACGTTGATCGAGGAAGAGGAGGAACGGCGTTTCCTCGGGCGGAGAGCTTAAACGTTTTGCACTTTAAAATCCACTTCTTCCTTTTTCCCTTCAGCTTCATTTCCCTCGACGAGTAATCCTCTTGTTACGAACGAAACGATCCGTTCGTCGATCGATCGAAAGAGTTCGCGAAAATCGAAAAATGCTGCGACTTTGTTCCTCGTGATTCAGTCGCGATAGTTGGAATACAACCGGAGGAAAGAAACTCTCGATCGAAGTACGGTTCCAAATTTTTCTCTTCCAAAAGAAAAGAGTGCAAACATCGGCGCGATAAAAATAACGAAAGCGTTTTCGACGACCTCGGTTTCGTTTCCTTCCTTTTTACGCGTGGAATTCTATCGCCACTGCAGTTCGGCGAGGGAACCTTGGCGGTAATAATTAACGTGCTCATCACAGCGGCGCGAGGACACGGATCTCGCGGCGGATGGACGGCCGCTGAAAGGCCGCTGAAAGGCTCGACGTTGACGCGAGCAGAGATCCTCGAACCGACCATCTCCCCTTTCCCTTTTCTCTCGCGAAGAATCAAAGCTTCTTTGGGATAGCGTGGCCCAGCGTAGGATAGGAAGGAAGAGAGCGGTCGCGATCGATAAAACGTACGCGACGTTTCAATTTCTCGAAGGTGGGGGCAGAGGTAGCGGGTGATGCGAATCAGATTGAGAAGGGGAAATTTGGACGGTGGCGCGAATTTTGTAATTGGATCGATGTCACGGGGGAAACTTTGTACATTCGGACGCAATTTCGAATGGCAATCGTCGCGGAAAATTTTCATCGAATCCGAGCGTCCTCTCTCTTTTTCCGAATTGCGACGCGTCGAGAATACATTTCAAGCGGAACGCCTGACGTGTGTAACGATATTGATATAAAATCGATAAAAGTTGGAAGGAGAAATCTTTTAAAAAGTTTGACGAAAACGAGGAGAGAAATGCTATTATAAATCCGGGAGATTTCGATCGACGATGCGACGGAGGGGGAGGATGAAAGAAGAGAGGGAATCCCAGAGGCTCGGCGCTAATAACCGTGGAACACGAGTTGTGATGCGTAGGAATTGCGCGGTGGTCGACACCGTTGTTCCTCCTCCTCCTTCTCCCCTTCCTTTTCCCCCGATCCTCATCATCGACGAGGACGTCTGATCGGTGAAAACGGTTCATCGAAAGCGACGAAGAATATCGGTGCGCGAAAATCGCGAATTCGATCGAAAACGAGATTACAATCAAGCTCTCTCTCTCTCTGTGTGTGTGAAATTTTCGATTCGATCGGGATTGATAATCGAGGCGGGTTCAAAGGGGACGGTTGACAATCATCCCTCTGTTCCGAGACTCGACTCGACTCGATCCCCCTCCTTCCCTGAGGAATCGAGCCGATCCCTTCGGTGTCTCCGGCGGTGCATCCGAGCACGTATTTCGCTAATCGATTCGATCCGCGTCGGGCGGAATTTCAATCGAGGGCGCGATCGTGGAATTCCACTTGGGCCGAAATACGTGTAATAAAGGGAGGCGTTTCGTCTCCTCTTTTTTCTTGCAGGTGATGACAGTGGCACGCCGCGGAGGCTAAGGTGGTGGGGGTGTCGCGGCGGGTGAAGAAGTGGCGAGGCTCGTGGAAATTGGGGCCGGGAACGGACGATCCGGGCAGCGGTAGTGGTGGCGGAACGGCAGGGGTAAGTGTTCTGCGCCATTTTCCACCATCGAATTAATTGTTTCACAAGCTTTTTTTACGCCAGCTATTTTCCTTTTCTAATTTTTTAATTATCAGGTTGGGAAGAAAGTTGTTTCTCACTCGAATTTCATTCAAATCTAACGCGCCCTGACTCGAGCGAAACTTTATTAATCGAAATAAAGACCAATCAAGTTTTGTTATTCCGGTTGAATAAAATTTTCTGCAACTCGTAGAATAGGAAAATCAGGAAAACTAATTCGGGAATGAAGTTAATGACACGTTTTCACGAAAAATGCGCTTTAAAATTATGCACAAAGTTGATGATTTGATTTAACACCGACTTAATCGAAAATAGAACTTTCACTACAACTTAACGCAGGTCTGTAATTATTCTAAATTAACTCGAAATTTCACCTAAAATTAACGAATTCGATCATCATTTGTTAAAATCCAATATTATTTTATCAAAATAAAATTTATTATCAATAATTCTTTCAAATTTTTATATATATAACTCATCGAAAACTGTAATTTTATATAATAATTTTAAAATTGTCGGATTTTGCAAGCCGACCATTCGAGACGATTTTCTCGAACAGCTAACTCACCACGAATTTTACTCGAGATGCATTCACTTATTGTTCTTCTTTTTCCCCCCTCCCTCTATCGAATCGAATAGAAACAAAACTTTGAAAATAACATTCTTATTATTATCCAACCGAGTATCAATCTCGAACCAAGCTGATCGATATATAAGCTGGCTTTACAAGATCATACGATATTGTGAAAAAAATCAAATGAATACCAAAATCCAAGTGGCTGTGAGAGTCAAAGGGCTGAAATCGAAATGGTGAGGAGAAGAAAAGCGATGGAGATTAGATGGAATTAAGTAGCCTCGGCCGAAACGTGCAGTTACACACGCGCGCCGGAACAGGCGGTACAATTTATTCGATTTAATTGAAATACAAACGGAGAGCACCGTCTCGCTTTTCCCGTTGTTAACACGACGCTTTCGAGCGCTCTAAAATTTAACTCACGTTCGTAAAGTATTCTTAAAGTATTGCTGTGTGATATTTATCGTACAAATAAAATTAAATCGATTAATCATTATTATCCACTTTACAATAATGCTTATTAATTATATTCGGCGAAGCATTCTCCTTTGCGCAACTCGACACTCGGCGTAATTCTCAATTACATATCCGCTGCTTTTCCCGCTCGACGAACATGTTTCTTTTCCTGATTAATCGCCTCGAGATTTGCGTTTGATTCCTCGTTTCGTCGAACGTGTTCATCGTCAATTTCGAACGAAGAAGAGAGGAAGCATTCGATCCGACAAATTCTTTCTGATTTACAGGTACTATGGGAGCGGGGGTATGGGGGGCGGAGGAGGGCTGCAAGCCACGGACCTCCGGCGAAGGCTCGAGTCCACGAGGTGTTCGGGAACCACGACTCGTCGTCCCCAGAGTCCTCCTCGTTCCTTAAGGCGCGATGACCAGGAAGAAAGGTATTACATAATTTTATAAATTTTAACAAATCAATCTATATCGAAGATATAACGTTTTTCTTTAAACTATATAAATTTTTGATTTATAAATTCGTTTATAGAAATGATACAAAGTTGAGGCTTTATTTTAATTAAATTCATAGTAGTTTGTAAAATTAAATTTAATCTAATTTAAAATTAATTTATAAATTTATTTATTATTCCTCTTCCTCCCACGTTTCCTGCTCGCGTCGGAAATAAATAATAATTTTGGAAACGATGTCTCTAATTCTCTAACCCTTGTTCGATCGTGGTTTTCGCGGCAGAGTCGAGCTGCAAGCGACTCTCGCCTCCGGTCAGCCCACGTGTACAGGTTGGCGGCCGTGCAGACGACAGGACGGGAGGAAGGAGGATGGAGAAGGGAAAGGAGGGTGGAGGAGGTGGTGGAACGGCGGATCCGGCGTAATCGGTTCCGCGCGCGGGCCGAGGATCTTTGGCACGGATCAGGATGGGAGAAAGGAAGGAAGGAGCGGGAAGAGGCATCGGCTTCGATGGCGTCGAGGGGATTTGCGGTGGATCGCGGACGTGGCAACGAGGACCCTCCTCCTCGGCATCGTGCTTTTCGTTACGCCAGGTACGTGTTTCTTCCAAATCTAAACTTTCTTATTCCTCTCTTCCTCTTTGTTTCCACCCCGATTAACGTGAAGGGGGTCTGTAATCTCAGCTAAATGATAATCTGGCCGATACGTGGATCCATTTCTCGGATGGATTTTCCATCCGTACCTCTTCCTCTTCTAATCACGATGGAAGGAGCCGAGACGAGGATGTGAAAATGGCAAAGGAGAGAAGAAAGAGTCTATCTTCGGACCGATGAATACGAAAAATCGGGTCGCATTTAAACGAATAAAAAGGCAACAATGCGTGCTCGTTCCAAACGTTGTTTCCCCTCCTCCTTTTTTTTTAATTCGCGAACACCACCCCCATCCCCCTTTCGACGCTCGTTAGTTTCATCGGCGAAAACAATTTCATTAAAAACTCTGGTCCTGGAAAACTCGCATCCTGCTAATGACGCGCGTATGGGAACGTTACGAATCGATGCGATCAAAGCTCCATCTTCTTTCCACGGGGATAAACGTTTGAATCGAGAATCTGAATCAATTGGATTCGAATCGATCTTCCGAAGCGAGGCTCGGAGTGAGATTTTTCGGAGAATCAATTTTCTAAACAGGAGTAATGAGGTTTAAGAGAAAGTTTGGTAAAGTCGTTCCAACTTAATTTCTTTATTTCCCAATTCTAAAATTTCCCTCAGGCCAGTCTACACGAACGGTTCGAATCTTTGCTAAATAACGAGTGGTGTTAAGAATTTCTGGTTCGTCCCAATGTCATTCAATGTTCATTTTCACCGGGTTTGTTTATATAAATCGAGCTCGTCGGGGAAAAAATTCGGAAAAGCGGGGATCTCGGTTGGAGGAGGAAGCCGCGGCGTTTCGATGGCGATTAAATTCCTCCTCGAGATTGCCGGGATTCTGGGGGAGGTCGGGGCACGGCATATGGTCGCTATAAATTACGCGTTGCTTCGAGGCATCCGCTCGCCAACGATCGCGCTTTCCGAACCCGGCCCAGATGGCGAGCGACGAAACTCGTGCCGCTGTCTTCTCTTCTTCCTCCTCCTCCTCCTCCTCTTCATCGAGGGTACGTTGCCCTTGTGCCTAAAGGTCCGTTCCACGCGGAGACGAAAGACGAGCGCGCGATCGATCCAGCAGCCTGGTTGGAAAAAAAAAGTTGGGCCGCGGTTTCGTGCCGCCTCTCTGTCTCTCTCTCCCTCCGCTCGACAATTTCGCTGCCCGATAAACCCCCACGCTGCTGGGTCAAAGCTGAGGCCGTTCACCCACTTGCCCGATATATATATATATATATATATATATACCCCGCTTAACCGAGAACACCGTCCAATTACGCTAAATAATTAAAATCTATATATATATATATATATATACTGGAAGCGAAAGTTAGTCTCCGGGAGAATGCTCGTTAACCCGCGGTTAATTGCTTCTTCCGCGTCATCCCAACTGACGACGTCGTCGTCGCGCGATTAACTCGCGATACGTGTTGGCTTGCGATCGAATGGATCCTCCTCTCGTTTCACGGTTCGCCGGTGACTGAGAATTTTAGGACGAGAGCGGGTCCGACGAGAGCGGCGACGTATCTCGTTACGCGCGAAGAGAGAGGGAGGAGATGGATGCGCGGCGGATATTCGAATCCATTGCTTCCAGCGCCCTCTCTCTCGCGAGTTCTCGTTTCGCTGTTTCGACCACCTTCCCGTGCGTTTCCCCTTGTCCCGCGTGGAAAGGACTCTTTCGATCGATCGATACGCTCCTTTTCTCGTTTGCGTCGAAGATCCTTTCTCCTTTCGTTTATCGTCGATGCACGCATCGATGTGCGATAGGATAAGGCGCGAAGGTGGGTTTCGATCGAAGCGAAACGCGCGTGGTTGAAAGATTGGTCGGCGAAATAAAAGATGTTGGAAATGGAAATATGTTTCAGGTCTGTGCAACCAGGACGCGGTGCACATTACGGCGATCCTCGGGGAGAGCGTTGTCTTCAACTGTCACGTAGAGTTCCCCGGTGAGCACCCAGTGCCCTACGTTCTCCAATGGGAGAAGAAGGTAGGAGATGCGGTACGATATCGGACGATACCCTCTGCTCTCTATATCCGTGAGTTAAATACGTGGGCCCCACTCGACGCTCGCCACCGATACTCCCCGCGTTCCGCCATCACCGCCTCGCCTCTACGATTCTCCCGCACCTCTCGCGCGTCTCTCGTTCTCGCATTCCTCCTCTCACTTCGACTCATCATCGATTTTTCTTCCGCGCTCTTCTTGTCGCGCCTCCTCCGCGATCGTCGTCCGCCGTAGCCGTCCAAACTTTGTCGAGGCTCGCTTTCTTTCTCCCCTCCCTCGCGTCGAAAGGACGGGGAAGCGGAGGAGCGCGGAGGGAGGAGCGCTGTCGCCGCTTTGTCGCGTGGAGCGCGGTGATAGAAGAAACGGGAGACGGCGACGGGAAGTGGGGCCCCGTGAGCACACATTACGTATCTTGCAGCATATCGCAGTGATTGTCGATGATTATTTTGAATTGTCTTACGTATATATATATAAATATACATACATATATATACATATATCGTTTAATTACGCTTACGTTTTTCTCCTGTTTTTCTTTTCGTTCCGTTCGCGTTGGTATTCCCCGATTTTGGCATTTCGAACGACGGCGAACGGGACGCGCCTCTCGTTCCCAACTCGATCGGGATACCCGCTCAAAGTAGTGGTATTTTCGATTTTAAATATATATATATATACAACGTTCCTTCTTTTCTCGTATATATTGTATATTACGTTCGATATGACATTATTATTATATTTTTCTTTTCACTCGATATACTATATTATGTGTATATCTGATCCGGACTGGAGAGGGCAGAGAACGTTTTTCTACGACGTCGAAATTCGACGACGAGAACAACAACAACAACTACAACAACTACAACTACAGCTACAACTATAACAACAACGACAACAATAATTAATAACGACCAATTCATTCGACCACATCCGTTCTCTCAACCACCTATAACGTATCCCACTACGTACATATCTCTCTCTCTCTCTCTCATTATTCGCACTTCCAATCCCGTCAATCATCCGCGATACGATTGGAGCGTCGAGGCGCGCGTCTCCAAACGATCCATCTTTTCGAGTCGATCGCGCCGAAACAGTTGATTGCGCCGTTTCGAGAGAGAAAGAGAAACCTCCCCTTTCCAACTCTTCTCTCTCTCTCTCTCTCTCTCTTCGCTCTCACCGTCAATCTCTTCCGATCTCTCACCGAAAATACCGCATTACGCCCCCCTCTCCTCCCACACTCGATTTCGAGCTGGTAGAGGTAGACGACAAGGGGGGCGATGCGACTCCCCCCCTTCCTCCTCTCGAAGGCGGGGAAATGGGGAAAAGTTCACGTCTCTGTCTCTCTAACATCTGGTGCTTTTGCATGGAGAACCGCGAGGAACCGCGAGCGGGCCTCCCTTCCTCTTCGAAGAAGGCTCGCGCGCGATGCATGACCTCGTTATCTGATAAACGTGCCGCAGGAACGAATTCTAGCATCCTCGTTGGAAAAAGAGAAACGATAACTGAACGGGGCGAGGCAGGTTGCTGAGCACACCTTGCATGCCGTAGTATTTTCCGCCTAGAAACTTGTCTCTCCCCCGCCTGTTGTTTCTCTGGAGAGAGACCCTCTTCTCCTTTCTCTCAGACTCTCGGGCAGAAGGGAGAACGGACGATTATTAACCCGGCTCGATTACCGGACGGTTTAGAGAAACGCATTAACCCTCGATTCAATATTGACAGGGGGCAAACCCTGCGCGTCCATCCTCCGTGTAATTAATTAACGGGATCGATCGACAATACGACGATGATTGGGGCGCTGGCCGTTCGAATAAATAAAATAAATTCGAAAGCTTTCGAAAGGGTGAGCTCGAGAGGCGAGCTCGAGGGAGTCGCGGCCGATTCGTCGCGACTAATTAACGAGCGAGGGGGCGAAAAGTATCGCGGGTAGGGGCGAATTGGAAATTCGAAATGGGGGAGTCTTGTTTCCTACTTTTTTTTTTTTTACGCGAGCTGGATATAAATCTGCGGCTGACACGCTAATTTCTCTTCTCTCTCTCTCTCGATGCGAACCCCTCTCGTGATTCGTGACCAAAAGTTGGAGCGCGCTTGTTTCGAAACAAAGGGGAAGGGGAGGGGTTACGGTGCGTGGAGTCGTTAAAAGGACGCAGAGATCGTGGCTCGCGATCGTGCAACCACGTACGCGTGTTGCGCCTTCTATTCGCTCTTTGCCGATTCTCTCGGTATTCCGGTTGATGCTGGATGAAAGGGAGGCGAGGGAAGGTTGTCGAGTGGAGCGTTTCCACGAATTTCCCTCTTTCTCGTCTCCTCGAGAAACGACGGGGATAGAGAGGAGAGAGGGAGAGAGAGATGGCAAGAAAGAATCGCAGTGGAGGAACAGGAGCTGGACAAAATTACTTTCGTCTCGTTGAAATAAACAGGAGAAAAAGAAATGCGCCAAACGATGATAACTTGACGAAGTAACGACGAGATTGAAAATTATTAAAATGGGGAAAAGGGGACACTGGAACCGATTGCTCGAAAGGAATAAAAATAAAATACCGAGTAATTACTTGACTTTAATTTAAAAGAAAAAGCTCCTTGATAAATTTACGGAACGTTTATCGAAACGTGACCGATTATCGATCGATTCTGTATACGTTTCAATCTATAAACGCTTAAAAATGAGTTATAGTTGTTACACATTGCATTCCTCGAAAATTAACTTTTTCATCCAATCGATACACGTTACTCGAACCACTTTTAGAGTTTATATCCGGACGACGGCCCAGACGGATCGTTCGATCCCTTTCTGGGCCGTGTTTCGCCGCTTATCTCCGTGGAAATCTCTCAACGACGAGTCCATTTATAAAACTGCAAACGTTGGAGTAAACGTTACTCGAAGAACAGAATCGTTACGTTCTCCAAACAGAGAAAAAGGGGGAGAAAGTTTTTGGCTCGCGTGGAGTGGAAGAGCGAAAGAAGAAGAAGAAGAAGAAGAAAATAAACGCCGGAGGGATGGGTGCAGCGGAGCGAGGGTAACGAGGCGAGTTTTTTCTTGCACTCTTCTCTCCCGAAAGGGGTCGAGAGAAGGCGACGAGGTGGAGAGGAGGAGCGTGCCGGCGACGAGAAACGAACGGAGACAGTGGAGGAGAACTGGGAGGAGAAGCGGCACGCGTATGCGTCTCGAGAAAAGGAGAGATGCAACCCCCTCCTCTCTCTCTCTCTCGTTGCAATTCAATTTCTCCGCGTTTCCACTCGGGAAGACGTTCATCCCCACGGGAAAACCGATCCCTGCTCCTCTCCAAGTTTGCGAAACTTGGCCCCAGCCTGCCAGCTTCCCTCTCGAATATTTTTCTCCACGACGACGTTCCTCTTCCCGTTGAATTGAAAAAAAAGAAATTACCTAATTATTTCCCCGATCGCGTAAACAAGAGAAACGTAAAATCCTGCGCTGTTATTTTTCTGAACCGGGGAACGGTTGCTGTTTCGAAAGAGAATTATTAATTAGGCAGGCTACCCCTCGAAAACGTGCTAGCGCAATTTCATCTCTTGCTTTCGGCGTTGCGTTTAAAAATCGCGTGTTTTTCTTTCTTTCTTTCTTTCTTTTTTCCAGAGGAACGAGAAAAAAGAGAGAGAGAATTCGCAGCGGGTTGGCCGAATCGACTCGGCGAATTCGAAACAACAACCGAACAACCAATTTTACGCTTCGAATGTACCGCAGTGCCGCGCGTTCCTCCTCCGTGTAATTCCGCGATTAGCGGGGAAAATGTGTTTCTTTTCCTTCCCGAAAAAGGAAAAATTAAAGCGGATCGAAAGAACGTATCGTGGAAAATTTGCTCTTCGATTAACGGCTCGCGCGGTCTCGATTTTTCGCAAGAGATCGAGTTTTCGGTGAACGCGACGATTCGAGAAACGCCGCGTTATCGATCGAACGTTAGCCGGTTAACCCGTAGTTAGGTTTAAAAATAGGACAGCACCGCTCCCCCCGTGGCTGACTTTACGTTACATAAACCAGCCCCCAAAGCGCGGAGGTTGCGGCCGCCATTCCTCGTCCCTTTCCACCTTCTCCTCCTTTTTCTGTCCGAACGTCGCTGACTTCCGATTATCGCCATTTCTTCTTCGGATTGATCGACGAACGAGAAGGAGAGAAGGAAAGAGGTGGAGGGGATGGGATGGTGGAAGTGTTAGGAGTACGAGGTTAGGAGGTCTGCATGCATAATGCAGAGCGGAAACGGAGGAGGGGGAGGAGGCCGAAGCGCCGAACCGTGTCAGGGTTAACCCCCACGCTTGATTCCACGTGTGTGGATTTCAGGTTGCGCCATCCATCTACCTGTTATTCGTTCCTGAGCTGCGTTCGCACGCCGGGTTTCGGGGGCCTCGTTATATTCGCTAATTGGCGGCTTCGCCTTCTCCCCTTTTCTCCCATTCTTCCAGTTATTAATGCCATCCTCGAGACGAGCCACCCCTAACGAGATAATTAGCGAAACCTTGTTCGACCTCCTTCTCCCGCTTCGAATCGAAATTCCAGGATCCTCTCTCTTTAAGAACGAATAGTTCTCGTCGAGGAAGCTAGTAGGTGCGCTAAAAATTTTAAAAGGGGACGCGAATTCTCGTCGTTGGATACCGAAATTCGAATTTGTCGAGAACCTGTCTTCTTTAGGAATGAATAATTCTTGTGAAAAAGCTAGATAGTGCTAAAAATTTGAAAAGGGGATCGAACGCGAATTCTCGTCGTTGGATACCGAAACTCGAATTTCTCTAGATAGTGCTAAAAATTTGAAAGGGGATATCGAATTCTTGTTTGATATCGAAATTCCAGTTGATCATGATTCCTCCCTTTTTTTAAGAATAAATAATTCTCAATAAAGAAACTGGTAGATAATAGATGTGCAAAAAATTTTAAAAGGGAATGGGACGCGAATTCTCGTCGTTGGATACCGAAACTCGAATTTCAAGAACCTCTCTTTTTTAAGAATAAATAATTCTCGTGAAAAAGCTAGATAGTGCTAAAAATTTGAAAGGGGATATCGAATTCTTGTTTGATATCGAAATTCCAGTTGATCATGATTCCTCCCTTTTTTTAAGAATAAATAATTCTCAATAAAGAAACTGGTAGATAATAGATGTGCAAAAAATTTTAAAAAGGGACGCGAATTCTTGTCGTTGGATACCGAAATTCGAATTTGTCAAGAACCTCTCTTTTTTTAGGAATGAATAATTCTCGTGAAAAAGCTAGATAGTGTTAAAAATTTGAAAAGAGGATAGAACGCGAATTCTTGTTCGATATCGAAATTCCAGTTGATCATGATTCCTCCCTTTTTTTAAGAATAAATAATTCTCAATAAAGAAACTGGTAGATAATAGATGTGCAAAAAATTTTAAAAGGGAATGGGACGCGAACTCTCGTCATTGGATACCGAAATTCGAGTTGGCCATGATTCCTCCCTTTTTAAAAATAAATAATTTTCGATGAAGAAGCTAGTAGATAGTGCTAAAAATTTGAAAAGAGATCGTTTTCATCATTGAATATCAAAATTCGAATTGGCCCCTTTTTAAGAATAAATAATTCTCGGTGAAGAAACTTATAGATTTATTAAAACTTTGAAAAGGGATCGAACGCGAATTCTCGTTTGACATCGAAATTCCAGTTGACCATGATTCCTCCCCCTTTTTAAGAATAAATAAAGAAAACAAAATAGGTGCGCTAAAAATTTGAAAAGGGGATGGAACGCTAACTCGAAGGAATTGAATCAGTCACAGCGCAATAATCTCCCAAATTTTCCCCAAATCTTTCCTCGCCAAAGTAAAAAACAACTTGTGTAAAGCAAAGTAAATAAAAGTAAAAGTTGGTGGTGTCGCGTGGGCAAATGATTATCGAACCGATTCGAGCCGAAAGAGTTTGAACGGCGATTAAAGGGAACCGTGAATGGAAAGGGGAGGTCGAGTTCTCTCGGCCATTGTCGTTTCGTTACATCGATTTCCCTTGTACACCATCCAGGGCCAATTCCAAGATACTTCTCGAGGGGGTGTCGGAGTTAATTGTCCTCCAACGGAACAGCGATAAGTTTTCCACAACTCCGGCCCGGTTATTAGCGGGACGGTTATCTCGCGTTCAAGCAAATATATAGCAGAGATTCCGTGAACACGGTGAAAACACGGGTAGAAAATACAATTGCTCCGCGATTATCGGTTTTACGACTCTCCCTCCCTCGAAACTAGAAAGGAGGAGAATCGTCAAGTTTCGTAAGCCACAAAGATTCACGAGATAAGAGAGAATCGTTCTTCGAGCGAAACTTTCCGAAACGAAAACCGGAGGAATCAAAGGAAAGAGTGTCTCTTTGGATTACTTTCCCACCGGTTGCCCCTTTCTCTTTGTTTCGCCAAAGTGTAAAAAAAGAAGAAGAGAACCACTCGATTTTCAATTTTTCCCTCCTCCTCCTCCTCCTCCTGTTCCTATAAAAGAGAACGAGGAAACTCTCTGAGTAACTCGACGATCGATTTTCCTACTCGAGTTTTACATTAGATAAAAGTATCCCGCTTGTCGCCTCCGCTCGATGTCTCGAAGAATTCGAAAAGAGAGACAAGTGGAAACAACGCTTCCTCCAGTCGTTTAACGTTTCTCGATCTCTCAACTTGGCGACGAGGAGATTACACCCTGCTGCTGTAAATTGGCCACCGTCCCGTGAACGATTCGCGTTTAAATTCGCTGCGGAGCAAGCCGGACGGAAGAAAGGACACGGAGGAATAAACGTCGGGAGGATACCGTCCCGGAAACTCTCTCACGCTTCGTTGACGTCGTCGTTCGATGGTTAGCCACGAGTTTTAGCTCCATCTCCGGGGGAAAACGAGAATCCACGAGATCCGTTGACGTTTCTCCGCGGAGGATTTTATTAACCCTTCAACTCGAGCGGAGACGGTCTTCGTGCTGGATTTCTTCGAATTAGTAAGAGTATCGGTATCGATTTTGCGATACTCCTCTTTATTTCTCCATCAGACAATATTACGGTTCTAACGATGGTCGAAAAGTATATCACGGTTTCGAGAAAGTAAAATTACAGCTCAGAGCGATCGAGATTGTATTCATTAAGGGATTAGCCCCGTTTCTGTAATAATTCAGAATGGACTCGAAATCTGATTGATTTCGCGTTATCCGCGCAAAATCGTCACGCGAATCGAAAGAAGTCGTCGAGAAGGTGGCCAGTGACTACGGAGAACCTTTCTCGACGGGGTAAAATAAGGCAAACACACCTGACCCAGATACGCGTCGCGACAGCTCGTGCGAAACCGTTCCACGACTCCACGTTGCGAATAAAGCTGTATTTTTCCCCCTCCCAGACGTGTATATTCGATATTCGTTTCTTTTGGAAAAGGTGGAATGGAAGAGGAGGAGAGGAAATAAATAAGTTAGATTCAACTCGTTTCGCGATCTTCGAAGGGTTGGGAATTTTTAGGCTGGAAGAAGAACCAATTGTTTTATTTTTTTTTCGTTCGGGACGTTTGGGACGCGGGAACGCGTTCGCTCATTGTCTGTTTCGGAGCTGTAGGGAGCGGTGGAGCGCGACAACTTGCCACGAAATCGCAATATCGAACGAGCTCTCTCTCTCTCTTTCTCTCTTTCCGTGGCTCGAGGGAGAATAATATTGAAATCAGCGTGGTTCGCAAGCACGATGACTGCGACGCCGACGCAAGTAGGCCAGCTCGAAATAGAAAGCATCAACTGGGGCAGTCAATGGCCAACGTACGATCGTCACCCCGCGTTTTTTTCGCTCCTTCTTTTTCTTCTTCTCCTTCTCAGTCTTCGTCTTAGTCTCTCCCCTCTTCTTGCCTTCCCTCCCCCTTTTTCCCCGATAGAACCTGGCTCGATTCCACGAGTCAGGGGGCACCGCGACCGATTTCTCGCGCCTCTCGACCGCTTTCTTCCCTCGATCCCCGAGTATCGAGAGCATTCGTCAACTTTTTATCGATGAAACGGCGCGTATCGCCTCGTTGCGAAATTCAAATCGAGTTCACGGATAAAGTTGCTCCGATTTATTTATTTATCGCTGCAACTTATTCGAAAAGCGGGATCAATTGTAATAGGAATGATTAAACGTTTATTTTAACAATTTCGAAAGTTTATTCGAAATTTTGAGTGAGCGCATTTGGAAAATCGCGATTTTCATTGATTGTGGACGAGCAACCACCGTATCGTTTCGATGAAAAAGAAAAACGTCCGTTAGTCGCAGCATGTCCATAGCTACACTTTTACCTCGTCGATCCTCGATCGAGGACGATCGAACAGTATTCTCCCGTTATCTTTGCACGTGACGTAAAAGTTTCGTGGCGCCCGCTTTCGCTCTCTTCTATCCACGCGCACGCTCTTTGGATTCATTCTTCTCTCATCGCGCGCCATACCGATTCCTCGCTGCTTGCCGGTAGAGACTTGCATGGAATACGACGAATTCGAGCCGAGCGCAACGGACGAACCGCTGAATGCGAAAAATCTAAGAGGATCGTTCAACATATCCGTGGAGTTCGGCTCGAATCGTTTCCGCACACGCTCTGCATCCTCTGTCTCTTTCGTTCTCATTCGTTCTCATTGTTCATTAATCGGCAGCTGGTGCGAGCAGATTCACGTTTCTCTATCCCTTCTCCCCTCTCTTTTCAACGCCACACCTTTCTTCTTCTTCTTCTTCTTCTTCTTCTCCTCCTCCTTCTTCCCGTGTCCGAAAGCAGTGTCTCGCACCAGTATGTGACCAGCGCGTTTTATTCTCTTTTTTCCACGACGATCCCTCGTTTATGTTGCGTGTTTGTGTTGGTGCAAGGGGCAGGAGATACCGATATACATATGGTACGACTCGTATCCGACCCACAGTGGCGAGGGTTACGAAGGTCGAGTCTCGAGGGTGAGCCCGAACTCACCTTACGGCGGGGCGAGCCTCAACCTGACCGACATCCGCGAGAGCGATCAAGGATGGTACGAGTGCAAGGTCGTCTTCCTCAACAGGTCGCCCAACAAGAACGGCACCTGGTTCCACCTGGACGTCCACGGTGAGTACTCTTTCCTCTCAGGAGGAACCGATCGAAAAACCTGTCGCTTCTCGACTTCGTTGACCACCGATCGTCCCGTCGAAAGTGCAAACGCTTCGTCCCGTTCTCGTCGAACGAATTCCTTCGAGAATTCGATTGTTCGGGGAGGATCGATCGACGAAGAGGAAAAGAAGAAGGGAGAAAAAGAAAGATCAGCGATCGATTAAATTAGGGGGGGAGGAGAAAGAGGAAGAGGGGGGAAAAAGACTCGATTTAAGCGCGATAATGGAACGAGTTTCTTCGGGGAGTGCAATTTAAGTGGAAAGTTTTTAACCGAGCACGGCCAAGTTTTTTTTACATCGCTTCTAGCTCCGACCGCTCTCGTTAATATATTATCTCGCGCTTAAGAAGATTTTACGACCGCGACGAGTACTTTCATTGGCCACTATCCATCCCCTCCCTTTCCAACGGTCAGCCAATTTTCCTACCGTCGAACCATCGACCGACGCTCGTCTCGTTCCGTCGCGAGTGGAGCTGGAGAGGAAAAGAGATAGAGAGATAAGATAAGCGTCGTAAGAGAGGGGGAAAGACGAGGAGAGGAGGGAGGGGAAAAAATGGGACGGAAAGTAACGGTGTTCGCTATCGCGATTCAATTCGATTCTTTGGTTTCGCGTGAATAAATAAAGTTTTACGCCAGGGTGCACTGAACCGGACGGACAGGAATGCTGGGACGGAAGAAAAATGGTAGAAAGGAAAACTTACCGCCATAAACGACGGAGGAGGGATAGCCGCGGGGAACAGATGCGTTTAGGTACTCTTCCTCCTCCTCTCCTCGTATCTCTTACGACGTTCCCTTCTTCCCTTGTTTTCTCTCTCTCTCTGTCTTTCCGTTCGTGTACACGGAGCCCACGGCTACACTCGACCACGTCGTCGCACGAGGAGGATGACGATGGAGACCGATTGCGACGACTAAGGATTTGCCAACGGCGTCAAACAGAGAAGAACCACTCGACCAAAAACGCTACTCTTTGTACTTTTCGAATCGTTTACTCGTCTTCGCGCTTCTAAACTATCCTCCCCTCCTTTCGTTTTTCTCCTCCAAACTCCTTTTTCCTTCGACGTGTCCTTCCGATTGTCGATTCTTATCGAAGAAACAAGGACAGGAATGCGTTCGCAATATCCACTTGGCTGGCTGCTCTCTTCCTTCCTTCCTTCCTTTCTTTCTTTCTTTCTTTCTTTCTTACTCTCGCTCTACGAGAGTTGCGCGTCGAGGATAAAACTTGAAGGATCAATCGCGTTTCCATCTTTCGACTCGACGATCGACAAGAACGAATCGCGAGTCTGAACCCGCACTTACGATCGGGCGACTCCGCGCACGGAAAAATCACGTTCCACTTTTTTTCGCTCGCGATCTGCTTCCAGTTCCAAGAGTGTCGAGGGAGGATAAAAACGATTGGTTGGTTTTCGTAGCGCCGCCAAAGTTTAGCATCACGCCGGAGGAGATGATCTACGTGAACGTGGGCGATGCGATAATATTGAACTGCCAGGCGGAGGGCACGCCGACACCCGAGATTCTTTGGTACAAGGACGCGAATCCGGTCGAGCCCTCGTCGACCATAGGAATATTCAACGACGGCACCGAGCTCAGGATCTCGACCATCAAGAGCGAGGACATCGGGGATTACACGTGCATCGCTCGGAACGGAGAGGGTCAAATCAGTCACACGGCCCGCGTCATAATCGCTGGTGAGTACAGGCAATCGCGCTCTCCAAACCTCCTCTCCCCTCTTCCTTTTTCTTCTTTTTACCACGTCCCGTCAATTTTATGATCCGGAATTTTCCACGTGCCGATAATTAATATAGGTCGGATCGGTAGGACAATTATCGAAGCGGCTTGTTATTACAAGTTATCGGAGTATTTTCGCTGGTAGGCGGTAATCGGTCGAGCTCCGATAATGAAATTCCGATAACCGCGTCGCTCGATGCAACCAGCTCGGTTTTTGTTCGGCCGATTCGCCGGTGATCGAAACCTCGTCCATCGATCCGCACCAAACCGGATACCGCCTTGTTTTTACCCCTCCCCAATCCTCGTTCCGGGAACGACAAGAAGTTTTTTCCTTCAGAATTTCTTCCATTCCGGGCGGGTATTTCGATTAACCGAAATTCCGTCTTATTATCTCGAAGGAGTAACGATCTGCGTGGCTACAGAGAAGAAAGGAAGAAAGAAAAATTCCTCCCTTCCCGTCTTTCCTCCATTCTCGATTTTCGATGATCGAGATCTCGTTCGTCGATGATGAAATTTGCTTGTTGAAACCAATTAGGATGTTGTTCGCGGCGGGTCGACGAGTTAAAAAGCGATTTGTCTCGAGCGCCTACCCGCGTCTCCCCTTTCCCTTCCTGTATCGCAGATTTCTACGCTTCGTTACGGGAACGTTCATCTTCGTCATCGCGCCGAAATCTTTCTCCCTTAACCGATTCTCTTCATCCTCTTCGTAACCGAGATCCGAAGATCGACTTCGATCCGACACGAGCGCTCGAAAAAAGAAAAAAAAGATTCGTAAAGATAGAGTAAGAAGGAGGAGGAGGAAAGTTCGGTGGAAAGTTTGTGGACTAATAAATCGTCGAGTCGTGGCGTGCAGTCACGAACGAACGAACGAACGTCCGAATCGTGTATGCAAAGTAGACATAGGCTCTCGTATAAAACACCGTTGACAGACTGTGCCATTAATGCGGAGGATCCTCGAGCCCAACCGAACTTTGCTCCGCCCGTTCCCGTCAAACTTTTGAATCCGAGCTTTGAATATTTACCGACCTTCCCTGCTCCCAAATTCATCCGCCGTGACGTTCTCTTTCTCTTTTTCCCTTCCTCCCTCTCTCTCTCTCTCTCTCTCTTCCTTCTCGCATCAATGAAAACACTAACACACCGACACATCCACGATTTTGCATCTTAATAAAACAAAACAGTTTGCCAGCCTTTGTTCGTCTTAAACCTATATAATATATCTACGTGGCGCTGCATCGATCGTGGTTTCGACTTTACACCTCCGGTATTCTCAGATTCATTACTCTCGCGGGTGAAAAGTTTGAAATCTGGCTTGTGAATATTTATCGAGCGTCCGCTTCTAAATTCATCGCGTTGCCAATCCACGCGCGTCCGGATTTCGTTAAATTTCATCGTCGTCGTTTATCGGCGGACTCTTCGCTTTGTTCCTCCAACTTAACTCGCCGCGTTTTCAACGTAGCGAAATTCTAGCGTAGCGCGAGCTATCTATCTTTTCACGCCCGTGGTTGCGGTTTCCAGCGAGGTCGATTCGACCGTACCACGTTTCATTGTTTCGAAGCATCGACGCTCGACAAACGCCCGTGCGCGGCGCCACCATCGAGATCCAATCGAACAACCGTTGACTTTCAACCGTCGTTCAACTTTGCGATGTAAACCGTGCGGAAACGAAGAATCGAAAAGAAGGAATGTGTTGCCGAATTAATTCCCGTCGATGGTTTCCTCGTTCTTTGTCGGATGTACGGATCGTGCTTTTGAACGTGTATTCGGAAATTGAAGGACAAAATTATGAAACACGTACGTCATCCTTATGTCGTCTCTTCTTTTCTTAATCGAAAATTTCATCCTTTGTCACACATATTCTCCTGATAAAAAGTTTGCGGCAGGTTTGAATTTACGATTTTGTAACGGGAAAATAAAAATTGTTAACCAATCTTGCGATTTTATAGGATATTTTTGTAGGATCCGAGAGAAGACATTTAAAAAATGTTAAAATGTTATAAAATTTATCTTTTATAACATTTTTCAATCATTTTAATTTTAACTAGAGTTATATTTACTTCATTTGTATTTACTTTTTACGTATTTACGTATTACGCTCGCGTATTATGCAGCAACACACGTACAAATACATTAGCTGGAAATACAAAAATATATTCGAGATATAAAATGCATAAAAACATATCCGTTTATATTTTCATACATCATGCAAGAATATATATACATATATCGAAAAACATAAAAATATACGCGCGATATATAAAAACAGACGATGTATAAAAATATACAATCACCTTTTGATGTCAATCTTACGATTGGACTACGACTATTGCTTTTACCTCGTACATACGCGGATCTGTCGCGGCTCTTCTTTCTCTCGCTAGGCGACACGTTTCTAAAGTAACAATTCGATCCATTATAGAGCCGTTCCATTTATCGGGATTGCTAAATGGAGAACATCTGTCTCCCTTTCCATTTGTTTACTTATCGACGTGGTCTCGCGCGGACTGCCGACACGAGAGCAACCGAACGATGAAATCTCGTTTCGCGACGCGTTTCCGCGTCTGGCCGAGTTAAAAGCTTCTGGCCTCCTGTTCGTTTCGGCCAGGATATTGGTTGGCCGCCGTATTTCCGCTATCGTCGTCCAAACGAGAGAGAGAGAGAGAGTGAACGAGAGTGACGTTGACAAGATGGCAGAAATCGGCCATTATCCTTCGTATCGTCGTTACAGGTGGAGCAGTGATCACCGTGCCGCCGATGAACCAAACCAAATTGGAAGGGGAAAAGGTGCAATTTAACTGCGAGGCTAAAGCTCTTCCCGGTAACGTGACCGTACGTTGGTTCCGCGAGGGTTCACCGGTTACGGAACTCTCGGAGCTGGACACGAGGGTGACGATCAAATCGGACGGTAGCCTGGTGATCAATCCCGTGAGCGCTGACGATTCTGGCCAATACCTTTGCGAAGTGACGAACGGCATCGGTGATCCGCAAAGCGCTAGCGCTTACCTGAACGTGGAATGTGAGTTGTATTTAACGTACAGCGAGCGTAAAAGAAAGTATAACGATAATAATCGGTTGAATTTGCAGATCCGGCAAAAGTGACGTTCACTCCCACGGTGCAGTATCTACCGTTTCGGTTGGCCGGTGTGGTACATTGTTACATAAAAGCGAATCCCACCCTTCAATACGTGACGTGGACGAAGGACAAACGATTGCTCGAACCTTATCAAACGAAGGATATCGTTGTGATGAACAATGGCTCCCTGCTTTTTACACGAGTCAATGAGAATCATCAGGGCCGGTATACCTGCACGCCTTATAACGCGCACGGCACGCAAGGAAGTTCCGGACCGATGGAGGTGCTTGTGCGAAATCCGCCTGTGTTCACTCTCGAGCCGGAGCCGATCTATCAGAAAAAGGTGGGCGAAACGGTGGAGATGCACTGCGACGCTCAAGAAGCGGAGGGCACGCAGAAACCCACGATACAGTGGCACAGGGTATGCTGAAAGACGAGTCCTTTTCCTTCCTTTCGACCGTTCCCGCCTTTCTCTCCCGAGAAACTCGAGAGAAAAACTCCGCGATTCCGATTCTCTTTCCTTTTTCTTTTTATCTCCGCCTCGTCAGTCGCTTAAGTCGCTTGGCATCGCGTTATTTGATTGCGCAGAGGGATGGCGCGTCCATCCAACGAAATCGGGCCAAGACCGTCGGCGGGAATTTGACGATCGAAAGCCTTCGCCGCTCGGATTTCGGCTTCTACCAGTGCGTGGCGTCCAACGAGGTTGCCACCATATCGGCCTCCACGCAATTGATCGTCGAAGGCACCCAACCCCACGCTCCGTACAACGTAACCGGTACTGCGACCGAGTTCTCGGTCACGTTGACTTGGCTGCCGGGATACTCTGGAGGGCCTGATTATAAACAAGACTATACCATCTGGTGAGTGAGCCTGCTGCTCTCGTCGCAGTTTCGTCCAGTGGAATGTATCGAGTTTCAAGTTTCTACTGTTCACTACTAGAAAAAAAAGTCTCGCGGGACGGCACAGGGGCAAGAGGGGTCCTCCGCTAGGACCGCCTATCCCCACCTCAGACGCTTTGTTGACGATCCCGACATCACACGCTACGTAGCAGTGGAAGACCTATAATTCGAATGTGTTCAAAATCGTAAACATTATTTTTATTTAGTTACGAAGTTGCGTTAGGATAATCAAGACTGAAAACTGAAATATTTTCCAAGCTTACTAGTATGTCTAACTTATTCTTGTACTATATTATTAAATTATTGTTACAAATTATGAGCCTAAGCTGATGCATCGAGAGTTTAGATATGTATCGTTGTATACGTGATAAGTACAAATGATAGAAACAAAAATGCGTGTGAAAATAGGCGTTTCCTCTCAAATTAACCAATCGGACGCTGCGTTTCTTCCACGAGACTTGTTTCCACCAGTGAACTATAAGTGCGAATAGTATTCTCCGTTTTGACTTTGGACGTAATATAAAGCACGATATTTGGGAGAAAACTCGTAATAAACGTTGCGCAGCTAACCTTGTGTAAAAAATCCTTTAAAGCCTCAACCGATTCTATCTTCTGACTATTTCCATCTTCTGATATATATTTCCATTTTACGCAGGTACAGAGAATCGGGTACGTCGGAATGGAAGATGATTCCGGTAACTCCGTCGGGAAGCACAACGGTGACGATCAACAGTCTGACACCAGGAACGCTGTACGAGTTCCAAGTGATAGGGAAGAACGCTCTGGGCGATGGAATGTTGAGCAAACTCATCACCATCAGGACCCTTGGTAAACGACCTTTCAACTTTCGCGTAAAACGTGCCGTTGCAATTTCGTTAGTTCCGGAATCCTCCGTTTCGCTGCAATCGTTGCGACTAACGACCCGACCGTTAACCGACTAACAAATCGTATCCTGTGCAAAACGTTTCCTTCTCTTTTCAATCGCTTCACTCACGAAGACGTGGCACTGACGCATTCAGCGACCCCATCGTCGAGCGCCGGCCAAGCTGCAGCCACGGATGAAAGCGGTAAGATTGTAATACCCCTCTCGTTTCGAATCGTAGCGCGTATTCGATAATAATTTAATCGATATCCGCGAGAACGGACAGCGTTCGAACGAGAGCCCGCGTTGTATTTGAACGCGATCGAGCATAAAATCGTCCGATTCCAACTCCTCTCCCTTCTTTCTTTCTTTCTTTCTTTCTTTCTCTCTTTGTCTCTCTGAAAACGGCCGAGCCAACAACAAAGAATCCTCGGTCGAACGGTTTCGCAAAGATGCCTTTGCCCCCCTCCTCCCTCACCTCTTCTCGGCGACCGATCTTTACGGAGGTTGGTTGGCTCGTAGGTCGGAAAATACCGATTCTGCGCGGAATTTCGCGAAAAAGTTACGGAAGGCAAAGGAAGACCGCGTCGAAAGGAGAGGCAAGAAGGAAGGGAAAGAAGATTTCCGTCGCGACTTATCGTATCGGAAAACTCATCGAGCCGTTCATTCTGTTTCCGCTTTTATTTCCTTCTCTCGAATCTGCCGGGTCATTGGTTTCCATTTGTACACACGGTGCACCTTGATTTTTCCAACTTGTACAGATTTTTATCCTATCTCTAAAAAGAGAAGAACTTTAATCTCCTCCTTTTTTTTTCCTTTCCTCTCTCTTTCTCTCTGTCCTGAAATTTTTGTTTCGTCGTGTACATTTTGGGTTGGTAATACCGCGTGAAACTCGGATTCGTTCGCTTTTACACCATTTCCATGTTAATAACGCGTCGCGTAGAGATCAGAAATGACCGATAATAAGTCGCGAACAACCGGTATTTCGTCCAACGAATTTCCTCCCGTGCCACGAGAATCTAGATAGATATGTACATACACACACCCATCCATCCATCCATCCATCCATCCATCCGCGCACTTTCTTTCCCCGCGCTTCAATTTCTGCCTTTTTCCGTCTCCCCCCTCCTATCCGTCGCTGTCTACGCATCAGCGGTCTCGAAACTCGTTAGCCCGCCTCGAGTAACGCGATTAAAGCCAGCTTAACGAGAATTCCGGTGGATCGGATTCACGAGGATCTTTTTCCTCCTCCCTGCTCTCCGCCACTCATTATTAAGGCACGATCAGTCACCCTAGCCGACCAACGTCGTCTCGTCCTCGGCTCTGATTTTTCACCGTTTTCTTTCCTTTCGTTTCAGACATCTTAGATCATAATACACTCATATTACCGACCGATTCCACCGGCAACCCAGTGTTCCCGCCAATCATGCGCCCGAAAGGTATCAGTTTCTTTTCGTTTCTTTTTATTTTTTTACTCTTGTCTCTCTTCCTCTACTCTTCAATTCTATGATTTTCTTTCAGTTTATGTAAGTGATTGATTATTAATACATATATATGTATATAAGATCGTATTTTGTTCTTTTCTAACGTTGTGTTTATTTCTTTCGTTCTTTATCGATTATTTCCTCGTTTCCCCTTCCCTCGTGTCCAAGCGTTCAAACATCGCACCTCGATCGGTAAGTCGTACAAATACGAAAGAAATACTCTTACTTTTCAAGAGTATGCAAGAGAACGACTCTTTGTCGTCCGACTATACGCGAGCCGAAAGGAAAAAAAAAAAAAGATAAAAAAGAATCGCGTAATCCCGTTAGCGAGAAAACACGTACTCGGGAAATAGCGAAATTCGCTTTTCACAGTGAATCGGTTTCTCTCCGTGTTTGTCAGCGTTGTTGTACAGTATTGGAACGAGCCGATTGTCTCGACTCGGTCAGACGAGCCACGCAAGTTTCGACGAACCGGAACTCTGCGAGTTTCCATTCGAATTTTTTTTTTTTTTTTTTATCTTTCGTTCAATGCGAATTTCCCCGCGGTTTATTCGATATCCGTCAGAATTAAAAAAAAAAAAAAAAAAAGAATCGTAGATAGTACGGTAGGTATACATGCGAAATAACGATTCGAGGAAGAATATTGTCTCTGTTTCGATGCCTCGGTGGAAAATCCATTTATATTTTTATGCGTGCGCGATCAAAGGGGGAGGGAGAGGAGGGGAGAAGTGCGAGTATCTGAACGCGTGTTTACGCATTTCCTAATGCACGCGTAGTGTGGTCGGTGCAATTTATTCGACGCACGAGCGCGGAAATGAAGTTAACAAATAGGGGACATTGCAAATACCGCAAAAACGATCCGCAGAACGAACACGGCCGCGCGTATTTTTCTTTCTTTTTTTTTTTTCAATCGTGAAAATTTATCGTATCGTTTAATGGTCGCAAATAATCGCGAAATTGTCGACAAATTGTCGGAATTTCGAACCGAATTTTGTCACGCGCGTACGTGTTTTTCCTCCCCCTTCCTCTTTCCCTCCCATCTTCCGATTTTTTCCAGCCATCTCTTTTCCGAGATCGAAACGAGAAAAGGGAAACGCGATAACGATCAAATCGCGGGACAAACGATGTTGACGTAACTTGTCTCGATGGAATCGGAGACGCGTGATCTCATCTTCTTTCGTCACTACTTACATACATAATGTTACGACCTAATTACTTCCGGCGTTGATTCGTTAGCTTTATTAGCGGCCGTAATCCCAATTTTCCCTCCCTCCCTCTTTCTCTCTCTCTCTCTCTCTCTCTCTCTCTGTAAACGCGATGAAGTAACACGTTGGAATAATAATAACACGTTGGACGAATGGTCGACGGAAGTCCTCGAGAAAAGGAGTGACGAACGTGTGTTAACGTGTATAAATCTCTTTATTATTAAATTACTAAGAAAAAGAGGAAAAACTCTTTCGTTTCAAACACGTTCGTTCAACTGCGTCAGCCAGTTTTATTAATCGTGGATCTGAATCGTCAGGACCAAAGCCAGGTCCTCCGAAAAATCTGACGGTGACGGAGGTCAGTAACGGTTTCCTCATTACCTGGGAGGCCCCTGTGGAGCGTAATCATCTGATTCAATATTACACCATCAAGTATAAGACGGACGGGCCGTGGAAAACGCTGAACAAGGGACAGATCCGAGCCGAGGAAACCAGTTATTTGGGTATGTTTTTCTCCCTCTCTTTCTCTCTCTCTCTCTCTCTCTCTCTCCTTCCTTCCTTTCTTATCTTATCGTATAATAGAATCGAAGAGAGAACGGAGAAAGATGATTAAACGAGGAGTTTTGTTTCCTCCCCTCCCCCGTTTTTTCTGTTTCACGGCGCGCTGAACGGCAACGAGTGCAGTGAAAAATCTGGTCGGTGGTAGGACCTATTATTTCCAAGTGTTCGCGAACTCGGCGACCAACTACGGTGCAAGCGATCAGGTGAAATTCGCAGTCCCGGCTCGGGTGAAGCACAAGGCGATCACCGCGGGCGTCGTCGGTGGTATACTTTTCTTCATTGTCGCGATCATCCTGAGCATATGCGCGGTGAAGATTTGCAATAAGCGGAAAAGACGAAAACAGGAGAAAGGTAGGGCTGCGTCGCTGGGAGACGCGTCACTCGGTCCTATATATATACACACATACGTATACGTGTGTGTATATATATATAAATATATATCGTAGACTTGTATCCTTCCGAGTCTGGCCCTGAGCACCTGGGCTCGAGGTCCTCTCCTCTCCTTTTTCTTTTTCTTGGTTTCTCGATCAGATCGAACTGACGAGATTTACTTTCCATTCCCCTATCGTTATTATTATTAACATTATTATTAAAAATTGGGGCGTCGTCTTTTGTGGAAAAGGAGAGAGGGAAGAACGACCTGGTAACGCAGGAGCTGGGCAAGCAACCTGGTCAGCCTGAACTGCTTACTCATTTAACATAATCTTGTAACATTGTAGAACTGCTTTCAGCGTATAGTATGGTGGCCTGCCGGGTCACCGACGCCAGGAACGGCGCAGGGCAGGGGCCCCAGGGAACAGTGCCTTTGAAAAAGTGAGTGTCCATCTCCGAAACTTTGCTTCCTCCCCCCTCAAAAAAGAAAAAAAGCAGATTACTTTGTCCATTCAAGTTTCTCGATTCTTCCTCCGACGGGGGGAATCTCTGTCGGGAAAGATCGATTATAACGAATCAGAGGGCGTAGAGATCGTATCTGCAGCCTCGTACCGTTTCACCTTTCTTTCTTTCTATTGGATTCTCTTCCAACGTTCGATTCGATGCAGATACGATCTCCGTGAAATACATATATATGTGTATATATATATATAAAAATATAATGTATATATACATATATATATACATCGATCACTTAGGTTTAGTCAGAGCTAGCGATAAGTCCACTCCACCCCCTCTTAACGAGAGCATTAGGCGACCGAAGCACCGCAAGCATTTAAGAAACCTCTCACGAGTAATCAATAGCTAACGAAATATTCGAGGTGTGTGTACACCCGACGTTATTGTTACGCGTATACAAGTGTCGGGAATATTGAGTATACTACACACGACGCGTATCGTTCGTCATTTCACGAAAGGAGAAAATGAACTTGATCTTTCCACGGACGAACGATACGCTTATTAATCTCGCATATTCGATATACATTGGATATAAGCTAGCGTAGAATAAGCGGAGAGGGAGACTTACATATATATATGTGCCACGTATAAGATATAGCAGGTCACTTTTAACTTTTATCACATCGGTGGTTACGCATCCCCATCGAAACATATATATATATACATGTATAGGGAAGTAAAAGCGAAGAATAGTACACGAAAGTAGAAACTCCTCTTTTGATCTTGCGCTATATACATGAAATGGAAAGTACACACGAATCATCGCGGACGGATGAGTCTCGCGTGAGCGATTAAAAATCGGCAGACTAAACCGCAGCAGCAGAGGTATTTTGGACGAGGTTTTGGAGAAAAAAAAAAAGAAAAAGCGCGCGTCTTCCTCGAAATACTCGAGCGAACGATCGAGCGATACCTTTGCATTCGATTCGTGCATCTCGGAAATCTACGAGATCGGATCGAAGGTACACACGCGATTCGCTCGTGGAACACGTGCAGACGAGACGAACGCCGGGAAAAGAGAAAAAAAAAAGAAAAAGAAACGGAACAGAGAGAAACGGTTTACTTAAGAAACGGTGTATCTGTAGCAAAAAGGGGAAATGGCTCGCCCAAGTCGTCGCATTTCCCAACCTAACCGTACGTATATCGTATATCGTAAAATATCGGCCTCGATGTAACCGATGATAAGGTGTTCAGCTTTGAAATCATGCCAACCGGACTGCACGTATAACGTATATATATATATAAAACGGGTACTACTACTACTACTACTACAACTACTACTACAACTACTACTACTACTATTACTACTACTACTACTACTACTCAGTCGACTATTATGATTTCCATTTCGTGGCATCCAAAAGTCCACAATACGACTGCAGTGATGCCTATTCTGGATCGTATGTCGCCTTTGTTTCCCGCGACGAGCCGTTTCGTTTCTTTCCTCCTTCCTCCCGCCTCTTTTTTTTCGCCCTCGCAATTTTCCCCGCTCCTAACCAGCCGTTTTTACCGTTTTTTTTCTCTCTCTCTCTCTCTATCTCCCGTTCGTTTACCTTCCCTTCCCCCACCTTCATTCTCATTCGCGCCCATTCGTCTCCCTTCCCCTCCTCTTTGTCACTTTTTCACGGTTTGTTTTTACGAATCTTTTTCTCCACGAATCGTTTATGACACGTCCAATCGTTTATCCTCCCGCGATTTTCGCCGGGCTTGTCGCGAGGATTCGTCGCAACGGAACATAAAGAATATATCCGTGCATCGGATAGAGATGTACATCGATAAATATTTGACAGGCGATGATCGATGCTCGGTTAGATTAGATAAAAATTAGATTCGGATCTAATCGGTCTCGCGATAAGCCCTTTTTTTCTCTTTCTCTCTCTCTCTCTCTCTCTCTCAATTTACACAAGTAACGCGCGCTCGGATCTTCCCTTTCGTGCAAACACAAACGTATCGCTTCGTAAACGCTTGTTTCCCGAATGTTGATCCACGAAGCGAGCGGACAACGCACGTTTGTATTTTGTACACCGATATTATCCAGAACGGGCTGGACGGTTCAGCCACTGCCAAGATTATCGCTTCCAGCTCCGGATTCGTAGTATGCATATATATTTATATATATACATATATACGAATACGGAGCTGACGTTCGAGGATCGCGATCAGAGCAAGGATCAGAAGAGAGCCAACGCGAGTTACAGACTTTTGCCCGGAGATCGAGGGGTTTTTGGAGGGAAAGAGTTGATGACTGTTTTTTCAGAAAAAAAAAAAAAAAAGAATAATCTTACAGTTTCGAACGAAAAAAGTGGAATGGACCTGACTTTAACTCTCTCCCTTTCCCTCTCCTTTCTCTCTCTCTCTCTCTCTCTTTCCCTCCATCCCTCTCTGTCTCTCTTTTCCACACACTCTCTCTCTTTCTCTCTCTTTCTCTCCTATCGTTTTTCTCGTTACGTTAAGAGAACGAATCGCGGATAGAACGAGGGAAATACGGACGAGGTTCTAGACGCGGTTTGGAAAGGTGAAAATAGTTGAATAACATAGATGAGTAAATGGATAAAAGAAAGGAAGAAAGGGGGAAGGGGAAAAAAGGGAAAAGAAAAGAAACGAGTACGAAGAAGAGCTATAAATGAAAAAAAAAAAAAAACAAAAAAAAAAAGAAAAACGTGGGCGTCTCTTGTCCTCCTCTCTCTCTCTGTGTTTTCTGTAGGTCGACAAATCTAAACGCGTGCGGCGAGTCAGTCTCGACGCTGACCCGTTGCAGCCCGTTGAATCCGCAACTACCACCACCACCACCACAACCTCTTCATCAACCACCACTTCCTACGCAAGTAACCACCCCCGCCACTGCCACCTCGGAGCCGGTCCACGAGCAGGCCCCCCCGAACCGTGATCGTGACCATCACGCACTCCACCTCGATAATCGAGATTACGAGAGCGTGTTTATCATAGAGAGGCGGAACAGTAAGCCTAACCTCCGCTAGCCACACTGAAAATAAACCAAGTACTATCACTGCTACTACTAATACTGCTACTACTACTACTACTACTACTACTACTGCTACTACTACTACTACTACTACTATTACTGCTACTACCATCACCCTACTATTACTACTACGTACCCGAGACAACGGTTGCTCCCGAGACCACGAAAATAACAGCTCGCCGACGGTATACGTGTATGTGTTTCTCTGTGTGTCTAAAACAACCTAATATTGCCAAGCGATCCATCGATCGGTCAACCGATTCGATCGATACTCGTGGTTCGTCGTTGATCGATCGAGCGAGTAAATTGCCACTTGCCACTAGGACTTGTCCGTTACCAGAACTATCGCTATTACTGCTACTACTACTACCACTACTACTACTACGAGAACCTACCTACTGCTACTACTACTACTATTACTACTACTACTACTATTACCGCTACTTACCTTACTGTGCGAGACTACAGCTCTGCAATGTTACCTGCTAGGACCTATTAATCTACCACTACTACTACTACTACTACTACCATCTACTACTATCTACTACTACTTAGGATGATTGTCATGACTGTAGATGAGATCAGCAATACAGGCAATACAGCTAGGAGTCACACTAGTAACCATCCAGTCAGTACCCTAAATACCTTCGTTCGGCGGACTTAGGGAGTACATAGATACGAGACGAGATGCGAAGACGAATATTGTTAGAATTTTAAGCGGGTCGAGGAACGATTCCAATCTCCAAGTTTCGAGATTTCGTTCGACCAGCTTGAACACACCTTGCTATTCGCTTCCTTTTCGCGAGATTGGTTCGAGGTTGGTAATAATAGAGGTTAAATTTCTAAATTATCCTCACTGGTTTTTAATCGTTATTACACACGCCGTTGTTATTCTCTCATTCTCGATCTCGCCTCGCCAATAGTACCACACAGTATCGTACAGACATTTATTCATTCGTCCACTTTTGTTTCCTTTTTTTTCTTTTTCTTCTTTCTCTCTCTCTCTCTATCTACTTACTATTCGGACACTCGATTCATATTACCGCCTCCTTTTCGTCATCCATTCTTGTTCACGATCGTCTCTCGTTGCGCTCACTCGCTCAATCGATAGACGATAATCGTAAGGTACGAGCGAGTTCTCGATTGTTTCGGCAAAAGTTGGAATGAATCGTAATCGCGAAATCTTCTATTCATTCGAATGTGTATCTAAATTCTAAAAACCATCGAGAATCGCTCGTGATTTCTTTGCTCGTATATATATATATATATTTGAAATTTTATTATATTCTCGCGCAACATTTCTCTATTCGTAGATGCACCACGATAATTGAAATATAATTCTTAATTCAAGACTCGATTCAAGATTTAGCTTGCTTCATTTTTTTGAATGGACGCGGTCGGCCCGATCTTGCTCGCGATTTTTCCTTTTTTTTTTTTTCTTGTCCCCGTAACCGTTCTCGAAAAAATTGATTCGAACGCACTGTGAATTTCTCGATTCGTCGCAAGATCGGTTCGTCTCGTTTCAATTTCACTCACTCACCTCTCTTCTCTCTTTCCTCTATTCACGTTACGATCACACGAAATTACTCGAGTAAAAGTACGCGGGAATCCTCGTGGGATCGACCCGTTTGCTTCTTCTTCTTCTTCTTCTTCTTCTTCTTTTTCTTCTTCTTCTTCGACATTTTTTTTTCACTCACACGTAGCATGTCACGCTTCACCGAGCATGACAATGGGAAAAAAACACGAAAAAGAAAGGAATTAAAAGAAAAGGAAAGGAAAGCAAAAAAAAAGGAAAAAAAAAAAAAGAAGGGAAAAAAAGAAAGTGCACAAACAAAATTGGTGGTGCGATAGTAATCAGGGGTGCTTTCGCTCGATAGAAATTTTTTAACCCAAATATCTTGTATCTTTCTTTTTGTTGTTTCCAGTTTATCGATTTTAGACGAGCCGTAAAAAGACGCGTTCACACTCGAACACACGGATATAAGCAAAGAGAAAGATAGGTAAGCCGCTCTCCTTGCGGCTCTACCCTCTAAAACTGCATCTGAAACACGATATATTTCATTGTATTTTATTATTCATTGTTGATCGTTTTTTTTTTCTTTTTTTTTTTTTCCCCCCTACACCACGATTATTCGTCATTTTTCTCCCTTCCTTATCGACCGACGAACACAGATTCTTTCTCGAACAATCGCTTCGATTTCCTTCGAATTTCCGACGAAATTCTATCCCGTCACGTTTATTACACGCACATTTCTTCCCACCTGTTATATATCTGTATCATCGTCGCGCAATGATCCTCTTTACTTAACTTTAATTTATCCGCGTTGCTCTTTCGCTTCGCCCCCTTCTTTTTCGACTGCTTCTCCCATCCGCTCGACGGTTTTCACTTTACTTTACTATTCTATTTTATTCCGTTCCTCCATTTTTACTTCTTCTTATTTATCTCTTCTATCCCTTTATTTATTTCTCCCTCCCCCTACCTTCTCTACTCTGCCTATTCCGTTGCGAATGCACGAGCGACGAAGGAGAACGAGCGTCGGAAGAACGCGAGACGCGATCCCGACAGGAACGCGCGTTATCTATTTGCTCCCTAACATCACCGCCTAGAAGTAACGTTCGATTATTTAGCGTTATTATATTTCTTATCATTATCGCCACGATATTGTTTTTTGTGAATGTAATCGTTGTGTTACAACATTCTCTCTCCCCCATCTTTCCTTGCTGCCGGACCCGAAGGAGGAGAAAAGGTGACGAGTTTCGGAGCACCTAAATCCACGATTGCTATCACTAAAAAAAAAAAAAAAAAAAAAAATAACAACAACAATAAAAGAAAAAAAAAAAGAAAAGAAAAGAAAGGGGAAAAAATTGGGCAAAGAAATTTAGAAAAAAAAAAAAAAAAAAAAAAGAAAAAGATTAGAAAGAAAAAAAAAAAAAGAGAAATGAAAAAAAATTACATGGAAAAAAGAAATTGGAAAAAAAAAAAAAAGAAAGAAAATTCCACTCACTGGCAACGCCCACCCACCCACGATCCACGTCACGCCCGACCACTCGTGCACCGGAATGCGCATGCGCATGTCTTCCCTGCCTGCATCCATTATTCGTTATTATATACTTACGTACACGTAATTAATTCTTAATAATTATATTGTACGTTTAACTTGTACGTCTGCCTTTTCGTTGTTTTGTTTTCCTAGCTCCTCTTTTTTCCTTTTTGTTCGTGTTAACGTTGCGTGTTTTTTTTCTCGTCGTTGTTGCACGTTCTTTATCGTTGTATCGGGGCGGCCGTTCAACGTCGTCGAAGGAGATGGGGAAAAAATTTGGAAAATTTTCTCGTGCTCGTTCCCGTCCTCGACGGAACCGAATTCTAAACTTCGATTCGGAAGAGAGAGGAAAAAAAAAAAAGAAAGAAATCGCTCCCTTGCTGTTTGATCCGATGAAACGATACAAACACGTGTCGCGCAATCGTTGGAGCATTCGTTTGTGTTTAATTCGGTGCCGTCGAGGAGTTAAGGAAAGAAAGAAAGAAAGACGGAGCACGAAGAGCAGGAAGATTCCTTGGACGGGGTTGATCGGTGTCCCCAGCCGAGAAACGCCACTACGAATCGTCTAACGCTCGTTTTGTCCTACCCGTAGACCTAGAAAAAGCCGAGTACCAGGTCTGAATCTCCTGAGGGAGATTCTGAACCCGGGCACACCGGACTCGTGCCGCGGTCGACCACTGGGTAAGATCTCGCGGGCGGCCGACGGCCGCTTCGTGGTGGCCGACTCGGCCCTCAGCTCGGCCAACAACAGCATCCTGGACGCGTCGAGCAGCGACGACGGCGGTTTCCTGCCGAAGCAGCGGCTGGCCAAGTCGTCGTGGAGGCGGCCACTGGTCGGCACCAGCCAGCTCAGCCTCAGGTCGGACGGGAGCGGTGTCTCGATCGGCGGCGGCATCCCCCCCTCGATGCACCACCACCACCACCACCACCACCACCACCACCACGGGACCGTGAACTCGTTGGCGAGGATAGCGCCGACCGTGTGCACCATCTCGTCGCCCAGGTTCTTGGCCAGCTCGCCGAGCGGCCCCCAAGTGCCGTGGACGCCGCTGTACTTCAGCGACCTGAGCTCGGTCAGGCAGCCATCCTCGGGCGGGGAACGCTCGTTCCCGACGCCGCCCGATTACCTGCAGCTTCGCAGCGTGCACCAGCGGTACAGCCAGGAGCTGCCCTCGCTGAAGGCGATACACGCCGAGTCGAGGAGGTTCGTGCCCGTCCAGCCGCTGGCCACCTCCTCGCCCCCCCAATCGGCGGGCAGGTCGAGGGCGAGGCTGCCGCCGAGGCACGCGAGGCACGCGAGGTCCGCCCCCGAGTTGGCCGCCTCGCCCGACCTCGAGACCTCGCCGGAGAGCAGGTCGAGCAGCTCGGGTTTCGGGAGCAAGAACACGTCGCAGCAGAATCAGAGCTCGAGGAGCGGAAGCACGGTGGCCGAGTGGAGGCCGCCTCCTTACAGGCCGCCACCCCCGCCCCTGGTCGGGCGCTGGCTGGAGCTCCAGGATCAAGCCAAAGTCGGGCACACGCACGTCCAGACCACGGCCGTGGACGCGGGCAGCGTGGACGGCCATTACGAGTTCGACCCTGTCTCGTGCACGCCCACCCCCACTTCCGCCTCCACCCCCACGAGGGAGGAGAGGCCGCCCGTCCACCAGATCCACGCCGTGCACGTGCCCCACCAGGTGCACACGGTTCATCATCAGACGCCGAGGTACAGCAGGGACAACATCGAGGCCAGGGTGCAAGCGATGAAGGCCGAGTTCCATCAATTTCGACAGCGGCAAGCGAGGAGAAGGCAGAGCGCCCATCTCGAGAGCGCGTGTTGAAGGGAGAGAGAGAGAGAGAGAGAGAGAGCACTGTTCCAAATACTCGTCGTCGCATCATCGAATTTCCACACGAGCAGCAGTTCGATCATCGGACGTGTCTTCGTTGCTTCTTTCGCTCCGGTGGCCGTCGATGGAGAGCGGGGAAGCGGGGCCGCTATCCCGAAACCTGTGGAGAAGAAACGAACGCGCGATTTTCGTATTCGTTCGGAGACCAACCGTTAAAAAAAAGCACAACGAGGATCATCGTACGCGATTCCAGTATAGGCAACTTCAAGTCAATTCTATCAGCTGGGCAACCATCTCTATAAAAACGTAGAAAGAAAAGAAAAAAAAATCGAAAAAAAAAAGAGAAAAAAAAAGAGAAAAGAAAAGGCTGTTAACGACAAACATCAGCTCAGGACATTATTAAATTTTCATCGATGAACGAACGACAAACGTAGTAGAACGAATGCGTTGTTAAGAAGAACCTATCTATCGTTCGAGTTCGATCGTTGTTGATTCGAGAGGAGACACCAGCGTTAGAAACGCAAGAAGCAGCAGGAGAAGGAGAAGGAGAAGGAGAGGGAGAAGGAGAAAGAAGAGGAGGAGGATCGACGCTCGATGGCGATTCGACGAAAGAAGAGAAGAAGAGGAAAAGAAAGAAGAAGAAGCGAGACGGAGACGATTCGAATTCGACGATCATTTATTATTGGTCATATCCCGCGTGGTACCAACGACGCCTACGTCCAATTCGAAGGACCGCGATTTTTAGCGTTACTAATATTATCGAGTATAGAGACATAGTCGGGGAATGGTTTCCAAGCAAAAGCGAGAAACGAGCGAGAACCGTTTCGTACCGATTAACTAAAATTATTATTCCGACCGACAGACTGCGCGATACGATCGGCATTGAATACGCGTGGAGGTTTTACTTTAGGGAAGAATGTTGATAAAAGAAAAAAAAAAAAAACGAGAGATGGCACGATACTCCCAAAGAATCTGTACCATGCTCCGTACTATACCTTTTAAAAACGACACGTAAGATTAACCTTAATCGTACACTGTAAGTATTACAATTAAAGGAAAACGGAAAAAAAATAAATAAATAAATAACGAAAAAAAAATAAATACGAAAGCGAATGCGAGACAACAAAAAAAAAAGAGGAAATAAGAAAAGACACGAGTAAGATAATCGAAGAATTACCACACACGTATACATACATACACACATGAGAAATTAAGTAATGAAAAAAGAAAAAAAAAAGAAAAAAAAAAAGAAAAAAAGAAGTTTAAAAAAAGTAAATTATATCGACGAGCAATGGACTCGAAACGTGATATTAGGCCGAAGCTTGCCTGGAGATTGCTTAAGGACTCACTCGTACTGCACTGCCTGTTTAGGGTTTCGCTAGCGACCCAACATATTATCGGCACAATAATTTTTCTTAAGCAAACGTAAACGAGAATAAAATAACGTTCTTTGAATCTATCGCGCGCGTCCTGACGGCCACGAGGCTTGCGTACACGTGCGTGCACGCTTTCCGCGATTATCGAGAACCGTTCACCGCCTTTCCCCTTCCCTCTCCTTCCCCCTCCTACCTCCTCCCTTTTACTCGGGTCAAACCTTTCGATCGGAACGACTTTTGCCACGCGCGAAAACTTCCCTTTCGGTCAACTGCCAGTGAATGCCGACGACGACGATGACGACGACGATGACGACGACGATGACGATACCGATGACGACGAAAAAAAAAGAAAAGAAAATTCCTCCTGATTCATTCCTGATTCATCCCGATTCCGTTGGTCCCGACGGGGAAAGCGTTCGCCACGCAAAAGCTCCTGTGACTGATTAAACGAACGATAAAATAAAACAAAACTGAAAGGAGACGACCGCTGCTAATCGTGCACTCGCGTGGATGCATCGCCCTTCGAATGCCGTGATCCGTGCATTATAGGAAGAAAACAATTATACACGCGTACACTCGTATCGACACACGACGTTAAATACGACGTACATTCTTACACTACTAAAATTATACATACAGACGAAGCGAAAAAGGATGAGCGCGAGAGAGGATGAGTGAACGATGGTGCGAATGAACACGGACACACGCGTAACACGAACACGTTCTTCGAGACCCACCTGATTTTCACCAAACGCATTCTATTAGGGGAAAAAAAGAAAAAAACGAAAAAAAAAAAAAAATAATCATCTCGAGTCGAGGACGAAGCTCGTGGTCGGCCCACAGAGTGTTCGAGGATGCGAAATACGGGCTAACTTCGATCGAGTTAAAAAAGAAACGCGACCTAAACGAAAATAAAGATCAAGATCTGACAAGTATTTTCCCGCGAGACGTTATGCGATATAAATATACATTATATATTAGGTACCGCGTTACTTCGATTTTCAATCGGAAACCGCTTCCAATTTCATTGCAACAATTTCTTATTTTTCTCCACCTTTTTTTTTTCTTTTCGTAAATCCTAATTTGATTCCCTCTTTTTCTTTTTTTTTTTTTTTATTAAGAATAAAAATGCGACCGCATGCGGAGCTATCGAATACTCTCTCGGCGCCGCGCAATTTCCCCTCGACGCCTCGGCATTTTAATTTTCTTTATAGTACAAAACAAACTTATTTATACGTACCTATTATACATACTTACTTATATTATATAAATATATATTAGCAAGGGCCCTACTCACGATTCAACTATACTTTTACGTTGAAAGGCGTAAAAACCGACAAAATGTAAACGACGATGCGGACGCTGTCGCGCAGAACGCTCTGTATAATTTTCTTCGTAACATGTAACCGAATACGTTGTGGCGCGGGATGAATGCTGTATTTTGCGCGTTTAGAGAGCGAGAGAACGGCGAGGATGTGTATGAGTTTACACGAATGTACTTACCTGCGTGCCTGAGTGAGAAAGAGCAGAGGAGAAGTAAGGGAGAGAAAGAGGCGACCAACGTTTCGAAGAAACGCAATAAAAATCTACAAACACGCGTGTAGCGATTAAATCGTGCGGAACGTAATGTCAGAAAGAGAAAGAGAGAGTGTACGTTGTGCGCGCGTGAGAGAGTGAGAGTGAGAATGTGAGAGACTGCAAGGGGAAAAGAAAGAGTGCGGAATAAACGAAGAAGAGAGGATAGAAAGAAAGAGAGAAAGATGATGAAACGGAGATGACGCGAAAGAGTACCAATATTCTAAAGTAATTCTAATGATTGAATTAATAATTTGATAATTAATCGATATTGTACATCGTAAACGACGTAGCGTGTAGGATATTAATCAACGAGAACTACGAACGCGGCGACGATAATTAATTCGTTAAATTAATTATTATTACTCGAGGAGAAGAAGCGTGATCGGGCCACGCTGCGATTTTCGATTTATTCGTTATTCGTTGTATCATAATAAAGTCGAATGTTAATAGGCGCGTCTCGATCAGGCTTACGATCATCTATAAATAATCTACGCCGCAACTGTCCACGCGATGCCGTCTATCTAACGAGAAGACGCGAATTCTCGCCGAAAATTGTCAAGCTCGAACATTCTCGTCCGAACGGGAAAAAAAGAAAAAGAAAAATAAAAAAAGAAAAAAAAAAACTAAAGGAATCGATCGGTAATCTTTTTATACGTCTAACGGCCATGATCGATTCGAATCATCCATCGTTTGTTCGTCGGAGCGGGAAATCGAGCTGGACGGGAGCACACGGCACCATGTGGAAAGTCGATGTGGTGGAGTAACGTGTCTAACCGAAGAAAGGGGAAGAAAAAAAAAGAAGAAGGACAAGAAGAAGAAAAAGAAGAATCGAGAACGTCGATCGATCGCCTCCGTGGATCGATGTTCTCGTCGACTTTTCTTCCTTCGTTTCGGGCTTTCGAGCCCGTTTAGACTGTCGAAGAAAAAAAAAAGAAAAATAGAAAAAAGGAAAAAAAAACTGGAAAAATCGAGCGAAAAAGGAGAAAGATCAACCAATCGATATAGGCGTATAAGTAAAGTGTAGATATATCATAGTTAGATACAACGATCTCAAGAGGACACCCAGTGTCGACGATCGCAATGAATCGAAAGGATGAGATGGAAACGGGGCATCCTCGACGATCGTAGAGGATGCCTCGGTTACAAATTTTCAGCGTAATCTCGTGGCACGTATTACCACGAATAATCGTTAAAGAATCTGAGATTTAGCAAGGAATTATATATATAAATATATATATATACATATATATATATATACATATATATATATATATATATATATATATATACATTATGTACGTGTATATGTATACAGAGATTGAAAAGAAGAATACGAGATTATTATAAAGGGAGAAACAATTAACAGTTTCGCGCGATCGCGTGTTAAATGAATAATATGGTTGAATCGTGAATCCGTTCGTGTAACGTTTGTCATCGTTGCATTCATTCTCGATAACTTGGTTTCCCATTCCGAATGGATTTATCGTTCTCTTGTCCTTTTTTCTTTTCTTTCTTGTTCATTTTCATACTTTCATCGCTCCATCGCCCATCCACACACACACATACACACACACACATATATATCCTCCCTCTTCCACTTTTTCTAACTTTTTTCACGCACTCCCTCTTTCTTCTCCCCTCTCTTCCCCCCCACTACCTCCGAGTCGTCACTTCACCTTCCTTCCTTTTTCTTTTCCTTCGTTACTCGTGACCTTAGTATCGTGTTATTTATTTAGAGTTCGAGCGAGTATAAACTTACCGCCGGATGTGGAAGAAATTAATTTAGGTATTCGCTCTTTTCACGTACCTGAAAGCCATCTGGCATAGCATATTTTTCCGAATCGCGAGTGAAATTCTTATCGCTCGAAAGCAGAACGTTATAGCGATACCACCAACGCGGGCCACATTACTGGAACAACATTACCGATTCGCGATCGAGCTCGAGATGGCGCGAGAGTCGGATCAATCGGTTAGCCATCACGTTCCAAACGATTTACGATTTTATTTTATTCGCACACCACGGTTTCCTACTATATTTACGATAGACTCGAAAGAACTCGCGAAAACATTGCACAAGATATATATATATATATGTATATATATATGTATATGTATATGTATGTATATATATATGTATATGTATATGTATGTATGTATATATATATATATCATCGAACCGCGCGATTAAAACGTCTAGAACATCTTTTCGATTATCTTTTTCGATCGCGCACATTTATACAGCGTCACTCGTGGCTAAATTTAAAATGGCTCTCGGGTACTGTACCGTAACGCTTCACTTCACGGTGGTTGCGATCTTTTCTCATCACCATCACGGTATTTCGCATTCTTTCGACGCGAGTTTTCCTTCGAAAATCGACGAAAACCGCAAAATCGATCGTTTGATGATGAAGAAAGTTCGAAAGAAAGAACGAAAGAGAGAGAAAGAGAGCGAGCGAGCGAGCGAGAGAAAGAGAGAGAGAGAGTGTGTGAGTAAAGGAAAGGAATGGGATTCTAGCGCCGCCAAATGAACGATCGTCGCAGTTCCAGATACGAGTTTTCGAGTGTTCAAAGGTCCATCGGCATCGAGTACACCGACGACAATTTAGCACAACGTCCAATCGTTCGTTGAACCGTGTTCATTGTTCGTTTTCGTTTGATGAAAAAAAGAAAAAAAAAACAAAATCCTTTGATTTACATTCGTACCGGCGTACGTATTCGTTCAATCGCCGGATACGTGCATTCGCGCGCGCGTGCATCATCCAATGTAATCTTCTTATCCTCACGTATCTTCTGTATCATCTGTCCCCTCGCTACTTTCGCTTATATGTTACATACATACATACACATACACATACACATACATATATACATACACCCGTACAACATACGTACACACACACACGCATTCGTACATACAAACAGACATATTAAACGTCCGTTTTCTCGCTGCACGCGCGACATCAAATCGAGCAACAAAAAAAAAGAAACACGAGAGAAAAGCGAAAAAAAGAAAGAGAAGAAAAAAAAGAAAAGGAAAAGGGAAACGAACGAGAGGCGCGTTTTCGTTAGTCACATTCGCGAGTGCTCGCTATTTCACCTCCATTTTTCACCGTTTTATTGATTGACCTATGCTTTCTCGCGAATCCCCCCCCCCCCCTCCCCCCACGAGAACTTCAAGACGTACTAACCTATAGGACAAATTGTAGACAAATTTATTATCAAATAAAAATGAAAAAATAAAGCGACGTTTGAAAGGAAAAAAAAAAAAAGAAAGTCTGTGTGAGATATATCTACGTTCATTCCAATCCCTTCTAGAAAAAAAGAAATATCGTGTATATATATATATATATTGCGCGATACTATGCGCAAGCGTAAAACTAAATAATGAGGCGTAAGTACGTAAGTAAATTCGTACGTATAGAATTCATAGAGACGATACGATACGGCACGAGTGCACGTGTGATCGATATCGATCGAGTAAAAGTTCGATTTACACGATATACGATATATATATATATATATATATATATATACATACGTTCGTAGGAATCGGAAAAAAAACGAGGCGAGCAAACGACTTCGTCCCATCGCATTAACACGTTGCTCGGCTTTTTAAAAATATATATGTATATATATATATATATATATATATATATATAGATATTACATAATTTATAACGTTCAAATTTAATAAATGCAAAGGTTATTTTAGAAATCTATCTTGGTCACGATACCTTCATTGGTGACAAAAATACGGAGCAGCCGATTAAACGTCGTATTGCGACGCGTCGGGAGGTTCGACGATCCCCGGCAATTTGTCTCGCGATAAAATCGTCGCTCGCCCAACCTGGCCCCGACGGTCTCTTTTTGTCTCTTTCCCTCTCTCTCTCGGGCGGAATTTCCAAGGAAGCGAGAAGGCATATTACATCGGTATTGGCCAAGGCAATAAGATCATTGCCAATTCAGGGCGAAATCAGGCCGTGGTAGAGAAGCGGGCCGCGCTTCGTGCACGCATATTTTCGTGGGCGGGAGAAGAGGCGCGGAATCTGGATGTTTGCGCGCGCGTGCCTCCGCGTTATTAAACGCGTACGGAACGTTTGCGCAACGCGTCTACGCCGCTGATTACCGGGAATTACCGCAATTTCCATGATTTCCCTCGATACCTCGATGCGTCGAAAAATCTGCGCGGATCGAGGCGGCTGCTCGAGGGAAGCGCCTTCGATCCTCGAAGGTCGTCGGGTGGGGAGGGGGAAAGGAGGAGAGCGAGGGAAAAAAGTGCGCGGGGAAGGGGGAGCGAGGATTTAAGCAGCGAGGCGAAGGCAGACGCGAGGCAGACGAAGCGTCGGTTCTCGCGTATTCCGGGCGAGGAACAGGGCGGTCAGGTGGACCAGGAACGTGTCCGTTCCCTTGCATAGCTGGTCGATGAAATAATACGATCGGTGTCATTATGCGCGCATTTATTTCCAGTGTCCCGGCCACGTCCAATCCTGGATCGTGATCCATGCGAATGGATCCATTATCTCAACAGCGTGACAAGGCTGTGGGCAGTCTGCTAATGCGGCAAGGGACGGATGTGACGTAATCTGAGGTCACCCACGCAAACGGCGCGCGCTGTGCCGGTGTGTAGTTTCGTCGTCGTCTTTTTTTTCATCATTTCGCATCATCGAGATTCCATCCTTTCCATTTCTTTCTCGCCCCCGATTCCTTGCATCCGTGTTTCGACGCGAGGGGATATTGTTATTCCGCTTTTGCTACTTTTTCTACGAGAATACGTGTCCCAGGATGTACTCGATTCGATAATCGCGATCGATGGTTCACCCTTTGCTTCGTACGACTCGAATCGTATCGCGCGGAATGAATTTGCACGAAAGAGAGGGAGAGAGGGAGGAGGAGAGCCGGACGAACGTGAAACAATGTTAAAAATCCAGAGGCGGAACTCGGCGTCTTCGTTACTCTCGAATGCGTAATTACGCTACGTGGGCGAACAAATAAAAGGGATCTCGGTTACACTGCGTTCCTCGGATCCTGAGTAATCGCGTTCAATTCCCGATCTCTCTCCCAGAATCTCTCTCGTCGGAGTAAATACAATCATTTCGAAACTACAGCCACGATTCTCGCCTCTGGGATTCTCTGCCGGGTTTCTCGCGCGTCGAGGGACGGGAAGAGGAGCCCGTTGCTCCTCTCCTCGTCGCTAAAGAGAAACCGCAAGAATCGCGTGGTACCTTGTGCGAACGCTCTCCCTCCAGCGAGCGGGCAGGCACAAGCGTGCCCCTTCCCGCTCGCTCGTTTCGCCGCTCGGCGTCGTATCCGCTCGGATTGAGCGAGGCGGAGCGATTACTCGTTTATCACCGCGACCACACTCGGCGAGAGAACGGACCGCACGGTGGACCGCAGCTCCGCGTAAGCCACGACACGTATATCCCTCCCTGCGTCGGGGATAAAAGACGTCGTTCCCTGAGGTCGCGTCGCGGGCGGATCGAACGGTTGGAGGAAGCGAACGGTTCGATCGTTCGGCGCTCGATCGACGAGGAGGAGGAGGAGGAGGAGGAGGATGCGTCGCGAGTGAACGGCTGCGAGCGCGGCGGAGGATGTGCTGATCGATTCGGATCGAAAGTGTCGCGTCCCATTTAAGCGTGGCTGGTCGTGGTTCGATGAGTGTCGGCGATGACAGATGTGTTTTGCTCCCGTGTTTCGTACGCCGCGTTCCTCGTCGGCCGCGAGCCGTGATTCGTATCTGATATCGCGTCCACTGTCCTCGAGAGACAGCTTCGAAATCGTCGAGAGTACCCAGAGTTGGTCGCGACCAAGGAAAATGAGCAAAGCGATTCTTGGCGTTCACCGCCTGTTGATAATCTTCCTTTGCTATCAAGGTGAGTATCCTCTCTCTCTCTCTCTCTCTGTTCTCGAAAGGAAACTCGAAGATCCAGCGCGTAACGCGCCGGAAAATTAACCAATTTGCTAAAATTGAGTCGAATCTCTATATATATATATATCATCGTTGGTTGTCACGCAATGGCATTCTCGCTTTTTCTCTTCCTTTCCATCGTCGAAACGGGGTTACAATCCGCTCCATTTTCCATTCTTAATTTTTCCAGCTACCGGGTACAGCTTGATACTGGAAGAGGAGAAGGAGCCGAATTATCTGAACGCAGGAGTGGGAGAGTACGCGGTGTTCAATTGCGATTTGGACTTTCCCCACGAAACACCGATACCGTACATCCTTCAATGGAATCGTGACGTAAGTCCGCCCGAGTTTTTTCCCCAAACTCGGAACAGGAGGCTGTGTACGAATTACGCAACGAAAACGCGACAAACGATAGCCTCGTCGTTGTTTCCCCTCCATTTGTTTACCTCGTTCTTACTTCGGTTTCCCGCAGAAATACGAGACTTGGACGCGCGTCTTGACGTATCCTATGATGTTGAAGGGAGGAGGGGAGGAAGACGTATCTCTTTTTCTTTTTTTCCACCGTCCTTCTTCCACGAGACGGGCGGACGGAGATTAACGAGGCGTGGAGATTAACGAGGCCGGATCGATCGAGGTTAAAACCGTGAGCGGAGGGCATTTTGTCGGCGCGTGAAATCGGGGCGCGGCGCTAGATCCGCGAATGTTGCGAAGTATCGAGAACGGTATTAGCTCGAATTCGATCCGCGTGGGAAGCGCGCGTGTCCCGATATCTCGATATGCGGTCGCGCCGATCTCCTCCTCCTTCTCGGGAACAGATGGAAATGGAAATCCTTTTCTTCTTTCTTACACGAAGGGGGAGCGAATTTGGAAATGGAAATCGTTCGATCTTCTTCTTCCTCTTCTCTTCCTCCTTTTTCTTTTGCTGCGCGAAGGGGAGAGCTCGGAGGCGGATGTTCGGGCGCGCGTGCAGCCGCGGGCCGGAAACAGAATTGAACATGGCCAGCGCATAAAATCAAGTGGAACTTAACCCGATTGGTCCCTGATGTGTATGCAAAACAGGTGCTCTCTCCTTCCCCTCCCCCTTCCCCTTACTGTCGAACAGCGCGGTAATTGGAGTACGGGACGCAAGGCTGCATTATATTTAGTGACGAGCCCGCGACACGAGGGGTCCAGCCAGTGGGTCACTGCTAACGCATTGTCAGACGATTAGGGCCGATTAGCGCCGTTTCGACCGCGAGGGGGTTCCACCATTTTTCCTTCTGTTCCTTTTCCTTTTCCCCTCATTTTCGCCGGGCGAAACTTCTCGGTTCCAGGGCAGGACGATCTTCTCGTGGTTTCACAACGGATACTCGACGGGGCTGGGGTACGAGGGCCGCGTGCACCTGCTGGAGGATGCCGCGGGCCGAGGTTACGGGCAGGGGAGCATCAATTTGACCAACATCCGGGAGAGCGACCAGGGATGGTACGAGTGCAGGGTCATCTTCCCGAACAGGACCCCGAACTCGAGGAACAACGGGACGTGGTTCCACCTCGCCATAGATGGTAAGGACCCGCGGCCCTTTCTCGTGTTAACCGGTTAATTCGATAAGCCGTCGAGGAATTGACGCGGTTAATAAGCTGACTAACCCTGTGTCTTGTGCACTGAAATGGGCCACGCTGCCGGACTACTACTACTACTAACGCTGGATCGAGCGGGAAATCTTCACCGTGGGCGGATTTCCCTTCGCAGCGAGGGAGCAAAGAGAAAGAGAGAAAAAAAGAAAAACGTTCGTTTGCTACCCCCGACCTTTTGCATCCCCTTTGCACCCCTCGGTCTCGAGAAAGAGGAGACACGATTCTCGAAATCGTCCCGCTTCGTTTCGATTAAACCGGATGACTCACTCGTTAACGGGGACGGAATTCTAGTGGTTTTTGCCCGCCAGAGTTCTGCTGCGCGTTAATGGGAAATTGAGTCATCGCGGTTGTTCGCGCGGCGGCGCGCCCCTTCCTTCCTTGAAAGAAAGAGAGGGAAGAGAGAGATGAGAAGAATCGTGGCTCCGTCTGAATTACGAGATAACATTAACGAAAAAAGAAAAGCGTTAAAGCATTGTTGATTTAACCAGAACGAAAAAAGAAAAGAAGAAAGAATATTACCCGAATATTATGATAATCCCGCTGACGCTTGACTAACCTGAAACTGGGCAGACTCGTTAAATCGTTCAACCCAGGTGCGTCGCCGTTTCCGACGTCTGTTCCAGGCGAGACTTTGCTGGCGGTTCCGCCCGTCAACAAGACCGTGATGGAAGGCGAGTCGGTTGACTTCGACTGCGTCGCCAAAGGGGAGAAGTCGATCGTCTCTTGGCTGCGAGAGGGGGTGGAAATCACGGAGATCGAGGTACAACCCCTCCTCTGCTTTCCGTTCCGATGAACGATAACGGAAAATTCGTGTGCAGGACTTGAAGAGGAGGGCGTCGATCGGCGAGGATGGCACGTTGACGATCAACTCGGCCGCTATGGGGGACCTCGGGGAGTACAGTTGCGTGGTTACAGGCGAGACCGGTGACCAGCAGAGCGCCTCCGCCTTCCTCAACGTGCAATGCAAGTATCAGGAACGTTCCTCTCCGCGAGTGGACTGCGATTGGAGGGGGGACGCACACTTTTTGCCCAGGAAGCGATATTAAAATATTACGTTAAAATATCAAACGACGTTTTCGCAGACAAGGCGAAAGTGATCTACGCTCCCCGAGAGGTGTACCTCCCCTACGGGAAACCGGCGCTTCTCGATTGCCACTTCAGGGCGAATCCGCCCCTGACGAATCTACGTTGGGAGAAGGATGGGTTTCTGTTCGATCCGTACAACGTTCAAGGCGTGTTCTACAGGAGGAACGGCTCCCTCTACTTCAGCAAGGTGGACGAAACTCATTCCGGAAGTTACACTTGCACGCCGTACAACGAGCTGGGCACCGAGGGGCCCAGTCCATCGATCACCGTGGCGAGTGGTCACCCTTTCTTCACATCTTCTTTATATCTCCCCCCGACTCCACTAATTCGAAAAAATAACTCGGACAGGTGGTGCAGAGGCCGCCCGTATTCACGGTCACCCCCCAACACTTGTACATAAGGAAGTTGGGAGAGAATTTGGAGATACCTTGCGACGCGAAGGACGGAGATCAATCTCACAGGCCGTCGATCGTTTGGTACAAGGTGAGTGCCACTTTCACCGCCAACTCCTCCCCTTATTAACGCGCGATTTCACGCGACAGGATGGCTCGCCAATACCGTTGACCAACAGAACCATTATAATCGGTGGCAACTTGACGATCGACAGGATACAAGAGCAGGACAGGGGATTGTACCAATGCGCGGTGAGCAACGAGGCCGCGACGGTGGTGGCGGACACCGAGTTGATGGTATTGAACGTCCCTCCAAGGGCGCCGTACAACTTGAGCGCCAACAGCAGCAACAACGCGGTCACGTTGACTTGGGTGCCGGGATACGTGAGACCCAAGATGGAATACTCGGTCTGGTAATAAGCGAAAATACCCTCCCTTCCCTTCGGTAAACGGTTAAACGTAAAGGAGACACGATTCCTCTCTTTCGTATGTGTGTGTAAAATTCAGGTACAGGCCGACCGACACCACCGAGTGGAGAACGATGAAGATCTTGTCGAGAAAAATCACCGAGGCGACGATAAACAATCTGAATCCGGGACGGGAGTACGAGTTCATGGTGCTTAGCCAGGACAAACACGGGGACGGGATGTTCAGTAAAACGTTGCGCATTTTCACCCAACCCAGTACGTATCGCATTCCCACAACGCGTTGTATATGCGTGGAAAATTACGTGTACGAAATATATTTCAGATTCGTTGGAGGAGAATTCGGCATCCGAGTATCGTAGTCCTCCAGGTAAGCTATTATACGCGACACTTTTAATTTCCTGTGCGTTTATACGTCTGATATTTCCGATGCGAAAGACGATCGGATGGGTCCACCGTTGAACGTGAGAGTGCAAGCGACCGTGCAAGGTTATCTGGTCACTTGGGAGCCCCCTGCTTACGGGAAGGAGCAAGTGAGACTGTACGCCGTTAGATGGTTCCGTGGGCCGTCCGAGCAGTTGTACGGCAGAGCGGAAACGACCGACACTTACTATTTGGGTAACTCTCGATACATGCGTCAATTCCGCGATATCCCGAATCATTTTTTCGTTTACGCTGTTCCAGTTAAAACGCTGGAGGAGGAGAGTTACTACACGTTCGAGGTGGCCGCTATGTCCATCTCGGACGACGTGGCAACGAGCGATCGCGTCAGTCTCGAAGTGCCGGCGTACCGTAGAAACAGAGCGATTTCGATGGGCATAGTGGCGGGGATAGGATTCCTGGCAGCCGCTCTGGCCGCGATATGGTGGGCGAGGAAACGTTTCTGTCAATCGTCCAACGAAAAATAAACAGTTATGGACAGTTAACGAATCGAGCGATCGAGTTATCCTCCGTTCGAAATTCGTTTTTTCCTTAAAGTAGCGACATCGGTAGATTAAGAAGGAGAAGGGGAAGGAGAAGGGGAAGGAGGAGAAGGAGAAAGGGAGGGGGAAGATGGCATCTCTCGGCTCTCGGTTGTAACCGTTTTTATGTAACATATTATCGATCGCAGAGATGGTCGTGGATGGTCGAGGGGAGGGATGGGGGACACCGTTTGAACGCTGCAAAAAGTTTCTTCTCTTTATGTACATCGTTTACGTAGATATAAGTTACGACTAATACGAGTGTTCTTGCGTTGCATCGTGTCACATTATGTATCGTTTAAAAGCTTTATTAGATAAGTGCACGTTTATTAAGGATTAGATCTGGCATTTGTTCATTATTCGGAGGTATATACGGAGCCGTGAGGAGCATAGGGGTTCTTAACCCGACGCGACGGCCGTTAATGCGTAACGGCCGACCGCGTCTCTCCCATACCAGATAACACTCGGCTAAACTACACGTTACTACACGTATATGTATACATCCGATATGTTTTTCTATTGTAAATAAATTGTGTCGATTACATTATTGTGCATTCCACGATACACGTATGATATATATATTACGGCGTACACGCCATTTTCCTTCCCGTCGGCTTGGAAATTGTTCCAACACGGCCGGTAATCGGCTTACCGCCTATTCGCTCGTTTGTTCGAGCCGAATCGCCAAGTATTTACATACGTAGAGCGCGGCTCGAGATCACGAGGGCATTCGTAAGGCTTCGTAGGCGACCGAACAACGGCCCGGCCGAGTCCAAATGATCCAGTGACGGATAGTACTTCACCGAGGAACGTTCCTGCTACGATTCTCTCGTATCCTCGTATTTTTGTTCGTGTCGAAAGTAAACACGAGATGGGATTATCCTCGTGCGATTACGCGATTAATAATCATCGAACTAAAGCAAACTGAAGCGATACGGACACCCGTTACAGGTAATCGTCGGATAAGATTTTTTTTTTCTCATTACGTAACGGCGATGAACTCGAGGGAGAAAGTTTTGGAAATTGTTTTTTCGAATCGTACCGAGACATCGTTGGAGACCATCGATGTCGGCCAAGAACGAAAACAGAACGATTATGTATCGGGTTAAATATCCGAGCGTACGGGCTCCCCACCGCCACTTTTATCGCTGGATGGATTACGTATCTGAGAATGAAAAAACTTTTACCAACGTCTTCTTCCACTACTTTTCAACTACTTTTCAGCGATGTGAATCCTCGAGATATGGGTAAGTTTTTTTTTTTTTATCTAGTGTAAACAAAGAAACTAACGCTTGCGACTCGGTCGAAGAGTGAGAATCGAAATTAAAAATATCCGTATCCTCTTACCGAATTATTATCATTACCATTGAATACATCAAATTTGATCGTAAATTTTAATATTGAGAGCGAATTCCAAAGTCACTTTTCACTTTCGAGGAGAAACTCGAATTCGGTCGATACGTACGGTTAAAGGCTTCGTGCGAGCAGCGAATTGGAAGGGGTAAACGGTCGAGGCACGGTCGTAGTTAATCGCAACGGAATCGTCGGGTCAATTAATGGACAGAAGCCGCTTCTTTACGCGGCCACTACTCGCGAATGATTACGCTCGCCAATGAAGAGATCAACGGCTTTGAAGCGAGGAAGGCGGAGAGAGAGCGGGGAGAGTTGAAAAGAGGCAACGAGGCACTTCTGTGGCTTACCACCTGTGTCGCGGGCGCAACCCTCCTTTTCCTCCCTCCGCGATAACCTCGAGTTCGGTTTTAGACGGTGTATTGTCTCGCCGTAAGTAAGCGCGTGTCCTATATATTTCTTCCACTCGTTCATCCCCTTCCATAAATATCGAGTAGTATCTCGACGAGAGTTGGAGCAGTGTCGGTGGTCAAGATTTAACCACGTAAAACGAGTCGAGAGAGAAGGGAGAAAAAAAAAGAAATAGAAAAACGTTCATATATCTTGTTCAAAGACGGTTAAGAGAAATATATTTTACTTATGGAGATAAGATTATATATATAAGTTGCGTCGGTAAATAAAATTTTTCGTTGCTTTTTTTTTCTTTTTTTTTTTTTTTTCGTACAAACTACTCGTACGAGTATTCCTTTGGATTGGTCACGCGTTATCGATTAATGCGATAACGAACGAAACTGTCCGCACACGGACAGCTTTGCGAACGATAATTGTATCCTTGACTGAGAAAATCAACGTAAGTTAAATAATTACAGTGACGGTACGATACGAAACGTTATATCAACAATGTTAACGTTAGTTGAAGTTCTGGACTGAATTGTGACGCGATTGAAAGATCGCGCGCTTCTATTTTTCTTTTTCTCTCTCTCTTCAATGCGAAAAATTGCGATAATTTCGAACGAACGCATCATTGGTCGATTTATTCGTGAATCGAGCGAGAGAACGGAATCGAAGCGATTGTCGGTAATTATAACTTTCCCGTTGTAAACCGAGCACGCATCGACGATTAATTTAAGACGAAACTGGCATTCGCGCATGGCTGGAACACGACGCTCGTATTTCGTGAGTCCAGCGGTTAAAGTTCGGTCGGACGGAAGTTAAAGTTCTGGCAGCCGCGCCACTCGTACCCGTAGTACTTACACACCAACGCTTCTCTACCAGCGCGAGCAACGTATTCACACACGTAGACGAAGCGTAAGGGATTCGTGAACGCTCGTTAAGAGGGAGAAAATTCTTGGAGAGTGTTTGGAAGAAGCGAGGCGGGCGCGGAGTGGCGAGGGTCGGAAGATACGAGCAAAGGAGAGAAATATCCCTAAGTGGAGGGGAGGCGGCCAATAGTCAGATTATATGCAGCCTGTTGATTCATTGGACGCAGCAGTAACAGCGGTACTGTATACAACCTCAGATGTTAGAGCCGAGGTGATTGAGCTTGATCGATAATCTCGTTATAGTTGTTTTGTTTCGCGTTATCGGTGTTTCGTGACCGAAGAACGAGCTCTCCTCCTCTCTCGACCATCGGAAGGGATCGTGGTGTGAACGGTGCGTGAAACGAGTAAGTCGATCATGTATCGCGGTATTTTATTGTCATTCGGCCGCCTAGTAAACGATACACCCGTTTACATTTTCGACGAGAAACGTTGGAAACGTGACAAAGGACAGTCACGTGTCAAAGTTCGTGTCAACGGTTGCCAACTCTCGTTCGATCCGTAAATTGTCGCCGCCGCCGTCGTCGCGCGTTCACTCGGTAAAGTTTCCGAGTGAACCGAGCTTAAGATTCGCAACAGATAATAACAATAATAACAATGGCATTAACCATTACAATCGGGTGATGGGGCACCACGTGTGTACGAATATTTATCTCGAAAGGAAACGAGATGTTTTAACGAGGAAACAATTTGTCATTGGCCAATTGCTCCGTGGCGAGGATCAACAACTGGCGCGAGAACAGCGTTGCGGTACAACGAAAAATTTGTGATTCGCCGATAATTCAACGTCTCGTTGCCCTTACGAAATATTCGACGAGCAACGGATTCTTTTTTTATTCTTTCCAAATAACCTTCCGCGGTATACGATACCGCGTTATCTCTGTGTAACGCGAATTAGCGTGGAAACGTGAACGAAAAAAAAGCAAACTCGATCGGGAAGAAACGAGAGGTCAAGCGATGACACCGAGAAGCGAAAACAGAAGATCGAATTCGAAAACGATAGAAAAGAACGTACTAGATTCGTGTCTTTTGTCGCGATATGAACCGTATTACACCATAGTGAACCGATAAACGAGCTTCCATTATGAGCTTTCCTACACTACGAAACGCGCTGCTGAATCTCTATCGCTCTCGATATATATAAACGCACACACGATTATTGCACGTACCGTGTATTTGTTATGCTCGATTCTCGCGTTCAATTACCTTATTTTGTCTATCGGTAGTATATATACCGCTGTGCGCCTCCAAGTCGAAAGTTTTCCGATATATCGCGCGATTGTAAGATGGAAAATGAATTGATTACGCGCGATGAAAATTTCGAGAAGAATGCAGAGTAATGAAACGTAACGAGGAAATGAAAAAAAAGAAAATCGGAGAAACGCGTCACGAGTGGAAATGGTAAAAATACTTTGAACGATACTTCTGAACGTATGATGATCCGGTAAAAAATTAATCAGAAAAAAAAAGTCGTAAACATAACGCGTGGCTTTGAGCAATTTGTATATATTGAAAAGAAATATTTGTCAAAGATCAAAGTTATATGCAATTTTTCCGCTGCATCTCGCTTCATTAAAGATTTATTGGAAAGATTGGATGTATTGGGAAATTATGCAAAGCATACGGAACGTGCATCGATGCGAATAAATCAACCAAATCGTTTTTTCACGCAGTCGTCACGTACAATAAGATTTACTATTATATTTTTACTTATTGCGGGTTATTTCATTGATTATTTAAACGATATTCCTCTGATTGTAAGAATTTATATGGAATATTGTAAAATTAATTATCGCTAATACGCGTGTGCGTCACGAAATTTATATTTTCTCGTCCATTTTAAAAGATGCATATTTGTTTTCTTTTTTTTTATTGTTCTTTTATTACCATCTTTTTTTATTACATTGCAGAATTATTTTTCTAATGTAACGCATGAAAAGAAATTTTTCTTCTCGAAGAAACTTAATATTAATAAAGCGCTTGTGCGCGCTTTAATATTTTTGCTTCAGCTGCATAAAATCTTTAAATATAGATCGGACTACGGATCGTGTTATTTTGTTTCATTTTTATGGACAATTGTGCGCCACGATTTGTCGCGATTATAATTTTTACGAATTTAAACCGAATTGGCGAAAGAAAGGAAAAGAAAAGCGATGATTACGATAAATCGATGAAATAAATTAAAAGAATAATCGTAAAACGCGTAGATACAATTCCAATTGGAGGTGAAGAGCGCATCATAGCGATAGTGATTCTCCAAGTTAAATGTCAGGTAACCGTGAGTTCAAATTCTCAACGGTTTTTACGATCACGGTTCCCTCGCAGCGTAACGAAGTTGTCGTTTCCAACTGTCGGCAAACGCATCGTGTGTACCATGGAAGCATGAATCACTCGAGGAAAAAGAGCGTAAGAAAATAGCTCAATGACTGGTTGATTAGATAAATTTTATGCTTGCTTCAGATTTCGTGGTGTGAAGGAGAGAGAAGAAGGGAAAGGAGAGAGAGGAAGGGAAAGAAGAGCGACCGGCGCCACATCCGATCGACGAATACACCGCCATTCTCTGTCATCTGACTTTCCACGTGCACGAGCTTCGTTCACCATGAGGCCTTGGACTAACAAGTCCCTCGGCCTTGGTTTTCTCGGCTTACTTCTCATCGTGTCGGGCGCTGTTCTCTATTTCACTTCGTCCGCCATTTTTCATTATATTCTTCAAAAGGTGAGCGTCCAAAAATTCGATTTTCGCGCGGTAAACGAATTCTGCTTCTTCTCCGTGATTTCCACGTCGAGTTCGAATCGATCAATCATTTCATTTGATTAGAAACTTATGTTGTGTAATTGTGACGCTTTAATTTTTGCCAATCGAGAGATAGGATAGCCTATTTTTATCTCTCTATTGTTATCTCTCTACGCTTAATCGGCGAGATCTTATTTTCCATTTTGATTAAATAGAAGATAAAAATCGTTCCTCCTCTCTTTCGACGGTGGATCGAATTTTCGATGAAAATAACAGTAGAGAGACTTTCTCGACGAATACAAGATATTCTTAGTCGGCAGTCTCGCTTGTGTCTCGTCGTTATTCCCAACGCGATTGGAAAAGTGGTTGATTGTTCAATTAATTGACGTATCTCTTTAGAGTTGCGCTAGACGAATAATTTTTCATTGCGAAGAAACGTGCATAGCGTACAACTCCGGCCAGTAAAGGTCGCGCTCGTTCACAACAAACAACAGTATTTTTAATCTTTCGACGGACTTGCGTGAATAACGAACGAATCGTTGTCCACAGCAATTTAGAAAACATGTACGCGATCTTTGATGGGAAAAAAACTGCAATTTTCTGTTTTGTATCGTCAGGAAATACCGTTAACGACAACATCGAAAGCGTTCGAAGTGTGGAACGACACGAGCGGCTTGCCACCCATGTATTTTAAGATTCGTTTCTTCAATTGGACCAATCCAGAGGAGTTGAAGACGCCTGGGAAGAAGCCCAACTTCGTCGAGCTCGGTCCTTACGTGTTTCGGTAAGGTTTGCCTCGCAGCATGCACGATTCGACAACGAAGCGGGTCGATGATGAAACGTAGCGTGTGGTATCGATTAATCACCATCATTCGTTCCGAGTTGTCGCGGAAATCGAAGAATCGAAAGGAGGGGAGAGGGAAGGGGCGACGTTGCGGTCGAACCGGAAACCGTTGCGTAAAAGTAAATTGTTACCCGTACGATATAGAAAAACACGGCGTTCGTATAATATAATGGATATAATCCTTTCGTGTACGGATCGCGAAAAAGGAAGAGAACCCGTTTGCATGGGGAAGAGTGGACGTAAAATTGAATCGAACTTTTGACACGAGGGCATGACAGATCGACCTAATCACGATAAGAAACGAACGTATCCAGTTAACCTCGTGATATTGACATCTTAATGAGTGGTGAAAACTCGACGACCAGTCCCGGCCGTTTTAACGAAGCCGAGTTACCGCGTGGGAGGGTTTAAACGTTGCACGTAACCATTCCGCCTTTGGTAATTGCTTTCTCTCTCGAGCAGTATTAAAAATGCTGCTTTTAATCGGTACGATTTTTTTTCGAAACGAGGAATGCGAATCGTTCGAGTTAACTATTTTGAGAAGAGGAGAGGAGAGAAGAGAGGAAAAGCGAGCGTTTCGAGCCCCTTCTAAACGCTTACGTAATAAAAATTACGCCGGTAACGATAAGGGAATGTTAGCGGATCGCGAGGTGCATCTACGAATCCGTCCGCTTAACCGGCAATGATTGTCGCGTCAAATCTAATCAACGGTACACGCAAGAATATATAGACTGATGCGGCGAATCACAGTTTTCTAATCACGAGCGCGTCGCTTAATTGAGCGTTGCTCGACGTCCAACGCAACTAACTATTCTCTCTTCTTGATTACAGTCATGAGTGGCGTCGTTCACGTAACTTTTGCCATTTTTCTTCACCCGATCTCCCTGCTTAACGTTCCTGCATTCGTTTAAATAACACGTTGCTCCAGTTGGACGATCCCAATTATGCGTAAATGTGATTGCGAATTTTTTTTTTTATCGAAATACGCTTCGTTATTCATAACGAATCGCCGTATGATTACAGGAAGTTACGTAAAAAGAAAAAAAAGTAATAAACGTTCGATCTCGATCACAATTCCGTGAGCGTGTTACGCTTTTTTCGAAGTAGATGGAATAATAATATATTGCGCGATTCATTGTGCGTACGTATATCGAAATTTCAGGGAGATCAGGCAAAAAGCAGACGTGGTATTCCACCCTGAGAATCACACGGTCAGCTACTTCAACCGTCGATGGTGGTTCTTCGAGCCGGAGCTTACGAACGGTTCCCTGAACGATCGCGTCACGCAACTGAATACCGTGGCGATCGTGAGTAAAATTCAATTTTTCAATTTTACCCCGACCGATTTACGATTCACGATCGCAACCCGTTTCAGTCGGCGAAACACAAGGTACGATACTGGGCCGATGCGCTGCAAAGTACCCTTTCGTTGATGCTCGCGACATCGAACGTGCACATCACGAAGACGGTAGACGAGCTGTTGTTCCGCGGTTACGAGGACTCGTTGATCGAGATTGGAAGAATGGCGGCCATAGCGGACGACATACCACCCTTCGACAAATTCGGATGGTTTTACATGGTAAGATGTTATCGAACGAACAGTAAGTAACTAAAATTGTTTATCTAATAGTGTCGAGGGCGTGCAGAAGGTCGAAGATGCGATTTGCGCTGTTGTAGCAACGGCATTGCAGCCGGCTATAAATTATTCGCAGCGAGACTTAAATTAGTACTGAATAGGACAGGTCACGTGTAGGTCGGTGAATGACAAATGAAAAGCAATGGGAGGCATATTATGTATTAATTTGTTACGTCACTCGTGTACCTACATTTGCGGCGGATTAATCCTACGATATATCTTATTCTGTCCGCGCCTTTTCCCTTTCCTTTTTTTTTCAAAGATCATTGGAAACGAAAGCTCTCGCCCTCGTTAACATGAATCGCGTCGCTCTTTCAGAGGAACGGCTCGACAACGTTCGATGGCCACTTCAACATGGACACGGGCACCGACGACGTCGCCAACTTCGGCCAAGTGAAGAAATGGAATTATCGAGACACGAGCAAATTGTTCAATAGCCCGTGCAACGTGGTCGAGGGAAGCGCGGGAGAGTTTTGGCCGCCGTACAGAGAGAAGGACGAGATCGTTTTGTTCAGCGGCGATCTGTGCAGGTCAGTCGTGCCTCTACGTACTCCGCGCTAATTAGTCTCGTCTGTCGAAACGGACAAAATTAAACGCCGACGAGAAGCTTTGTTGCCGAGCATCCTCCTCATTGACCTTCGAGAGACACGTAAATTGGATCGTCCGGTAATCCCGTTTACACGCGATGACTCTCTTCTTCCTCCCACTGGTGAAGGATGAAGTTTTGATAAGTTTTCCATCGTTCGATTCGAATTCAGATCGATTCCCCTTCTCTTCCGTTCGTTCCATTCCAGACCGTTGACGTACGAGTACGCGCAGACGAGTTATCACATGGGATTGGAGGGATATCGTTACGTGCTGGGCGAGAAGACGTTGGGGAACAACACGAAACGACGCTATCCCCACGAACAGGCCAAGTATTTCGAGCAGACCACCACCACCGAGGACTTTTTCGATGCCGAACACTCGACCGAGACCACCGATCCTCCGGAACAGGATCCGGACGTGGTAAACATAGGCAATTGCTTCTGCAACGGGAGATGCAGTCCTGCTGGTTTGATGAACGTCAGCTCGTGCCGACACGGAGCTCCTGTATTCGCCAGCCTGCCCTATTTCAACAGAGGCGAGCCGAGCCTCAGGGAACGGATAACCGGACTCGTCGAGCCCAACGAGGAATACGATTCGTACATAATTCTCGAACCGGTAAGTTACCCAGGTTTCCCCCTCCTCTATCTTTCCATCCATTTATCCATTCATCCAACTTGCCCAACCTCGAATCTTCGTACATCTCATCGATATTTAAACGACTAAATACTTTATTCCGTTCCGTTTTTCGTTCCACCGCGAAAGCAAAATATCGTGTAAAGAGATAAATACTGTTCGCTGCTGGAAAAAAGTCTCGCGGGACGGCACAGGGGCAAGAGGAGTCCTTCGCTAGGACCGTTTATCCCCACTTCAAACGCTTTGTTGACAAACTTAGCACCAGTACGTAATAGTGAGAGAGCTATAACTCGAGCTACTACAATCATTTAAAACTGGAAACTGAAATTTTCGAAACTATCTACGTCTATCTTATTTGTATATATTTTGCAATTATTATCTTAACTACTCGAACATGAAATTATATTTATGAATTAAACTATCGTTACGAATTGTAATTAGCCTACGCATATCATTAAAAATAAAATTTTTATATTATAATTCATATACTAGAATAATTTATATATTAGAATATTCTGAATTCTATGTTTACGTTAATGCATCGAAGTTTAGATACGGATCGTTGTTTTGAATTAGTTATGTGATATCATGGTAGAGACAAAAATGTATGTGAAAGTAGGCGTTTCCTTCCATATTAACCAATCAGACCTTCCATTCCTTCCGCGAGACTTTTTCCCACCAATAAACAGCAAGTAACGAATAAGCAATTGACTTTTTTCAGACAACGGGCATTCCTCTCAAGGTTTCCGCCAAGTTTCAGATCAATATACTGCTAGAACCGTCAAAGACAGTGACGTAAGTGCGTTTCCAACGATGATCAGATCGACGAATAAGTGTGTATTTACGATAGATTTCTGTTTTAGACTTTACAAATCTGTGCCCACCATTTACTTTCCGGTGATGTGGTTCTCGTTGGAGGTCGAAGCGACCGAGAAGTTCGTTAACGATTTGAAGAAATTTTTGTCCTTGCCCAGCGTATGTATATACGCTGGTGTAATTATGATCCTCGTTGGATCGCTCATAATTCTAACAATGGTTGTATTATACCTGTTAAACAGGCAACGCGCCACTTCGATAGCTATCGACAAGGTAAGGAAATTGTTTAACACGAAATTTGCATCCAGTATTACGTATTTAAGATCTTATCGTTCTCGCGACAGAGCGTGAAGCAAGAGATGGCATCGACGAAGAAATCGGAACTGGTTTACTTGGACAAGAATAACACGGGCGACGACGTACACGTGAGAAACGATCGGAAATTGTATCCTAACTCGATCGAGTGTTTTAACATGGATCTACAATCGAAGCTACAGACTCAAAAATAGAAATAAAGAAAACGAAACGTGCGTCGATCGGATGTCTATGCTCGATAGATGGCAATTGACGATCGAAGGATTTTCTCTTTGCGAAAAAGCGTTCGTTGTTTGAACGCTATGTTGGCTATGCGAATTAAGCGAAGATTCTTGTGCGATGAGTTTTGATATATATATATATATATCAAAATATAGGGAAGTAGGATCGCCAATTTTAGGTTGACATTTCAACCGGATTTTGTATCAAATTTAAAATCGTAGGCAAAATTAATTAATGTCTATATAACGAAAAATATGGACGTATATAATCGCTATCGGATGTAGAATCTTTCGTGTTTTCAATCGTTTTGATGATAAAACGAAAGTGCAGCATGATTATATCTCCGCCAAGTATCCGAAAAGAGTTTGCATCGATTCGACGATAGTACGTATCTTTATTATTGAATAAAAACGGAATATAATTATGTATTTGCGACGAGAGCGCGAACGATGCTTCGATAATTAACATTTATTGATAGAAATAGAATTTGAAATCGGATACCTTCGGTTCGAGTTTAATAGCGAGCGTAATTATACATGTAAATAGATAGATAAATGGGACCAAGGAACTTTTAACTCTGCTCAACCGTAAAACATCGGTTATACTCGTTAAGCTACAATCGAAGATAACGAGACACGTCAATTAGGCCAAACTTTATTTTCATGGCCGTCGTTCAACGTATTGGTTGTGTCTACGGTTAGTATACGAATGAATAATAATATTATCGCCGATATCAATGTTCCTATCGTTCCGAATACTACTTTTGTGCCAAACTTATCGAGAAACCTGTTAAGTTTTTTACTTGTTCGTAAGATTGCCATGAATGCCAACGATTTATATAAATCAAACGTGATACATATATTGCGAGATTTAAATCGGTATACGATAGTTAGATATTATCGTATATTAGATATATTCTAACTACAAAAAAATACGTCTGTCCATTCTAAAACCGTACGATTTTGTATTGTATTTTAATAAAAAAATCCAAATTTTTATCAAATCTTTATAATTATTCAAACGTTGCGTATGGAATATCCTTTTCATTCCTTTTCGCAACAATTTTTTAAAAATAAAAACGGAGACCAAGTCATATTCATGATGCAATTAAATTATGCTTTTTATCATCAATGGATCACTAAGTGCTCGAATACATCGTTCGTTGATAAAAACAAATTACATACGCTCGTGTATCTTTTCTTCTCTTTTTTTTTTTCCTTCTTTTCTTTTAATTTTTTGATCAAACCGCAAACGAGATACGAAACGAACAAAATCTGCATTCTTTTTATCTATTCGGAGGATCGTTACAGTCGATACTTCTGTATGTGTGCTCCAGGAATGAATATAGATAAAAAAAGGAAATAAGAGAAGAGTCGGAGAGTAAAAATTGTGAAATCGGCATCATATTTTATTGAATGATACAAATGTCTCTTCGAAAAATCATTTTCTGAAGATGTTCAAGAGATGGCGCTGACCATCAATTCTCATTTCCATATTTCTTCCATTATATCTTTTCTACATGTTTTCTACATCTTTTTAATTGCGATATTTTCGAAATGGTGTTAATTTCATATTTTTTATTTTATGTACTTCCGTAAAATTCAAAAAACGCTTCGATATCTCATTATTTTAATTTTTTTGTTGTTTATTAATTAAAAATCGCCGATATTTTTTTCGTTCGGCACGAATTTCGTAAATGATTTAATAAAAATTCACTTTTTTTCACAATTCTATTCAAACATAAATTTTTTTACTATTCGTAATAGTTAAAAGAATCTACGAATATTATTTGATACGTATAATAATGCCTGAAAATATTTATAAAAAAATTCTATCGATTTTTATGATTTTCGATTTTTGAATCGAATATAATTTTTTTTTACATCATTTCAAATGGTATAGGGTATAGTAAGTGTTCCGACTTTTTGTGCGATAGGTATTTCAGAATATGAGAGTTTTTTAAATTTGATTTTTCTTTGTATCTGTGATCAAATTTTTTATTTCTACACCGATAAAATCACGTGTAAGCCACGTTAATTTAATAACAAATAAAATTCGTGCACGTCCTATACCACAAAAAATTCCTTATTTCTTTAAGCTTTGTACAATAACATTACGTATTTTTATCTTACGTTTCAATTACCTTTCTTCTTAAATATGTATTCAAGCGGATATCTCTATCAATGATTAGATAAAAAAAGTTAAAAACAGAATAGGGTTGAACGTTGCTTCCAATATCATTATACATCGTGTAAAATTTAAAAATGACTAAAATTTATAAAAAAAAAAAACGATTGAAAAAATTGTACACGAGAGAAATGACTTTTTGAAAATGACGAGATTCGAAACTGATTTTTCAGCAGCTGGTAAGGGACACATCGTTCCGTATTGATCTCTGAACGCTTATATAACATTCTTCGTTAACACTAGCAATATTCAATATCTGACATTCCAGTAAAAGAAACACGAGCATTCGATCGATGTCGATTGAAAATCGTCGTCGATAAGTTTTAGTAAACCTTTCATTCGGGTTAACGATACGTAGAGGGATCGGTGGGAAGTGAAACGTTGCTACGGAGGAAGGCAAAAGAAAGAGCCAAAGGAAAGGAAAGTAACACGGTAGGCGATTTCAAAATATTACAATACGAGCGACGAAAAAAAATTACGGTCGGAATCGCGTTTTACGAGGTGACGAGGAATAAAATGGAGCGAATAACCGGTGGAACGAAGAGTTACGCGCGTACCGGTGTGAGTGTAAGCCACGTTGACCTCGAGTCCGTGTATCGCCAAAAGCCACGTAAGACGTGTTTACCAATTAATCGAATAGACACGAAGCGCCACTGTAACTAAGAAATAAATTTGGTCGGTAAGTCGACACAATTTTCTACCAGTTGAATAAGAAAGGGAATCTTCGATCGCGTGAAAACGTTTATCCTTCGTTTCGTTGCCTTTTCGAGCGAAATGCATAAGCAGGCATCGAAACGTCTGATCGTCACGTCGCGACGCGTCGGTTTGTTTCAATTCCGTGTACGACTTTAAAGAAGATATCTACTCGAGTCGTAGTAAGAAGGAAGAGTGGAGAGTAGAGAGTGGAGAGAGAGAGAAAGAGAGAAAGAAAAAGAGAGAGTATTCGACTCGCGCTACAAAAGAGAGTATTCCCTATTGTCTCGGGGAAACTGCCATTTTCTATTGTATCTGAACAGCGCCGGCCCTGAGTTTGCTTCCTTCTACATAGGAGGGTGCGCGCGCGTATCTTATCCACACACGTAGATACACACGCACGCACACAAAGTGGGGAAGGAGACAGTGACGACCTGGAAAATTTGGAACGCGCCGATGCATTTCCTCTTCCTTGCTCGCTCGGGAAACGAGTCAAGGACAAGTTCGGAAGTTACGACCGATTTAGGAACGACCTTTTCGCTGCTCGTTTCCAGTATTTGCGAGGAACGATATACTTTCGAATTTATTTCTCGCGTTACGTAACGGGATATTAAATATTTATTCTATCTCATTCTTTGCCCAACCGCGTACGAATGGAAAAAATAGAGGGAAAATTAATTTCCCAAGATTATTTTTATTTCGTCACATACCTCGAAAAGGCAGCAATTATCGCGATGAAATAAGTATCAAAATTAAATTCAACGATTGCGCAAGAAATAAGAGTAATTTCTCATTCCCACTCTTATTACGCGCCAGTTATAAGTGCGCTCTTTTCCTACTTTTTTTTTTACTTTTCCTTCGTGTTCCGTTTTTTCCCCCTTTTCCGTTTCGCGAATTTGTTTCTTAATTCAAAGAAATATTTTTATACGCGATTTTTTTTTTATAAGCGATTGAGTTTTTCATAAATAATCGAAAGAAATAGAACGCAAGAATGATCGGTTGTTCAACTTTACATATGCATTCAGCGAGATAAGAATTAGTTTTTTTCCGCGAACACGTGACTCGATTGACAAGCGTCTGTGTAATAACAATGCATCATCGCTTTGTAAATTTCCTTGGCGTGAAAGTATAACGAGATCGAGGTGACTAGATCGAGGCGCAAAACGTGGCGCAAGGTCCGCGTCACGTACTCGTTTACCCTTCTTCGATCGCGAACCCTCGACAGATGTTTCAAAGCCGACCCTTCGCCGATCCGAGAAACGAGCCCTGTCGTCGGGTTTACGGCTCGATTAGGACTCACGCGTTCAACACATGTCGCGTGAAACGATATGCACGCAGACCGGTTGCATAGCGTTTTCGAATGGTAATCACAATCGCCTCGCCCAGATAAATTTTCGCGATACGATTTCACCGATAGGATGCGCGCGTCTTTCGATCGCGGTTGAACTATACGCATGGAGATGGTTTTCGATTAATAGGGAGAGGTATCGATTATTCGAATCCCGGCCATCCAATGTCGAGAAAAATTCGTATCTGGCGTCCAAGAGTACAAATCCCACGTAAGAGTACGATCCTACGTTATTACGCATAATTTTAAATTTGAAAAATACATCGTTTGCACAGATGCACCGGTTAGCACAGCGCGACTCGTTCGTCGACTATCGATCCCGGCCCGTTATCAATTACACGGTATATTTGAACAATTTTCCGATAAACGCGGAACGACACCTGGTTCGACTCGACTTTTCGATTCTTACCTCTCGACGAACATTCTTTTATTCTATCTTTACTTACTTACTTACTTACTTACTTATTCGTCGCACGATAAAACGAAGCGGTGGCCAAGTTTTCGAAGGCATGGAAATCCGAAATTGAATTCGCAAAAGAGGAGAACGCGAATCCTTTCTTTCTTCGAACCGACTTCTAATTCGATCCTGTCCCCCCTCCCTTCCCCCTATATCCAGTATTCAAAGAGGGTGAAAGAGCGAGAAGAGCCCTTTCCCCACGTTCTGTTATTCACCCCACGTTTTATCCACGGTGTCCGGAAGCGTGAAGCGTGGGACACGCGTGCGAGCCTTGTGCGGCGCATCGGGAAACATGGACAGGGAAGGCAGGCGCGAATCGAATAGAATCGAACGGAGTCGAATCGAACGGTGTGGAATCGAATGAGTGGAGAGAAGCGTTAGTGAGGGAGCGGAGTGGCGCGCGCGCTCGGCTCCGTGTTGCACGCGGCTCCGCCGTATTGTGTATACGGAGTTGGATTTCGAGGATCGATCGTGGACGGTACGGGACGACCGACAGTCAGGTACAGTCAGTCGTTTCGAGGCTACCGAGCTAAACGGGTGTCGTTCGACGTTCAGAGCCGCGCCGGTTCTGCCCTCTTCCTCTTTCTCTTCCAAACTGTTAGCCTGCTGTTCGTCGTTCGACCGCGCGCCTATCTCGCTTCTCTCTTTCTCCTCGCGCGATTACAGTGCACGCTTCTCTTCGGAGACCATGAAGAGTGTCGTAAAGACGGCGTCCAGTCTTCTCGCCTTGGCAGTGATCCGTAAGTTTTTCCCCTCTATCTTTTTTCTTTCTCTCTCTCTTTCTCTCTGTCTTTTCTTCTTTCTTTCGTTCGAAAGTGAAATCGTGCGATACTCGAAACAACCGAAAACCGAGTGTTCCATCCCGTTTTCTACTGTGTCGCAAATTGACGCAATTAAATCTCGTCGCAACGAGACGAGATTCGCTTCGAACGAAACGAAACAAGGTCCATTTCCCAAATTTTATTTCCCCCCCTTTCGCAAACGAATACTTCGCTCGCCGCTCATCGATTTTCTTCTTCATCTTCTTCATGGATTTAAACTCTGATCGACCACCTTCTTTCGAAAACGGGGACCATCACCGATTACCGATAATACTTACGCTGAGAATAACGGACGTTTCCCATTTTCGCACGATCGTTCAACGACCAAGAGATCGATCGATTTCTAATCTTTGTGCTAACGTTGCGACTAATAACTCGAAAAAACCGAGTAATAACTCGAAACGCGAGGGTACACACTGGGCGTAACCCGATTCTTCCGTTGATACTCGTAACTTCCTTTTCTCTCTCTCCTTTATTTTCCTCGTACTTTCGCACACGCGTTTCCTCTCTCCTTTATTTTCCCCGTTGACGAGTCGGCGTTTTCCACTCGTATCGCGAGCCACTCTTAAAAATAGACTGCCGTTTCACACGATGGTGTGGTATGCGAGGCAACCAAGCAAAATTTCACGTCCGAGAGAAAGAGAAGCGAGAGTTATCGTTCCCACTTTGGACGTTTTTTGCGGTCTGGCCTGCGAAGGAAGAAGGAAGGAAATTATCGTTCGACCGTATCTCTGCTCGCAAAACCGCAACTCCGTGCGAAACAAAATCGGATCTCTCTCTCTCTCTCTTTCTCCCTTCGCGAAACGTGTCAAGCAATAAAACGCGCCAAAATTTCGAACTTCGCCAAGTTCTCGAGCGCGTTTAACGAACGCGCAAGTATATTGAAACTACGACGTTCGAAAAGAGCATTCAGGCGAGAACAAAGGGGCGCGTCTGCGGAATTCTCCGAATAATTATTCCCATGAATATAGAAGGGAATGGAGAAGAAAGTCACGCAAACAATTAACGAAGAAAAATTAAATAATCTTCGTTCCCATTACGGAGGGACCTATTAAGTAGGTCTAATTAGACTAATCGACTTGTGCCAGGATCGATACGCGAGATTTTCTATTTAACAACGATAAACAAGAAGCACCAGTTATCGGGCTAATTAACGAGCGACCGTCACTTATAAATACAGGCTGCGGGACAACGTCAACTCTGACCACCGTTTGTATCGTTTGCCGTAAATATTACCGGAGATACGTGAAAATACACGGATTGCCCGCAACTGGGAGAGGCAGCGGCGTGATTACCGGCGGCGAATTGTATTACGGATTCTATTCTCTCGAAAACTTTTTAAACTCGTCTCGTTACGGAAACGTAAACGAAATTTGCGGTAAAAGGCTGATAGCTACGCGCATCTGAGAGAAAGTTGTTTGTCCGCTACGAATTATGGACATAGGATACATAGGTGGTAGCGACGCGAGGAGTAACGAGAATCGAATCGAAAGAAAAAAGGGGGAAAAAACGAGCGATGAAAGCTCCTCGGTGTGCACACACGGAGAAATCGATAAGATTGATTCAAGTTTCTCGGTAACTTCTCTTTTAAATTTGCTTTTAATCGGTATGGTTGACACGAGCAACGTCATCCTCGCGATTATTCTTATAGGCCCGACTATAGCCTATAAGATTATTATTACCCGTTTTCCGTCGTTGTATCCTTATTTAAATACACGTATCGGGGAAAAATGACTCACGAAGCAATTCTCGATCGTGTTATCAGTCTCGAAAGCTGTACGCTGTAAAAATATTTGCTCGTGATAAGATTCTTATTAAAAAATGTTACGATCCTATAAAATGACCTCTATGAGTGTTATATATATATAATTATTTGTCATATATTTCAAATATCTAGATAAGAAGATACGAGAAATTTTTAATACGAATCTTTCGCGTTGGATAAAAAATAAACGCATCGAGGCCTCGTCGATTTCTCGCGAATTTTTCGAAGGCTATCAAACGTAAATACTTACTCGTTACGTGTAAATGGCCAAGTTCAACGGAAAATGGATCTCTCGAATCTTTTATACGCAGTGGGATGGGATGGGATGGGGCGTTTATCGATCGACCATCGCTCGATCGGTAAGAGGAGCAAGGAGGAGGCAGATTGGACTGAAAAAAACGAAAAAACGGGCGGGGGCATTTTTAATCCTTTCTTATCCGAACGCGTGTCATGCGGTACCAACAAACTCGTAATGGTATCGCCTCGTGGAAATAAATCACGGCGCAATCTATCGCGTTATTATCGTATCAAGACTACTTTGTCATCAACAGGGTTGCACAATCTCTTTTGACGACCACGATGCTTTCGCGTCACGAGCGTTCGTCACCGTTGTCCAAGATTCTTTTTCGTTTCCACGTAGCGGAGCCGAAAACACGATGTCGCGGCGTCGAATACGTGGTTTATACACCCGCGGTGTTCACGATCTCTACGTGACCAACATCGATATCCGCTACACCCGTACAAGGGGCAAGGTTACACGCGCAGGGACTGGCGATCGCCGCCCAACGTGGAAATTGGAATTTCCGATAATTTGCGAACGATGTGAGAGATTTCGATTATCGACTCGACGGAAATAAGTCGGAGGGGATCAATTTCGGGAGGAGGAATGTCAGAGGGAAATCTACTCTCCCAATGACGATTCCATCCAAGTGGAAAGTGGACTGTGCGCGCCAACTTTCACTTAAGATCGTAACGAAACTGGACTAGGAGAAGAAGAAGAAGAAGGAAACGGAAGAAAAAGAGTAACTTCGAAAGCGCGAGTCGCGATAACGAAGCCCCGTTAACCGATAATTGTTCTCGAGAAGCCGCGACAAAGGCTTGCGTTCGAGAAAGACTTTTTTCATTCGAGGAAACGGAGGATCGAAAAGGGAAAAGAGACGACGAGGGATCGTGGAAATCACGGTCTCTCGAAACCTCTGCTCGAGGGGTTCAAAGAACGCGACCAACCATTACAAAGAAAGAAAGAACGGTTCGATTCTTCTCTCGTAAACCTGGTTCGACGACCGTCGCCGCACCTCGGAATCGATGACTCGGACGACTCGTAAGTCGGTCTGGATCGTCGCCACCGAGGGGACCGTCGTCTCAGCTCCGAGCCGATTCCACTCGAACGGCCACGATAATGGCGCTCGCAACCGTTCGCGATATATCCATTCGCGCGCTTCCTCCCTCGACGCGTCTCTCCTGCGTATTATTATTTATACGTCGGTCGATACAATATTTTTTCCTTTTTATCCTCCGTTTCTCGCATCATCCTTTTTTAACGCGCACGTATCTCTCGGAGAGAACGTGGTCGGCGAGGTAAACAAGGTGGTTTTTCGTGAAAGAGAGGAGCTCGTAATTGGCTCGTCGTCTTGGCTCGACGAGAAAGGGGGAGGAAAAGCGTGCTCCCGACTATTCGTACGATCAACCGGAAACGGGTCAGTTGGAACTATCGTATTGGGAGTCGAATCCCACGTCATCGATTGCACGAAAACGAACTAGCTTTTCGTCTACCTTTTTACTGTATTCTGTGTATTCTGCGAATAGTCATAGAGAGAGAGAGAGAGACTGCAAGGAACAAACGTGATTATCGATCTCTCGAGGCACAATGAGCGAAGTAGGGCGAGATTCTCCAACCCGTCTCTCCCCCCCTTACACTATCCAAAACTCCCCGAATCCTCCTCGAACTGGCCTCGCCTGTTCCCGAGGAATTCGCGATTCAATTAGGGAGGGAATATTATTGGGTCAAAGGGGAGGAATATCTGGAGGAATATTGAGAGGGAAAGATGTTTCGCGTGTTGCAGAGTCTGTCATGTGCGCATCCGTCACGGAAACCGTGGCCAACTTCTTCCCCGAGGTGGAAGGAAACCTCACCAAGATCACTTGGGCCCACGCCGTGAACAACAAGACAATGTTGAACAAGACGTTGGAAGGTGAGTTGGAAGATTGGAGTAGATTGCTCGATTCGTAGCGAGAGATTCGAATTTTCTTTCCTCGCCCGAGAATAGAGTGCAGCGAGAGAGAAACGAAGAGAAAAAGGGATCGTTTTCCGAAGGTTTTCGCGACGATCGTTTATTAATACCCCATTGGTGAACAAAACCGTTCAAAGTCTGTGTTCCATTTTTAATCCCTTCTCGATACTCTCGCATCGCCACGTTCCATCGATACGGTACACGATATCGATAAAACAGAGCCAGGCTGAAAATTCGCTCCAAGCGTAATAATAGATTAAATGCTTTCGCGATTCGTGACGAAGCCCGTTTGACGAATCGGAGACATCTGGAAAAGAAAATTCAACGGTCGAATAAAATTACCTTTTTCTCGTTCGAAACGATAATTGCGAATAAATAGGTAAATAAATGTAATTCGATTACTCGAAGCAAGTTTGATCGAAATTTTTTTAACGGGTTAACGACCGGGCCGTCTATTTTCTAAACTCTTCTCTCGAATACGTAACGGAAGAAGGGAGAGGAGTTTGAATCACGTCGTTCCGTGACTTGTTTAGGCGTGATCGATATTCGTTGCACGTGTCCACGGTTGCCGATTTTCCGTCTCTTTTTTCGCAGCGCCTCACCCCCCTCCTCTCCCCCTCTTGCGGCGAGATCGCACTCCTCGGCGCACTCGCTCTACACCCCCCTCCTCTCCTTTAAGGATTCTCCTCTTTTCCCATCTCTTTCTCTCTCTCTAACGAACTCTCCTCTTATCTCTTCAAAGGAAACGCGATGATGCTGGAGGCAGACGTCGTGCTTGGCAAAGTAACAGGACAGGACGTTCAACAACCGATAATGGCCCATCCACCGGCGAACGAGAGCGATCTGTCGCTCGAGAATTTCCTCAACACCGTGATCGAGAGGAAGGGGATCAAGAAGGGCGTAAAGCTCGACTTCAAGACCGTCGAGGCGTTCAACGCGAGCAAACCTATCCTGGACAAGGTTCGCGATAACGTACGTATTTCGAGTTCTATTTATAGAATAGAGTGGGCCTCGAATCGTCTCGATTCGACCGTTTCGTTTCGATTCCGACTCGATTACCGATTTTTTTTTTTTTCTTTTCTTTTCTTTTCTCCGCTCCTTCTCAGTTGACATTCCCCGTGTTCCTGAACGCCGATATATTGGAAGGACCCACTAATGCAACCGCCACACCGGTCGACCCGAAATTCTTCGTCACCCAAGCGAAGACGTATCCGAAATACACTCTGTCGGTCGGCTGGACTACGAGGTAACCAATGAAAAAATATAAATAAGTATATACATATACATATATATATACATATATAAGCATCGAAACGAGACGAAAACGTAAATTGGATTTCAGCTACGCGAGCTCGGAGAACAACACTGAGAATATCGACCGATACACGGAACAGCAAGTTCAACGGATGATCAATACTCTGAAAGAGCAGCAAGTTACCCAGCCGGTAACTTACCCCGTAAGAGCCGGCCTCGCGGCCAACGATATAAACGTGATGAAAATGTTGATGGAAAATTCGACCGGGTCGGGGATCAAGAACGCGACCTTGACCGTGTGGTCGAGCGAGGGGGACAAGGTGAACGCGGAAAAGTTGTCGCAACTGATACGAGAGATAGGGGTCGAGAAGGTGTACGTGGACGTGCCCAAAGAGCTGATGGACAAGCTTCGACTGTCGGCCGCATCCAGCCCGAGGCCGGCCACTCTCGTGCTGGCCGCCACGCTTTTCCTCGCCGTCTCCCTCTCCACCATGTTGTGAACGATCCCAACAATTTCGCCCGCCCCGTTTCGCGCGCTTCGCTCCCGGGGACGGGCGGAGGGGGGGCGGGGGGAAGCGCCTCGAATCGCCTTCCACGCGTCCCCTTCCCCGCGCCCCTCCCCCCGCCTTCCCCCCGTCGACGAGAGGGAAGAGGCGAGGCGAGATCGATGACGAGAGCCACGAAATCGAGTCGCGGCCGATCCGATTTGCTCTCGTTTTTCGAACTCGTCGAGCCCCCGTCGAGCCTGTGTACTTGTTTTTTAGTACGGTAGCGTTAAGCTTAAGTCCGCGAAACGGACTTTTTTCTAAGTATTCTAAGGAAGCTTTCCTCTAGAGACACAGATTATTATACATTATACATTATTATTATTATTATTATTATTATTATTATTATTATTCCCCTCGCGACCACCATGCTTTCGATCGTCAATCTCGATGTTTCTACTTTTTTCTTCTTCTTTTTCTTCTTTTTCTTTTCGTCTTCGTTTTTTTTCTTTTCCTTCTCGCGATCCATAATTTTAGAGAGAATCTTTTTTTTTCGAACGAGAATCATAGAACGAGGCGAGGCGCATTTCTCCTTTCGTATCTCGATTTTTAAGATAAAAAGGATTAAAGAAGTAATAATAATAAGATAGAGTAAGTAAGATATAAGATATGTATAAGAGTAAGAGGCATACCTAAGGCGGAAAGATTCGCATCGATAGATTTTGCTTTGATAATAATTAAGAAAGAAACGTTCCTTGTTGTTTACCGTTTCTTTTTTTTTCTTTTTCTTCCTTTCTTTCTTTTTTTTTCCTCGATGTATTCTACACACACACACACACACACACGTACACGCAGACACACATACACGCACACGTTTTAATATTATTTTACATCTCGTACAACGCAAGCGATGTAATCGATGACCGCGGTACGAATCGATCGACGGATCGATCGGAGGAGAGATCCGGTTCGAGATCTTTTTTCGCGTCGATACTCCGCGAGGAATCGTACGTAGTGCGTTATATCGTACCTATTTAGTGTTCATCGACGTATCTCCTGTACCTGCCTTCGACATATCTCAGACATAGTTTCAGGAACAAGAAATGCAGAGTAATAAGAAACGAACAAAAAAAAAAAAAAAGAGAAAAGAAAAGAACAAAACGGTATTAAACTTTATCGAAGCTGTAACGCTGTATGTCTGCAAGCCAAAGGATTGTGAACGCGATTGTGAATACGGTGCACCCGCGCACCGCGTTTGATAACGAAACAATAAAATTACGCGCAAAATTGATCCCACGTTTCTTCGTTCGAACGTCCCATTGTAACTTTCTTCCTTCCTCCCTTCTCTTCCTTTCTTTCGTGCGCGAGCAACAGATTTCTCAAAGGATCTCCGCGGGTGGCCCACTCGCCTTTAATCCCGCCAATCGATGGTCGTTCACGCTCCAGATTCCTCTCGCGACACGAATCGGAAGATCGGAAAATCGGATTATGGAAAATTTCGAATCGAGGACGAACGAAACGCTCCGAGCGTTTAATTGCGTTCATTTACGACAATTTCCAGGCGTTTACATTCGTAAGTGTTCGTTCGTTTCCTTTCCATTCCAGTCTTTCGATCGTTATTCGTTAAATTGACGAAGATAATGCTCGTTGCGCGCCAATCACCAAGGAATCTCATTGTTTATCGAGGGAATTTTTTCGCGACAACGTTCGGTGCCAAGGTAACACGGTGAAAGAAAAGAGGTGGAAGGAGGGGAGGAGCAAGAGGAGGCAGTACGGCTGTGGTGGGGGAAGATGTCAAGGGTCACGATCGCTATTATCGAAGCCTTTGGAAAAAGACATTCCGGAATTTCCATTCTTCCCTCTCTCTCTCTCTACCGCGTCTGCCACTTTTCCTATTCGCGACACGAGTCGAGAAGAGAAGAAGAGAATCGGTTGACACTGCGCGGCCGAGTTTGCGAACGAGTTTCGAACGAGCAACAAAGTGACCTACAAGCGCAATCTGTCGAGATAACCTCCTGAACCTGGGCAAAAGTTTTTAGACCGAAAGCTACGAATCGTCGCCGATCTACAATTTTCTCGCGATAGATTCGATCTGTGACCGCTGCTTCCTGTTCCAGATTAACCCAGTAAAATCGCGTCGATGGAAATCCCCCTAACTCCGCTAATACGAGAATGAAATTCTCTCTTCGGAAGAAGGAGTTTCGATCGACGACGTCCGGCGATCGGGGAATCATTTGGCATCGACTCGAGGCCGTCTCGTTCGACGCGAGATAATAATGGGTAATGCGTAAAAGAAAAGAAAAAAAAAATTGCATACCACGAGTACACGTACATACATTTGTCCCCGCGCGATAGCAACGTTGGATGATCTCGCCTCTTAAATTTTCTCGGCACGCCGCGTGGAAACGACCGCATTCCACGGGAGTGTCTTACACGCGGTCCAACTCGACTCGTCATTTATTCGTCCCTCTTATCCGGCAGCCCGATTACACGGGCATCGAGCCACGACCACGCAACAGCGGGTGCGAATTTAATTGTTCCGATTCGACAAATCGCGTCGAATTAAATATATATATATATATCCGCTGAAACGTTCAAGTTAAATCGAGCGCGCGTGCCGCGTCACGCATCTTGGAAGAGTGCATAACGACAGAAAGAACACCGAGCTATCCTGTCCCGAGCAGGGAGGAGAACGGTGGACGGCGAACGGGGGCGGGTTTATCGGGAATCGAATCGAAACGGAAGCTATCCGAGGGGGACTACCGTGTTTATTTATCGCGGCGCGTACCGGGCTGTGGTTTAAAAGGAGGGTGAGAGGGGGAGAGGGAGGGGCAAGGAACAAAAAAACAGGCGACGACCTCCAGTACGCGACGAAAAACCAGTCCTCGTTGTACCGGTTGTAAGACGCGATCCTATCGACCTCTCGTTCTCGCGTCCCTGCCGGATTTCGTGCGGTATATATACGTATATATACACCGCTGGACCCCGCTCGATCCTCCCCGACCAGTATCTTTGAATGGCGACGCGAAAGTGAATGGGAGCCGAAAAGGGCGACCGGTCACCGCTTTCCATCTCTCCGATCGAATCGCGAAATCGCGTGCGACTTGGAGACCGGTTGATCGATAACAAAAAAGAAAAAAAGAAAAGAAAAGAATAGAAGGAGGAATAAAAAAAAATGGCGCAATTAACAGGGAGCACGTGGGTGAAGTGGTCGGAGAAGAGAGAATGGGCGCGAAGAGAAGCGATCGGGAAGACGATACCGAGTTTTGGGAGCTTGTGTACACACGCATGGATGGAAGGTGCGTGGCCGTGTGCACACGAGAGCAACAGACAGGTAGTGAGTAAGGGACGAAGGGGAGGTAGACAAGGCGGCGGAGGGGCGGGAGAGAATATCGGGCGCACGCATGCGCAACGCGTTCCGCGATCTGTGAAGCAGCGCGGCCGGCGGAGAGGCTGGCCTCAGTCGGCCGCGACATTCGGTCCGCGATACGATTCGCCGTTATCTCGGTCTGGTCGAAACCGAACTCGTCGAGTCGAACGAAGCGGTGCGCGCCGGCATTCGGCGACGAGCGAGTGAGCAACGGTGAGCGAAATTTCGGGGGATCGAACTCGTCCATCGACGGAGGGAGATGACGAGAGGCGATTCGAGGTGTTGACAACCGTCACCGTCTTTTTCTTCTTGTCCACGGTCGTCAAGGGTTCGCGAGAACGGTGGCGCGACAACGAACTAGAAATGTGCGAAACGTGAACGGAATCGTTACGCGCTAAGCTCGTCGTTTCCCGTTGCGGGGATATTTTGTGCTGGGGAATCGAGCGAACTGGAACGTGGCCAACGAAAGCAAACGTTGCGGGACATTTGGATGGACAGATAGTTAGACAGATTCCCGGGTTTTGTTCGCTGACATCGAACCATCGCGTATCAAATCACCACGTGGCGAAGGAATCCGACCCGTCTCCTCTCTCTCTCTCTCTCTCTCTCTCTCACGCCCCCTTCAGATCCCTTCTCCCTTATTCCCGAGGTGGGCCGACGTGGAAACTTTGCCCACCGATCTGGATGTCTCGATCGTGGTGCCCACCGACGATAGATCTCGTTCGATCGAAACGAGGAAACGAGGTTGCGCGTCGCGATCGCGCGATGCATCGCTGAGGAACTTTGAGAGTCTCGATCTCGATCGAGGGGATCGCGCGTCTCTGGGACGGTAAGATGTAAGGGTGAGTCGAAGGGGGACAATCGAAGACGAAGACGAAGAAATGACGCGGTACGACAGGAGGCTGTTGCTAATCTCGATCCTCGTGATAGCGTACGTGGTGTTGGCGTCCGAGGCCAAGCATCGTCCCCACGAGGACACCGCGTACGACGCCAGGCACAGGCACAGGCACAGGCACGAACAAACCTCCTCCTCCTCCTCCTCCTCGAGCGGGAGGAGGAATCGTCATGACCTCGTGGACAGGCGATCGTCGTCCTGGTCGCAGGAGCTCGACTACTACGAGGACGACTCGTTGCTCGATCGGGAGGACCGTCGGGCGGGCGAGGGGGGGGAGGAGAGGAGGAAGAGGAGGAGGAAGGAGGAGGAGGACGAGGACGAGGAGGAGGAGGAGGAGGAGGATGATTACGAGGCTCGCTCCTATCACGAGAGATCCTATCCTCGGATCTCGAGGATCCACGGCCGGATATCGGAGCCGCAGCGTTACCCGTCCAGGTATCGCCGAGGCGGTTATCGCGAGGCGGGCGGCTGGTACCACGAGGAGAACGAGAGGCACAGAGGTCCGGCCCCCCGATACGGGGATCGAGGCTACCCCAGGCCGAGATTCGAAGACAGAGCTCGACGAAAGTCGTTCGGCTACCCGAGGACTCGCGGCGAGTCGGACTATTACGAGGACGAGCTCGATTACGAGTCGAGCAGGCCGAGCCACGACTACAACGAGGATATCCTCGAGAAGCATCGATCCTGGTGGAAGAACGTGGTGGGCAGGAAGCATAGGAAGCTCGGCGTCTCGAGCCACGGCTGGCGGCCCCACGACGGCGGAAGAAAGAGATATCGTCATCCCGAGGACGGTGTGTCGAGGAGGCACGACGACTCGGTTCGAAGGAGATTCAATTCCACTGCCCGCTACTCGAAAACCGATGGAAAGAGAACCGGTTATTTCGGAGACTACGAGTATCGCAGCGTAGACGAGGTCGACGACGTCGACGACGATCAGGAAGAGCAGCAGGAGCAGGAGGAGGAGGAGGAGGAGGAGGAGGAGGAGGAGGAAGAGGAGGAGGAGGACGAGGAGGACGACGGTTGGAAGGAGGACGAGGGATACGTGGACGGGAGCGATAACAAGGAGGATCGAAAGGCGAACGAAGGGGAGGAGGAGGAGGAGGAGGAGCTCGACAACGATTTTTACAGGAGCGAGAAGAAGAAGAAGAGGAAGAAATCACCGTTGAAAACTTACGACGAGATCATCCGAAAGTTGACGTCCGACGATCCAACCACTCCGAGGTCCGCGATCAAGAGGGATTACAGGAACATCCAGATGGACAAATACGCGAGACGCGACGGATCGTTGGCCAATTTCCGATACGAGCCCAAGAACCTGACCAGACCGTTGCTTTCCCGAGTATACGGGAAAAACTCGTCCGGTTATTACCACCAATCCGCACACGCGACGAACGAAAATTTAGCCGGCTATCTGTCGACCGGTTCGCTGGTGGAGCGTAAACCGACGAAGAGCAGCGGCACGGCGGAGAACAATGCCAGGTCGTCGAAGATGGACGATACTCAACCGAAGACCAAGAGTCTGGAGCAGGACTACGACGAGTACCTGAACACGTCGGACAACGAGAAGGAAGAGGAAGACGCGATCAAGGGAGTCGAGGACACGGGCACGCAAGCGGACGTCGCTAATACGGTTAGTCGTCTTCCTTTTCTTTAACGTTTCTACGCGTCGAATCGCGCGTTGCGGATTATCGGGGATCGTTGGTCGATGATAAATGTTGGACGGGATTATTATAGATACGTTTCGATCGAATCATCCTCGAATTCCCGCTTGTCGACGAGAGATTAAAGATGGTCGTTGAGAATCGTTCGCGGGTCGCGAAACCTCTCCGAGAGTTAGCCGATTCTCAGAATTATTCCATCGCGCTTTCCTGTGCTAGCAGCTGGCCAGCCATTAAGCCCCGACTGCTATCGACGAGACGAAACATCCCTTGCTACCTACTGCAAGGGGATTAGACCGACCTTGGCAATGTAGGCAACAACCGACCGCAAACCGCTTTTATTCGAGTTAATATTCTCGACCTGACATCCGCAGGTACGAGAGACCTCGAGAGAGATAGCTTGGCTGAGAAATCGACACCGCGCGAGGTCGGTCAACGATACCGCGATTCTCCCTTTACGTCGAACCGAGACTGCGCATAGTTGACCAACCTCGACGATGCTTTTCTCCATCCATCAAAAGGATCCGTCTACCTTTCTTTCTTTTTTCGCTTCTTCCGATGGAAATATATTCTGTATTCAAAAATTGACGAACAGGTTCAGAATCAAAATTTCGAATTGATTTCATCATTCGAGAAAATAAATAAACGTAGAATTATCCTTATAGAAGTTATATACGTAACTGCAGGATTAATTATCGAGATAGAAAAGTTAAACCGAGCGTTTCATCGCAAAAATGAAATTCGATTCTTGGAGGATAGTTTTATTATATTATAGTTTAGGTAACGGCGAGTGGCCAGTCGCGCTGCGATCCGACGTTTTTTGCCACGCTACGAGCGATAGAGACCACTCGTCTCGGCAAAAAAACGTCACCACTGACGAACCACCACTCGTGCCACAACGATAGAAATACACGCCTACGTATAAAAACGCGTACGAACGAAAATCGTTCGGTCCTACTTCGGGAACGCTTGAACAAGAAATCGAAAGAGAAGATATTAAGAAATTTAGACGAGTTTCGCTTCCTTCGTGTGCTCCGTGCGCGGGTTTACACGATGGAGTGCGTTGATCGAAATGCGCACAGCTGTTACCCATCGCGAGGCGACGGACTAGATTCGCGATTCCAAGGGATCGCCACGTGCCGCTACGAAATTTAAAACAACGTTTCTATCCGCTTGCCTCGATGTTGAAATGTGTCAACGTTTATAAATGCATGTATATTCGAAGGAGCAGAATACGGAATAGGAAACGAGGATTAAATTAAAGGGAATTAAAGAGCGACTTGAAAACGAGAGGAGAAGAATTCCCGCGGAGGAGAATACATTAATTGTATAGCGAGGAGGGAGAGAGACAGAGAGAAAAAAAGAAATCGAATCGTCGCGATCTCTCCCTCTTTTTGTGCCAATTCGCCACAAAGGTAAACCCGCCACGTTCCATCGGCGATTTACTTGTACGTGCCGGCCACGGACGGAATTACCGCGTCGGGGGAGGGAGAGGGTAATTGAGCAATCCTACGTGCAGTTGCTTCTCGGCGCGCGGTTTCACCGATCTCTCTCCCTCTCTCTCTCTTCTTCTGCGCGTCGTTGTCGAAATTCGAAATACGTGGCGGAAATTCGAGGGAGAAAACAAATGGATGGATCGAAAGATGAAAAGGCGAACGGAGAAAAATGAACGAAGAGAGTAAAGCTCGGCTCGCGAGAAACAAAGAAGGCCGCGACGACGAAGAGGGAGAAAACGCTTAGATAAGGAATAATCGTCGTCGCTCGTTAATCATCGTTCCGAATATAGTCGCGGTTTTTCCTTCTCGTTGTACGTATATATATATACATATATTCAGACGGCTCGATCGTTGTACTCGCGACAACGATTGACCTACCTACCTTCCTTCCTTCCAATCGGGTAGAAGAAAACATCATTACTTAATGAGATCATCGTTACGCGCGGGAGAAGGCGATCGCGCGCGTGTTTCCAATGATTAATTCGCCGTTTCAACATCGTTACAACAGGCGAACAATCGTCGACCAACCGACATTCGATACCGGCTCTCTATCGGTTCTACGACCGTGTGTAAAATTTTAATGCCGATCGTTATTCTCCGCTAACTGGTCGCAACGAATACGCGTTGACACCCGCGCGAGATTGCTCGAAACGCGCTTTAAACTCGATTAAGCGATCACCTTCTCTTCCCTTCTCTCGCTAATACACCTTCGAACCGAAAAACGGAGAAGAAAATTTTCGATGGGAAGAAAGAAACGGTGTTTCTTTGCCTCTCGTTAGCAATACGTTCGAGTAATGCTAAATCGAAAAATTTATTTTTTTTTCGCGATGGGGAGAATTTAATAGCTGAGGTAATTCGATAATTTATCGTTGGAAACAACGATGCCGAGTAACGGCAACTAGGGTGAGATCTACCGTGTAATAGATAGGGTTTTAAGAAATTTTTAATAACTCTTTCGATTCAACGAACGGGAAAAAAAAATGTAAAACAGACTCCTGGACGATGCGTGGAGGATAATTTTGCGGATATCGCCACGTAATCTGGCGAGACGACGATGAATCATCGACGTAGTCGTTTAAGCATCGCGGGTAAGCGCCGATAATTTGCATTCGAATTCGACGAATCGAAAAATAAGTCGAATCATCATCCGCGTTCGCATCGATTCATGGCCAGCCATGCTAATAAGACGCCTTATTACGATTTAAATTCGCGCGAAAATAAAGAGAGGAAGGATCGTAAGCGGCCGACATCAGCCTTGAGACCAATGCCGTCGTATCGTAGACGCGATCGATTTTACGTCTTCCCAAGCCTTGTCCCGTCTCTTAAACCTGTCATCGTCGGTTGGACAGGAGCGACGTTCAAGGAACGTCGGGGTTGATAAATGGTGGTTTTCGAAAGATCAAAAGTGGAACAATGTCGCGTTAGTCGCGGGAGGTTGTTAAATTATATTGGCCGGCCGCGCTCTTAAAACACGCGGTGAAACGCGGTACGAAATTGCCCGTATATTATAATCGATGATTCACACGGATTTTCATCGGTAAGTAAGTACGTGGAACTGTACGTGGAAACCGCGAAGCGAATACAGTACGGTATTACAATTAATTCCCGAGAAGTTCGTCAACGGAGGAGGAATTGTTTCACGGATGCTGTATTCAAACGTTGAACGCATCCGTGAATTTGTGTATAGGCGAGAATTTGGACACGATCCAAGATGGATCGAATACGCGTAACCCTCGAGTTATTTAACATACCATCCGTAATATTACCGATTGTCGGTAAACGCAACTCGCCCGCTATTATTCGTTCCCGCGCGTCCAATTATTCGCTCGGGCTTATTAGAGATGTTTGGGCAAACGCGACAAATTGGCCGTATCGAAATTTCCAGGCTTGCGTTAAACCATGTAAACCGGTGAACGCGTCGAAAATTTGGAACGGTTCCAGGTCGATCCAGGAATCACGAACCGCGCATATCGCGCAGGTAATTCTCCCCGCGCACGGCGAATAATTTCATTCTGTCCGATAAACGTTCGACTCTCTCGAATCATCGGACTCGTTCGCGCTTTATACCGCTTATTTCGCGATTAATGAGACTCGCGGTGAATAGATTCGATGAATAGATTCCCCCTTTACTTCTTTTCTATCGGGAAACGCGTATAAAATTTATCGTTACCCGTAGAGACCCGCGTATGCGCGGCAAAATCAAAATCTTCCGCTACGTCTTCCCCAAAAAAGGTTAAAGAAAATTGTGTCCCAAAAAGTTGTATCGAATTTGGAAAATTCGGGTCGTTGTCGAGTCGAGGTTCGTTCGTTTTTTGGAATGTTTCCAAAAACCGTGCCGATCGAATCCAAAAATATTTTCATAGCCCGCTCGTGGGCCAAACGAGGGGAGTGGGGAGGAGGAGAAGGATACGAATGGCATCTAGTTTCTATCGATCGAAGGAGGGAGGAGGGGATTGGTCGGATGGTAATTAAACGCTTGATTTTGTTTACATTCGCTCTATCTTCCTCCCCTTTTCGAGGAGGGGAGGGAACCGGTCCGTGTCAGAAATTTCTATTAAGCGGCGAGCGGAAACGAGTTGGAAGTAATTTCGTTTGGCAGGAGGTGCGCGTTAAAGAAACGATCGGTTAAAATAACACGTTCTTCCCTCCCTTCTCCCCCTCCCCCTCCTTCCACGAGAACAGGGATGAACGGAGTCGTTTCGTTCGAAAAAGCATTAGACCGAGTTATCTCGAAGGATGATCGTGTAAGAAAAGGAAGAAAGCTTGTTTACCTTAACGGGATCTTAATAAGGTTGGCTTTATCGCCAACCTCGCAGGATCATTACGGATCCCATATACGCACGAGCGAGCGATGAACGCCGCGCTTTGCCCGTACCTTCCTCCTCCAACCGTTAATCTACCGAGGCTGGATGGATGGATTCTTCTTCTTCTTCTTCTTCTTCTTCTTCTTCTCGTTCTCGAGGAGAAAATTCGGAAGAAGGATCGGTGGTGAAAAATTGGCGTGACGCGATTCGGAAGGAAGGAGGGGAGGAGGAGGAAGAGAAGGGGGATTTCGCGTGACGTTCCATTTCTCGAACGGATTAAAAAAGGATCCGCATTATTTGGGAACGTTCTTTTCGAAGTAGAAGGAAGAAGAATTCGTTTCCACGTTTCTCCGCTCGATTCTTACGGCGATCACGTCCTCCCGTTCACGAATACTATCCACCGAAACGACGAATTAACTTTGAAAATGTGCCTGTTTACGAGAGAAAATAACAGGGAGAATGACAATGGGCTCGAAAATCCCGAAAAGAATGCACGCGGAGACGGTGGCTGCATAACTAGCAGCCGTACAACCATCAACGATATCTGGCAAACTTTCAGAGAGAGAGAGAGAGAGAGAAAGAGAGAAAATTTGATTTAACGCGTATACATCTTTCCACGTATTCTAGATTTTATCCTAGATTCGTTTAATCCCGCGAAAGAACTCTTTTTTTTTTTTTCGAAAAGAAGAAAAAACGATCCATATATGTACTTCGTTTTCGCCGTTTAAATTGGTAGCGTGAACGGGATCGATTCGCTGGACGACGAGACCACCGCAGTTCGAAACAGTTTTCACACCGAGGACGCGACGTTGCCTTTTTAATTTACGACGAGAGGGATTATTTTCATTGGCCCTCGTTTATCGCGCTATATCCCCTCTCCTCCCCTCCACGACTGCCACCGTCGATTCAGGGAACGGTAAGATTTAGGAGCTCTAAACAGTCATCGTTGCTTAACGAGTCTTAATAAAACGTTTCGGTCGGTTGCCTCGATTTTTCTCTCTCTCTCTCTCTCTCCCTCTCCTTCTCGTTAACCGGATTCGAGAGTTCTCAAGTTGGATCGAATTTTTAAGAAAAATCGGGGGATCGACCAGTGGCGCCGTAAAGCGTGATTTATTACTCGAATCTCCCTTCGCCTCGTTCGTAATTATCCCGTACAGCGCGATATATTATCCAATTTATACCGCGGTGCTCGTCAAGTGGTCGCGACTCGATGTAATTCGCGCAATTTACCGGGACTGATTAGTCGCGGCTGTCGCTAATGCGCGCACGAGAGATAATTATAACATCGAGCAACGGCCACCAGTGCTATCTACCGACAGGTGGAATCGAGAGATATCGCTGTTCGACGTAACGGTGCATAAATCCTTTGAATCGTTAATATTATGTTCTCGTAAAAGAAAAAAAAAGAGAGAGAAAAAGAGAGAAAAGAAGAGGGAGAATAAATAATAAGTTTGGAAAGGAAATTAATTTTAACAAAGATTGAAATACTGGTGAAGAATACTTGGTTATTAGTAGCCGGTTCATAGTCCGTCCCGATAAACACAGAGAATCGTGACACGTTTGCCATAAAACGAAGCTGAAAGTGTCAGTGGATCAAATAACGAGCTAAACGCTCGAACCAGATCCTTATTATTACTATACAACATTCGTAAATTGTGCAATTTGTGAACGAGGAAAAATCGTTCCTAATACGACGGGATATTTATTTGGACTCGATCTGGATGCGATTGATGACGCAACGTTAGCACTCGTCGTGCTAAGAGCGTAACGTTTACGCTCCTTTCCACGTTTTCACGAGAGAAGAAGAAGAAGAAGAAGAAGGAGAAGAAAGAGAGGGAGATCTCGAGGCGCGATCTCGGAATGCGGCTTCCAGAAAACACGTGCTTCTTTTACACCGCTGTCCGACGACGGTGTTTACATAGATGTTCAACCGTCTGTTTGCTCCTTCGTCGTATACACGTATGCCCGGACGCTACTTTACGACGATACTCGCGCGTTGGCACGCATGCCCAATATTTATGCAACACGGTCGGATCGCTCGAGAGGGAGAAGGAGAGATGTGCCGCTTTATCTCGCGCGCCAACTTTATCCGATAACGTCGAGGGGAGTTTTGTCTTTGGCGACAACTCGATTACGTCCTCGTCTTGTCGGCCAGAGGGCATACTTCATCGCGTAGGTATGCTTCTTTTTTTTTCTTTTGTGATTAAACGGTCACCCGTTTAACTCGAATTCTTATCGATCGAAGACGAATCAACTATTTCCAAGTTTTTTTTCCTCTCCTCCCGAGACGACGCGTCGATCAATCGCGATTAAAAACATATCCATATATATATATATATATATACATGTGCGTGCGTGTGTGCATGCGTCCCGCGTCTCGTAAATAATTCATACGAGAGCACGATAATTTATATTACGCGGTACGTTAGCGCCAAGAGAAACAAGTTGCGCGCGTATCTCTCATCGATGTTTTACAAATGCTTGGTTTAATCGCACCACCGATAATAATAAATTTTCCCTGATCGATCGCTGCGACACAAATTTGGGAAATCCCAGCGCCGCTCTGGATTCTAGAGAAAAGGAAAGAGAAGGAAGGAAAAGAGATGTAATAATAAATGCGTCGAGGCTGCGTTGTCCTCGAATCGCCGTTTAAAATCACCACGGTGTAATAAAAGATTGTTTCGTAACGAAAGATCGAGTTCTCGCGAGCATTTTTTTGAAAAGAAAAATAGGGAGGGAAAAAAGGGGAGGGAAAGTGAGAAAAATGAGAACGAAAAGGTAGAAAAGAAGGATCGATCCTGCCTTCTTCCCTCGCTAAGAGGATCGTAAATGTACCCTGCTCCATAAATCAACGCCTCGTTTTAACCACTCGCGCGGAAATATAGGTCGCACCCTTTCGAATTTATATATCCACCTATAAATTCAACCGACAATTCCCGATGGATGCTCAACGTTTGATTAAATCGGCCCCGTTAACGAAGCCTTCTCGTGGACGTGCGTTAATGAAAGACGCGTTTAAAATTAATACCCGTCCGTCTCAGCCGTGTTGATTACCTCCTCGAGTGGAATTTTCACCTTTGACATTTGACACCTCGCGTGTCCCACCTTTCGCGTTCCACACCCAACGATCCACGATCGACGCGTGAAAATGCTGATCGACAGGGGGAGGAGGTGGAGAAGGAGACGCTTTCGACTTCGGGGAGGAGGGGTTTGCGTAATCGAGAATGAAGAAGAAGAAGAAGAAGAAACTATACGCGGAGAGATTTCACAAATTTACGACTCGGGTATTTTTCTCTCCATTTTCATAGCCGATTCGGCTGGTCGTAAATCGATATTCCAGCGTCGCCGTGGAAAGCGACACGACGAAGTCTAATTGGATATCGCGATCGCATCGGCGTGCTCAATTTGTAACGCATGCGAAGGCCAATTAATGGGTTAATTAGCATAGAATTCGAGGGAAAGCACGATCGATCGAGTTGCGCGATTACAGTGATCATTCATTGCGATCTCTTCGCAGACTCTTCGTGTTATTCTTCAAGCGGTGAAAGAATGTAGTAAAACGTATAAAAACGTTAATATATAATTTATTGAACCAAGGTAAACGAAGGTGAGGCTTGTTTGTCCATCGCTTTGTATTCTCCCTATATATATAATATTGCACGCTCGATCGTAGAATTATCGAAAATTGAAACTTTCGGCTCGAAGGAAGTAAGAGAACTGGAGCACAATGCGTACAAAAGTAACGAGCGCGATGAGTTTGGATCTTACGAAGGATTGGCATTCGCGTCGATTCCTCGAAGCGTTTCAACGCGAATATCAATGGCGCGAATCGGGCGATTGATGTGGCCGATTCAGCAGGGAATTCGACGCGACGCGTCATGGATATACGCGCGGCGAAAACAAATGCGCTCCATCCATTCGACGGACTCCCCCCCGATTTTTTCTAATTTGCGACACGCGCATCTGGGATGCGAGTAGAAATTTTTGTTGCCTGGCACGCCTCGGTGACAACAGCCTCGTTGCCCTTCTGTGCGCGCGAGTACGGACACGGTCGTGGCTTAATTGCTTCATTGTTGTTGTTAAACGCGCGGTTACACGCCGCTTTTCTTCTCTCCTCGAAAAACCTGTTCGCGAACCTGTTAACGAACGAGGACTCGCCTCCTCGCGGCTTTACGGCCGTCGATAATGCAAACGGACTCTTTCCCGGATGCGCGTTTCTTTCTTCCTTCCCTTCTTTCGTCCTTTCTTTCCGCGAGAGAAGAAGTTTGATCTTTCGCTTCTCCTCGCCTCCCCCCTCCCTTGCGCGCAAACAACAAACAAACGTGTCAGAGGTGGAAACACGTACATAGAACGCGTGGAAAGGTGCCATCTTTCACGGTGTATACGATAATAGCGCACGCGACAATGGTAATTTTGCACGCAGGGGAGGGGAAGTAATCGCGCGTATCCCCGATTATCAACGCGAAGGGAGGAAAAGAGGCAACGACCCTTGTTTCGAGAATACATTCGAAATTTGCTTATTCGGCCTGCTCCTGTTCCTGCAACCCCTAAATTGGACGAATACGTCGAAGGAAAGAGAGAGAGAGGACGGAGCCGCCACGTGGAGGAACTCTGGAATGGACCTTTTTTCGCTTCTAACTTGAAGAGGCAGCTTTTGTTGCGTCACGGGCGCGCGATTAGTCATATTTCCGAACCCGGCGAGGAATGGAGCAGCCTTGTACCCGTCGGATATTAAACCCTTCTTCTTCTTCTTCTTCTTCTCGACCCTCGGCCGAGAGACCCCTCTTGTAAAAACCGCGATAAAGCGTTGATGAATAAATAATAACGGGCTGAATATACGGGCGAGCGCGGAATTTCGAGTCGAAAAAGCGAGAGGAGAGAGAGAGAGAAACGAACAGAGAAAGAAAGAAGGTTACTTTACGATTCGAAGAACAAAGACGAGGCTCGAATTGATAACCGATACCGAGCATCGTACAATACCCGTACAATACTTTCCCGGATCGAACGAGGATGCCTGGTTGAATAGAAGTTTCTCTAAGAGTTGTTGAAAAAAGAAAAAAAAAAAAAGATTAGGTGGAAGGTCGAAAAAAAGCCGCACGCTGCATGATTGAACGCTGTGCTATACGATAGTACGTATAATACATTTACGACAGAGAGAGAGAGGGGGGAGTGTCGTCGGGGGCCGAGGAGGAGAAGAAGAAAGCGGTAATTACCGGGCGGCATAAAATACGCATGGAGAAAGGTGCGTGGAACGGGCGAAGGGAGCGTGGAACGCGGCGTGTAACGCGGCGTGTAACTCGGCATTCGGAGAGGCGAGCTCGCGGAACAATGGCGCCCATCGGCATCGATTATCTTAATTACCCTCTCACGCCACCACCGGCTGTAAATCGCGAGTCCGGCCGGACACCTGCTCGGTGGTGGAAGCGGCAACGCCGGGCCTCGCGACGCGCGCATCATCGGGCATTATTTCCCCGTCACGGATCGAGCAGAGAGATCGCGACCCTTTATTCCACGACCCGTATATTCGATATTTATCTCTGCCATTGTTTAAATTGCCATCGGCACGGGGGGGTCAATTGGATTCGATCGTCGAGAAAACGTCATCGTTCCATTGTCCCCGCCGAATGGGAACGGACTGTCGCTGCTTCCACTCCGATCGATTAAATTTCGATGACGCATCCGGATCGACACGTTCTTCTCATTCTCCATTCGAGTCCCTGCGAATAGATCGACGGACGGGGCAAGTTTCGAAGAGCGTGAAACGATATTTCAGGGAATCCTTCCTTCCGGCTTATGAGCAACACGTTATTACGACGAGCTATACGACGAGGAATAGGATTATCCTTGAGCGAGGGAGGTAAGCATATGTAAATGATAGGCGTGCACGGGTTGGAAGAGGAGGGGAAAAGGAAAAGAGTCGCGAATGAATAATTTAATCGCGGCGCGGTGGAAACTTTTCGAATGCGTTAAGAGCGCGCGCGCGACTTAGCTGGGGCGGCGAGGGAAAGCGTGGCGCGCGATGGACAACGACCGGGAGAGGACGTCGCGATGAGATAAAAATAGTTGACCCGGTTGAAAATGCACGCTACCGTTTTGAAAGCGCGCGATCGTCCAATTGGTCGGAACCGTGGTCGTCTCGAATCGCATTCGTGCGCGGCGTCATCTGGCTGCTATGAATATTAATAATATCGTAAGAGCCGGCCGCTCCCACGATACGCGTTCAATCCTATTCTCCGTCAAACTCGTATTTTTTAATTCGTTGCCGCTCGAATACGCGTGCACGGATCGTATTTATTACGCTTTTGCCTCGACTTTCTTCCTGCCTTGGGAAGGGGGGAGTTGTTCGAGACCGATGAAAAGCGTTCCAATTTTTGCGACGCGTTAGAAATCGTTAGAAATGGCACATTTCCCGTCTAAACGCTAATAGATATTCCGCGGTCGATCGTTCCGAGACAGGATGAATGGAGCGACCCTATTTGGCCCGAGGAACGAGTTCTTTCATTGAAAACCACCTGAACGAACCTCTTTTTCTCTCTCTCATCCGTGACCCTTCTCTCTCGCGGCTCCTCCTGTCGTCGCTTCGATCGAGTACGAGAAACTCGATGCGAGCCAAACAACAAAAATACTACGCGGTGTTCATTCAGTTGAGCTTCGTGCGCTGCGTATTCCGCGCGTGTCGATCTTGGTCGAAGGTAGAGAAAAGCTTGGAAGGCCGTATATATTGCGTCCCACGCCGCGGAATGCGAACACGTCCGGTTAATTAAAGCGCGAACAAGGCGAATCGTGGATGGTTCCACGGTCGATACTCGGTCGGTACACGGCAGCGGTGTGACCGATCGAACGGGTCGGTCGGATTTTCGAGATATAATTAGTAACCGCGATGAAGGCTGGAGGACGGGAACGAGCGAAAAACGATCATCACGACGATGATGACGTTCCACGATAATTTTCAGCTACGAAGTGGCGGCTATTGTCCTCCCTGTTGAGATCGATCGGCCGATACACGCGGTCGAGGTTCCGCGATAGATTTATCGTGGCTGGTATCAAAGAAGCACGGATAAATAAATCTCCAGCCAGTTTATTTATCTCGAGGACTTTCTAAGGAGTGTCGACGGCTTGTGTGTACCGTGGTCTACAAGGCGTGAATACGAGATGATGTCATCCACCCGTTGCACCTTCTCCCTATTAACGGGCCGGCAACTGTGCGTCGGAGAACTTCTGGATGATCTCATTGGTTGGCGCAAATGAACCGTGTCAAAGTGCACCACGCTACTTGATTCGTTTCGTTTCGTTTCGTTTCGATGGACGAGCCCCGACATTTTTCCCGTTTTCATTGTTCCCATTATATACCCGTTAATCGCGATAGATGGCGAGAAAGAAAGAAGGAAAGGAGGAAAAAAAGATCTGCTCGTGGAATTCGGGAGTAGATTCATCACTCTCCAAGATTTATGAGATGTTTCGCAAGCGTTGCAACCGTCCCCGATTTAGCCTTTGCCTTTGAGATGGAGAACACCGAGCGCGTCATCCGTGTTCCCAGAATCGGAATAATTCGAAAAATTGACATCAGAGGGTTAGGGTATTTCGGAGGGGTGACGTCGACGACGAGGACCAGAAACGACGACCAAAATTGACCATTTCAATTCATTTTTTTAACGAGCTGATATTTCGATAATTCCGTCCCGGAATCGATCGGAAATTAGAAAGGATTACGAGAGAAAGAGTCGAAGATACGACTATGATCGGCGTATGCAACGCGAGGGAAAAGAGAGACGTTGAATCATAAATTATCTGTGAATCGCGAGACTGTGACTAACGCGGACGATCGATCGATCGCCGCGAAGAGCTGTAAACCGTCCTTTCCGATTCACCTTTTGCGAATTAAAATTCCGCGTACCGAACCTCGTGGCACGCAGAATGAAAGACAAAAAAAATATGTCCCGACTGGTAGGAAGCGGGTGATGGAAAAAAGCTGTTTGACAAGTACATCCGGCGAGAGGCCACGTACTCCAAGAATCGAGTTTCACGTGACGAAACCGATGCGTTCCTATTATATTACGCGTACTACACGCGTATATATCCATCGCATCCTTATTAATTATACGGATCCTCTCGAACGTATTCGTTGATAAATTAAAATATATATATATATACATATACAGATTCGAATATTCGAAAGCGAGTAACACTTGTCGATTACGTGTCACATATATTTCACGTTTTTCCTTCCCGTTGATCGAGCTAATTTTTTCACGTTCGTGACCACACGCTCAAAGATAAGCAGCGCAAGCTGTTACGATCGACAAAGTCGTTCCACCATAACGGAAGGAAGCTATTCGAACTTCGGCTCCGCGACGCATTTCACTTTCGCGCGTTTTGGAACCGTGCCAACCTCCACGGTTCGAAAGTACTTTGCTCTTATTTAACGACTTTTTTTTCGCCTCGAAATTCAAACTCGTTTCTCTGCCGATCGTTATCTCGTAATTAACGCGCGAGAAAGAACGTTCAAAACAATCGCCAAACAGAACTCTATCAGAACGATTGCTCCTCGTGCGAGGAAAAACAAATGTGTCACGAACGAATGTCTAAACGTTTCGACTATATATATATATATATATATATATATATATATATATATATATATACACGCATAGAGGTGGTCGGTTTATTACGGGTAGCAAGAACGTCAAATAAATCACTCGTCCCAGCCACGATAAGACAATTGCTACTGTACCAGCCTAGCGATCCTAGTCGCGATAAAGAGTTATAAAGAAAAAACGCGGTTGTAAAATATAGGTTTTCCACGGTTAATCGATCCGGTTATTGGTGGTTCGCACGGTGATTCAACAGGTGCGAGGGTATGATCCGACGATTAAAGTGCCCACCGGTGTCCCGGCCGATCGTCATTCATATCGATTAGCCTGGTGGGCGCGAATCCATTCGCAGAACTTACGACAATGCATTATCAATGACGATCATGGTCATGGTATATGGCCTCCCATGTTCAATGGTAGCGAGTCGCCGGTGGTAGACAGCCTGGCAGCCAGGCGATCCCTTTCTCGGAACGATCAACCTGCCATTCGTATGGGAATCACACGTATCCATCCCTTCCCCTTCGCATCCACTCGCTTTCCTACCTTTCTGCATTTTTCTTCTCTCTCTCTCTCTCTCTTCGATATTGTAATTCTCTCTATATTTCTTTCCGCGAGTAATACCTCGCATCCTTAAAAATATCGATAAAAGAGAGACGCAAGAGCGAGTAACGTCATTTCCCTCTCGCCTTTCTCTCCCCCCTCCCTGGCTTCGAAAAACTCGACTAACCTTCGTTCGAGCTGCCGCTTTCAATTTTGATGATCATCCACTTGACGTCATCTTCGGATATAAATGGAGAGAGAGAGAGAAATTGTGCATCAAGAATAATTGAACGGCGTAGGAAACGAATGAGAAATTAGGGCGGACGATTTAGACGGAAGCGGACGTATTTTTTTTCGGTTTCCTTTTTCACGGAAGATTTTACGCGAGCCGAATTTCCATAATGCAAATAACGGGGTTTCGAAGAGGGGTTTAAAGGAGGACCACCGGGACTAGGATTATTTGGGTGGTCCGGCGGGCCGAGCGATGGCTGGCTCCGATATTTAATAACAGGAGATGCAGCCGGAGTACGGTTGTTAACGTTCGAGAGTAAGGGGTTAAAGTATATTGGTTCCGGTGCAAATTGTTGGCAACATTTGCGAGACGAATTCCAAAATGGGCGCGTTCCGTTTCAACCATGAAACAAATCGAAACGCGCGTACGATGCAATCGTTAGCGTTGCTTTCCTAAAAGTCACGTCGAGGCACCGTGATCTTTTTATAAGGGAGATACACGCGCCTAATATTTTATAGCGGCGCGAAGACAATGCGCGATAATGCAGTTAACGACCGTGCTCGTTCCTACACCCGGCCGGTATGCATATAAACCAGCTTGATCTCCGTTCACGATCTCGCCAGGGTTTCGATCGATGCGAAAGAATTTTCCATTAAATCGGCCGCTCGTTCCGGCTCGCGTGTAAATCAATCGCCGCAATTTCAGGAATCGGGTATTTCGATAAATCGTCGTCGGAGAAGCCTCTCGCAAATTGGCAGGGAAATCGAGCGTGTCTAGTTTCGAATTGGTAAAACGGAAGATGGTTATCGGTTGGAAGAAGAAGCGCGAATTCCTCGGCGAATGAATGGGCGAAACCCCTATCGATGCGGAATAAATAGCGCGTCGACGACCGTCCAAGAATTTTTATCGCCAATTTTCACGAGCTCCGAACGACCCTTGACTCGATTCTTGCCGTTGTAAAACGCGTTCGATTCTTCGAAATTGATTCTCCTTTTACCGCCGTTTTATCGCCACCGTTTACCATTCAATTTAATTATTCTCCAACATGAGACTGGTATCTAATCACGGCCGGGCTCGATAATACCCCGTATTTACTCATCCGTGTACATAACAAAGTTCGACGAGCGGAGAATTAAGTGGGAGAGAAGGATGCGATCTCGAAAAGTAAACGAGTGGAGTTACTCGCGTAGCGAAGGTTTGTGAAGAGAGAGAAAGATAGGGAGAGGCGTTCTTTAAATTCAGCCCATATCTCACCTCTTCCCGAGTCTGATTCCTCGAGTATCATTTATGCGATACCAAGCACTAATTTATTCACGACCTAATTCGCTTTCTGCTTTTTCCGCGGGATCAAAGAGCGTGGACGATACGATATCTTTACGTTTCATCTCGTTCGTACGGCGGGAAGGAGGATTCGAAATGCTTTCGGATCAAAGAGTGGTGAGGTTGTTTTTCTTTTTTTTTTTTTTCGGTGATTAAATTCCTTTCGAGAGGGAACGCGTAACGATGTGTATAAACGTACGATCGTATATAAATATCACGATGCGAACGGACAGAAGCTGCATCTATAATTGCGATAACAACGTCGTTATTCACCGACCTTTCGAAACAATCTCCTCGAGGAGATCCATCTTTTTCCGTCCAACGTTCCACGAGGTGAATTACCGCGTGTATCGACGCGGTGCGAGAGAACGCGACGATAATCGACGTTGCACAACCGACGGATACATCGGTTTTCGAGTAATTGGACGCATTGTGTGCACGTTCGAGCGGCGAACGAGTCAATTCCACCCGTCTTTTCACCGTTTCCCCCATATAAATTATTTCGAGTTTTATCCCGCCGGCTCTTGCCGACACGCTCGTTATCAGATCCGAGTCACTCGGCAAGGGATAAGCGAAAACATACGATCGTTTCTTTGCCTTCGAATCGTTTCCGTTCGATTACTCCGCGCCAGACATTTATTTCGAGCGCACACTCGCCACGCGCGCGGTGGTGGCTGCATTCGCGTTACAGAACGAAATGAAATTTTCGTGAGTCGAGGTCGTTTTTTGCCGTTGCGCGCGCACACATGATCCGCGCAAGCGCGATCGAATGGGATATCTCGAGTGTGGCATGAAACGAACGTGGCACGCGAAAAAGAAACGGGCAGACTGACACGAGTTTCGAGTGTCGGCCGATAGGTTGACGAGCGGCTCGCAGCTGGCAACCATGCGAAACGTCGACGGGACCGAACCACGGCATCCACGGTGAAATTCTCCCTGGATTCGTGTGACGCGTACACGCATGCGCGGTCACAGGGATTGTTTCTATTAAGCGGCTCGAGATCAAAGGATCCAGATGTTGCGCACTGCTATTAAGTAGGTCTCTGTTCTCCTTCCGGACGGCTCGCTCCTCGAGAATGCCGCGTCGCGATGAGATGCAAATTCGTTTATTAACCTTATCTTAGCCAGGAAATCTCCACAGCCACAGCCACAACGTTGGCCAAGGGAGTGTTGGCCCACCCACGATCCAAAGAAAAAAAGCATCGCGATTAATATTTTTTGGATTCCTTCGCTCCTACCCCTCCCTCCCTTCTCTCTCCCTTCCAGTTTATCGCGCGAGCAAATCTTATTTAGCAGTTAGTCAGTGTTTCGAACCGTAACTTCTCTCCGAGAGAGAGAAAGAGAGAGGAAAAAAATTCATCGAGATTTGTTTCTTCTCGTTCATTCAGGACTACGCCGAGGACGAGGACGAGAACGAAGACGAGAGCTCAGCCTCGACCACCCTGTCGAAAATGATGAGCAGCAGCACGACGACCACCACAACGACCACCACCACCACGACCACCACGGCCAGACCCGTGGTTACGCAGAATTACGATTATCGGGATCCGAGAGCGTACGAGGGTGGTGGGACAGGAGCGCAGTACAACGGGTACCAATCGAGAAACGACTATCCCCCGATGTCGGCGCACAGCGTTCACAAGTGGCAGACTCTGGGCACTCGAGAAAGCGTCAAAGAAACCAGGAGCAACATGCAGCAATATAATAAGAACGGGAAGAGTAAGTTGGCTTCGATTTATGTCCTGCACTTGTACCTTTGGCTTCGATCGGCGAAAAAAAAAATATTGCGCACACGTACGCGCAATACGTACACGCAGAGGAGAATCCCGATCCTATGTAGAGAAAAATCTTGCCCCGGCAATATCATAATCGAAATTCCACGCTGTCGATTTATGCAAATATGATGTATCCCGATCTCTCTCTCTTTCTCTCCTAACCGTATCGTTATTGATCGTTATTAAATCGACGATGGTGGTCTCGTCAACGCGATACGTACGTACCATCCTTCCTCCGATAATTACTCCACCGATGTAAATATCGATGGGGGGAAAAAAGGAAACGGTCAAAAAATCGCGACGTAATCGCGAAATTATTCATTTTTTCTTTTTTTTTTTTTGCAGATCCCTTTTTTTCAGATCCCTCTTTACGTCCTCGAGTACAAACAGCGTAGAGTGTATGCACAACCGTCACCGATTGCACAACCGCGTTCACGTTTCCAATGATTCTTCCTCTTCGATCAGCGCGCCAATGCTCGCTTACATGGACGACCTATTAATATGCAAATTAATTACGAGTATTGCGGCAATCCCAGTTTGCCCTCCGACTCCAACTTTCTCGCACGTTACACGACACGATACACCCGACGCGCCCCCGTGCCAATTCGTATCGAGCCGCTCGAATCGATTTGCCGCGCTTTCGACACGCTGTCTACCGCCGATATATTTACTACTCCTTCCCTTGGACGGGATTCCGTTTTGGGGATTAGAGTGCAAACGGGGAGGGAGAGGAAACGAAGAGGCGAAGGGAGGAAATCGAATCGCCTCCTAATAGATCCACCTCGCATTCCGGGATACGGATTTGAATATACTTTGGATGTTCGACGTGCGAGCGTGCTTTAAACTCCGGTGACGGCCGTGCCTCTATTGTAAATGCGCCGATATAATCTCTCGCAGCAGCGGCACGGCTGTGCGAGAGCAACGCCTACGTTGGAAAATTAGCATACAGCCTGATCCTTGGCAACGATTAAAACCAGGAGAAATAATTCCACGGACACGAACTTCCTCCTCCCTCGCGATCCCCTTCTTACTCGATCGACGAAACCGCGTCGAGATTCTCCGGGCTCCTCCGTTGAAATTATCCTCCCTTCTCGTCAAACGACGGACGGAAACGAACGACGTTTTAGCTGGAAGAACGGCCCGAGCCGCCGCCTCTGCTATTTACCTTACTTTCGTCGATTGCTCGGATCGTTGGAAACCGAGGACCGGAGGAATAAGATAACTTCCTCGAATAAAATAACGAGGAGCGGACGTTCTCTCGTTAAACTCTCTCCTCGAGAATCGTTTCCTCGAAACGAGGTTTCAAGTGTTCGCACAACCCTCCGTTTTATTCGCGATTCAAAGACTCGATTCTCGTTACAGCTCGTTCACAATTGGCGGACGATAGTCGCTTAATCGTCTCGCTCGAGTCTTGTGCCCGAACTTGGCCCGATGATTTTAACGTAAACCGTAAACGTGGCAACGTGGCAGACCTCTAGTCCGTAATTACCGACGATATTTGCTTTGTAAAATAAAATACGAGTCTCCTGCTCGTATCCTGGCGACAGTCGATGTTTTATCGACCGGGATCCGTCAACGATCCTCCACGAGATTCTTTCACGGCTTTTTCGATACAGTCGTAGTCCGCGTGATTAATCGATTCTCAGATACAATGTAATTTCTCCCATACGAATAGCCGAGTCCATACAAATTGCAACGAGAGATAGCCGCGGCATAATTATCGACGCTGCGTTAAACGCGTAGAAAGCGATTAGAGGTATCCTCGCGTTGAATCAATAGAAAGCTCGCGTGATTCGTGTCACCGTGCCTTACAGATTCGTTTCGAAATGCCGAGACGAGTTGTCGCGTCGCATCTTCCCTCCTTCCTTCTCCTTCCTTCTCGCTAGAATTTTTTTTACCGACCGAGGTGAAAAAAAAAATTAATTCCTCCGGACGGAATTTTTTATGTTCCAGCGGCGGAAATCCGAGAGGCTCTTCAACACGCGATCAAGGTGTCGCGGGAGGGGAGCTGCCAGTGGCCACGGCCAAGGGTGATTCCAGTTCGCGACGTGTACCCGAGCCCGTCGACCACCTACGTGCCGCACTGCGCCATCTTGCACAGGTGCTCGGATGACACCGGGTGCTGCAGATCGGAAGCCCTCACCTGCGTGCCCAAGCACTCGCATCGAGTCGAGCTTTCCTTCTACGTGAGTACTTAACCGGGGATACCAGCGTTGTTCATCGATCGAATTCGTGTTACGGTGTACGGTACGTGTTACGAGCGCGGATAAAATGGAAACGAGGAAGAGTTTATCGCGAAAGGAGAAAGTACGATTAATCGCGTTGAACGTATTAGGGGAGGGGGGATTTATTAGCTCGCGTGTATTTCGGGTAAAGGTAATTTATGGAACGCTCGATTTATCGAAAACGCGTATCTCGAAACGATTCGCGAAACATTGTCGGCGACGGGCGACGGCCGAGTTTTCTATCTCGAGCGCGCCGTGCCGGTTAATGAATACCGACGTTATCGGCTGAACCGCGAATTCGATGACTGCGCGAGACTGCGCGGTTTATCTCGCGCCAACTAGGGGAAAAAATCGATCGCGTAAATTTCTCGGCTTTCATGCCTGCCCATTAGTGTCACGGAGAACGAGTAGTCGAGCGCGCGGTCGAAGCGATCGTTGGAATGTCGGTGCAATTCCGATTTTTCCTATTTATCCCCGGAGCTGTTCGATACCGCGTGTCAGAATTTATCGCGCGTACAATCGTAACAACTATCGATGATCGATCCCACGGTGTTATTTGTATTCTTCTCGATGCTCGCCCATACTTCCAACTCGATTCATAAAGCTATATTGTATTACCTATATTTGAAACGCTCCACGATTGTTGATCGAACGACACGCGTCTCTCTTCGACGACGGTGGTCCATCGCGTCGCGATGGATACCCGTGCATTATATCCATACGAGGATCCTCCCCTTTCTAAAAGGAATCGCCAAACTCACGGTATCGATATTTTGCGCGCGAAACATTTTAAATCGTTAGGAATTAGTTGGGTCATTCGTTGATATATACATATATATTGGATCATTTCGATGATAGATTTCCAGGGAAGAGGAAGAAGAGCAGACTCGAAGCGAGTAATTAAACTTGGCCAGTTGGTCTTAACGAATCGATTAACTCTGATGGATCTATCGCATTGCCCTGCGATCTGTATGCGTCGTCGATTGGATATAGAACTATAATTTCTTAAACGATTCATCGAATCATCTCTTCGTCCGCTTACTTTTCGCGTCGTCATTCGATACTTGGAGATCGTTACTATTATATGGGAGAAATTTAATAGTTGAATAAAGTTCACTTCGATTTATTTATCGTTCAATAATAATAACTGTAAATAATCGAGTAACGTCTAAGGAAGAAGGGCTGAGAAGCGGATCGAGCGTAACATCGAGCTACTGAAAGCAAATTTGTTCGAAATTTTTAACCAGTTACTTTTTCAACCAGTTGATCGGCAAGTCTCCGTTGATGGAGAGAGTCGAGGAGAAAAATCAGCGCGATATAAATCGTCGATGCGACGCAGACGCGCAATATAATCGCGGAGGATGCAATTTACATTTCGCGGTAATTATCGTCCAAGCACGGCGATCAGCCGTCACTTCTCTCTCTCTCTAACTCTCGAGAAAGAGAATTGCGCATTGTCAGTTATTGAAATTATCGAATCCGCGTTTCCCCTTTAAACACAATCCATCCAATCAATCCGTCGATCGCGTCGTAAACGCGGGAATAATTCATAAATAACTTCATATATATATATATATATACATAGTGTTTCGCACCATGAATCGTAACCCCGGTGAAATTTACTTGATTTGACAATCGTTCACTTTCCCCTTACAACCCAGAGAAAGAGAAACAAATGAGAATCTTATTGTCGTTGATTCGACGTTGGCGAGCGATAGCTAAAAACGTTTCGTATAAAACGTGGAAACCGTTAATTGCAAACCGTCCGGTGGCCGTGCACTTTCTAAAGCGTGTAGCTATATCTCAAGGCAAGGATCGGTTGGTATATAATATCGTCGTTGGTCGCGGTGAACACCCACGCGGACCTGCGCGGGCCAATCAGCGGCCGAGAACTGATCGTGATCGATGAACCGATTGTCCGATTGCCCATCGCGGATCGCTCTCTCGAGCGGAGGAGGGGGGAGTAGATAAATTTAATGAGATACACTTTTTTTCTTTTCGCGACTCGACCACAAGCGTTACGTAGCTATATGGAATGCGAGCAATCTTGACCTCGGTCGTAACGCAATATACATATGTATATATATATGTGTGCACACATATCGCGCGATGCTATTGAACCGTTATACGTGAATTATAGCGCAACTTGTGCCGCGATTATACGAGGACAAAAACAAACGGATGATGTAACCCCCGGATCGATCGATGGTGGTGAAAAAGCGTTCGGTCGGAGACGGCGGCGCGTTCCAATTATCAGTCAGTCGCTTTTCAATTACGATCGGCCGTCCCTTTTTTCGAAACGAATCGGGCGGATTTTCGCTTTCTCCGCGCGCGGGTCAAGTTGGCCGAGTATCAAATTCGTCTCGCGCGAGCAGCGACGACGCATCGCGCATACTCACGTAGTTACTTACTTACTTACTAACTTACTTGCAGATGTGCAACTAAGTGCGACACGAAACTCGGGGGATATATTAATAGGCAGCCAGCGTGGCTTCCGCGATACCGAAATACGCTGATTTATAATCTCCCGGACTAAAATCTCGGAGACTTTAACTGGGTTAACGTCTGTCGATGGCCAAACACCTAAAACCGTCGTGGCTCCATTATAATAATGGACGTGGACGTGAATTTGTCAGACATCGTTACAGACTCCGAAACTTGGTAACTTTACTCGAAATCGAAACGAGAACGAGTTGGTTCGAATAGAAACTGAATTATTGGGACGAAATTATTTTTTCTCCGGTTTTTTCAGTTCACCCGTTTAATAAAAATCCGTTTAAGTAAATGTGCAAGAAAAATTAAGATTGTAATTAATTAGTATGGAGTAAAGAATACACAATAATAAACGTATATAGGAAAATATATGAATATTTACGATTTGAATGTTCAAGTAATCGCGCAAAAGACTTGTCTGCGGCCAATTAACTTGGAAAGCGCTTCGAATTTGACGAGCGTGCGGATAAACTGAACCTTGAGAGTTGGAAACGGTATTCTAAAGAAGTATATCTATACGGGATGTCCTCGACTATTTCTATCGTATAAATTACCCGATAGATATGCACCAGATATGGGCCAAAGCAGTAATAATTTAACGAAACAGCGATAAAAAAGATAGAACTGAAAATTATAAATAAAAAAAGCAGAGGACATCGAATGGAATAAAAAAATTTCATCAAAGTTAGGAATATTATTTTTATTGCTTTCTCTCCAAAATATATCATGCGTACAAGAGTGAAATTAATCCATAAATATCAGTGGCTAGATTAAAGAATGGTTTACGTGGCGAGCGCACCCGTATGTGTCACGCGGCCGTAAACGGTGAAATTAATATAGTTTTGCAAAGTTTTACGAAACGAATATGACGGTGAAAAAAGTAGAAAGTTGCTACATTCGACTGTTATCGCGGAATGGAACGATGTGGAACGTATAAAAAGTATTACATCGCGTGAATTTCTAATACGACGTTAATGTTAATTACTCAACTTTAAAAGATTAATTTGCAATAAAGAGAAAAAAGAAGAAAGAAAAAAACTAATCGATAATTTATCATTTAAAATAGATGGTTTATTTACACAATATTTCTCAACTATTGAAACGTGACCGATTCACTTATCCGATTACTTGTGCCTGTATACGCGTATTTCGTTCGATCCGTGAGCGTTTAAAAAAGAGGATTTAAAATTTCAATTTCTTTTAAATTTACAGGAGAATTTAATGCGTGCAATGTTTATTTATACACTCCATTCATTCTTATTTGAATTTTACCCAATCGATATATATATATATCACGTGGAGACGATGCGCATTTCGAGCGGATACGCACATTTCCGAAACGATTCGAATTCGCCTCGTTTGCATCGGATTTTTCCCGCGGAAACCGAGGTTGATAACGCGCGGATAACGCTTCCATTTTCTACATTTTTCTCACGAATTATCAACTCGTCAACTGGTCGACGCGGAAGTGCACACATATTCTCTCTCTCTCTCTGTCTCTACCCGATCTCGAAAGGAAAACGTTACGTGTCACTCGCTTGCGTCAATTTTCGCGAGAAAGTGATCAGAGGAGAAATCAAAAGAAAGATGAGTTTAGTCGAACGAGTGGAAAGTGTCGTGCCGGTTATTTTATTTTATTTCAGAGTAATTCGATCGAAACGAAAAGACGAGTTCTTTTTGGAGGGGAAATTTGAAAAATTTCCCAAAGTTCGGTTCTCACGAACGAACAGATAATAGTTCAGGTATCTCTTCAAACCCTTTCGTCCCCCCTATCGAGACTCTATTTATACCTTTAGTTACCATTAGTTATCGCGAAAGCTTTAAGAGAACTGCCTTTCGGACGGCAAAGTGCCGATATTTCGTGCCTTCGTAAATTGATCGTAAAAGAAACATTTCGACGAATTTTTTCTTTTTCTTTCCGAATAAAATTTCTTTTTTTCTTATTTTCGTAATTCCACGATCCTCGAAAATAACATGTTCTCTCTCTTTCTCGCTCGAGGAGCAATTAAATAACACGGACGAGCTTTTTGAAAGCTTTCCATGGAAATTCGAAAATTTCAATGAAAATTCTTTTCTCCTTGAGACGCATCAAAAGGAAAGGAAGAAAGCTGGAAAGAAGACGAAAGAAGCCATAGTTTCGTCGAACGAGCAACCACCTCAGCTGTTTCTGTACAACTGGAAACGCAAGATTAACGATTGTGAACAAACGGGCCGAGAATATGATGGAGGAGGAGGAGGAGGTCGCAGACGTGCGTCGTCATTTTAATGGGACGCGTCTTATTTTCGGAATTACACCCGTGGAACCGAGTTTCTCGACAAGTGGAGTGGAGGGGGGTGGATGGAGGGTAAGGGAACCAGAAGAAATGCCATCCCATCTCCTTATCGCGTAAGCCTCTTACGCGAGAGAAAGAGCCTCGGCCGGGTTAAACGGTTCGAAATTCTGAGGGAAGGAAAGCGCGATTTCGTTTCGATTGGGGGTGTTTGCCTCTCGAAACCACCTTTTCTCGAGATGAAAAAACGATTTTTTTTATAATATTATTTAATCATTAAATAAATAGTTACGCGGCTTTAAAAGAGGTCGATCTCCAAATTGCTAAGAAATAAAATTATTGTCTACGATATTTGCTATTTTTTTCAATTCTAATTAATTTCATTTTGATACTCGCGATATTTTTTTTCGGAATTGTACGTTATTTGGTATTTTTTATTTTCGATCTTGAAAAGAAGTTTTAAAAACGAAATTCAATGTTCTTTCTTCAATGTCGTCGTAAAGGGCGAAACCTTGGCTTTGAAATAAAGAAAAAATTAGCTGCTATCGAGATAATTTTTATTATTGTCGATACTAATTACGAAATTTTTGTATAAAATTATTGTGAAGATCATGTTTGATATATCTTCAAAATTTACTTTTTTATCGCTCTTTGAGTCGCTTTGAATATCAGGAAAAATTTTCAGCTTCTCAAGTTATATATAAAATGAAGTGGCTCGCGTTTGATTGGCCTGGGAGTTTTCATGTACATTGGGAATGAGAAATTTTAAAAATCTGGGTGCATGGATGGAAGTGATGATGTATACGTGCTTGAAGATATGAGAATCTTTTAAAAATGAATCTTTAAAGAATTTTTTAATATTTTTATACATATAAAAAACTCGCTAATCATTAATCGTTAGACAGATTAGATTGTTTCATGTAAATCGTTGAAATTTAATTTAATCATTATATTATTTTTATAGTACAGCAATATAACAGTATAATATAAGGTAATATAAGTAATAATATAAGGATATAATAATGTATAATAATTAGAATTAATTATTTTGTGAAATTTTATGAAATTTCGAATTAAACTGATGAATGAATTAAGATTAATTAATTCGGATAAGAAATTAAATTAAGTTATAAAATCATTGATATTATAGTAATTAGCGTTAACTTTTTGAATATCTTGTATTTTCTTTTCATAATTTCCTTCATTTTAAAAATTTTACCTACAAATGTCAAATTTATCCCGGTATAAAAATAACGACGCAGTTATATCAAATCATGCAACAACCATGAATTTATATTTTACAATTACATTAAATTTTATACGATTGAAAATTTTTAATAATTCACTTATAAGTAATCGATCATTTTATGTTTCACGAGATCACGAATGTCTAATATCTAATAGCATATAAAAAGAAAAAGAAAAAAAATTAGGACCAAATATACGATTTCAGTCAAAAAAATAGTTTTTTGAGAGTGAAACATCCCACTAAGCGCCGTGGGATAAAAATCTCGTTTTATCGATAAGGAAACGTTTCTTCTTCCCTCGATCGGTTTTATATACCTCTGCGTATATTCATACCGTCGGATCATAGGAGATCAGGTGCGAGGGAACATCTGGATCGATATTCCCGTCTCGTGTTGCGCGGACATGCCCTTACATGTTAACCACATCGCGCAATGTCTATTTTCGTCGGAATAAGCGCGGTTCATTTCCCATTCCGCTCGTTCGTGGAATGGTGCCTCGCTCCCATCAGATACCCTCCTTTTACGCCAGTCAATGAAAACTGCCGTTTACAACCTGCTTTCGATGAACTGGAACGTTGATCGACCGATAGCGTTTAACAGAGACTTTTCGAGCGACCACTACCGTCATCAGAGGTGGTAATCCTCGAGAACGCTCGCGATGAAAATTCTAGATAACAAACGAATTTTGGTGCGTTATCCTTCTGCTTTCAGAAACTGTCGTGAAGCGAACGTTAATCGATGGAAGCGCCGCGCAACGAGCCGAATGCGTATTAATTAAATAATCGGTTACGATGTACGTTAAAACTCTTACATTGAAATTTTTAAAAATTGAACAAATAAGATTGAACAGATTGAACAAAGTACGCGTAAAGTAGGTAGACAACTAATCGATAACTGATTTCAATAATTGAGAAATATTGTGTAAATTTATTAAGAAGCATTTAAATTTCAAATTTATTTAACGGATATGATATCTCTACACGTCTATTTAAATTTGAATCGTTACAAATTATTGGTAAGTTTTTTTTGTTTTTTTTTGTAAATTAAGCTTAAAGTTAAGTAATTAGTTCGTATTAGAAACTTTTTATACGCTTCACATCGTTCCACGCAGCACGATAAGAATCGAATGCATAAAAAGTAGAAACTTTCTACTTTTTTTTTATAGCCATATTCGCAAAAATTTGCAAAAACTATATATTAAAATTATTAAAATTTTAATATATTTGTCACGTTAATTTAAATTTATCGATTTTTCTTGCAAATTAAGCTTACAATCAAATAATTACTTCATTATTTTTCTTCATTCAGATACGATAATTTGTCAATGATTTTTTATATCGTTCCATGCGATAAGAATTGAATATATGAAAAGTAGAAACTTTCTATTTTCTTTTTTTTTTTTACTGTGAAATTTGATTCCCAAAATTTTGCAAAATTATACTAAAATTAATTTCATTTACGGCCGCACATGACAATCGAACGCTCGTCATCAGTGAATTCTTTAATCTAACTGATATTTACAGATTAATTTTAACCAATCTTATATTATAGAAACGCATTTATATCATTATTTATTATATTTCGAGAGAAACAAGCAATAATAATTTTCCTAACTTTAATTGGCAATTTTCTTATTCCATTCGATCTTCCATCATTTGTATTTTTATACATTTTTTATATATCGATTATTATGTATTTTCTTTTTTATTCTATACTAATCAATCTTAATTTCTCTTATATGTTTAGTTATACTTTCATGTTATTTACATATATATTTTAAGAAATAATAAATTATAATAAAAAGCAGTATTGCAAGAATTAAGTCTCCATACAAATCGGGAATAAATAATTTCGAATCTATTGTTCGAACCGCGCGCCATCTAGGTCGAGTCATCTCGCGAGTCGGATGAAATTACGGACTCGCCTATTCCCCCCTTTGTCGAAATTACGTTATCCCTGAATCGCCGTGTTAACGAACACGTGGCAACGGTTGTCGCGTGAAATTTCAAGCGACAACCGGTCGTTTTCCGTGTCGCGGCGCTGTCTTTCTCCCCTCCCCTCCCTTTTTTCCCTTTTTTTTTCTTCCTCGCGCTGTCTTTCGTAATAGACACTCGTGCCAAGCGGATTAGCATAAGACCGCTCGACGATGCAATTTATTTGCAGCTAGTGCCACGTCCGCCGCTTCGCCGACCGATGCCTCTCGTCCACTCTCGAATAAAGAATCGCGAAATCCGCTATCTTCCCTTTCTTCCCCTCCTCCGTTTCCTTTATCCATAGTTCGCTTCGGAATCGAACGAATTTTTCTCCTCTTACGCTTCTCCGTCCTCGCCAACTTCACAACAATACCTCACTCGCGTGAAGTTATCTATCCATCGACCGAACTGAAATCCGCTATCTTCCCTTTCTCCCCCTCCTCCGTTTCCTTTATCCATAGTTCGCTTCGGAATCGAACGAATTTTTCTTCTCTTACGCTTCTCCGTCCTCGCCAACTTCACAACAGTACCTCACTCGTGTGAAGTTATCTATCCACCGACCGAATTGGAATTGTTTTTCAGCGATCGGAAATATTCGAAAGAAAAAAGAAAATGTTCGAGAAAGAGGAAGGATTCGGATCTTGGGATTAATCCGAGGAAGGAAGAAAGAAAGAAAGAAAGAAAGAAAGAAAGAAAGAAATTCCTATCTCGGTTATCGAATCGCTTAAGATAACTTATCGTCCAAGTTCAAACAATAGTCTCTCGCTACTTCAAATTTTTACGTCGTCTGAAGTGTCTGAAGAGAGAGAGAGAGAAACCTGAGAGCACGATCAACCACCTGCACGTTCTGGAAAACGAGTACGCCCCTTCCCTCTCCCAATTCGGAAAAAATGAAAGTGGGGGTAAAGCTTTAATTCGAATGGAAAAAATTCTTTCCGCGAACGGGGTCTAAATTTGCCTGCCGAAACGACGTAGCGCTACGTTTTATGAATAAACCATAACGAAACGCGTTCTTCCTCGGCTGGAGACGAGAGAGGGAGGGAGAAGAAAGCATAAGAAACTGTTTCTTCTATCACAGGTTGGATCCACGACGTCGGAGACGAACGGTCATAAATCTCGGAGGAGAGAGATCGAGCAAGGGAAAGAATCCAGTTTTGCGACTCGATAGTTTTCCTATCCGCTCGATCTAATCGAAATATAGTTACGCGATATATATAATAGGAAAGGAAATCTCGATCCGCTTTCTTAGAGTTTGTGTATCTGCAATAGTTTGTGCAATAATTTTACACGGAAAGTTTGGCCGAGTCCGAATAACGTAAGAGCGTAGTTACAAGGAGACGATAATAAATTTTCCAACTCGTTGCTCGTCGCCCGTTTTCTTCCTTCGTTCCTTCGCCGTTCGTCAAAACGTCGTAAGGGGGCGTGGCCGCCAGCTTCGTTTCGGCCGCGTACATAATTCAGAGGAACTTCCTAGTCAGTCCTGCCCGGAGTTGGAGGCATTAACCCGTTTGCGAATGTAATCAATTCGATCCAAGGTAAATTGACGAAAATTCGAAATTCAATGTCGGCACGGTTGCAGAGTTTAAGCATTAAATCCGATCTAAAAAGCAATTAGTCAGAAATTTCGAATTAAGTTCACTTACTTGTTAAAATATTTGAATTAAACGTATTTATTCGTGGCTAGTACAGTCGATGATCCGCTCCTCGTATAATCTCCGTTCGGTACTGCAATTATTTGCAATTATTATCCTTTCTGCTCCTACCTTTCCACCTTTCCCTCGGAGAGGAAAGAATAAATTACATCGAGACAAAGTTGACCGCTCGTACAACCGAATATCTCCCTCTCCCTTTGATCCTTGACGATTCGAAAATTTTTAATTTAATCGACGAAGAAGGATATCGTCGAGGATATTTACGCTCAATAGATCGGCGACTAACCTCGGCTAACCCTTGATTGCGGCAACCGGCCACGGACAGCGAACGTTCGTTAAAGCTTTGATCATTCCTCGAGTTAAGTTGCCGGCATTGTACACGCCGCGTCCCTCTCTTCCTCGCGCACGTTCAAGCACGAGGGAGGGGGAAGTATACGAGCCTGTGCAGCATTTCGCGGCTCATTCGTTCTATGCGACCTTTCTCGCTTTTTTCGACCTCCCGTCACAACGATAGATTCTCGCCGTTTTCCCGCGCCTGGAAATGAATCCAACCGATTTATCTTCCGAAACAAATTGATTCAAATCGATTTAGCAGTAGGATAGGAGGAACTCGACGAAGGTCTACCGTTTAGCACGATGTTTGAAAACGTGTAACAGCTTCGTTCGATCGTTTTATTTACTGGATAAAGCAGAGCGCGATGCCAATGGCCGAACGATTAGATCCTATAATATAGTTTGCCGTTTCCAACAGCGACAATTCGTCATAATTATTCGATTTAACGGATACAATGCCGCGAGGGATTTCCAATTTACACGGTAATTAACCCGTAATTGTTCTACTAATTGGTTGAGAAAAAGTAAACGTTTCTCGAACTTCTTAAAACAGGTTAAATTTAACCTCTCTAATTGTTTGGTCCTTTTTTATCTCTCCGTCATCCTTCGCTCGCGAATTCGTCGATTATATTAGCGACAATGCAGCCGAGTCGACTAATTTATAACTTATTCGCTGCATATAATAAATGTTCCACGCCTTTCGAGCACACCCTTCGAACCTTCCCCTCCAACTCTCTCTCTCTCTCTCCAACCGTGTCCCTCGAATCTTTGCATCCGCTGAGTGAAAAGGAAAACGAAATCGCCGTCTTCCACGGGATTGGCGGTCGTCGACGTTGAAAGCGTTGCTGCTCTCCACGCTCCTCCGTTTCGTTCCGTGTTCTAAGACACTAAACTACGTTGCATTATTCATTAGGCTTGATTCGCGAATATATATATATATACTGAGAGAGAATCGCTAGGATGGATTTTCTGAGGCGCTGAGCGCGAAACTTAACGAAAATACTATCCCCCTTTAATCGATTCGCGAGCGTATCTCATTCTCGATGGTATCTCATTCTCGATGCATTATGCATAGATATGCAATTCGATACCCTCTGCCTCAATATTCTCTCTTATAAACGAACGAGCAAATCGATGGAGGATCGAGGAAAAATTAATCGAGTTTAATTACTTAATTGAAACGAGTCGCTTGAGTTCGAAACGAAGAACGAACCGAGTCGTGGCGACGATTATAAATCGACCACTCTCTCTCTCTCTCTCCGTGGAGAATCGTGCAACAAGATTCCCGCGTCCTTGCGAAAAAAAGGAAAGAAAAGACAGCTCCCCCTCTTTTTCAGCCGGTCGAAGATTCTTCGAAATCGCCTCGCATCAAGACGAACAAGACGCACTCGATGTTGAGCTTGGCTCGGGGATCGGCTGACGGATTTGTTACACGTTTCGTATCTCGAGAAAGAAAGAAATGGCCCGGCGAGATCCGAAACGAGCAAAAGTTCAGCAAAAGTCGATCGACGAGGAGGCTCGGTTGATCCTCGAAATCCTTGGTAAAATTCGAAAGTCGAGCATCATCTCTGAAGTAATTACGTAGGCGGGGATGGAAAAGTTGGAACAAGGGCGCGAAAACGGGTTGCTTTTATTCGAGTTTCTCTAAGAACAAACTGCTGTTCGTTTCCTCGAGGAGCTCACGCGAGCACGTCACGACGTCAGGTAGTACACATAATGGTGGAAGCACCCACGCCTTTTCTCTCCACACCCACGAGAGACGGGAAACGTGGCGGCTCACACGCGCGCGCGCGCAGGCTCGGTCTCGTCGGCATTTTTCCACGGAGCGATCACGCTTTGTTTTCGATCGGTACGCGTCAACGCGAGAGAAACGTTTTCTCGATCGTATAAATATCGAGATAACGGCGAGAGGCACACGACACACGGTCGCCGCGACCCCTGTTGCGAGCCGCGATTCGTATCTTCGTATATGTCGGCCGACAGTCGAAAGGCCGAGAAGAATCCGGGCGGAAGAGGGAGGCTGAGGTGAAATTGACGCGATCCGTCCATAGGTAAATCCGAAGGCTGAAAAATGCGAAGAATGCATTTGGAAAGTTGGAGTCACTGTATCTTACGACGATTCGACGTTTATCCGTTCTCTTAAAGTGCTCGACGCTCGATTAATGGACTGTGGCGCGAAGATAACGATCGAACGGCTCGTCGTTCGGATAGATTCGAAATCGCGCGCAGTTGGTTCGAGTAATAAGGAGCCAACAAAATTATTTCGTATATAAAATACGGTGTAAAAACACGATTGAATATATTTAAGAAGAAATTAACATTGCGTTTAATAACAATACGGGATAAAAAGGAAGATACGTAATTGTCGATGTGTAAAAAAATATTTGTGACTCGAGTCTTTGAACAACTGCGTGAAATATATGCAGATGCATGAAAGAAGTTGTAACAGCTAATTAACTTGGAAAGCGCCTCAAATTTGACGAGCGTACGGATAAATTGAACCTTGAGAATTGGAAATGACGTTGTAAAGAAATTTAGAAATATTATAATTGCTTGTTTCTCCTAAATATATAATAAATTAAACAACGATAAAAACGCTATATTATAATAGATAACTTAAAATTAATCCATAAATATCAATGGTTAGTTTAAAGAAATTCTTTACGCGGCGAACGTTCGATCATGTGTCACGCGGCCGTAAATGTTGAAATTAATATAATTTTGCAAAGTTTTACGAAACGAATATGACGGTAAAAAAAAAGTAGAAAGTTTTCGTACCTCGCGTGAATGTTTAATGCGAGGTAATTACTTAAGTAATTTTAAAAGATTAATTTGCGGAAGAAAAAACAACAAACTCGTCGATAATTTATAACGATTTAAAATAGATGAAATTTAGAGAATATTTCTCAACAATTAAAACCGATCAGTCATCCGATTAGTTGTCTATATTTCGTTTAAAATTTTAATTTTTCAAATTTACAAAGAGATTCTAACGTATGCTTGTTATACGTTACATGGAAACAATTATTTTTCATTTTTATTTCAATTTTGTCCAATTAATACGCGTTGTTCGTACCATCGCGCGACGCAAGGAACGACGATTGCTCGGTCGGTATCGTTGATCCGGCATCCGAGTCGTTTTGCAAAAGCTTCGCTCACGTCCGCGAGGCTAATTACGTTTTAATTGCGGAGGAATAATTTGCGCTCGGGCAGGAAGGATTACGGGCAAATTGTGGCAAGAAAAACGAGGGAAGATTCAGTTAGCGTGCGTGGGCGATAACGACGGGACACGTGCGTACTTACGTGCGCGCACGCCCCATTCGTCTCCCTTATAATCTACCATCTACCATCATTTTTCCATTCCTCTTTTTCCTTCTTCTTTATGATCGATGGTTACGTTCCGCGAGAATGAGTTTTTTCTTCATCGTTTCACTCGTCACCACTGTTTTTTTTCACGAAATTTAAAATACCGTTTATCTCTTACGTCGTTCAATGGACAATAAAGTGGCTGGCGATTCGCGATTATCTACGCATGCCTACGTACAGGCAGGATAGTGGAGGACATAGGCCAACGATAGATCGCAGGTGCATCGCGTTAAAAAAAAAAAAGGATGTTTTCTTAGTGGCGGCTTATCGAGGAGTGCCTTTATCCCGCTCTTCACCAGCCTATTCATACGTTTTCACTTACACCACTCGACTCTCGCGCTCACCTGTCCTGTTCGTTAGGCGAGTCGCGCGAGGGGTCGAGGGAGAAAGATGCGGCCCGAAAAAAAAAGAGAAGGAGGGCGATTTATCATCGTCGCGCAATGGCCGTGAACCCTATGCTCTTTCTTTCGCCTTTTTCTTTCCAAGCCCTCGAAATGTTCGATTTCACGAGACATTTTTCTGACCGAGTATCATCGATCTATACGAAGTTATCGGTCGAAATGACTTTTCGAAGAAGAAGTTTTTCATTTTTTCTTTTTTTTTTTATTTAAATAAATGCAAGTATCCCGATAATTTTCGCTATGTATCACTGATCTATACGAAGTTATCAGTCAGAATGACTTTCTAAAGAAGGAGTTTTTCATTTTTTTCTTTTTTTTGTTTGAATAGCAAGTATTCGGATATTTTTTTGATTTTCTGAATAAAGAGTTTTTCATTTTTTTTTTTATTTGAATAGTAGCAAATATTTTTTGGCTATATATCACTGATCTATACGAAGTTATCAGTCAGAATGACTTTCTGAAAAGGGAGTTTTTCATTTTTTCTTTTTTTTTTTTTATAATAGCAAGTATTCGGATATTTTTTTGAATAAAGAGTTTTTCATTTTTTTTTTTGTTTGAATAGTACCGGATAATTTTTTGCTCGAGTATCACCGATCTATATGAAGTTATCAGTCGAAATGACTTTCTGAAGAAGGAGTTTTTCATTTTTTCTTTTTTTTTGTTCGAATAGTAGCAAGTATCCGGATATTTCTTTGACTTTTTGAATAAAGAGTTTTTCATTTTTTTTTTTTATTTAAATAGTAGAAAGTACAATAGAAAGTATATTTTTTTGGTCGAGTGTTATCAATCGGAATGACTTTCTAAAGGAGCAATTTTTCACTTTTTTTTTTTTATTTGAACAAACGCAAGTATCCAGAGATTCAGATTTATTTCTTCGAATAAGAGAGAATTGGCTCGTGAAAAAATTCGAACGAGATAGCGTATCCCGATCGATCTCATTGCTGTTATCAGCGACTGATAAAAAAAAAAAAACACGACATTCCGTTTAAAAGTACAAGTACTCGCTATCTACAATTTTCTTACGCGTCGAAAACACCGTCGAGTCTCGGGCGTAGAGCGAGAGCACGGCTCGTAAAACGTGAAGCGATGTAATTCCGCGAATCACGTTCGCTCTATCGGACCACCGTGCGCGAAATTACGCCTCGTCGCGATTCTGCACGGCCGGCGCGCGATTACCACGACTCGTGGAATCGTGGAGTGGGGTGGATCGATGCGCTCGACGAGAATATAACACGAAAACCGCGCCGAAAACCGCGCCGAGTTTCCCTCCGGGTTTCGAGTCGGTTTCAGCCTCCGAAGATATTCCGCGTGAGTCAGCTCGAGGCGACGTTAAAGTTGCCTCGGAACGACGCCGGGTGCAAAGATCCGCCGCGGAAAATAGTACACCAGGACCGGGTGTATAACCGGCCGAGTTTCCAAGTTTCCAACGGGTTCGAGAGGAAGGAAGACAAAAAAAATAAACTCACCCTCGAATATATATATATATATTTTATATACACGGTTAATCGACACTTACTTTCTCGATAATTACTCGTAAAATTTATTCGATATTAGCTCGAGAGGGGAAGAAGAACAGCCTCTTGTTATCCACTGTTGTGAGCGTATAAATGTAAAGGAACAAAGATCCTTTTATTACTCCCCCCATAGTTTACGAGGCTCGTGACTTTACGCGTTTAACGACACCTTTATTGCACTCTCCCCCTCTGGATTCGCGACCTGGGTCACTTTCGAGCGGAAAACGCTCGATTCGAGGAGGGCGAGTACTTGTAAATAGGGGAGGGAGGGAGGAGGGAAGAAAGAGAAAAGAGGGAAAAAATGAAGAAGAAGAGGAGGAGAAGGTGGAGGCAACGGGGAAGCGCATCTTTATGCGGGGCACGCGGGACAATGAGGACATTGTCGCTCCTCTGGACGTTACAAAGCTAACCGGAAATTCATTGTTCTTCCTCTGCCTTCGGTTGAGAAGAGAGCGATCACCCTCTCTTCTTCCCTCGCAGGAATTCCAGCGTCGCTAATATTAACGCGTTGTTACCACCCGGTTCAAGTACATCGTTCTGCGCAAGCCCCCTCCCCCCCTCCCCCCGACAATCTTCCTTACGACTGCTATTTCGATCGTTCGCGCGCGATACGCCCTTTCGCGAGGCTTCAAAACTCGCGTGCCTTCAACTCGTTCCCCTCGCTCGAACCAGAGAGAACGAGAGGAGGGGAAGAAGACGCGGATTGTCAATCGAGAAGCGGTGGGTAATTGCGGTCGACGGGTCGAAGGCGTGCTCGATCGGTAAAAAGAACACGGATGTCGTCGGAGTGGAGCTGTGTGTGCTTCTTTTTACGAGTCGATTTTTAAGACGATATCGAAAGGCAAACAGGGGCGGAGGGAGGAGCAGAGAGGGAGGGAAGACTTACACGAGCCGGTATGTACATAAATCTCGCGGGTCATAGCGATTAATTACGGCAGGAAGCGGACCCCTGTAATTAGATCCTCCTCTCGAGTGCCCTGCCTCTCTACAACCGGCTCCAAATCTCGATCGAGCTCCATTTACACGCGTTAGTCTCCGTTCCGAAACTCGTCGCGAATCGCCCGACTCCTTCCCTCTTTTCCCCCTCCCCTTTGATTTATCATCTGCTCGCGTTCTCCGTGTTTCCGCTACTTTTTTCCCTTCCTATCGGTCGAGCGATCTCTCTCTTCGCTTCTTTCGAAAGGAGAAAACGCATCGCGCGTCACCGATATCTGTCACTGTTCGTTACGATGGCAAATTTTCTCGAAGATTGAATGAATACGAGTCTTATTTAATTCGAAAGGAAACAAAGGTAGACATAGAATCCGGAAAATTCTAATGTGTCGATATGATATAAAAATTTTGTTTTCTTCCTCGTAATGCGCGTAGGCTTGTTACGATTTGTAACGACAGTTTAAAATTTATAAATATAATTTCGTATTCGAGTTAAGATATCGAAATAATTTTTACGATTTATATACTGATGACAAGCGGTTTCAACGAAGAACCCCTCTTTCCCCTGTGCCGTCTTTCCAGTGGACAGTAAGCGAGGTAGCTCCGCGCTAATTAATAAAGCAGGCTGTGTCAAAGCGGCAGAGACGGTGTCGAGATCGACAACGGACAGCAACGTGATCTGTGCCGATGCGTGCAAACGACCGAGATAATCCGGTGATAACGCGTCGACGACTAGTATCAGTTATAATCCGACGCCGCTTTCGAAACACGGATCCGCTTCTCCATACCCGTTTCGTTATCGTTTCGAATTATACAGGAATTATATATCCAAGCGGGAGGAAAATATGATCCTTCGGTTTCTCTCGCCTCGAAAAAACGTTTAGATTCGGCGAATTCGTTGGACACGTTCGGCCGACAAATTGTCGCGCGAGAGATGGATCGTTTTTTTATTCGTCCTTTCTTCAAAGCGGAGGACGCGCGCAAAAACTGGCCCAACCGCCAGGATTGACTTTCAAATTCGAAATTCCTCGATCAGTCTTCTTCTCGCGCTTCCACCATCCCCGCATCATTTGACGCGTGCGAATACCTTAAGAGATCTATTTCATAACTGAAAATCGTTCAACCGAGCACGCGATACGCTCGTTTGAAGAAGAGTCTAAATTTCCACTCGCCACGCGGTATAAGAGATATCCTCGTTTCTTCCCTGTTGTACTCTCTACTACCGTCCAGCGACACGATATTCTTCCGGATAAACGCGAAAACTGGTTCCCTCGAGAGTCAGGGAGAGTTCTATCGCGTTTAAAATGGATCGGAGAACCGATCAGGCGGGGAAAGGCCTGTTGGCTAATTTCTAAAAGGCGATCGAACGCGTCGTGTCGTTATTACACGTGCGCGCGATGTACGTACACGACTTCGCGCCGCGTCGCGAGGCGACGACGGTGGGAGGGGGAGGCGGAGGTGGTGCGCGGTTCAAGACCACATTCCATGCCCGTGATGGCGCAAAAAACGGTGAAATGTTCGTCCGCTTTACTTCTTACCGTGTTAACCACGCGTGCGCGCGATACCGATGCGCGATCACGATGCGCACGAAACCTATTCGTTCCTGCCCTCTTTCCGAGCCACCTTCTAACCAAACTTTTTCCAACGGTTTTAAAACCGCCACCGATTCATCCTACTCACGAGCACGTAAGTAACAGTAGTCCCGATCGAGTTTAATCCCCTCTGTATTGTCGCAAATCGCGAATCTTGGCACGAGCGAACCGACCAATCTTTCGCGGCATTATATACTACTAGCTATTAGCCTCGTGTATAATGTTAATTAATCCGCGGCATGACTCGAGTCGATCGTTATCCACCTCACGATGTCGAGGGTAAAGAATCGATATCCCGGATGTATATCTCTCTCTCTCTCGTTTCGACGTCCCATTATTTTCGAAACGTAACCCGTGCTATTTCCAATTCGTCAAATGCGAATATAAATCGACGCTTCTTTCGACTATTCCTCGAAAGGAAAGTATCGAAGCCGAGCTTTCTTCTTCGATCCAGGGATTCGTCCATTCGGAGGAAAGGTCGTAACGCTTTCACCGGGCCACGATTAAGCGAGGGGGAAGAGAAGCGAAATCGTCGATCACGTCGTCGGGTGGTTAATGATTATCGCGAGGCGGACTCGCCTCGAGCGATCCGAATCTGCAACTGGTTTCGAGCAGGTTGAACACGGTGGCCGCTAAGATTTATACACTGTTTATCGGCCGACAAGTAAAATTACACGCGACCTGTCATCGAGGGGGGACAAATTGAGACGCGTCTATCTCCGCGCTTCCGGAAAATACGTTTCGGTCGATAAACCGATAAATCGATAAAAAGCGTCAAAGATGAGTGTAATCTTGTTTCGCCACGGTTTCGATAGGGATCTCGATTGGTCGCGGGAACGCCCACCGATAATCGAATACGAATCGCGCGTGCCCGTGAAAAACTGCCACGACTGTTTTACCGACGCGATTTACGAGCCGAATTATTCGCCCTTTTCTTTCTCTCTAATATATTGTTCCTTTTCTCGAACAATATATGTGTACGAGCACGGACTATATATCCAGCCGGAACGGTATTAGGCGAGTTGACGCTGTCGATAAATCCGCATGCCGTGCAAACCGTGACCATACCACGCGTAAACCGATCCGAGTAGCGGCGGCTCGTGCGGTTCGCGCCAACGTACGCCTCGACGCGATCGAAATTCCCCGTGAAACATCTTCATTCCCTCTGTTTCTCTCTCTCTCTCTCTCTGTCTAGCCAACTATAATAAGATACAAGATCCCTTCGTCGATTTGTTGTTCAACCGACGAGAAAAGATTAAAGATGAAAGCTTGCTTACGAACGGGAGCTTAAACGACGCGTTAGAACGATGGAAAATATCGACGTTCCACGAAGGGGATATATTATTTCGAGGAGGAAGTTATTAAATGTTGGAAAGAATCGTGATCTTGGAGTAGAGGTTGGAAGCGACGTCGAGTCGACGCAATTACACAGATAGAATCGATGTCGAAGCGCGCGCCGTAAAAACCAGTTCACGGTCGAGTATATCCGACGGAATATAATCGAGCGCGTAGGTGAGATGAATCGCCATTTCTTCCAATGCCGGTCACGAATTAATTATCGTTTCGCAACTCGAACGATGATTCGATCAATCGTTACGTCGAATCGCGAAACGCGAGAGAAAGCTGTTTGCAGAAACTCGCAGAAACTCCCTCGCACGTGCGCGCGTTTAATCGCATTCCTAGAAAGAAGATCGAACTTCCGGGACTCCTACGCTCGACGAATTTGCTTCGATCGATCGATGCTTTCTCGAGGCAAATCCACCTTCCTCGCCTAAACTCGTTTCTACGTTCCTTACACAGGGCCAGAATAGCGGCTTGAAGCTTGGATCTGACGAATACCAAGCTTCGTGTTTATCCGAGTAACGAGATCGTGTATCGTCGTGTATCTGTCGACGCCTATATGTCCTAACAAGCATCGTTATCGCCACCCGCGACGATAAGGGAGAGATCGAACTTCGCGAAAAATCCGATAAAACTGTCCGCGGTCGAATACGCGATCGAGATCTCACGCGCGAGGATAAACGAATGGGAAAGATACACAAACATTATCCGAAGATGGAGAAAGGGAGGGAGGGCGGCGCTGTGTAATTCTTTCTCAGTCAAAACATTGGTTAGACTCGCGCCCCGAGTCGATATCTGGTCCTGAGAGTAGTAGGGTTTGAATGGGCCGGCCGAGTATGCACTTATCTCTCTCCGGTGAGGAAAGGAGAGAGATACGTCGCTTCTTGGAGTAATAACGGCAAATCGATCGACCACCCGCGAGACGAGAAAAATTTCTCTCTCTCTCTATCTCTCTCTCTCTCCCTAGTTCGCCGATGGTGGTCAAATGTTGGTTGGAATCGGGAAGGCGATTTAACCGCCATCTCGTATATATTATACACAACCGAAACGTAATGGAAGTCGCGAGGCTCTATGTCTTATTCGAGTCACGACGCGCCGTCCCGAAAATTGCGGGAAACGGAGCACGAAATAACGATAGAGAAGACGCACGGTTCACCGATCCCGGGATCCTCGTGATTTCGTGCTCGCTTCCCCGTCTGTTTCATTCACGAGTAGATGCCCCGAGCGAGATACCGGGGAATGTTAATGAGAACCGGCCGGTCAGCTGCTGCTCGTGATCCTACCTATGAAAAACGAGAATTCGATTCGTTGCATCGTTTCCATCGTTTCCCCAATTTTCTCGCGTGAAAAAGGATCGGTGAAATTGTATATTCGAATTATACTTGGTTATACGTTACGCGTTATAAGCGGCATTCACCGTAAGTTTGAAATCTCCTTTCCTTCGCGAAGGCAAACAAGCTAATGCACCGCAACTGGAAATACTCGATCGCATAATTTTTCAACTGGGATTTTTATCGCGCGGAAAAAATGCGGAAAAATTCGGAACGGAAAACTCGTCGCGAGAAGATAGCGCGTAGTGGCCATTATATAAATACTTTAGCGAGAGGATTAAACGGCAGAGCGCGACAGTGGCGGCAGCGGCGAGTCCGCGTACTTCCTCGATTCAACGGATTCTATTCGTCCCCTGCAAATTGCTGCATGAAATAAAAGGGAAAGGAATTTTGTTCGACGTGAAGTCGATCGAATATCGAAAGTCTTGTTGCCGATGAGAAATCGTCAACGATAATCGTTGGATCGTCTCGATTAAATTCGACCGTTAGGTTTCACCGAAGCGAATTCACCGGAGTACGCCACTGGGGAATGAAATTTATTACCACGGTCAGGCTATTCGTCAAGAACGATCGCGAACCTCAATCTCGGCGCAAACGTATTACGAAGATCCGGCAAGGATCGAGAAGAGACCGTCTTTACTCTTCGGATCGATTTGTCCTCCACGATTCTTTATTCACCCACGACCATCGATTTTCCTATTCTTCCTTCTCCTCCTCTTTCGCTCGTTCCTCGTTTATCCCTCCAACTATCTGTCTTCGAGCCGTGCGCAACCGCCGATGAATAACATTAACTAACGTTCCATGAAATTTCATCGTAAAAAAAGGAAAAAAAAAAAGTCAACCTTCCTTCGCTCTCTTGCGCTAATCACCGATCCCCCTTCACTTTTGCGTCTCGATTAAAGCAACCAGTATTTATTAACCTAGAACACGTTGAATCCCCTTCTTCTTCTTCTTCTTCTTCTGTACACGATTATAAATTCGCGTTACCAATCGTGTCGACCGTATATCTTTGCCCACGTAACAAGGATACACAAAGAAATCGAAGGCTGAGAGTCACGATTATAATAATTATCGCGTTATAATAAGCGAAAAAAAACCTTTGAAACAAATGATTGTCACACGGTCCATCAAATCGGATGAAGAAAAAATCGAGAAGAAGAGATCGAGTTACCCTCGGACAAAGTGATCGCGACGTTTCGTTCCGCTAGCCTATTGTCGTATCTTGATCCTTGCCACGATCCATAGATGCTCGACCCAGTTAAACTGCGACTCAATTACGCGCACGACCTATCAGACTCCTCCTCGATCCTACTTGTCGCTCGGATTAAACCGAGCCTCGATCTCGAACCAGTTGCTGTTTTCGAGAAAAAAAAGGGGGAAAAAAAAACGCAGCCAGACTAATCTGTATTCCCACGGGAGATCGGCCATTTCGTTCCTCTTCTCCCTCCCCCTCCCTCCGCTTCCATTAGATTTACGAGCTTTCTACTCCACATTCCCGATACCCGATGATGAGAGAGAGAAAGAGAGCAATTGAAATGCAAGACAGATTAGAATTATCCGCTACTGGCTAATTCCGAGCGCGTCGATAGCGGTAGCAATTAACGTTAAACACCAAACCAAACCAACTTTTCCAACGAGTCCACTTTCAAAACAATGTCTTTCGACTTCTTCTATCTATCTCGTATTTCGTTCGTATTCGTGTCCCGATTCCCCCGTTTCGATGTGGATCGACGGTGGATAAGTTCGAATCGACGACATAACCTCAATCGTCCGACCGATAAGATTGAAAAGCTCGATAATTAAATTTGCGGCTTTCCGAATAATATGACAAGGAGGGATCCTCGGTTGTTCTTGCAGACCACGAACGTGGGTGGCGGTAGCGTGGTGGAGAAACTGTCTTTCTACAATCACACGGAATGCGAGTGCCGAGAGAGAACCGAGTACGACGCGAGCAACGAGAAATCGCTGGAGCACAGAGTCTACAGACACCATCCGTCCTCCTCGCAACCTCAAAACATGAGAAGGGCACAGCCGAGAAAACCGTGAGTTCGTCATTTATTTTTCGAGGCTAAGAAAAGAAAGAAAAATTAACCTCCAATTCCGAATTGATCAGGTGCCGGTGTCCCTCGGAATTCACACCGAGGATCACCGTGGATGGCGTGTGCCAATGCAACTGCTACGAGAACCGTCAAAACTGCATCAAGATCAGACGAGGGAAAGGTTACTTCTCTCTCGCCGATAGACTGTGAGTAATACTTTTCCGATTCGTCACGACCACGATGCTCGTTCGAATCCCCTGCGTTTATTTACAGGTGCATACAAAACGAAGAGTGCGCGATGCCTAGCTGTGAATTTGGCGAATACATGAGGCGACAAGGCAAGTGTCCCCGGAAAAAGGACAAATTCGACACGATCGTTAATCACTACACGAACCATCACCGGTACAGGAGCTAGAGGGAGGTGGGAGGAACGAGAATAATCGTGCCAGTGGGAAGAAGAAACTATGGAGGAAGAGGAAGAACGTGAAAAGTGCGAGAGCGCGACGAATAATCAACGGTGCCATTTTCCTTTCCGAGTGCCTTTTGCGGAAGACTCGATATATACATATGTATATGTAATAATACTCTTCGAATCAGTTTACATGTATTTCCATCCCGGACCTTACCGCTATTATATTTTTCTACTACTATCGTTGTCGTAAATCGAAAAGAGGTATTTTGATCAAAACGGCTCGACGAAAGGTTCGCGAAGGTTCGTCGAGTGATTCGAGGTTATCGCATCCCTTCGTGTTAATTCTGTCTTCCTTTGATACTTCGATCGGTGAAATTTCGTCGTTTCGATTCCGACTCGACGGATTCAAACGTGTCGAATCTTTCGATCTTGTAAATCGTGAATAATCGTGATTAGCTCGGCTACCGCTGAAAACTTGTTACAGATCTGAGAGAGAGATGGAATTACTCTTGATATAATAATAGACTCTATTGTCATAGGACGACGAGCCTAGTCCGAGATCCTGTCTCCATTCTACGCCAGACGATTCCCCTCGAGAGTTCGATGAACTTATACAGTCAATCGCCCGTGCGAAGGACACCGACGGTCGTATACCAAAGCGAGGAAATATAGTAAACGCGAGAAGTAATTGCGCGCAAACTTAACGTAAATCTCTCGATATTCTCCTACGATTTTATGTTCACGCGTAAATGTGCAAGAGATATTTGTGTTCATCGAAGAACAAATCGAAAGAAGCGAAAAACGAACGATACGAACACATACAGGCGAGAGATATAAATAACTTTTTTTTCCGATGAACCCACCGTAGGATCATCGCCTATCTGTACAGATGATGGATCTTGCGAGTATACGAGATGGGAATATTTAAGTATACGAGAAGAGAAAGAAGAGAAAAGAAAAGTAAGGAAGTAAAAGTACGAGTTGTCCGATGCATCCTTCGAATCGTGAGTGTTTCGTATCGTATTCTCCTAATCGTGTTTTCTACGCTTTATTATCGTAGTATGTACTTATGTACTTACGTATCTAATAGCCAACTTAATCGTGAAACCGATTTGACAGCTTGCCCAGCATTTACGAGCCAATCGAAACATCGTGTACAATTGTGTATACATCGTGTATAGATTTACGTTTTAAGATTTTACCTGTATTGATTTTTCATTTTCGATTACTTTTATGCACGTTCATTTTCATATTATACGAAATATAAAACAAATACGAATTCGTACGGATGACGTTCAATCGTGTCATTTTCCGCGCAATCAACAATTTTTTTTTTTAATTTTGATCTATGATCCAATGTACGTGATAAATCAAAGGCGTTCTTTCATTTTTTTCTGCCTAATTTTCTACTATCAATCGTGAAAATGTACAGAACGCCGTTTAACATTCAGCTTGCTGTTGTTATTACTCGCTACCAATTCTAGCCAATATACATATATGTATACATATATAAATATAGACGTAGTCAATAAATCAATAACGTTGTATAAAAAGATTCATGAATATATATAATTTCAATAAAATTATAACTTTAAATAAATTTTTTGTGGAATTTTATTTTATTCGAGAACACTTAACGCACAAACACTAATTTTTTATAGAAGGAAAACCAGTTAAGCATCATCGGATCACTATGGCCATCTAGTAGTTATGTTAGGAAGCGATGCTTTTTATAATTTACTAGATGATTCAAAAACGATAGATGTATTCTTTAAATTAAACCATAAATGAAAAATAGTATAGATGTGACATCTTACGGAATTTTGCGTCGCATGTTCTAACATATCGACTTAAAAGTATTTTATAATCTAATACGCTATAATTTAAGTAGTATGTACATTAATTATTTATGTTTTTTGAAGAATTCTCGATTGATTTTTTTTTTAAAATGAAAGTTTAAAAAAGAATCAAAATTTTCAAATAAATTTTTAAAATAAATAGAAATAATCGATTCAGCTAAAATAAATTTATTATCATGCACGAATTTCATCTTAGAAAGATATAATATACTAAGTTTTTCGTAATTATTTGTAATCATCAAATAAATAAATAAAGAAAAGTAATAATTTTATTAAAGAGCTTTCAATTAAAATAAAAAATATGTATTAATCGCATATTAATGTATGAACGATGAAGAATAATTATAGAACTGAATACTTCGTAATAAATCTTAAAAAAAAATGACATGTCTGAATATGATAATTATCCATACTAATCACACTTCATGTTGAATATCGAATTACAAATTGTGAGGGAAAGGAGCATGAAATATATATCGAGTTTATGAACGCAGATTTTCAGATTTTTGAAAGACTATATAATAAAAATTATATTTATTTTTTAAAAATAATATAGATTAAGATAATAAAAATAGATATAATACAAATAATATAGACAGATTAGGAAAAAAATTTAGAAACTTTAAAAACGAAAAATTGAATCTTCAAAATAATTTAATTTTATAATAAACTAATTTTAATAAATTAACTATCATTAACAATTAATTATATTCATTTTAATATTAATAAAAAGATAATTAAATCCTATTGTAAATATATTTATTTTCGTAAAAATATAAAAAATATAAAAAAAATAATAATATATAAAAAAAATAAAATATTACTTATAATATGCTTATAAGATATAAAGGAAAGTCATTGGTTATAAATTGTAATATTTTTTCGATGTTATTTTGGCAATCAAATAATAATTTGAAAAAGTGAATATTAGGATTATGAAACAAAATTAAAATATTAAATAACTGAATAAAGGTACTAAATCATATAATATAAAAGTACTAAACATATCGAAGATAAAAATATAAAAAAATATAAAAAAATCAAGGGACTAATTAGTTTAATTATAATAAAAAATAAATTCTTACTTGTATAAAAAAACATGTGATTTATTTATTCGTAAATAGCGTAAAACAACAATTTTCTATACTGAATCGATACTAAGAGAAATATAACGTGAAATTAGACAAAGCAAGAATTGATTATCAGAATACCAGACATCTTTTTAAAAGAATTTCATAGATAGCGCTAATGATTAATTCTTATGTTATCTTTATCTTTCTCCTTCTATTCGCTATCCTTTCTTAATGCATTTTGTTCGTATCATTCTACAGATGGCGTTGATTCTCTAATTTTTACTATATCTCTATCCTTTTTTCTATTATTTGCGCTTCTTGTCTATACTTTCTGTAAAATGGTTTCGATATCTTATTGACAATCGTAAGCCGGTGAGAAAGAAAATATTGATGTTAAGTCTATTTTGTATCTGTGATATTAGTTTCGAAATATTTTTAAGGTTTTAAATTTTAAAATTGAAAGTTAAAAGTTTACTTAGTATCCTGTACCTTTTCTGGTCGTATATAACTTTATTGTTATAAAATGAAGGTTATCAATGACAAGTGACGATGAACTTATGTGTTATATATACGTTTTGAAGCATTAAATTATCAAATTGAATAAAATAATGATAAAATGTGGCAATATTCATTGATACGCGACAAATCAATTCATTTTTTTTCTTAAGTAATATTGTATTCTATTAATAATATACAATATGTAATGTATATAAATGAAACTACGATGTACGATTATTGTTATATAAAATAAAGGTACAATCAATATTCATTAATAATATTTTATATAGAAATTTGTTTATCTATTTTTTTTATTAATTTTACTGAATTTCAGTATTTGTAATTCAAATTATACAAAGTTTTTAAAAGATCGTAATAATGGAAACTACTCAAACTTTGTATCTTAATCTTTTTGGTGAAGATAAAATACCCGTTTTAAAAGAAGTAAGTGTATATAATAATAATAATATATAACAATATAGTTAATATAATAAGAATTTATTTGTTTTCATTATATAGTTATTGCATGCTTGCGTGGATGAAATATGTGGTAGACCAGGTCCAACCTATCATAAATTTGTAAATAGAATGGATTGGAGTAAAGAAGAATACGAAGAGACATATAAGTTAATATCGAACCTTTTAAGAAACCCAGCATCATTGTACATAACAGAGGAAAAGGTTAATAGTTCCTTATAAAAAAAAAACTTTCTATAGAAAATTTTATACATTTTTATACATCGTATATTTTTAGATGCCGCAAGAGTATCATGAATTACCGGAACATGTACAACAAAATATATTATTGTGTTTAAAATTGAGAAGAGAACAATTAACGGATGCTCTGTTGAAAGAATGTTCCAAAGAAAAATACGAGACTGTAATCGACTTTGATTGGAAATTAAAGGTAAAGTAAGAAACTCGTATGAAAATATGTATAAAAAATGTCGTTGTTAAATGTTATTTTTTTTTTAGCTCGTAATGGGTTCCAGTAAATTAGCTTCTTTGAGAGAACCTCTTCTTCAATTAGATCTCATGGTTGAAAGTAAAAATTCGAAACGTATTTTAGATATGGAATTAAATAAGGACGAATTGGATACGTTTATAAATACTATGGAAAGTATCGTTCAATAAGGTGAATAATAAATAATACATAAATAATGATATAATTAAGATTTTTTTTACAATTGATGCAAGTTTGATTGTAAATTTTTCGAGATGGAATAAAAACACACGATGTTACACTTGTTTCACAGTTTATTATAGGTTATAGATAAATGTAGAATAGTTTAATTACTATTATAACTGCTCATCGAAGATACTGAAGACTGTTGGTCTGTGTCTGAAGCACCATCGACTCAAAAATCTCATTTATAATTTTGTTGTTCCGACGCGCAAAATAAATAAACGAGGTTTGCGTCGATGGAACCTCAGGATTTAACGATTAATAATTCGAGTGTACAGATCAGTCGGATTTAAAGATTTTTTTTTTTTCTTTTTTTTTCCCCCTTTTTCTTAAATAAAAAGTTCGCTCTCGTCGCCAAAACTTGCCTTGAAAAAACGTGTGAATTTCGTTGTAAAGATTACGGACAATATATTTAATGAAAGGTTTACTATACAACTTTTAATTTTACTTCTTCCCCTTACTCATTAATAATATATCGTTTAAAAATCAATGCCGGTCGCGGGCACAATGAACGCTCGCTCCATTCAACACTTACATGTATTCAGAGATTTTGGAGCATTTACATATATACGCTTTTCGTTTATCTTTACGATCTACGCTACGGTCTCAATAAAAAAAGAAGCTTTCGTAGGTAATTATTTACTCCTGGAGATCCGTAGAAACGAATCCATTTTGAATGGTAATTGTGCATGTTTCGTAATTGTAATTAGGCGATATTTTAATGATTATTATAAAATTACGAATAGGCTTCCTCGTAAGTATTCTCATATGGAGAAGTAGCATTTCGAAGGACAAACGCTGAATTTACACAAACGCTTTCTCTATATCTAGATTATATATATCACTTACACTGCCTCGACATACTGTATGTTTTCCTTATCTCGTGTGTTGCATGATACGTATGTACGCATTCGCGTATAATGTCCTTGCATGTATGTAGCTATGTCGTGTGCTCGCGCGTACCAAAGTCATACGTAGAAGTGTGCAGTTCCTCGTTACAACATAAAACCTGTCGATTGTACAATTACAAAGAAAAACAAGGACCGCGAAAGAAATACGAGCAAAATAATCGAGCGTCCTTGAAATCACGATACGAGTTTATTCATTACTCGTGCGCTTTGATATATCTTTTAATAAGTTTTTTCCCCCCCTCCCCCCTTTTCCTCCTTTACTTCTCGTTCTGCCTTTTCCCGATCCTATCTCTTCTTCTTTCCCGTTCACATTCCGACAAAGAGACATATTCCAATTATAATCCTTCCTATTTCCACCTTTGTTTCTTTCTTCGACACGCACATTATTCATTCTCTCATACTTCTTTCGAACTCTCACGCTCTCTCATGCATTCGAACGCACACGTTCTCACGTATACACCTTTGCTCTCTCAGTCTCTGATCTTTCGGTTACAGTTTTTCTCGTTCTTTATACTCTCTCGATATAGCAATGCGCGTGTAGTTACGAGAGGGCGTGCCTCGATGAGTATTTCTTTATTTCTGGAATATGCGACAAACGAAGAGATTTCTCCTTCATCGTATATATATTTTTTTTCTTTTCTAATATGTTTTCTTTTTTTTCTTTTTTAAATTCGAATTCGTACCACTTACTCGCTGCACGATGATCGCATAATACGACTTATGCATAACAATTGTGACAATTTTCCGATTTTTACACAACAGGGCCCATATTTATATATATGTATATATACATACATACATATATATATGTATATATGTATGTGTATATATATATATATATATTATTACTACATTGCGAATAAACAAGGCCCAAAGTTGAAAATATTTTATTCGTGTAATAATAAAAATAAAAAAAGAAAGTAATAAAAAATCACCTGCTTCGAGATATATATATATACCATCCATATGATTACATGGCATTATTACGTGTTTCCAGAATCAAGCGTATAACATTTTCCTCGACCCTATCTGGCTCGTCCTCGTAACCCCTTTCCCCATTTCGATGACACGACTCCGGGTTTTCACATTTCGTGAACATTTTCTTTCGCCCTGCCGTCTAATAATCGTTAATAGGCCTACTATATAAGTCTATATGCTCTCGCGATGTCGCGGTCACATCGTTCCATTTTCTTTTTCTTTTTTTTTTCTTTTTTTTTTCCTTTTTTTTTTCCCTTTTTTGCTCGTAACGAAAGAACGTTATTTTCTGTTTAGTTGCAGGAATGGTCCAAATATACATATCTATATAATATACTTTTTTGGTTTTAACGAGAGAAAAGAACTTTCTTCTTCCCAAAATACAATTCGATTAGCGATGTTTATTCGTTTATGTTGTTTTGGTAACGTGCTTCCGCGATAATTTCCTGCGAACACAAATAAACACAAATCACAGAATTCGATAAGTACGTTATTTACAAGCGTCTTTTTTTCTCTCTCTCTCTCTCTCTCTCTCCCTCTCTACAAGCCAGAGAGACAACGTTTCGAAAAAAGGAAAAAAAACTTACATTCGTATTACACTCGATGGTTGCCGCCGCAACAGCCTTATCGCTTATGTCAATTTCTTCGATAGCCTTTAACAAAAGAAACAAGGTGTTTTTCACATATAACAACGGCAACAAGCGATAAAAAGTGATGATTTTTAAAAGAAAGAGAAATTAATTAGAAGATATATATATATACACGGATCAGATGGCCCCTCGCACATTATTCTTCTTAGGACATTAAACAGTGTCAATGACCTCGGAATTGATGACGCTACACGCGTCACCAATCCTATAGGCGATCATCACGTACGTGTCACGTTGAAATTCCAAGATTGAGCTCGTATTTATATCGTTATCAGGATACGGAATGTACCTTGGCTACCGAGGCAACATCCTCGGTGATGGCTGGGGCAGATGGCGGAGAGGCGGTTATTACTTCGCTCGGGACGGCTGGAGATGTAACCTTGACAGGCTCGGTTGAACTTTCTGTCGTACTAACGTCGTGGGCCACGTTATTTTCTACTGGGGCCTCTGGTTGCTCCGGAGTGCTCTGGAAACGCACACGTGTCTCCTTATTAGATCGGATTATTAAACCAAGGGGGGGAGGGGAGGGAGAAAAATCGGAAAGTCCGCAACAAGTCCAAATCCCAGCATGCTACGAGGACAAAAAAAAAGACGCAAAGATCGATTCTGTCGAGCCAAAAGGGCGCGTGTCCATTTTCCAAGAGATGTTAAAGAACCAGTTAAAAATCTGGAATAAAGTTGCGAAAGAAATTTAACGTTTCGTGTTTGCAATTTTTGTTATTGTTATTGTTATTGTCACGTTTTGAGGATCACGAGAAGCACAGCAACTTTATTCGCAAAATTTATAAATTTAAAACTTTTTTGCCCGCCAAACTTGGATCGGACAGAATCGTTCCTCATGCTTTTTCTTCGACAGCGTAAAGAATTGGAAAACACCCTGAATTGGATAAACCCTCGGATTAAGAAAATTCTGCATGCGCAATACAAGATGCTTACGACACAACAGATGCAATCACGTAAAGAGCATACGATAGTATCGATGTCTAATTAATATGTCTCTATAATGGCGTATATAAATGAATCTTCTATCTCTAGCTAATTATATCATGGCGTATATATACATATATATATACGATTAGTTCGTCTATCAGTGAGATTCACGCTAGAAATTCGTCTAAGTCGAGCGGGCTATTTTATTTTATATATATATATATATGTTGTATTAGTGAGCGGCGTTCCGGCGAAAAAGAAATTTTCTACGGAAACGACTAGGACTCGACTAGTGGTGGTAGTAGTGGTAGCAGTAATAATAGTAGTAGTAATAATAATAATAATAGTGCAGCGAAAACGTTCTTTTTCTCTTTTTTTCTTTTTTCTAATCACTCTTGCTCGTTTCTCAACTATGCTCTCGAGCTACAATTTGTCAATCTACTTTTCAGCGCCTCGATTCGAATAACAAGTCGTGTTAATAATTGTCAAGAAAACCAAGAGGCAAACAACACAGGTGGTGATATATGGTGATATGGTTGTTCCGGTGATCTTGGTCGGTGGGTGGAAGCGGCATATTCGTATATAGGGATCGTCAGCAACGAGGTTAAACGTTTGGTGTGTTAATCACGTCCGACAGAACGAAGGATGCATTCGACGAGACCCTTTTTTTTTCTCTAAAACCTTCTAAAGGAAGAAGAAGGAAATAGGGAGGTGAAAACGACAGTCTTGAATCTAAGGTGGTAATCGTCGAGATAGAGAGAGAGAGAGAGAGAAGGATACGGAGAAATGGATTCGATAAAAAGCCAGACTGGGATCGGTCTCGTTCGATTATCCTTCGCCAGAAGAGAGAAGGTGATGAAGCCAGAAGAGAAGAAGAAAGATCATCGTCGATTATCGAGGATATCGGAAGAAACGAGACGTATATCGAGCGACAGACCATTGGACGGAATATCTAGGGATGGGATAGATAGAGAAGAGAAAGAGAGAGAGAGAGATTTAGATAGCACGAAAGAGAGATTCGATATTTTAGGACTATATTCACAGAGACGAATTGGTTTGTGCGGACCAGATACGACGAGATACTTGGAACGAGGCGCCACCAAAAGGTGATTCTTTTTTATTTATTTTTTTTCTTTTCTTTTTTTGGCTGCCTGAATTCATGCCAGGAGGTTGTGTTACATGTTAGTCACCTGATGGGTCTCCTGGACAGTGGTCGACGACGTGGCGTTGTTCAACAACTGACACGAGACCAAGCTCTCTTCCTGCTTCTCGGTCTCCGCCAGAGACTCGGCTAACCTCTCCTTTAATTCAATGTCGGACTCATTGTACGAATTGAGGCTTATCGACACCGATTCCATCTTGAACTCTCGATTGCTCTGGTCGTCGTACAACAGCGATTGCGAGGAGTCTACCGTGAACGGCATCAGGCCGGACGTGATACTGGCATTGGACGTGGGGCTGGGAGTTGCGGGCAACGTCGACGGTGGTGGTAGGGGGGCGGTGGTCTCCGTCGAGGTTCTCGCGGGGTCGTCGTCGTCGTCGTCGTGGTGGTCGACCAGGGGGGTCGTCGGCGAGGGGGAGAGCTGTTCCGGCGGTAAGGGACGATCGGAAGAATCTATCTGTCGTTCGGTCGCGGTATGCTCGGCCGGGGCAGGGAAGAACTCGTCCGCGAGGCTAGGCACGCGCTCGAGTTTCGAGGTGGAGTTTCGAGCGTGCCGATTCGACGATTCGTCGTTCGTTGTCGGGGGAGTGATGATGACATCCAGCTCGGATTCGTTCGGTCGTCGTTGTTGTTGTTGCTCCTCCGCGAAATCCAAAATTCTAGGCTCCGCTCGGACGAGTTGGGGGGGGGACGGTGGGGCGGCGGCGGAGTCGTCGGGGCACGATTCGGGCAGAGAGGGGGAAGAAGAGGAGGGTTGCGGAGGGGGAGGGGCGAGGATGCACGATTCCTGCTCGTGCCTCGCCTCGGCCTCGCCGCACTCGTCCGTCGGTCTCGTCGGGGCGGAGGCTCGGTCGGGCTCTTCCTCGGGCCGGTGTTCCGCCATTTCGGAGACGAGGATCTCTTCTACGGGCACGGCGATGTCCGTGGTCTCCGTTTCCAATTTGTCCGTTTCCACGTCTGGAATCACTTGGCCCACCCTCGAAACGTCCGCCACCCCGCGCGAGTTTACCTCCTCCTCGTCCTCCGGAATGACGAGAGCCGGCTTCGCCTCCACCAGCACCTCCTCCTCCTCCTCCTCCTTCTCCTCCTCCTCGCTCTGCCGCTCGGCGGAGACGGGCACCGGCCCCTCCTCGGATTCCACGATCGCGTCGATCGTGGGCACAGGATCGAGCACGTCCTCCTTCTCTTCCCGCGCCCTCTCGTCCGGCACGATCATCTCCTCGATCAACTCCCGTATCTCTTCCTCCCGCCTGCTCAGCGGCTCGGACACCGATTCTTGCCTCGCCACGCTCTCCTCCACTATTTCCGAGACTATCTCCGAGACCACAGCGTTGTTCTCCACCGATCGCCCACCGATCTCCTCGGGATCCAACCTCGTCGTCGTCGGCGTCGCGGTCGTGGAGGACTCCGGACTCTGTTGGGCGATTCGCCCCTTCTCGTCGCCGACCAGAGGAAGATTGTTATCGTGAGAGCACTCTTCCGCGGGTGGACTGTTACGTCTAGCTTTGGGTACGGGGAGGGGGTGGACCTCGACGGTCCCGTTAACGACGAGCGGTTGGAAATTATCGGGCGGGTCTCTGTCTACCACCACCGGTAGCGGAGGAAGAAGGCTAGGCACGGCAGGGACTACAGCCGTGGAAGGTGGGTCGAGGGGGGAAGCGGTCGGGTGGTGTGAAGCGGGGGCGAAATGTTGGGAGGAGCGAGCAGCCTCCGCAGGCAGTTTGAGAGCCGCCGCCAGGGCGGTCGCGGTGGCCGCGGCCTGCTGAGCTTGCTGCAACGGCGACGAGTCTATGGGGGTTGGAGGCGGGCTGGACGGAGGCAGGGAAGGAATATCCTCACTGGTTTTCCTCTCAATGATAGACGGCGTAGCGACTGTCTGGACTCGGAATACGGAGACTTCTACCACCGGTTCCGGTGCGGACTGACCACCGACGGCTGGACTGACCTCGACTGCTTTTTTCTCGGCCTCGAGTTTTTCCACCTCCTCTTTCTTTTCCTCCAAGGGGGCGGGAGTCGGGGCGGAGGGATCGGCGGCCTCCTCCGTCTTCTCCTCCAGGGGGCTGCTGCTGGCTGCCGACGCCGCGCCGCTGCTCTCCTCCTTCGTCTCCGCGGCGCTCGACGGCGGTTGCGGCGATGACGGTGACGACGCTGCTGCCGCCGCCGCCGCTGCCACGGGCGCCTCCTCGTTCTCCGTCGTCGGACTGCTCACCGCCGATTTCTCCTCCACGGGGCTGCCCGCCGTGCCCGATCCATTCTCCTGCTCCTCGCCACCCTGCAACATTTTCGTACGATACACGTTTATACGGCGAGAACCGGTGCCGCGAGTGCACTGAACCTCCCCCCGATTTGCCATTCGCGATCCACGCTAACTTCTCTCGGTGTTAAGCGGCTCACTTAACGCCGAGCCGTGTACGTGTGTGCGCGTGTACTCGTCAACGAACAGATAATCTATATATATATATATGTATATATTACTCGTAGACTAGGGAGGAGGAGGGATGTGAAAGGTATCGATATATTTCCGATTGTTACGCACACGACGACGCGCTATTTTTCCCATACTCGTTGCTGAGTTTCGATGCCGGTCGACGGGATGGGGGGAGGATACGCGATCCTCGTATGTTGTCGTAATGAATCGAAGAAACACGAGTGGAAACGAAATCAATGGTTGAAACCGAAGCGGGAAATGGAAACCGGACGCGCGGAACGCAGAGTGTGTGCTTTATCGTCCCCAGACCTCGGGTATCGATCGGGTGGATAAGTGAAACCCCTTCTCGCCTATTCCCCCCGTGCGTATTTTCGTAAGGGGTAAACTTCTCTCTTTCTCTCTCTCTCTTTCGCTTAAAGAATTACACGGACCCTCGAGGGGTTGTGGTACCCAACAGCTTTTCAACCACCCGAGTGCTTTTTCCCGCGTGTTCCGCAACGATTTCTTCTTCCAACGAAACGAGGAGCGAGAGCACGAAAGAGGGACGAATTTGGCCAAACTGTCGAGAGGAGAAGAGGAGGGAGGTATGGGTCTTCTCGGGGCGTAGGAAAAAGACGGCGAACTTTTGGCCGATTGCCAAAACGCGTGTCGTGGCTCGGGCCATTGTCCGCTAGGAAAGAAACACCGGGCTAATAAACTCGCGATTATATCTTCGATTCGGGATATACGAATCGGGTAAAACGACGTTCCAACTTGGCGCCAACCTTGTATCATTGGCCGCCGACCAATTTCGATCAGAATTGCGAATAGAAATTGCGAGGCGCAAATATTCTCGTTGGCGATCGCAAGCTAACTTCACATAACCGTTAACGTCCGATGTTTACATCTGGTCGAAACGGTCACTGATCCGCAGTGTGGTGTAATATCTCAACAATCGAGAAACAAGCTTCGAGCATATATATATATACGAATTATATACGTACGAAGTACGTGCATGGTTGGAGGATGAAACAGCGCCAAAATTAATTTCTTCTCTTTGGACGAATGCGCGCTTTCCCTTTTTAGCTCGCCAACAGTAAAAAAAGGAGAGAAAAGTGTAACGAAGAAACGTGTCGTTAACGCGTTCGAATAGCGTGAGCGAAGCTCCATCTACGCGTTCGTAAAAAAGATGGTGGGCAAACTGGCCATTCCCCGTCTCTCTCTCTCTCTCTCTCTCTCTCTCTCTCTCTATCCATCTATCTATCTTTCTCTGTCGCCAATCGCGCATTGTCACGGTCTGAATGCGCGTCGTGGAAAAACCTATTTCTTATTCGCGTTCCTTTCCCCCACCCTTCTCCCTCTCCTTCCCGTCCTTCTTCTTTTTTTAACGTTATTATTTATCGATCCTTTTCTAGGATCGAATTACGAATTATTTATTCGGTTCACCGAGCGTGTCAGACGCCGATATCGGTCACAGCGTGAAAACGAAGCCAAACGGCGGAGAGGTTAGACGCATTTAATATCCGCGCCAAGGTAAATCGGGGAATAAAGCTGCGAATCGAGATGTTGCGTTCTGTGTTGTGTCGTGCGTGCCAGGCCAAAAATTTTCTCACTTTTTAATACGAACACAAATGCGAAGAAGTAACGCTCGATCGAGCTCGACGACATCTTCTTCGTTTATCTGGAAAGCGGAGAGCGAAGGGAAATCGGTCTAATAACGAAATTTTTCTCGACGCGATTCGATCGAAAAAAAATAAAGCCGACCTCGTCCATTTATCGAACAACAATGAATCGTAAAGAGAAGTCCGATTTCACATTTGATCACTGATTGGCCGTAAAATCGATTTGTCCCAGGCCAGAAACGCGATTAAATTTCTCGTCATGGACGTGGACTAATTTATCCAGGTATTAATTTTCATCGATTCGAAGGTAGGTTTTTGCGCGGATCGACGCGGCAGCGGCCGCTTATATATCGCGTTCATTCCGGTTGAGCGCGACTATAATTCGATACGCGAAACCTTAAAACGCGTTCACCCACGTGGAATGCGAGAGGGAAAAGAGAGGCTCGCCGAGTATGATCTTTTCGTGCTATTTTCGTTCGACGAGGTGGTGGCGATGGGCGGCGATGTTTCTTCTTCTTCTTCTTCTTCTTCTTCTTCTTCTTCTTCATCTTCTTCTTCTTCTTCTTCTTCTTCTTCATCTTCTTCTTCTTTTCTTCTCGCGGCCGAGAAATTATATATATATATGTATATATATATATATATATACATGCACATATTGCGCGTCGACGACGAGCTGCCACTACGCCACGATCGCCGGTTTCGGTTTACCTTTGTTTCCACCACTCCGTGTTCAAACCCGTGGAACAATGGATTATCGCGTAAAAACGATATCGACCGGCGAGGCGACAGACATAAATAAAATATCGCGTATTCGTACGAAACTAGTTCGTTCTTTCTCGAAACGATCGAATTAACCACGATCTCGAATGGAAGATACGACGCTCGTTAATTGATGCGAGCCATCTGGGATAACGTTCGGTGGCAGGCATAGGGAAAGATCTCAAGGAGCGAAGGGAAGCGTTCGATTACGATAACCCACGCGAGAGAATGAAATAATTCGGTGAGTATCGTACCAGGGAAGAAGCTTCGGCTTCCTCGACTTCTTCGAGTTCCGGTGGGGCCACAGCAACGCCCAATAACGGCACGTAAGACAAAACTCTTCTGGCTCCTCGAGCGAATGCACCCGCCACTCGGTACACACCATTGCTCACACTGCGACCCGCCTTCGTGATAGATTCCATCATTTTTGCCAAAAATTTTTCCCACTTTCCCACTGGAGGATTGGCCTTTGAAAAAATATCGCGATAACTGGTAGCGATGAGTGCACGGGATCGAGATTCGATGCGAACGACCAAGACGCGTGAGACCGAGCTTCGAGAATGATCCTCTTTATCCTTCAATTTTCGAATTGGACGTAATATCTGGTCTATTTCGATCCATACGCATATATATATATATATAGGAAACTAGCAAAAAGCATCACTTTGCGAGCAAACTACTTTTGCCACCATCTATTAATAGTCGCTGGATGACCTAACAATGACCAGGAAAAAAATGCGCGTTAGTACGATAAGGAGAAAAATCGTGATAGATAATTATACACCCCGTAAACGTTTCGAGAGGACGTAGAATGATTCACGGAGTTAATCATAGTTTGCCGGTATGGTGATCTCGCGGAGAATTCGCAGAATCCGTAGAAACGTTATTTCCTATGATAAAAATTTCCAAGGTTGCGCAGGATCGAACAGAATAAAACGTGGACGATGGAATAACGTCACGATCTTGGCCGTTCGTGAAATTTGTCGAGCGTGTACTACCTTTTCGTCTCGCATGCACGCGCACGCGCACGCACGATCACCGAACAGAGAGAAAGATCCGTACGAACTGTTCGCCGTTGGCGAACTACTCGGACCAAGCTGTGAGTTCCCCGTGGTTTATATAGAGTCCAATAGAGAGGATCGTCCCACGTCTCGGTGAGAGAAGAAGAAGAAGAAGAAGAAGAAGAAGAGGAAGAAGAAGAAGAGGAAGAAGAAGAAAAGAGGAGTGTGTTACCGATACACACGTGGAAACACGGGAAAAGAGAAAGAGATGCGTGACCGAGATAAGGAAAAATATAACGAAGAAGAACAAGAGCAACGACATGCCTGATTCATCGACATCTCGTAACGAGGAGAGAACGAATTCCTATCCAAACTTCTCTTCTCTTCTGTTTTGCTCTCGAGAGAAAACGGAATAGGTTTTTTCCCTTAATTCTGAACGCAAGCCTCGTAAAATGGAGAACAAAGCCGCGCGCCACTTTGCACACCAGTTGAAATAAACCTTGCGAAAAATTCTGCGAAAAGAGACGACGAGAGAGAGAAAAGTGGAGCCACGTTACCTACGAAAGAGTACTTATAAACCTTCTCCTTGACGAGGAGAAACAAGGAGTGAGAACGAAAGAGTTGCGATGAAATATGGGTGGGGTTGGGTTTGGCTGGCGGGGAGTCATGCACCACCTACGCGAGAATGGTGAAACCAGGAAGGGAAAGAGAAACGAAGGAAGAAAGAAAAAAAAAAGAGAGAAAAAGTAAGTAAATTATCATGGAAAATGGAAGGCATATCCATATCCCACCTCGTACGTTCAACGTACGACGTTTCAACTCGACGAGGAGAGAAAGAAAACGGTAAAGAAAAATTTCGATTCGATAGATGGAAATGAACGCGTGTCGAGAAATCAGCACTCGTCTGGGAGGAAAGAAAAATTCACGCCGCAAAACCACCGCGCATTTCTATTCTTAGACGATCGAAAGAGAAAGGAGCCGAGAGAGAGAGAGAGAGAGAGAGAGAGAGAGAGAGAGAGAGAGAGAGAGAGAGAGAGAGAGGAATGGAAAGGAGCGCGAGAAGGGAAAAGGAAATCGAACGGAGTCGCTATTAACGAGACAGAAGGGACACGACCACGACAACGCGTCCGGTGAGTACAAGGGGTTATTCGGCGTAAATAGCGACGAAAATTTTTGAGCCCGTTCCAAATTTCTAATGCTGCATGTATGACCTTTAGGCCGCGTTCGTCATGGAGTGAGTCAAATGAATTTTTTTAGCTCGAATTAGCACCGGTACTGTATTCATCGAATTACGTTCATCGTTCGAGATACATACTTTTAACGTGACTATAATCGTCTTAACCGTTCCCGTTCTGTAACATCGTCACGTATAATCCCCAATATTAATCTCTCTTTCTCTTGAGAGAGAAAGAGAGAGAGAGAGAGAAAGAAAATCCGAGAGATTTTCGATGGAAAAGTTGGAGGTTTCGGGACTCGATGGATTAAGGCGGACAAAAAAAATTCGCATGCCGTTCGACGAACCATGAGATGGTTCCACGAGTGATCGTTGGTGGCAGCATCGGTCGAGTCGAGTCACCGCAGAATTATTCTCGTATCTCTAGCGAGGCTAGAGCTAGGTTACCAACCGAGATCGAAGCGAAACGTTTCTTCGGCCGAATGTACGCGTACAGATGGAGACGACAATGTTGTTTCGTCAACGGTGAAAACTAAAGGCGTCATTACCACGGATGTATTAACCGATGTTAACGATAGAAAATAAACCGATGCTAATTAACACCGGCCCTTCCGGTGTTATCCTCTTTCGAAACGAGCTAAACAACGCTAAAAGTAACATTTTCGATCGAACAACAAAACGACTATTCGTTCGTTTTCTTCGACAGTATAGAAACGTAAAGTGCGATAAATCTCGTTTCAGTTCGTTTTAACGACACCGTGCGACAAATACGTCGTTTCTGTTAACGTTATCGACCCATAAATCGTTATCATCTTTTCAAACCGACGTTTCTCGTTTTTCTATTTCGTTCTCGCCGTTCCATCAATATCACCCGTTGTCCAACAACGATATTAATGTTACGATTTTTCGATATCGTGAAAGATTGGAAGGAAAAAAGGAGGCTGAATGAACAAAACGAACTTAACGTAACTTAATGAAACGAAAATTTACGAAGAACTTCCGAAGCTGATAGATGACAAAAATTGATCGTTTTTTAGTCGTCGGGACACGGGGATGTAGCTATACCCGATTGTTTCGCGCAACAGGAACGAAACGATGTGGACGGAGGTGGCGACGGCGCGGCGCGGCGTCAACGACACGCTCTGAGAAGCACGCACGCACTCTCGTGTATTCACCCTCTCGTCCGCTCTCTTCACCCTTTGAAGAGGGTCGCGAAACGCAACACACGGCAAGGTGGTGCGTACAAAGAGAGATAGAGAGAGAGTCGGGATATCGATTCGCGAATTCTACCGAAACGAACGTGCACGAATCCTGGAGAATAAACAAAATATAGGGGAGTGGCCAACGATAATTATCGATCGCGCGTAACTCCTCTTTTTTTCTCATTTCTATATAATCCGTATTATCCATCGAAGCGTATACCATCGAAATAAAAGATTGTATAAAAGATTGTATCCCGAGATGATGAACTTTTGGAAAATCGATTTTCGATCGAGATGAATCTCGTTTCACTCTCCTGTATAATCGTTGCTGTGCGATAAACTCTGCTCGATCTTCGTCGATAAATATCATCGAAACATCTGGCTCGATTTTCCCCAAGGGCGTTGCCTACCCGGCCTTCTTTCTCTCCTCTGGAAGGATCCTACTTTAATCCAATCGAACGGCTGTTGAACCGATATTCGCTGGGCGAAATAAAATATAAAACCTCGATTTTTCCAGTGTTATCCAGTGCTATCGATCGAAACGACATCGCGTTTCTCGCGTGATTGAAAACAATTTCCAATTACAAATTATTTCTCGCCACGATGAAAATAAAAAAAGAAGAGTAGACGAACGAACGAACGAATGGATGGACGGGATGGATGGATGGATGGATTGGATGGATGGATGGAAAAATTTGTTATCGAGTGTCTTCTTCTCTCGTTGGAAAGTGTGCTATCGGCGTGTCGTGCGGTTTCATGGCTCGGCAACGAACGCGACCGCAGACGGGAAATTCCACCTGGGAAATCACGCGATACCATTTGGCACAGCTGATTTTAATTAAGAAGCGAACTTTTTAAAAGAAGTACAACAACGCTCCGACCCTTCACCGACCGGATGTCGACACCGGACGCAACATATTCGATCGTTTTGTACAGTTTTCCCCGCCAACTTAACCAGTGAAAATTTCGACAAAACGTTCTATCGAAGAAAGGCTTTGTCCGGCGGCTTACTCGACTTCCGCCCTTCCAGAGGATCAACCGGAATTCGATAAAACACGCGCTTTCTCCGTTTAAAATCCTTGGATCTTCTTCCCTCCCTTCTTCCAACCGACTTTCCTTCCGTATCTCATCCATCCGGGATGATACGATATTTTTTGTAACCTGTTCGAAAATAGCAGGCAGAGCGGATTAAATTTCGATAAGATATGATATCTAAAATTGGGATCCAAAAATAGTCGAAGATAGGAGAAAAATTTTCTTGTTCGCGAACGAGAGTGGCGCGAGTCTTTTGCCGGCAAACCTGCTGAATGCGAAAAGCCCTGGTAACCCCCGTCGGTCGGCATGGCAACAGCTCTGCGCGTCCCGGCGTCGGGACGTTCGATACTAGACGACGACGACGACGACGACGACGACGACGACGCCCAAATTCGAAGAGTCGAAGGAAAAGAATCACGACTCGATCGAAATTTTCACGCGAATGAAAACATTAATTCGTGCGAAGAGGAAATCGAGCAAAATCAAGAGTATTCCGATATCGAATGCTTGCCGAGTTTCGTGACATCGAGTCGTGGCAACAAGTCGTCGCGCGGCCTTGCTTTTCTCTTCGATGCGAGACGATCGAAATCTCGAAATTAATTTCGAGAAGAAGACGGATCGTTTCTCTCTCCGTTTTTTCTACTATCTTTCGGTTATTTATTTTTATCGTCTCCCCCTCGATTCGTACTTTAACGTGGTGTAAAGTGTGTCAGGTCCGATACCGGATTATAAATAAAGAAAAGAAAAGAAAAGAAAAAGCGGCGACGAAATGATGTATTTGTCGTTGGTATTTTTAATACAATGGCATCTCGATGACGTCAACTGATAACGAGGTGGTTGAGATCTGTGTGCATCAGAGGTCTTTCAACCGACACACTTCGTCGTCAACGCGAACTAACAAACGGCGGGTTTGTTGCCCAAGTGAAATCGCGGAACGATTCATTTACGAAATTGATTTTGTCGCTTCGCATACAAAAATATTTATAATATTTTTTTTCAATTTTCTCAAATCAAAGTAGTCGATCGAGACTACTTTGGCAAGCTTCCGTTTTATTCCACATCTTCGATCGTTTCTTTCATCTTTATTACCCTTATTACTATTTGAGAGGGAAGGGCTCCACCACTCCTCGTAACAGGAGAACAAAATGGGAGGAGATTATCGTTATAAGAAAAACCATTATGGAGGAAGGAAGTGTGAAAAATTGAAAGGAGACCGGATTACTGCTTCCCCTCGGTATTGGGTATTCTTAAAATTACGAGACGCGTACGTGTGAATAAATAATACGTGTAAAGGAGTAGCGACCTCTCTAAACGAATTCTTGTGAAACTTTTCCATCGTGTATCGTTCGTAACGTTATCGAGCGTCGTCAATATTTGCACGATAAGCTTTGCTTTCAGATTACTCGCGAAAAACGTCATCGCACCGAGTTAAACTTATCCTTTCCGATCGACGTCGATATCGCGTCGAAATAATAATGAAATTCGTTATTCGTTTTCAATTAGCCCGTTTTAAAAAAAGGATGGCCGAGAGAATCGATAACTCGGAAACAAAGAATGGAAGAAAAACCGTTTGGCCGTCGTCGACAGCGACAGTCCCCTTCGTGTAATCCGTTTAAGCCAAACAACCTCCCAATGGCCGCTAGACACACTCGAGAGGTGAGCGTTCTGGCAGCTTGCCAACGTTCCCGCTTTGAGCTTGATTAGTTTGTAATTGCGCATTGTTTTCCCTTTCTTGGCGGCGAAATAAGACGTCACAGCGAAATAGAGAAGAGAACGAGAAACACAAACTTCCTACCAATCGTCTAAATAAACGAATATATCGGAATCAATTTATCGCAATCGAGAAATGAAAAGATTAGTTCTTGTGGAAAGAGAAAGAGAAGAGAAAGAAAGAGAGACTGTAATTCGTATACCGGTTTCTAGATGTCGCGCGCGCATTCTCCGCATTATTTCCAATCCGGAAAAAATTGGAATCGAAAGATGATCGTGACAGACGATCCTTCCCTCATTGCTCCTATTCTCATGAACTTCCGCTCGCGTAATCCCCTCCCCGCGTAAGAAGATTAAAAGTTCCGTTAGAAGTGGAACGATCGACGCCGACTTTCCTTTTCAATTTTCCGAAACGAGAGAGCGCGTTGGCGGAGGTGTTTGCCCTCCTCCTTCCCCTCCCCATCCGTGTACTTTTCGCGGGGGAACGGGAGGGAAAAGTTGTTGGCGTATCGATTCGCGAGCGACGTCGACGTCGAGTATTGGCACACGGGACGGTCATCGAACTTGGAAAGGAAGTTCTGGCGAAACGGAGCGACGACACGCCGCGATGCTCTCGCTTCTCTGTCCACGAGAGCGGTGGCAACCTTCGTGTGGTGCTTTTTATTCGCGTTCCACCTGTCGCATTGTATTCGAGGTGGCGTGAACGTACGAGACGCATGGCGCGAGACAAAATGCGATTGGCACCTAGGAGAGAAGAAGAATATCCTCCTCTCCTCCCCCTTCCCTCCCCGCGACGAAGAGCGGACGAGGCAAAAAAGGAGACGACCGCCACGGGCTTTTCACTCGTGGCGAATGAAAGTAGCTTTTCGAGCGCTGACACGAGCGCCAATCGTGCGACACGGATATTCGATTTCCACGGGGGGGGGAGGAAAGGGACACCTGCCCAATTCCCACGTCGTCCGAAACGCATCGCGAGCGGGATTTCGTCGTCTCGTTTTCTCACACCGCGCGCTATCTAATCGACGCTGCTCCACGAAACGACTTCCGTGAAACGTTCGAGGATGAATGTTCCCTTTTTTCCCCCTTCATCGATAAAGTTTCGGTTTTTTCGGGAGGATAAAAATTGCGGTGAACGGTGCACGCGATTGGGCGGAAAGATATGCGAACGATCGTAGGATGAATTTCATCGGGGCCATTAGGAATGAAATCAAAGCCCGTAGAAACTACCGAGACGCCTTCCGCGGCGAATGAAACCGGTTTTTAACCGTCCGCCCGATCTTTTAGCCACTGTTGGCGCGCGTATGTTAGCCGCACGTATTCTCTCGCCGCGTCCAGGAGCCAATCGCATCCGTGCATGTACCGTTGCACGTGCAACTCCATCCGTGACATATTTTAAGACGAAGAAGCTCGTTGTATCTCGTCACTCGTCGCATAAATTTCTACCGTCCCGACACGTTACGACTCGCCACTCTGCCTCCAACAAATCGCTCCCTTGCCCTCCCTCTCTATCTAAATAATCCATTGCTCGCGCGCGCGAAACGAAATCTCGATGATATCCCCTCCCCTGCTCGCCCTTAACCTCTGCATTCCTCCTTTTTTCTTTTTCCTCCTCCTCGAGGGATCGAGTCACGCCAAACTCCCGCGCTCGACCACCACCTTCCCTCTCGTCGCGTTAATTAATATAAAAAGGGCTTTCACTTTTAATCCTTTATTTTTCCATCGAACAGGAGCGAAATGAGAGAGCGTCGTTTCGAACGGGAGCCGAAATTAGTTCGATAATTTGTCGTATTTTTTATATATAAAAGCGGGTCAATGCTACTCGAGCATTTTAATTTTATTCGAAATTTTTATCTAAATTTTCCGCCCGATAATTATTAGGACGAGAAAACCGCCAAAAATCGCTTCTTCTCTAAAGAAGAATTTCTCAATTCGATCGTACATCTTCGCGTCCTCGAGAGATCGGTTTCCCTTGATCTGATCGGTTCCGATTCCTCGACAGTTGCGTAAACTTCGTTACGTGCGCGATAAATAATTGAATCACGCGAGCCTTGAATATTATTTTAAGTCGAAAAATCGAAATTGGATTACCTTTGGGCGCGGATAAGATCGGAAAAGTGCAGGAAGATGTGATACGCGTACGGAGAAATATGCGGCCGTGCAACTGCGTGGGGGAAACGTCGTATCGACACATGCGGGTCTTTCACTGTTTCACCCAACACCGTTGTTTACGATCGGGTGCTCGGCGAGCGAATCGAAACAGCTGTTTTGATGTCGACGAGGGCCGATTGATTATGCAAATTTATATTTTATCATCGAACACGTTATATCTTCGATAAATAAATACGACGCGTGTTATATTATTTTTAGCGCGGGCTAAATAAATATTTATCGCGTAACGAGGTTCGCAAGAGGGAACAAAACGGTTTTCTCCGCGATATCATTGAGCTAATATTTAATCTTAGCGGGGCGAAAAGAACGATGGACGCGATGTTTTCTTCACGCTCGAACTTTATCTCGAATATCGTTTGCCACTGGGTGAACTTGGGATTAAACGGAAAAAAGAGGAAACGCAAATCCGTTTCTTTCTCATTTTTCTTTTCCAGCGTTTTATTTTATTATCTCGAACATCGTTTGCCCAAGTGGATGAACAGCTTGGGATTAAAGATCGTTTATCGTTGGCGATGGAATCGAGGATAAATCGACGACGACGTTTTCAACTCAACGTGCATACACGTTTCAAACCGAAGCCACTTTTCGCGACAAATAACGCGGAGTGGAGGTAAGCGTATCCGGGAAGTTTGGGCCATTGAACCGAGTTACCAACAGAGTACAATGAGCGACAGAAGCGTGGACGACTGTCGACCAGCCCCATTACCGATTTCTCCGACAGATATGTCTCATTTCCCGTAGGAAATCGAGTCGATGCTTCGTGCCCCTCGAATCGTTATAATTATCCTCTTCCTCCGTTCCTTCGACCAATAAATTTTTCATCCAAGAGTAAAACTAGAGAGAGAGAGAGAGAGAGAACGATAATCTGGATCGATAAACGTATACGAATCCACTTCCATAACTAAACCGCAGCGAAGTTATAGTCGTCGCAAAAAAAGATCGCACGAGCTACGAAAATATTAGCCATTACTTAAAGAACGTTCGTTCGACCTTCCATGTTACGAATAAACGAAGCAGAAATGACGTGGAACTAGTCTATATGAAATACATAGGATATAGAGCGAGGGGCAGAGCGGGGCACAAGTCGCTCTTCGTGTTGGTGTCATAACACGGTGGTGTACAATGACATCTCGCTATTACGAGCCAACGTCGCGTTACACACCACTACTTGTAATTCCTTAATGACTCGGAATGTCGACTCTTTCTCTCTCTCTCTCTTCCTCTTTCTGCTCGAAAGGAGTGAAAGTATCCTCGCGATATACCAACGTCGGTGGACTTATTACGAGGACGAAAACTCGGCAGAATCGTTTCGCGACGTCGATCGTTCTCCTCCGAAACAACTGATCTGGATGGATTCGTTTATCCGTTAGGGTTCGTCCGTTGGTCGAATGTAAACAGGAATGGAGGAGGGGGAAGAGAGGAGGTCGTTACGAACGACTCGTTCGCTCGGATCAGGGCCGTGACGGTAAAGACGACGAGGTCGATTACGTGTTTCAGAAGGACGCTAGAAGGGGAGACACGAGACGAAGGCACACAGGAGGTGGAAGGGGGGGAATATAATTCAGCGACTCGGAAGCCGGTTTTCCATAGGCAGCCTCTATCTCGCGAAACTGCTCGCGAACTACGAACTACGACGAGCAAGAAGGATGAGTCACGGCTATGTCGCCCGCCCCGTATCGCCGTCTTTCTCTCTCTCTCTCTTTTCGCCGTGATCGACCACGAGAAAGACGGAGAGAAAAAAAAGAAACGAAGGAGAAGGAGGAGGTTAGCCCTCGAGAGATCGGCTACGCGGCCACTGGAAAATGAGAGGAGAGATTGAAAAACCTACCCTACTCGATTCGTTGCCCTTCCTCCTTTCTTCCCATCCCCCTCTGCGATCGAAAATAGATCGAAATATTCGACTCGATCTCTCCTGCAAATTCGTTCGCTTTTATCGTTTCTTTTCTTTTTTATTCCGTTTAGCAAAGTAAATAACGTTCGATAATCGCGAAAGGAGCTCGAGATTTATTGGACGTCTCGAGGCCAATTAAAACACCGATCGAAGTTTCCGATCCGTGACGGTTATCGCCGCCTGTTCCCGATTACGCGCCACGACGACGACGATTGCTCGAAGATCGAAAAGAGTCTCCCCCTTCTACATACATTCTATATATATTCTATATATATATATATATATACATCTATTTCTACGTAACATCGCGGTTCGATAATCGGTCGGCTGCTAAATCGATCGATCGGTCGGCGGCTTCGTAAGTTCATTGCTAGGTCGGGACATGTGTGCAATTGCACGGGCTAAATGAACCGCTTAGAAGCAACAGTTGGACGATCTCCATATTCTCGCCGCCGGCGGATAAATTGAACGTATTTATCGATTCTAGCGACGTCTTGCTCTCGAAAAGGGACGAGGAACAAGACGCGAGGGGGGCTGCTGTTCGACGTTATTCCACGAGGATAAGATAGGGGAGAGAGAGAAAAGGGGGGATCGGGAAAAATAATATCCCGGTAAAGTGAGACGGTTTACTCACCTCTGCGAGAGGTTCCTCCTTGGTGACGTCTCCATTCTTGGGCGCTTCTTCGCGGGCAGGCTTGTTCTTATCCTTCTTGCTGAAGCTGATCGACCTGAAGGACCACTTTTTCTTCATCTATGAACGAGGAAATACGGTATCGATAATGATCGAATGATCTCATTACGCGCGATACTGGGTACGTGCCTTATTTTTCTAATTCGCGCGACACGAGCAGAGAGATTTTTTTTTTCCATTGATCCATCGCGTTTTCGTCTCTTTTTTACACACACCTTCCCCTCTCTCTCTTTTGCTCACGCGTTGCACAACACGCGCAGAGTTAATCGCTTACGGATTAAAGCGGATTGGAAAGCGGGGAAGGAAACATGGACCTCACCTTTTCCTTCTTCTTCGTTTCCTTATTGTCTGGAGAAGTGGCAGTGTTTGGAGTGGACGCTTCTGTCGGCGTTGTGACCTCTGCCGTTTCCGCGGGAGATTCTCCGCCCGACTCTTGCTTCGTTTCCTTTACCTCTTCTTGCTGGAACAAGCGAAATTTGTGGATGATCGAACCGTGTGTATACTCTCCCTCTCTTTTTACACGCGCGCAATTCTAAAAAATAGAAGGAAGGAAAGACGCGAAGGGGATCGAAAAACCGAGCGATCGATTGGAACATTGGGTTATCTCGTTCGTTTCGAATATACGCACCTCTCCTTGATTTTACGCTACATAAATTTAACAATCGCGTAACGTGTACGTGATCGAATACATTTTTTCTTTTATAGGTGCAACGCGATATTCGCGCAAATTACTCTTTTTAACGGTTGGACGGAGAACAAAGCCGGAATAAAATACGAGTTGGAAGTAGATCCATAAAAATTAGCGAGCTCCGTGGAATTTCGTCATTTGTCACGGTTGTGCGAACCGCGGCCGAGCGATTGCATCACCGCGTGCCACGCGATTCGATTTTTTCCCACCCATCGACGAATAATCCTTCTTCCTCTCTCTCTTTCTCTCTCTCGAGATGGCTAAAATGGAGGAGAAAAATCGGAGGGGTGGATCGACGGAGGCGCGCTCTGGCGGTGGAGAGATTTATCATCTCTGTGAGTGAGACAGTTGCGGTTACGACGTATAATACGGGACGAAACCGCGAAAATCTCGGATTACGAAGAAGGATCTCAGTGGTTCTCCGATTATACGCGAACACGATTACCGAGAAATTCGAACTGGCTTCTGTTTCGATCTTTCGATCTTCTCCCGAGTTAAAAATCGAATGAACGGAATAACAATAGAAGCGAACTTAAAGTTCGATCGAATGGAGAAATATATATATATATATATATAGATATATATATATAGATATACACGTTACTTTCAACGATCACGATTCCAATCGAACGGAATACGACGAACCGGGCATTGTTTGCCGTCGTTCGTCGAAGGCCGGGTCTCGTCTTTGCCGTGCTCCGATACCGTAAACACTCCCCGGCTTTATTATCGATGCAAATCCTCCGGAACAATTCCACTTGACCGTTTACACGTTTCATGTACTACTAATAAACGAGTTAACTCGCACGCTCGAGATTGATAATCGAAAAAAGGCAGGAGAATATTCTTGTCATCTATCGAGATCGATATAATCGAAATCGAGGCACGCGCGATTATTGGATGGAAAATCGAAGGAAAATTCGATACGCGGAGTTGGAATATTATTAAAATGATATTTATAAATTGATTCGCTTTTCGTGTAACCTGTTTGGCATTATTCCATCATTTGCGATTATTATTATTATTATTATTATTATTATGTTTCGAAGGATAAATTATCACGGAGCAACTTTTTGTTCGTAACTTGGACTGTTGATGACACGCGATACGTTTCGAATGCGGAAACAAAATCTTCCATGCATTTTTATATTATGTAAATATCCGGTTATTTTTTATTGTTGCCGGCCGTGCAGGAGGACGCGCGTGTTGGGTATATCCTACGCGGCTTGATACCGTGGAGAAAGGAAAGGAAAGGGAAGATGGCCGGGTAGGCTACGTGGCAGCAGAAACGAAGAGGCAAAATCGAAGAGGCCTGTCGCGCTTGCCGAGGTTCTGAAAATTTTTTTCCACCGAAACGACGGTCGAAAAAAAGGAGAAGCGCGTTCTCCAATCGAGAATTAGTCGAGCGTTGGTATTTTTCTATATGTAGCGCGCAACGAGCAAGCGCGGATTGAATATTCATCGAAAGATGCATAGGAATCGCGTTATAAATAAAAGAATGTATCCGAATGGTTTATGCACGAGTTGAAAGGTGCATATGTGCGTACGAGGCGAGATAGACCTTGCACGCGCTGGCTCCATGCAAAAATTCGCGTTTGTCGATCGAACGGTATCGGCATACGAAGAAATGGCCGGTTCGAGGACACCGCGAAGGACGGGGCTCGATGCAGGTGCAGTTTTTCTGCGACGAATTCCACGTGGCTGAATCATCCGCTAGCCTAGCTAAGCGAAATCTCCCGCTTGTTTTCGGCGAAATCCCATTTAACCGCGTTACGTTATTACGATGTATTACGACGACGATTCGGAAAGAAACGAGAATGTTTTTGACGATCGAGTATAATGGCGTGGCTTCTCGCGTTCGGGGAAAATTTAATAGCTCAACTTGCGGATAAAGTTATTTGGATAATGGCAAATAACTATAGCATTAAATGGCCGAGGTATTATACGAAAGGGGGATCGATTATAATAACTACGAATATTGTTCGAGTATTTTAATAAGTAATTATTTAAAGTAACTTTATTCCAAAATTTTTAACTGGTTACTTTTTCAATGGACTGATGCCCAACTTTGTTCGCGCGTTTAATCTCGAGATTGGCGAAGATCCTTTTTCTCTAATAGCGAGAGGAACTGGTGAAAAAGTTGTGCGCATGCGCGAGCGAGAAATATCGGAAGGAGGGGGAACGGACGTATCGTCGGTACGCATGCACGCAGCTCGTCCAGAAAAGATCCGATGGAATTCGAATGGCACGCAGTTTTAATTAGCAGAGACAAACAGATGAGTCGCGTCTCGTATTAATTAATAAACCGAGTCGGTAGGGGAAGCGCGATGATTCACGCAGAAAGCGCTTTTCTCGAGATGCTTTTGCGCTACATAAACCGGGCGCGTTTAAAACATCGCGTGTTCCTCGGCGATCCGCCGGCCTATCCGGCCGAATAAAACGCGCTATCGGCGTGGAATTCAGGTCACTCGGTAACTCGGCGTTACGTACACTTTTGCGAACTCTCTCCCCACCCGATAAAAAAGAATTCCGATCGAAAGAGAAGAGGAGGACGAATCTTGCTGGATAAAGCAAAACACCGATGGAATATCATAAACGTAAAAGAGGCAGGTGTTCGACGGCCCGGCTGCAACGCCGCACCTGTCTCTTTCTCTCTCTCTTTCCCCGACCCAAGATTTCTACGAGATCTCGCGAACAGATATCGCGAAAGAAGATTTTACAAATGTCCACGCGCAATTGGGGATTGTTAGGTATGCGAAGCGGATAGGTATTTACGTTTACGATTACAGTTACGGTTCGCGACGCGAAACGGTATTCTCTCTCTCTCTCTCTCTCTCTCTCTCTCTCTCTCTCTCTCTCTCTCTCTCTCTCTCTCTCTCTCTCTCTGTCTCCTCTACGAAAATTCAGCCGACTTAATTTCTACGAATCGATCCAACTGCGTAATATCTCGGCGGTAAACCGAAGATTGCCTCGATCGATGTTGCGGGATCGATAACACGATTTACGGAGAACGGACGCGCGCGGTTTCTTTGGGGTTCGCGCGTGAAAGCGAGATCGAGAAATTGATATATCAAGTCCTACATATATATAGAAAGATTTCCACGCGAAATCAATGTACGAAGGGAGAGAACACTTTCGTTCTCGCTTCGAATAAAATCGTTTCAATTTACCTGTGCCTCGAGTCGAGTGGATCTAGGCGAACCGTTACACACCTCTGGAAAGATCGCTATCCTGCTTTCGTTAAGTGGCACAATGGGCGTTCTCCTCGTGTAAAAATACACTTTTCCAGGAAATTGAATGCACGCCTTTCTCGCACCGATTTTATCGCGTAACTCGCCCGATCTAGAAATGCGCTCGCGATCGATAACAACGTGCCAACTATTATTCTCGAATTATTAGAAAGACGATGATCGTGTGAGAAAAAAAAATAGCCAGAATTTCTTTTCCCCCCATCCCAATTGTTTCGAGTGCTTCGAAGGGGAGGGGGCGAAAAAAAGTGGAAGAAAGAGGAACGATCTTCGCGCTCGTTCCATCTCTGTTTCAACGTGCTCGTTACCGTATCTAGCGCATGACAGCTGTCGGGGTTGCTCAATCGAGGAAATATCAAGTTTCGTCTAGCTTGGAGCATTTCGCGATATACAGTGACACGCTTATGCGATTCGACGAGAGCGACAGTTGAAACTTTCGATAGTATGAGGGGGGAGAGAGAGAGAGAGAGAGAAGCCATCATCGTTGCCCGTCTGTCGTTGACAGCACCGATTCCTAGAGTTTTTTAATTCTCCTCGAAATCGAATAATTGGAAATACCGATGTATGTACATACGAGAAATCCTCTCGGTCGAGGATTAATCAGATTTAATAATCGAGCTATAGATTACGTTCCTAGGAAAAATAGAGAAAAGAAAAAAAAATAGTACTCGTGGATCGATCGATGATTCAATGATTTCGAGGAAACTTGTCATCGGGGAACAGAAAGATATCGAGAAGGAGAATTTGTTCGAGCGTAGAAAAAAAGGGGGGGAGAAGGAAAACAAAACATACCTGCTCTTTGTCTTTCTCTTTTTCCGTGGCGTCGTCTTTATCTTTGTCCTTATCCTCGGGAACGTCCGTGTGCGGCGCTATACCATTGGTGGTAGGCTTGGTGTCGGTCTCCTCGATCCTTTCCAGCTTGCCATCGCCAGGTGCGGCAGCATCCCCGACACCACCGTCGGCGGGCAACCCCTCCTTCTTCGGAGTCGTTGTTATATCCACGGACCTTCTGCTCTGTCTCGCTCCCATCTTTCCTCTTTTTGCCTCTCTAGCCCCTTCTGCTCGCCTGTCCCTGTTGCTCGCGCTCTGCTGTAATCAGGTGTCGTGCGTCCAATAAAACTGACCTGCAATCAGAAGTGGCGAAAGTGAGGACGAGAGATTGCCGATCCAACGTTTCTTGCCTTTCTTTACGGTAGGAAAAAAGCAAGGAACGCATCCGTCTCTATTTTCCATCGAAGGAGAAAGATAATCGCGTACAGTTGCGCCCTCCCTGGCTAGTGCAGCGCCACACCAGAGATGTGTCGCGTTCGAAGATCGGCCGTTACGGCGCAAGCGCGGAGAAGCTTTTTCGCTCCCGTGCACGGGACGCACGGCTCGTGGAAGAAAGAAATCGCGCCGATAATAATGAATAATATATGAACTCGCCGCGCGAAAGACAAAGAAAAACAGAGATAGGAGGCTTGGTATAGCCAGCGGGACACGTTTCGCGATAAAGGAATTCTCCGAGGAATCGAGCATCGAGGCTCGAGAGAGAAATATATACTAGAAGACAATTTGCTCCTTATTTTTTCCCATTTGTATTCGACTCGCGTTAGGAAGAAAAATGTCGATAAAACAGGTATAAAGAAGCGCTCTCTCTCTCACGCACGTACTCTTTTCCCTCTCTAATTATCGTCGTAGAAAATAAATGGTTAAAAAGTCGGTTAACGGTTTCGAGGTCGATCCGAAGTTTCTTTCACGGCGCGAGAGGAAGCGATCCGTTGTATTCGAGCGAGAACCGCAAAAAACTGGTACGGCGAGGCAAAGTCGAACAGCAGATCAGATGTATTCGCGCACCACCTAGATGTGCCACCTAAAGAGCACGTGGCGTGGCTACGCACCGCTGCCCGCCTCGTAGCTACGATGCGTAACGCATCTGGCTCCCTTCTCGCGACTATCAAGATGAAAAATGCCCGAGATATTTCTCCTCACAGACGAGGATAGACGCGGCGCGTATAACTTCTGTTTGCCCAAATTTCAAGACTTTTTCCGCCATTTTTCTTTTCGTCCAAGAACCAAATACGTGGCGAAATCGAATCTCCTCGACGATCGAGAGCTGTGGAGAACGGATTGTTTTCGTCCAAAGATTTAAAAATTTCGTCAAAGAATTAAGAATCGGTCGTCAACGACAAACGATGTTTTGAGGTTTTTCCAAAGGCTAAGGTAACAACAACAACAACAACAATACACAATGCGCGCTTTGTCACTGAATAATAGCATTTGTCTCTGGCCAGCCTATTCGCGGTGCATTGCACTTTCCACTCGCGTTCTACCACGCTTGCGCTAATGCGTTACAAGCTATCGTCTTTTATGTACCGGGTGGCTATATCCGACACGTTACCGCGACATTGACGAGTTTGAGTTTCGAGAGAAAAATTCAGGATGTACGAACGACGAGAACGATGTTTCTTTCACTCGAGAAGATGGTGTAATGTATACGTGTATTAATAGGAAAAAAAATTGGACGAATATTCGAATGTCGAGAGCGGGGAACACGTGCAGTTATGAGGATACGTTGATAAAAAATAGATTTAATACGGGCGAGGATCGAAAGCGTGGCGAGAACACGTGTGTTGAACTACGTGGCGGTGTTCGTGGGAAGAGTCATCATCCCACAGGAAAAATAGCTTTCCTTTCCTCTCGTAACTCACTTCTCCTACCTACGATTTATCTTTCGCTGACGTTCCTATATTTAGTATATCGACGGCCACGAACTGCAACGAGAGATAAGAACCAACGAGCGACTCGTTCGATCGCTGCAAAGAAATTACCGCTCGTATTCCTCTTCTCTTGCCCGTGTTTCAATTCAACGATACGGAGAGGAACGAAAATCGCCGTTAAATCCATTTATTATTTTCTACCAACTTTTTCCACGAATCAAAAGCAGACACGGAATTTCTTTACGCGAAATCCTTTTCTTTTTGGAATTTTTTACGTACACGCACGTTCCTCTTCACTCGAACCATCTCTTTATTGGCGTGAAAACTATACAAGTCGTAAATCTTTACGCGCGTTCGGAATCGGTTAGCGACAAAATGGGAGAGCATGTCACATTCCATTCTTTATCGAAAAATAACGTTGCCGCTTGACTCACCGCTTTACGATTTGCCGCTATCTCGAACCTCTTGTCCCGTTCGAGAGCAAAGTTAAGCCAAATGATACCGGTGAGTAAATATCTGATCCGTGGCAACCGATCTACGAATCCAGTTTGCTTACTTTCCAACGAGTCTTTCTATCCTCGAGCCGCGAAATTCCTCGTTTCTCCTTACAATTTAATTTCGTTCGAGAAGAATCGCGTCGCAACGAGCGAGAAACGGGCGGAACAACGACGACTCTGCCCTCGACTAATTATCCATTCAAACGAACGATACAAATAAAACACGTACCGAGATTTCTTTCTGCGGATCCGCTCAATGGATTAATAAGGGCATTCAGAGGTCACTGCCGTCCAAGACTATTAAGGCTCGACCGAGCATGTCACGTCAAGATCACCACGGACGTATGTATGAGAAACTAAATTCCAGCGATATAATACAAAGCGATATAACGCACACGTACACACACACACGCGCGCGCGACGATTATGCGATTTTCCGGTTGAGATCGGACGATCAGATTATTTGAAATGACGCTCGAAACAGCTCGAGATTAAACGCTGAGAAATACCGAATTCTCGAGAAAAGATAACGCCAAATTTTCAACGTATTTGCTCGATGACTCAGAGTACGTTATCCGTATCACGAACGTTTAACGGTTAATCGCCGATCGAACGCACTTTCACGAAGATAAAACAGGCGTTAAAAGCCGAGCGAGATTCGGTAACGCGAATATATCGCACGAGGATTAAATGCGTATCGAATCAAGGACGCGGGATCGAAAGTTTGCACGTTGCGAACGAGTTCTACGAATACGACGTAAGAACACGGTCGAACGTGACATTGGATCGACGCGAATAAGTACGCGCGCATCCAGCCGTGTTGAATCATTAGCGGTTAAGCTGTATCCTACTCCGCACCGAACGAAGAAAGAGGAAAGAAAAAGAGAGGAGGAGGAAGAAAAATACTCTTCCCTGGCTGCGTCGCGGCACGGTATGCGTACGAGAGCACCCTCTGCGTGCTCGATTCTCACCGAGTAACGGGCTCGAAAGAGGCCTTGTACACCTACTGCTCGCGTACACCGATCGATCGTCCATTATTTTCACAGGATTAACACGCGTGATACTCGGGGATACGAATGGCGAATAATCGAGGCTGGAGAAAAAAGGACATCTGCTCGGTCCGCTCGGTTCTCGAAATTGAGAATTACGAGCGTGGCTGGAGAGAATGAAGCGAGCGTCGCCGGCCCGTATTCAGGCGCGTGTCCCGCATGCGTGAACGGATCCGGCACGGCGCACGTGCGTGCGTACGGGACCGATGAAAACGTTGTCGTAGTAAAGGGCAGAGAAGAAAGCTTGGGCGAGGGAGAGTGGGTAGGAAAGGTGGGGCAGGGCAGGACACAGGATACGAAGGCAGGGATCAAGTGGGCTTAAAAATACACCTATATCCGGAGTAATATGTGCGTCTATTTTTGGTCGAGTCGCGCGCACCGCGTGTTCGCCCTTCGCTTGTGTAAACACCGAGCGGATTTTGCCCGCCAACTCCCTGGTCAAACTCCCTGGAACCCGAGTCGAAAAACACTCGTATAAACACACGAAAGGAGGAGAGGAGGTGGGCAACGTAAAAGAATCTGGAATGGGGGGGGTTTTCGACGTTTCGAACCATTGACCGATCTTTTCGGAAGAGAGGGTGAAAGACAAAGGAAAAAGAGGGGGGGAGAGAGAGAGAGAGAGTTTTTTGGCGAAAAACCGGTCGAGTCGCGAGCCGTTTCAAAAGCACGTCTGCCTAAGCAGTCGGAACAGCTCTTTTCTTCGTTCTTGTAAACGAGAGAAAGGCAGATGTGGGCAAGTTAACGACCCGTTATCGCGTGGATGGCGTGGACTCGCCACTGCTGAAACTGGTTGGCCGTCGATTGCGATGCAAGAAGGGAAAAAGTCGAAACGACGCAATCCGAGTCAGAGAGGAGCGGCAAATCGCGAACATTTACCAGTATATGCCAACGCACCTGCGTTCCACGAGCGAACACTGTCCGACACATGACGGATAGAAAATCTGCGCGAACCTACAACCCGTCTCCACACAGACAAGTACGCGAAAATCGTGAAAATCGCAGAAGAGGAACGTGGACAAAGTTCGAAGGGAAACAACAGGTTAACGTGCATGGACGAACTGGCCTATCTAGTCGAACCGACAACATTTTCTCGTATACCTTTCTCCATCGGCTGCCATTCCCCGACCGACAACAATCGCTTCCGTGGAAGCCTTGACTGCGTTTTAAATGCATGGCAGGTAGAGGCCTGCTATGCAAAATCGGCGGAGAGAGGGAAGAAGAGAGGGAAAGAGAGAGAGAGAGAGAGAGAGAGAGAGAGAGAGAGAGAGAGAGAGACAGACACGTCGCCTCTGTTTAAGGCACCCGGCTTCTCGTCAAGAACGTATCTCCTTTCTATATCCCTCTCCTCTCTTTTTTTGCCATGGTAACAGTAAATGCTGTATCTCCGCGAGAACGGAGCCTGCGATTTATCTCGTCCCGTCGATTTCCGCGAGGAACGACAGCTTTTCGAGAGAAAACTAAAATTTCTTCTCTACGATTCCTTCCCATTGCACCAATCGCAATCTTTTCAATACAGAGATTAAAAAGTTTTTGCGCGTAACGGATGAAACGAGGAATACCACGAGGTCTGACCGATTGCGAGATACCGGTGGGTCGTAGCCAGAAGGAAAGGTCACTGGTTGTCTTGAAATCGTGCGTATGGTCGATCGTTCGGGGGTTAATACCGGCTAGGTAGTGGGAGAAGAAATCAAGATGGCGTAACCGGCCGCTGCTCCTAACGATTGTACGATTGCAAATATGACCGTGATTTTTCGTACAGATCACCGAACGCACGCACATCCCGATCATCGAGATAGTTTTCTTCGACGAAGAAATGCACGTCGTTGCACGTGGATTCACCGGGAACTCGAAACGAAAGTTTCGATTCGAACGGCTGGAATCGAAAGCCGGGTCCGTACGGTGTACTCGGCTATATCGATTGATGCTGCCCATTTTCAAAATGGCGCGGGGGTATACACTCGAAATCTCATTCGACGCGAACGATTTCCGCCACGCGACTTTTTGACACGAAAATGGGAAAGAAAAATGGCCGATTCGAACAACGCTCGAACAAAATAAGAACATAGGCGTGAATCTATAAAGGAAAAAGAAAAAAAACAGGAACGAATGGAACAACGAATCGAAGACCGGCGCCGCGAAGAAATGTAAATACGAAAACGAGATAAGTAAGAAGGCGCGCACAACCGGCGAATACCGAAAACGAGAAAACGGCGGAATCTAGAATCTGATTCGGGTACTTACCTCGATAGTTGAGGGCGTCGTAAATGGCACGACGAGATTAAAATTTTCCTGTAGAGGAGTGTCTCTCGTCGCTGCTCCACACAAAATACACACTGGATATATTATTCCGAAAGAAGGTGGCGCGGTGGCGGCGGCAGCGGCAGTGACGGTAGCGGGCGTGTAGCACGATGCGTGGCGTCTAGACAGACACAAGAGTACGAGTGATGAAGCGACAACGATGGCAGAGACACGCGAGAATATTTGCTCGGTAGAAGAAAGAAGAAACGAAACACCAAATTCGCCTACGGCCAAGCACAGGCAGCTTTTAGCGGGAGCGCGTTCGCGAACTCATCCACTTGGCTCGGTAACGCGCGACCGACTGGCGAGAGAAGCGGAGGGGAAGTGGCGTCCGTCTGTCCGTTCGACCGTCTTTCTGTCACCAACGTATTGCCCTCTCGTTCTCGCTCTTTCTCTCTCTTTCTCTCGCTTGCTCGTTCTCTCACACACTCTCTACTTTTCTCTCACTCTCAACCGCGCGCGTTCAATCTCCTTCCTTCCTTCCTTTCTTTCTTTCTTTCTTTCTTTCTTTCTTTCTTCCTTCCTTCCTTCCTTTCGCTCTATCTCTCTCCCGCCCTTCTCACACACTCAATCCCTCACTCACTCACTTTTGCTATTTCTCTTGCACTCTCCCATTTCCATAAATCTCATCTCTTTTCATTCTCCGTCGAGTTTCCTCCCCTCATTTTTATTTTTTCCCCTTTTCATTTACGTTCTTCTTATAGATATATACATATATATACATATATATATAATATCATATATGTATATATATATCACTTCAACTTGCAAATCACCGGCAAATATCTACGCGCATATTATCGGCATAACAACATCCCACGTTTCACATTTAAAAAAACACGAAGAAAATTAATCGAGATACGAATCGAGAGACTCACCCCCGAGACACGAGAGCGACACGAGAAATCGGCAAGCAAAGGGACGATAATCGCGAGCCCCCCCAAATGTACGTACAACAGCCACCGATCGATCGCTTCGCGTTTCCTCTCTCTGCTCCGATCTCTCGGCAACGATCCGACTCGAAACGACCGTTCCTTTGTTCCCACCGAACAGAGTTTCGGTTGCGTTCGTATATACCTCCTCTCTCTTTGTCCCGAGGAAGTCGAGCGTGGGGAGGGCCCGACTAACGCGCACAAACTGGCAAAATTCGGCGAACAAACACCTCCTCGTAACGATGCTTTTTTCCTCGTTTTTTTTTTTCTTTTCTTCCCTCGACGATCGACTTGCGACTCGCGCGAACGCGCTTCCCCAGTCCGTTGCGTTCGCGTCCTCTATATTTTGCGGTTATGTGTCGTATACGTTCACTCTCGAGCGCCGTTTCGTTTTACCGCACTCCGCGCTGCTCGACGGTCAGAGAAAGAATGAGCTCCGGGATAGACGGGAGGCAGGATCGTACCGGCTGAGCCCGGCACCCCGGGATTCGATTCGGATGGTGGCAGCCCTGCTTCCAGCTCGCCAACACCATTAGGGTATGGGGGTTCGACTCCAGGGCGGGGTCCTGTCACGAACAGCTCCCTACCTCGAAGCCACGCGATCCAAGTGTACTCGTTTTCAGGGTCAAGATTTTTTTTTCAACCCCCCTTTGGAAAATTCGCCTATCCCCGATTATCCGCTCTCGATTCGGTAATCGACGCCCGATTCCATTCCTCGATATTTCTTCGCACCAATGTTCGCACCGATTCGTTCAAACGAACTTTTATTAAATGCTTTGACGCGATTAACGACCTACCGTAACACGTTTCGTGAAAAATCGATTCGCCAAACTCAAAATTATGAATTTATACGCGCGACTACGTTTTTGCCTGCAACGTAATTTCCTTATTATCGCGTCTTTCTTTTCCGGTTATTCAAGTCCGTTAAAATACTGGTTAAAAGAATTAACTAGAGGCAGAGAGAGAGAGAGAGAGAGGCGGATAATGCGCGATTGCAACGCATTCTAGCTAGAAATCGTTCGGTGTTTCGACAACTACACGGTGATCATTCGAGCGAAACAAAATACGCGTATACCTGCTGGCTGCTATACGTCGACTATATTACGAAGAAGCCGCCTTTCGCCTTCCATCGTGGTGACTAACGCGAAAAGCGGGATTGTAGGTATTATAATACTCGATAATATCGACACCATTGCCGGACACTGACGAGAGTTAGATAAGACTAGACACCGGCTAGCCAAACGTTCAACTCTCTCTCTCTCGTTCTTCAGAGACTTCGATGCGTCGCGCCGCATTGCTTTTCCACGAGGAGCACATGTAAAATTCCTGCGCCCCGCGTTCAGGCTATGCCGCTATGTCGTCGCCGTCGCATCGATTTCCGAACCACGCGGCCACCCATACCGTCTGGCGAACTTGGAAATCATACGGATATTTATCGATCTCCTCGAACTACCGACTACGCGAACTACCAACGCTAATCCCAGCCCGATATCGTACAATAGGAGCGTTCGATTGCAAACAATATTTTTTCCTCGTAAAATGCCACTGCACCGTGTATAATCTTCGAATCGTTTCCCATTCGTAATCGATACTCTGCCACCAACATTCGACCATTGATCAATCGATCTAGCATCGAGTTTTATCGCTATATCGGATAATACGATTCGATCCTTGCACTTCGTTCCCCGAAAAAAAAAAAATTTCTCATCCTCGTCGAGATCGAATCGAATATTCTCGAATAATCTCGATCCGAACGTTTCATTTCGCGTTGTTGATCAATAATAACGTTTTTTTTTGTTTCGAGTAATTCGATTTCAACGTGCAGAAAACGGTAGAACCGTAGTTTCCGACCGAATGATTCCGCGCCTCGAAATTCCAACGGAGGATAATGGTGGAACGCGTGCTAAAGAACGGGAAGAGTAGTTGGCTCTAACCGTGCGGGGTTACTCACTCGAAACGACGAAACCGTAACGCTACGAATTACTCGTAACCGTGATGCCAATTCGAACGGAGAGCGTTGCTCTCCTTGTTGCCGCGAGTTAATGGGTAAAAGCGATCGCGCACATTGGACGAGGTAATAATCGCGCGGAAGATGGTCGAAAGGCGGGTCGAATAACAAAACGGAACGGCGGAGAGAGATTCGGGCATGGAACATAATGGCTTTCCTCGAATTAATGGAAATCGATTTTAGGAGTGCACACAGTTTCCTGGATACTGTTAGAGGCGCAATCTGACGGTACGCAAAAAAAAAAAATATATATATATATACAGGGTATTAATAAACATGTGAGACACATTTTGGAGAATGGATTCTAGACACGAAAACGATGAAAAAAATTCATATACACAAATACGTCCCATAAGTCTTAATTAACGAGTTATAAACATTTTAAGTTTGTATTAGACAGAGCGAGAACGCTCAGCTGGGTGCGCGGCAGTATCGTATTGCAATGTCGCTTGCGTAGCGGAGCCCCTCAATGAAAATAAATATATTGATATTTTTTTATATACAATTGATTATTTCAAATGAATTTCAATATAAGATAATTTACAATGTACATATCATGTAATATAATTATGAAATGTTTTTATATCGTTTAAAAAAAATTTAATTATGCAAATTAAAATCTTAAAATTAATTATATGAATAAAAACCTGCCTCAAACTAATTATTATATATACATTTAAAATCATAAATGAATGGTTGTATTTCATTCAACCTGTCGTGTTTATCGAAATCTATAGAAGCAAATCAAAACATACTTCTATAAGATTTCGAATTAGAAAGAGTGAATATGTTTTTACATGCACAATTGCTTTTTTATTTATTTTTCACATGTACAACAAAGTCCGAAATTCTTGAATCAATTTGAATTTCAGATTATTAAATTATCGAATCAAATCAAATATGACAAATATTTATGTTTATCTCACTCGTACTAAATATTTCTTATTCCTATGCGAGAGAAATAATAATCGATAATCAACTAATATCACGTGTCCATATCGCAATTGTTTTTTTATGTATGTTTGAATGAACACATTACGAATTTACTAATTTTATTTTCACACTTTTACTTCTAATATAACGTTACATGAACGTTACGAACGAATTGAATCCAGAACAAAGCAACACTATCTTAGCAACTGGAAAGATTGTTGACCTAGGTTTTCGTATTCTTATACTTAAAACATACAAACATAACATTCGATTTTGAATATTACTCTCTCATTTTTTCTTTCTATCGAGTCTTTCAAGTCTCCTTTTCCAACGCATTCCCAACCAACATTCAATTGTTAGCAACGCTATTTCACATTGTCGCGTCGCGGAATCAGTTCAGTTCAGAATTTGATGAAACAATACGTATTCGAACATTTCTTTAGAATAAAGTTTTAATTAAATAATTTTCAATAAATTAAATTATATAATAAAAAATAATAATCGAAATAATTTTATCCAAAGAAATTAATGTGAATAGTGAATAAAAAAAAATGTAATATATAATAGTAATCGTGTGAAAAGGAAAAATGTAATGCAAAATTATATTACATTAAAATATAAATATATTGAATTTAAGTGAAATAGAAACAAGTTTTTCAATCGATGCTTCAATGCTCTATGAATTTCAAGTTGATTCAAGTGACTTTCTTTCTTGTGAGGATAAGCAAGTTTATGTATAAAAAAATACAATCTTTCTAATCTGAAATCTTATGGGAGCGTGTTTTGATTTACTCTTATAATAATATATTTGTATACCATAAAATAATTTATCTATAGATTTATATATAATGATGTATGTGTTAATATTCTGGAATTTAAATTTAATTTACTAAAACTTATTCCAGCTAAGATTTTGGCACACAAGAAGTTATATAATGCGCACATATTATATTAAAATTTATTTGAAATAATCAATAGCGTATAAAAATATATCAGTACATCTTGTTTTCATTGAGGGGCTCCGCCACACAAGCGACATTGCAATACGATACTGCCGCGCATCCAGCTGAACGTTCTCGCTCTTTCGCCTTCTCGCTCTCTCCAATACAAACTTAAAATGCTTAAACTCGTTAATTAAGGCTTATCGGACGTATTTGTGTATATGAACTTTTTTCATCGTTTTCACGTCTAGAATCCACTCTCCAAAATTCCACGTGTTTATCAACACCCTGTATACGTATCTACATTGAAATCTACCCTTTGCTCTGCTTACGATAATAAATTCGATTGACAATAATTCGTTCATCGATCATCACATTTCTTTCTTTTTTAATCATCACTTTTCAAAATTGCCAAGGAATTTTTATTCCCTTTCTCCCTCTCGATCCACTTTATTCAAAGCATGCCCGTTTGTCGAGGAGATGGAGCTATTATACATTTCAGCTCCAGAAATACGTACATATATATATATATAAAATAACAACGACAAGCAGCATCTAGAGTACGTCGAAAAGTGGAAGGTATCGACAGGGGTTAGCCATTCTTTCGCAACGACAGGAAATGAAAACCGGCTCTCTTCTAAGGAGACTCGACAACGGTGCACACAGGCGGGTATACACGAAACGGAGAGAGGCGATTTCCACGATAACGCGTCTATAAAGCGCGGCGGAAGGATCGATCTCGCGGCACGCAAGATTGCTTTCTTTCGCGCGGCCGAAACGTGCGTACACGCTCGACACGATTTATTAATAACCTCTTTGTGCGAAAGTGTTCTGCCGCGCGATGATCGAAACGGAAGGAGGGGGGAAAGGAATAAAGAAACGTTCTCCTTCCGACTAACCCTTTAAATTATTCGATTCGCAAAGGTGTTCTCCCGCTTTTCCATTTAATCGAAGTGGAATTAAAATCGAGAAGACGTAAAGGAATGCAAAGGGATCCCCTCGGTATCGGGGGGAGGGGAGGACACGCCGCGTACGAATATAGCGTGTAATAGACGGCGTCGATTCTCGTATACGGCACGTTCATTGCCGGAAACGGAAGCTCCACCTTAGTCGCTGACTACGACAACGTTCGCGCGAGCGTACACACGACTGGAGAAGAATGTCGCATGGCATACCTGAAAATCGGATCGTCTGTCAAACGGGCAAACACGTCGTTCCATTTCGTCTCGATTTCGTCTCGATTTCGGACCGGAAGGATCGAGCGATAGAATTAACCGAGTCCAAGTTTTATATTAAATCGAGGCGGCAATTGGAGAGCGAGAGAGAAGGAACGAGACGATTCGAGGCGCCGATTAATGAGGATCGTGGCGACGCCGAATGGCGCGAGCGTATGGTTCATTGGGAAGGAGAGCCTCTTTTCCAATGAATGAATCGGCCATCTCGCGAGAAGGCCAACGTCCGGATGGAACATCGTAATTCGACGAAAATGCGATTGGGCGCAAGGCCACCCGAGTTGTGTCTTTCTCTCTGATCCGGTGCCAACAACCTCCGTATTAGATTTGGAAAGTCTTTCGACCGATCTATCTCTCGTTATTGATACTCGAGAAATCAAACGGCACGCTTAGTTCCATTTCGTCTTCTCGAGACAGTTAACACGCGATGTATATATGTGAAATTTTCGTGGGGGAAGGGAACGACGGAGGCGGTCGAATCAATGTTTTTTCCGGCCCAGCCGTTCCAATCGCGAATACTCGCTCGTGTCACGGCGGAGCGGAGGCCGTGCGTGGAAGAAAAATTACTGCTCGCGCGAAATTTCCCTTTCGGTCGCACGAGCGAAGGACGCAGGAGGCTCGTTCGGTCAGAAAGGAAATCAACGACGTAATTACTCACATCCCAATCACGAACGATCCAGAATCGTTCCATTGAATCGGGTCACGAATTATTACGGAACGAGTCGACTTCAAAGCGGCCAACGGCCGCTAAATATTATATTATTGGACGCCGGTTCCGGCGACCTTAAACGCACGGTCCACGAATCGAGAGAGAGAGACCGGCCTGACATTTTAATACGTTTTAAACCTCGACTTCCGAATAAAGGTTCGACCGCCCGCACGAATCCCTCGCATCCGTCGGAACTGTGGACGGCTGGCGCCCGAAATTATTTTCACGACTGCACTTTGCGGACCGACCATCGATATCTCCTTCCTCGCACGTGTCCACTGCGATCGACCGAGTCGCAACCGGACAGAGAGGCAAAATTTTTCTTTTCGAAGGAACCGAAAGGACGGAAATTCCTTTACGAATTCGAACAACGCGTGTATTAACGAGCCCATTGTGACGATCCTCGATTTCAGAGTGCGTGCTAGTTGAAGTTTTTAGCTTCGCAATAGTTTACACGCGAAGTATGCTTCCATGTCGAAATAGATAAAAAGGAGCGTACGGAGTAATGAATTCGTCCGAATGGATACGCCCATTGTGACCTAAGACGAGAAGATATAGATTTCATATGCAATTACGATTAAAATTTTCAGCTCCAATATTGAGATACATATGTGCATACGCGAAATTTGAAAATATTTAAATTTCTGAAAAGTTTTTTTAAAGGCGTCTCTTCCAATTATAAGGAGTATAATAAAGGTGACCAAATATCCGTGCGACCGTCACGACAATTACATTCACGGGTGGGAAGTCGCGTGTACGAAGAACATTTAGGGAGAGACATAACTCTCCTCTTTTGTCGCCGCCAATTAATTCCGGGATCCGGCTGACGCAGGGCGACGCTTGCTTTCTTGCGTGCGTGCGTGCATTCGTTATGATAATTTTATCGATAAAAAAAAAATTATCGCGAAAAAGATACGGTTCGTTCAATGGCAAAGAGGTTTCAGTCCAAATGTCACTCGTAATCGATCCAAATGACCCTCGTGCGCGAAGGACAGACGCCCGCGTGTCCATTTAAACCGCACTCGAAATCCCTATGCGAAAGATTACCGACGTGCGTCATACGCGTTCCGTTTGACGCGATCGAAAATTGTCGAAAATAATATTCGGTTGTAAGATCGAACGAAAAATGATACGTTTCGTCAATTCTATCGGCCTCAATATGATACAATACCTCCGTGCGAGGTTCTGGAAAACGCGACTTATATTTGTAATTTGACTGATCTTAAATATCCGTATGCGCAGCTTTGGAAAAGACACTCGGTAAGGCAGTGGTCTGGAATATCGATCGAGCGTAGACTCGCGAAGACTAGGGCCTAATTGGCGAGGAAGGGAAAGAGAGACAGATAGAAAAGAGCTGATCGGTGGTTACGAGGGGAAGAGCGAGACAACGATTTCAAAGCGGTGTTATATTCGTTCGAAGAAGAAAGCACCCGCTTCCCCTTCTCGAAAAAATAAAATTATTCGCTCGTTTCGAATTCAAGAAGCTAAGCTCGACCACCCTCTCGCTAAAAGAAGTTTTCTTTCTCGAAATCTCTCTCGTGGTAATAAAAAGTGGAGAAGGGATTATATCCAGCAGCGCTATAAACGACAGTTCAAAAAAAAAAAAAAACTCTCGAATTCTTTCGATCGTAAAATTCCAACGGCGTTATTTTTACAATTTCAAAAGAATTCTAAAATATTCTTCGTAGTGGTGGATAGCGATAACGCGACCTTGAACGTTTTATCTTATCGCTTAAACGAACTTTCGCTTCGGATTTTCACATAGCTCGGCCATTACTAATTTCCTAATCGTTCGAAATTCCTTATCGTTTCCTTTCATCTTCTCTTGAACATTTACCATTGCTCGTCGATCGTTGATCGAAAAACAAAAAGAAAAAGAAACAAATTTACATCGAAGAGAAGATTCGACACACGGTGCGTCCCGCCGCTACCTTCGAAAGAGAAAGTGGTAGGAGTGCGCGTATACGTATGGGTGGTTATTTTTTTCCGCGATAGAGAATTGATTCGAGGCGAATTACCAACGTTTGCGGGCGAAGGAGGGAAAGAAGGAAGGAAGGGTCGGTCGGTGCCTTCGGTATCGATTTGGATGATTCATGGGGGCTCTCTCCACCGGTGGCCACCACCCCCGCAATATTCCAACCCCATGGCTTATCCCTAGAACGGAGGGGGGCACGAAAGAAGACTTGGCATTTAGGGGAGGCATATACCGAACGAGGCTTTGCGAAAAAAAAAGGGGGAGTTGAAATGGAACGAAAACGTATTTTTAAAAGGATATTTTTTTCCCAAACGCGACGTCCTTGCGTCCCTGCAAAAATCTCGACCGAGATCGATCGAGATTTTTCGGGCGCCGGTACAACAGGTTTTTGGGACAAATCTGGACTGCCAGAGGTACACGCGTGTAGTATGCACGCGCGTATGCTTCGAGCGGCCGAGCACGGCTCGTAAGCACATCTGGCCACAGATTCAAGGCCGGACAATCAACTTTGTATAGAACCTCTCCCTCTCGTCGGTACGTACATACGTATCCTCGTGCATGATACCCAAGGACAAACGCTTTCCCCAATCGTGTTATTTATAAATGCTCGTCGATCGAGACGATTTAAAAAGCGAGCGAGGGGAAATTAGATTCGAGGGAAAATTTTGGAGAGGAATTTTACGGACCTCGATTCTAAATAAAAATACTTCGTAATAGGAAACTCGACGACTACTTTTACGACTGTGTTTATCTCCGTTGCTCCTCTCTGAAAAAAATGTAAATACAGGCAAAAGTGGATGTGTTTAGAGATGATGGCTGAGCAAAGTTTCCCGCTATCCGCAGCTCGAGGGGTTCCGATAAGCGGTTGTAAATAGCAGGAACTCGGTAAAAACTTTTCTTACGAAACGATCGAAAGAAAGGAAGAAGAAGAAGGAAAAAAAAAAGAGATCGATCGCGAAATCCTCCTAGGCCGAAACTTTCGGCTCGATATCCCTCCACTTGTTCCGGTATCCTTTGGCTTCGGTATAGCGTTACCGCAAAGGTGGTTAGCGTGCCAACGTTCGGAGAACAACTGGCTTTAGCCACGTTTCACCACCCTGCCGCGATTCAACCGTGCGTCGCGGCAATTTTCGAAGATAATTCCCGCGCGCACGACACTCGCGTAAAATAAAGCTGGTTCGGGTGAAAAATCCGTCCGAGGCGTTACTCGACACTCGCGATCCTCTTTTGGCCTAATCTGCGAAGATGATCTGCTGCGCGCTGCTGAATCACGGTTTTTAAAAGGAAGAGGCGTCGTTGATGCGACACGCTATGTAACGGTTACGTCGGAAAATGCGACGTTTCGAGTCATGATATTTGAAAAAATGAATTTCGGATGTTTATATTCTCGAAACGAGATAACGCTTCGAATCGCGCGCAAAGTTCAACGAATACCTACTCATCCGTGATCGCCAAATGTACGGTGGAAAGTTCTCTTATTCGAGAAGTTTTTATAACGTTTTTGGACGAAATGGGACATCGAAACCGAACGATCTTTCATCAGATCAAACTTCCCGAATTAGACGATTCAGTCGACCTAAGAATAAATTACCGCTTGGCTCGATTCAAATAAGCATAGGCCGTAAACTGAAGCGCCGCTGTGAGAATAACCGTGAGCGAGAGAGAGAGAGCTCGAAACGTTGGTTTAAAAGTTAAACCGTCTTCCAGCAACGAGATCAAGCGTTAATTCGATACTTCCTGCTGGCTGGACGAGAGAGGAAATTTTTCTCGAGGATTTACTACAACGAGGTTTGCGCGAAAATTTACATTCCATTGTACGTCCAATATACGATCTTGATCCAATATTGATTCTCCTTAATTAGGAAACGAATCGATCAGGTGGATGGCTGCAAATGAGCCCGTATATACAAGACCAGGAAGCGAGGGATTTGGAAAGTAGAGGGAAACGAGAAAGAAGAGCCGGGTTGTTCCTACCTGCGTGCGAGATTACGCATATTTGTGGCTCAAAGGACCGTCGTCAGGGCCAACGGATCGAGCAACCTTGCGAGCAACCTCCATCCACCAGGTATACACGAGCGAAACGCGGCGGTGCCGGGATAACCGGTTTCCGCGATGTACGTTTGTCGAAACGCCTTAATTACCAGGACCTCCGCTCGTCCTTTCGTCTCTCTCTCTCTCTCTTTCTCTGTCTCTCCTTCTCCATCCTTCGAGCACCGCAGGGACGTATACGCGGCGTACTATACCGAGACGGCCGTTCCTCAACTGGGTCATCGCCGACTTGTTTCGAAATCGAGTAACCGCATCGAAACGTATTACAACCGATACACCAATCCGATAACCGCTCTCTTTACCTTCTAAAAAGATACGTTTTTTCATCGACCTCGCCCAACAATCCGGCCGCGCGTTTCTTTTCGAATTAATCGATAATCCGATACAGTAATTATTAACGAGAGGGAGAGAAAAAAATACGTTGATTCTTAATTGCAGAGTAAAACGAGATTCCGTTTTCTTGAAATTAAAATAAGCTCCTGTACAACGTATGCGGTTAATACGTTACGCGTTATGAAATCGTGCTGCACGAATAACGTAAAGTAACGTGTTTGGAATGATTATCAATTTTTATTCTCTACCATGTGTATATATATATATATGTATATATGTAATATATACGAAAATTGTAAAATCGTAATATCTATCGCGTTATAAATAACGGAATTGAAGAAGATCGAAGAAGCGATATGGAGGTAAATGGAAGAGAAATAAATAAACGGCGGAAAAGTGAAATAACACGGTGGAAGGATAACGAAGAAACGTATGTATCATGCGTTTGTGTCGAGAGGATACAGGATGGAACGTTGACCAGGTCTCGCGGAGAACCGTTTACCGTTTTCTCGGCAACCGCTCGACCATACCTCTCCCCGTCGTCATAGAAAACGGTACGATCCTCTCCTCTCCTCGCCGCCTAGCCCCGTTCCCTTTTCCACTGTTTGCCAACCGCTCTATTCACGCGCTCGGTACACACGAATACTGCGCCAGAGATTATCGGCCGCGTGACTCACTCGGGATAGCGCCGAGCCGACTAATCTGTTCGACTATCCGCCACCTAAACGAAGATACAATCGCATTCTGGATTGCGCTCGAGACAAATTCCGAGCGAGGCGAAATATTCGGATTCTCCTCTTGGCTTGTGCTCGTAACGGTACAAATCGACGTGGTCGTCTCGCCACGGAGAGCGAATTGGATCCACGCATCTCTCTTCTTCGCCGCGTATCTTAACGACGTAGGTCAAACGGAGGGCAAACAAAAACACTCCACTACACTGTATCTTGAGAGAAAGAAATAACTTAGAGACAGAGAAATACGCGTTCTATGTTTTTCGAAACACACGTTGTCCGATCTATACGTTCGTGTTGAAACACACGTTGAAACGAGTCGTTCAATGAACAATCGAATCGAACGATATCGAGGCACCTGATAACATTCCACGTAGATTTATCGGCGGAGATAAAACTGAATCCCGAGGGAACGAGAATCCTCGTTTCGCTTCGCTGTCTAGGAAGATAAGGAGGGGGAATTTTTGCCGAGGAGAAAAAAAAAAGAAGAAGAAATAGGTAACAGTATTTTGACAGAATTCGAGGAAACGGTTCGGCCTAGGCACATTTACCGAGCTTACGTGTAAAATATTTCTGCAAACTATCGGCGATCGGAGTTGCGAAATGTCAATACGACCGTGAGTGGAGTGAGAAGAGTGTATGCGTGCGCGAGAAAGAGGAAGAGGGGGAATAAAAAGCGCTCGGGCGATACAAGTTTTAAATGTTGCGAGCACAGAGGATACACATTAGGCGTGTCTCCCCTGAACCCTGTACTCAACCGAGCATAGCGAAACCGGAACCTGAATATATCGGCTCGGTCCCATTTATCCTTCCATCCCGCTTCAGAAGCTAGCTTCGAACGCTAGTCGCCGTGAAATGGAAATCCGCCCGCAGACCTCGAGGGATTGTCGACCGATCTTTTATTCCCGATTTCAAACTTTTTTTCATTTTCAAATTTTACGAAGTTTATCCTTTCTTCCCTTCTCTTCCCTCCCATGCCGAATTGGCGAAACGAAACGAGAAAATTACAAGGAAATATAAATATATACGATATTTTTTCGCGTCTCCCTCTTACAACGACGCATGTAAGTACTCTCGCGTGCGATACAGCCTTAACCTTAACCTCGAGCTGCGAGTGCACACGCGCCAGTACTATTTTAAAGTCTAGTTTCGACCGGAGAAACGACGATACGACGCGATTTTTTCCAATCCCCCTCTCCCCCCAAAGAATGAATTCGAAAGAATCGACGGTGATCCGATCGAAGCAACCCCCATGCGACTCGTATCCGTCAATGGGTCACCCTCTTTAGGAGCTTTAACCTTCACCTTGAACACGCCCTCGTATGCCAACTATTTTAGGGTAGGGCGTTGCAGCCTAAAAGAGAAACGACTGTGGCCGCGTTCTTAAATCTTAACACGTTTCACGAGGTGAGCGAGTTGATCGAGTTAAAGCGGGCACAAAGGCACCGAGACATCGCGCCATAATCGTGCCATTGTACTCGCGTTTAACCACCCGGTCATTTATTCATTCGCGAGAACGTTGGAGGAGAGAGAGAGAGAGAGAGAGAGAAAAGAAAGAAAGTAACTAACGACGTCCCACGGTCGCGCGGAAATAACATCGTCGGATTAGCGTGGGTGTTTGACAATGACTCAGAACCGATTATCGCGTCGAGTTCGTTGCCGCGTAATCGCTATACGATACGCTGAACGAAAATTTCGTCGCAATATCGGAAAATTGAAAATAATTACTACGTACATCGCCGACAACCTCTATTTCCTCCAAGCGAATCTACTTGCTTTCGAGAAATAAAAAATTATTTATGCAGAAATTAAAAATTATTGTGCAGAAATATTTTATATAATTGTATAAAAATTTTTAATTTATTTGGGCCTATCATTCATCAAATTTCAAATTAAATTAATAATCCCTGGATACCCAAATAAATAAAAATAAAATTAAAATTTTTAAACAAATTAATAATTAAAATTTTAATCAAACTTAAAAAAATTAATTATTGATATATAAAATAAATTAATATTAGCAAAATTTATTTTAGTGTTTAAGCACATAAAATTTTGAATTTTATAGTATTAAGTAAATTAACAAATTGGATATTAGTTAATCTATAACATTTAAATTGCATTTAAAAATTAATAAAATTTATTGTATCTAATTAAAGTAATATGTCTGATAAAAGAAATATTTTGATAAAATATACATGTATAATTTTTTATACTATTACTTATTTTCTTTATAAATTTTAAACATAATTTATTTATTCTATTACTCCTAGCAACATTTATCCTAATGATAAATTCGAATATTTATTCAATGAGTCATTATAGAATTTAGAACAATGATTAGAATTAGATTAATCAATATTAAATCACCGAATAAAATTCCAAGATTAATCTATTATATTGTTTCTGTAATTTCAAGAATCTTTTTATTTTTATTTATTATTATATATTTAAGATCACTAGATTTTACAAAATCCGATCAATTTAACTTTTCGATTCAAATTTTATATATATAATTAATAGCTGACGACGGATCAATTATTGACCGAAAACGTAAACCCGTGTTAACGAACGTGTAATAAGAAGCGTGCATGCTCTGCCCGAGGCGTAATGAGTGGCCACCAGCTCGAACCAATTAACGTAATTAACGGTAATTAATCAGAAGGGCGATCGGAGGTTTTACGCGGCTCGCCTTCTCCGTTAGAAAAATATTCCGCGGATAAAACTCGGATATTTTTCCACGAATCTAAAGAAGAAACGTATATTTATATTTATTACTTCACGTCGTTTTTCTTTTCTCCGGATTCTCATTGATGACGGCCGAAATGAAAAGGAGAGACGAGAAAAGCGGAGATACAGAATGGTGGCCGTCGCGTTATCACGGATTTTCCTGTCGGTTCGTGGCTCGTCAACGAGGACGTGGCTTAATCCATTATGTAGCCACCGCGTTGACTCTTGAAGGCGGCTTTTCAAGCGCCGCGCACACAAAGACGCGCCTCCTCTGTTCGTCCCTCGTTCGGGCAAACAGTGATATTGCTACGGTCAACAACAACAATGTCAAACGATGGAGGAGCACCACAAACTCGACGTAAAGTTAGATTCATCGGAATACGCGTCTCTATCGATTTGCAAAATCGTACAATGGATGAACCGTTTTTCATTATCGAATTCATATGCAGCAATTCATTCGAGCAGCATATCTCGTTTCGATGAACCATCATTCCCTTCAGGTAAATTGTATCGGTTGGAGGAAGAAGAGAATTGTCGGAGGAGAGAGTTAAGAGGGCAGAAGTCTAGGAAGTTTCGTCAGTACGCGATCGGCATAACGAGAGAGAAAGAGAGGAGGGGCTAAGCCGAACTAAGAATGCGGGGGAGAGAACAGCGCGGAGAGTAGGGCACGGATGGTGAACAGCTGCCAGAGCCTATGGTGGCCGTTTTGTGTGAACGTGCCCCCATAACCCCCATACTCCCCCCTTTCCCAATCCCTCTCCTGCTTACTACGCACTCTCCCCCTCACAGCCATTCGAAGCCCTCTTGTATACAGTCATCCATCTATCCCTGGCTCCCTGCTTGCAAAGGGATAAAAGCGCGCTCACGACCCACGTGCAAGTGCATGCTACTTGATCGATCCAGCTGGAAATCTCCATCCTTTCGAACCAAGGAAACCGAGAAGATTTTAAAAATTTTGACGAATCGACGATCAACTTCGTCAACTTTCCTCTTCCTCTCGGTTCTCGTCGATCGAACGAGGAAAACTGCGGTGCGGTGAGAGACGAAATACGATTGGCCGAAATACGAATTTAATACGAGAAGCAATTTTACACATGTACGCATTCTTTTCGTAGGAACGAGATAAAGAGACACGGAATGAAATGAAGCAGCAACTGGAGAGTTTTGCTGATGCGAGTGACGCAATAAATTATAACGCGATATCTCGACCGCTGTGGAAGGGCAGAATGTCGGCGAACACGATGGAAGCATGCAAGAAGAAACATCGGAGCGCGTCGTTTTGTTCGGCAACGGTAACATTGTTGTAACACGAGAAGATATTGTCCACTTGACAACGGAGCCACGGCTTGGAAGAGAATCACTCTGGGTGCACGTGATGCCCAACCGATACACGCAGTCTCTACCTTTTCGTTCTGCCTTTAGAAAATCGTCAACGGTTCTCGATTGTTCCACCTAGTGTCGTTACCACAATTCCGTGCGATCTCGTTAAATAATCGCGAAACAGAAATGAATAGATAATGGGACAAATGACGAATGAAGCGAAAAATCGGCCGAGTCGAAAAATAATCGAGCAATTGTTTCTGATCGATCATTGCGTTCGGTTAAATGTTCTTCCTTTCTTTTTTTTTTTTCCGCCCCTTTTCACATTGCCCAAATTCCAAATTGAATTTAAAACGATCGAAACGTAATGTTACCTGTGGCAGGTAAGTAGGAGAAGGAGAAGAGGAAGAAGACAAGAAAGAAAGAAAGCAAATGGAGAGAAAGAAACTGGATATAGACGAAAGAGAGGCTTGAGAGGAAGAAAGAAGAAGAGGGGAAGTAGCGAAAAGAGGCGGCGGTGGTGGTGGTGGTGATGGTGGTGGTGGACGTTTGAAATGGACGAACGGAGGTTCGAGAAAAGGCGGTCCTCGAGGCTCCTTGTCCCCGACGTTTAATTTCAGGCAGTCCGAGAAGCTCGTAACATCTCTGCAGTGTTTAACATCGAGAAGAGGGCCTTGGGAAGAAGATCAACCCAGAACCAGTTCTCGCGCCTTAAACAGGCGGTTCTCACGCATTTATAGCCCTTCATCACGCTTTCCATTCGACCTAATTGCCGCGATCGAGCCCGTGAGAACCACTGTTTCGCCTACCGTTTTGCAAAAAATTGAAAATCGCGTTAAAATCGAAGTTTTCCGCTTAAAATTTGCCAATCTCGAACGATAAATGTGAAAAATAACACGGTCGATTATTGAACAAGAAAGAGAAAAAACCGTATTTTCACCAAGATTGTGCCAATTACGTAACGGGGACAAGATGAAAGGAAAGCAAGAAGAATTGAATAACATTTATCGCAGTGCAACGATAGTTGAGAATTACTGACTCGAGATTTGACGATTGTTTCATGATCGATAACACGGACGTATATAAAAGAAAGTGACTTAATTTGAACGTTGATGAGTCACTCAAATACTGTATTTGACACATATCTGGTATTCGATTACACGAACACCGTTTGACGAAGACGCGAACTTTCTTGCCTTTTCTTTTTTTGTATTATTTCGTTACGCGATTCTCGCGTCAGCATGTGGACGTGTTTCGAAAGGTAAGCCGGGAAACTGGAGTTTACGCTAGCGGATCAAAGAAAGTCAATGCCGTGACGTTTCCACGAGCTTTTTTACGGTATACTCGAAATCCCGTTACGCGAGATTTCGCCTCGACCGCGGTGAACTATTTAAAAAGGAGCGACAAAGCGTGTCGAAAGAGGTCGATAACCGGCATTCGATACGTGGAATTTAAGAATCGCAAGAATTCGACGCGAGCCAATCTTTTTTTCCATGTAAAATAATAATTTCTGGATCAACTTTCATTGTATTCATCACCAAAGAAGAAAATCGTGTTAATAGTAATAAAATTTTATTTCATTCTCTATGATACGCGATATCATTTACGATTAAAGGAAATTAAATCGTAACATCAATTATTATTGATTATGCGTGCGTGTAGATGAAATACTAGATTAGATTATCGACTATCGCCCGATTACTGTGCATAATCGAAATAACATTTAATACGATATGTTTAATACTTTTATCGCTTACTTTGATATCATCTCCCGATTTCCTCGTACACGAGAGAAAAGAGTAGTACTTTAGGTTGGTACGATACGAAAGTCATCATCGAGGAGAGAGGAAAAAAGGGATATACCGAGGGTTATACAGAGGATACTACTCGAATAGGAACCGGAACTCGCACTCCGTGCTCGGAATTGATTACACGATTGCACATGTACAGTTGTGCATATGAATCAGATAAAAGGGTGTCGGGGGAGTTAGAAGAAACACGATGCGCGAAGAGAGGTTATCGGCTCCGTCATTGATTTCTTCGTCGCACGAAAATAAATCTCCATATCAGGGGGAGAGCATATACGCGCTCACACGAGTAGGCAAACAGAGGCAGACGCTTTTAAAACCGCAGAGACTGATCGAATCGAAAATCATCCAACAAGAATAACGCCTCGAAGATGATCCCACTTGACATGATGAACGATCGCTAAAATCCAACATCTTAGATTTTCTATCTACCTAGCATCCTGGTATATTATACTCGTTAGTCACATATCTGCTGCGAATCTCTTGTTCTGCGATTAATTAATTAATTAACGAAAAAAAATTATTGGGATGGAACACATGGATTACATATTTCGAATCTTGGTAATAAATTTAAGTTGTTTTTTTAAAGAAAAAACAAAAAATAACAAAATTCAAACAAGAGGAAATTAGATTTATACTTATGTATAACCAATTCGTGGAAGAATGCTATCTTCTTCCAACAATCACTGATCCTTAACTCACTTTGACCTAGCTAACCTTGAATTGATCAACTTCGTGTCGCATATTGTATTAAGAATGCGAAATAAAAATACAAGTACCCAAGTACCCAAGTAACCACAATAAATAAGACGAGTTCATTCTGACGACCTTGTATTCTGCTTTGAGAATCTTTCGCTTCTATACAATACACATCTCGTATCTGCACGTTCATGAAAGAAATGTATTCTACGATATCGTAATATCACCAAATGAACAATGGGCGATAGTATAGAAGTTAAAGAACTCTAACATAAAAATATTATTTATTCAACTAATAACCATATTGAAGATTTAATATTGATCGGATATCGGTTTATATATTTATTCTATTCAATTTCCAATTACGAAATGAACTGCGTAAATTGGTAATGTCAGATGACGCATAATTTGTATCGAGGCAGGCAGAAATTTGACGCTGTCAACGAGAACAAAATTTTATATTGGGATCATATAAACTATATCGATTTGGACAATCAAAAATACGAAAATATATAAAATTTCAAAATTCGATGAAACAAACTAAAATATGTTCGTTCAAAGATTACTACTGACCCACGTGCTACGAAATACATTTTCATAGAACCGGCGTCACCCGGCGAATCGTTGTTATCAAACTTTTGATTCATGATCGAAGTAAAGCAAATCAACGAGTAAAAAATATATTTATCGGTAATTGAAAGGCGATTAAAATTAGAGAAAACTTTTCACTTACTTTTAACGATGAAATATCCTGGAAAAATCTGACAGAATACGGATCCCAAGCACTTGCAACAACACTTCACTCGAGTATGCCGGTCACTGCGCTTGTGCGTTTAAATTCACTAACCTCGACAAAAATACTACCGCCATCTTACGCTTTAAAACGCCAACTAGTTTATCCACAAAGCCCGTTCACAAAGGGACGGTTAAATTTCTGTTTTTATTTATATCCAGACGAGAAACAAAATAGTAGTTAATAATTAATTTCAAATACATAACCGACAGTTTCTTTTTAATTATAATATTTATAATCATGAAATATCTAAATTATATATATTTATAGTATATCATTATATCGATATAATATTTATAACCTTAAGTACTTACGCATTACGATTCGGGATGCTGGAAATTTTTATTAACTGTTATTTCTTTTTAATTGAAATCATTTTTAGAACTGTTATTACTTGTAAACTTAATAAATAAAATATTTTGACATATCACAAATAAGACGTAGAAAAATTGATATTGAATTTAGTGATTATAAATACATATTTGGTTGTCATAGAAAACAAAAAAAAAAAAAAAATGAAATCTAATTAGTTAAAGAAAATTAAAATTAGTTTTAAGAAAAAAGTAAAAATTTAAATACTTAAATTTTTTATTATTATAGTTACAAAATTACACCATGAAAACTATATCCATATTTTTTTTTCCATGTCCAAAATAAAGAAATCCGTAATGCGGACTATTCAATTTATGATAAAACATCATACCTGGCCAAAAGAGATTATGTAAAATTATTAATTTTTCATGTATAAGCTGTAGATTCCAACATCCTAAAAGAAAATATAAATTATACAAAAGAACACAATCTTTTAAGTGTTTTGTTTAAAAGTTTGTTTGTTTCTTTAAAATTTTCTAAATTTTCTAGAAAATACCTTGTGGTACATCTATATCAATTGCATCTAAAAAATCTATCGCATAATTATAATCAGGTCTCGTAAGTAAATTAGTATTCCATTTTTGTTGCGGTAAACGTGCATGTAAATAAGATTTTAAATATGATGCATCTATACTATCAAGTCCTTCGAAACTTAAATTTTCAATTATATCTCCATTGGGACATTTAAACCAAGCACCACGAGGAATTATCATGCTATCTTCGTTAATTATTTCTACTGTAGCTGCCAATCTATCTTCTTCTTTCAATTCTCTTGGTATTGGACCCTATATATTTAAAAAAACACACTTTTAAAAATTATATTGTACTATTTCATTAATTTGAACAAATTTTTAATTTTTTTATATTGATATTCTTTGCTTACATCATAATACTTTCTAGGGTCTTCATTTGGCGGGAACGGAGGATTAATATTATAAACGTTAGTGACTATAGAAGGATCACCCTCGAATTTATTAATTGTAAGAGGTGTTAAGAATCGTGCGCACTTATTTGCTTTTGGTAATAATAGCCAATTAAATGCATCCGTGCTAATTCAAATATTTTTATTTTGTAATATTTTTTGTGAAATATTTCAATTATTTTAGATAAGATTACCTGTAATAATACACCTGATTGTTCAAACAATCTGTTTCAAAACCAAATGCGATATGATAATCATTTCGAACTCCATAGATTTTACCCCAATAATAACACTTCTGAAAATGATTTTCTTGTTGTAATATTATCAGAGAATTTTGTAATAATTGTGAATTTTCTGCCCCCACACAAATACCAGCATAACCAAAAATATCTAAACTTTCCAAAAGTTTTAAACATTCCATCTTGTTTTATGTATTATGTATTGAAATTATTAACAACTAATTATAAAACAATCGAAAATAAAATATGATTTTCACATCTTAAAAGATTAATTATTTGATTTAATTTATATCATAAGACAAAACTTAGTATCTTCATTCTCCAATAGATGGATTCATATAATAAAAAAAGATACAGATAAAGAATACGAAAGTGTTTACATTCGAAAGTATTTATTAATTTTATATGAAATAAATATGTCATCGTCCGAGGAAGAAAGTGATCAATTAATGAATTTGGAAGCTATCCGAGATAAAATGTTAAATCAACCACGAAGTGAACGTATGCAAGTTAGTGCTTGGGAAGATGATGATGATGGAGTAGAAGCTGAACGCAATGCAAAAGGTTAGATAACAATTTTTATCAATTTTTTTATTATTGAATTTATAATATATTGATATATTTTTTTTATAGAACCTGATGCAAAAGAAATTCTCGCTGCAGCGGAAAATGGTGATTTAGACAAAGTAAAAAAATTATTAACAAAAAACCATCGTTTGTTAGAATGTACGGATAAGGATGGTTATACTCCATTGCATAGAGCTTGTTATGGCAATCATGTGGAAATTGTAGAGGTAAAAATTATTATATTTTGTAAATATAACGAATATTTTGAATTTATTTGAAATATGTTATATTTAAATTTTATAAGAAATATTTATAATTAAATCTATTTTGTTATTTTTTTTTGTAGTATTTACTTCAAGCAGGTGCAAAAATAGATGCTAAAACTCAAGATGAATGGCAACCATTGCATTCTGCAAGCTGCTGGAATAATGTTGAATGTGTAGCAACATTAATTGCAAATGGTGCAGATATAAATGCTAAAAGTAAAGGAGATCAAACACCTTTGCATCTAGTATCTGCAAGTTCTCATAACTCTCCTGCATTGCAACTTCTCTTATTGCATCCAGATACAAATCCAAAATTAATAAATTCTAGTGGAGATACTGCAGAACATATTGCAAGGAGAACAGGAAAATATTATCCAATGTTCGAAATCATTGAAGACTGTTTAAATGTTATTTGAATCTATTACTTAATATATTCATTAAATATGCTCATATTACATATAAGATTATGAATATGAAAAATTTATGAAATTAAAAAAAATATATAATCATATCATGATATACTCACTGTTAATACAATTTTATATAAATGTTGTATGTTTTAATACAACAGAATATGAAAATATATTGACACAATATTAATAATAAAAATTTTATGAGTATAATATTTTAGCATTGTTTTTTTTTATAATAATCAACAATTATTTTGTCAACAATTATTTTTGCATTTTTAAATTACAAATATAATAACAATTACTTAAATTTATAGAAGTTTGAGAACAGGATGTTTCAAGTTTATAATATATAAAACTATTTCAGTATTATAATTATAAAAACTTTCTCTCTCTCTCTCTCTCTCTCTCTCTCTCTCTCTCTCTCTCTCTCTTTCTCTCTCTCTAAAATACTTATTAATCAAATTAAAATTTTTGATGTATAAAATTATTTTAACACTAATTATAATCATAAAAAAAACTATTTTTATATCTTTTTTACTTATTAATTAAATGAAAATATTTATTTAAAAATATTTAAAATAATATCTTGTTCACGTGCTTAAAAAATATTTTGACTTAGTTTATTTATATTAAATTGATGTTAAATTCACAAATTTTGGTGTACCATTACTCAGACGTTTAGATCCCTCCCATATGAGAATTGTGAAGTCTTCTGTTACAGCATAAAAATGATGTTGATCTAAAGCCCATGCTATCGCAATTATTGCTCCGCATCCTTTCATACCATTTATAATTTCTCTGACTAATTTTAAATCCCAACTACTCCATAATCTTATTACACCATTATCCAATCCTGTTGCAATAACATTCACAGAAACTCCTTCTGGTGCATTGCTATAACAAACAGCTGTTATTTTTGTTTTTGATAAAATTGATCCAACTGCTTTTGCATTTATTGTAAATACTTTTAATTCGGATTCACTGGAAGACATATTTTCATTTATCTTAGGAACTTCATAGGTAACTGCTATATCTCCAAGAGTTTCACTAATCGATAATAAACGAATAGGATAATTTTGATCACAGAATATCGATCTTATATATGTTAAACTACAAAAAGAAAAATAATAAAACTTTAAATTTTTATATAATATATTCTTATTTACTTATTTATTTATTTATTTACCTATTTAAATCCCAAATAACGATAACACCAATTGCGTCACCTGTTACAGCGATACTAAATGCTCGAGATAAAGATATTGTTGTTATTCTACTTCGATGAGCTAGCAAAATCGATGCCGGTGTTGAACTGAAATCAATTTTGCTTATTATAACTGTGTACGTGTGCACGGTTATTCTACCAGATAAATGACCTATCCACAATTGTCCACAATCTGGTGCTGATCCTAAAATTGTAATCTAAAAAAATAAAAAGAAAAAAATGTTATTGATAATTATTATATAAAAAAGAATTTAAAAATATTAATTCATCTATTTACTGGATCGAGACCCGAAGATTTGATTAATGGCCTTGGTGGTTGTTCCTTTTTACATTTTAATCTTGCAATCCCATCTGTACCATTCCATGATGCTAAAGCGGCCGCCAATACAGATGTCCCGCTTAACATATTTGTACCTAGAAATATTATATATCTACATATAATTTGGTTCTAAAAATATAATTAATAAAGTTTGCTTGAAATTATATATGTACCCTTTTCTTTTGTGTAAGCAAGTAATAAAGTTGTATAACTTGGTAATCCAAAAACATCACCAGTAATTAAAGGAACTAAAGATGCTAAAGGTGCTCTATGTTTATGTTTCCAACATAAAACTGGTTCATTTCCCGGAGCACCGACATAATTTCCCCATTTTATACCATCTACACCATCAATCACTTGCGGTAATGAACTATGAACTACTGTATTTCCAAGATTCTGAATTGGTAAAGGATGTGCGACTCTAAATAATTGCGCTGGTGTCTGACCATAAGTTCGTACCATCGTTTCCCATGCTTGACGTTCTAAAGGATCAGCTATTTGTTCAACATTGAATCCATAATAAGTCTAAAAATATAAATTCCTATATTATTCCTATTTAAATTATATTCCAATTCCTATATTCAAATTATATTCCTATATTTGTTTTGTAGAAATATTGTTTTCAACATACCGCAGGATGAAAAACATTTATAGCTTCTACCGCAGGTCTACCAGTTTGTCTAAATCCAAATACCAAATCGATCCAATAAGGTAAAACTTCTCTGACAAGATCTGCTTCTAATGCTGCTCTATGAGCAAGAATAAAAAGTCGTGCATCACCTCCACACCATTTTGGTAATTCAACGTCTCCTACTCGATTACCATTTTGTCGAATCCCAAAATTAAATCCTTTAATAACAAGTTTTTTGTTGAATTAATTTAAATATCATATTTAAATTTGAAATATATTTAATTATTTATATTACCCTCAGAATTCAATAAAAATTCAGGCAAATAGAAAAATTCAGGAATTAATTCTTTTACATCTGTTGTTGAGTCACAACTAGTTAATCTCCATGTGGTAGCCAGAGCATGAAAAGTTCGATCAGGAATGTCAAAATTGTCATCTTCAAATATAAAAATTAAAAAAATTAAATCTAAATATTAATATATTACTAATATATATATTTATGAAAAAAATTTACCTTGATAACATAAGAACATGCTAGTAAATGGCGGTAATCGTACTAAAAAGTGAAGTACTGTTCCAGAATTACTATAATGTGATCCATAATGAAATGGTTCTTGATTCAATGCAATTAAGTTTAAACCTTCTGATAAGGCTTGCTTAAGATACTATAAAATAATAAATAAAATAGAAATATATTTAATAAAGATAATATTTTAGTAAAATAAATATTTTAGTAAAAAAAAAAATAAATCACTCTTACATTATAGTTATTTATATAATGCTGTTCATTCTTTTTATCTTGCACAGCCATAGGACGTTTGAAATTTCTGATAAAAACGTATCATTTTCGTTATTATTTTTCTAAATTCCATTATTATTTTTTATTATAATACTTACCGATAAATCTTTAGATTATTTAAATCAATTTTTTCACTTATATAATCTGCTAATACAAATGGAAATACAGGATATTGCATTAAATCATTATATGAACGACCAGCTAATTTATTTAGACAAGTAATATATTCCCAATTTGTCAATGCTCCACTTCTCCACAATGAAATAGATTCACTTAAATCATCTCCTGGTATTCGTCTCGGTAAATTACAAGTAGATAACTCCGTTACAAACTCATCTCTTTCCTATAAATTAAATATATCATTATAATCTATGCAATATATATTTTCATAATAATAAATATACCTTTGAAGAATTAAATGCTAATAAATAAGTTCTTCCAGTAATAAGGAATATTTCAATAGCTCTTTCTTGCAATTGATATCTTCTCTTATGCAGTTCTCGAATGTCCTCGAGACGCCAAGCAGTTCCACCCACCATAGCTAAATCCAAACCACCTAAAGCTATCTGTAATTATAACTTATCTAATTAAATATTTATATTACAATAAAAAAATAAAATGATGAAAAAGTTAGAAATTTCGTACATCAGTGTGTAACAGAACATCAGGATTATCAGGAATAAAATAAAGACACGTTTCACCAATGAGAACTTCACCAGCTAATTCAGCTCTAGGTGTAACTACTTTTGCTTGAGACATTTTACGTATTCTCTCGCTAGTATGCAATCGCTCAATTAATGCTGTAGCATTTGCATCTTGTCGATTAGTCGTAAATAAATAAGATAAAGGTGCTTCAACTTCCATTGTATCTATATATTAAGATAAAAAATGAAATGAAAAAATACGAATAAATAAAATTGAATGAAAATAGTTAATAAAATAATAACTAAACCTAGTTTATCTTGATATTCATTCAAGAAAAATCTTCGATCAATGTTTAAATGACATCGTTGTAATCGTATTCTAACTCTGGCAGGACCTTCTGTAGGATCCAATTCCCAACTTTTTGGATAGCTATTTGAAAAGAACCAAGGTGCTCTTTCATGTGTTAAACGTCTTGCTAAATCTCTCCATTTAGCAATTGCTTGAGCTTCCATTGCTCTTGAATGTTTCAGTCTTTCCATTAATACTTTACGTTCTCGATTTTGTTCTTCTACAACTGTACGCGTTATAGCCATTGCACTTTCTGTTAATTGTTTGGCAAGTACATCAAACCTATTGGCAATTCTAAAAAAATTATAAAAAAAATTATTTTATAAAATAAAATATAACAACTATATTATATCCCATATTATATTCACTTTCTATTTACCTTTGAATTGCAGGCAGATTATTATCAATCCATATATCTCGATCTCTCATTAATTCTCTCCTAAGCAATGTTAATTCTTCGTTCCATATTCCAGGACTAGCTTGCTCTATACCTTTTGCCAAATTCCATATATTCAAAGCTTCTTTTAATTCTAAACATATTCTAGCATCGGCACTAGGCATTTCATCTCGTCGTTGTAAAAGATCCCAAAAAAATACAGTAAATTTTTGTTCTACCTAATATAAATGATACATTAGAAATAATTACTAATTATTAAAAAATTATATTCAAATATATAAAAAAAAATATCTCACTTGTGGATGAACTTCGAGAAGCGAGGATAGAATTTCTCGAGTTTTTGGTTCTTCCATTAATGATCTGACAGCAAAAATCCTAGTATTATTACTCTGATGTGGTCCAAGTAACCATACCATTATTTTAGCTGTATATTTTCTTAAAACATGTCTAGTTGACCATCCACTGCTCCAATGATTTCTCTTTTGTAATGGATTACAAAAACCATGTAATAAAATTGATAATAATCTTTTAGTTAATTGTAACTCGTTTCCAGAAGGTGATTCATCCGCTGCAGTTATAAATTCGACAGCACGCGTAAGAATAATACGAAATCGTTCGAGTAATTCTCCTTTGCTTGGTTCACGGGTAGTTACAACAGTAGGTGTATGCAAACTCGTGTAACTAGATGATCGAGAACCATCACTTTGATTACTAGACGTTGTGAAAACTGAAAAAATATACCAATAAAATAACGAAATTTACATAAATCTTATCTTCATATTACTATTTGTAATATAAATATTACCTGAAGTTATATGGGAAGCTGAAGCTAAATATGATGCAGTACTACGTAATCGAAAACTTGATTGATTTGAAACTTTTGCTGTAAGCACATCGAGTTCTCCATCAAAAAGTGCTACTTGTGCATCTCTTACAATTGACACACATGTTCTGTTTTTAATGCAATGAGATCTTTCTTTCAATTCCATATGGTTTAATATTAAATGCAAATCTAAAATAGCCTGCATTTGATGATTTCCTGGAGATTCCAAAAGTTTTGTAGCAATGGTAACGAGAAGTACATGAATATCTCTATAAAGAGATGTAGAACCACCTTTATGAGCACCTCCTACTAATGCTTGTACTAAAGATTCAATTAAACCTTGTTCTAAAAGAGATCTCAGAGCAGTGGGATTCTAAAATAAAATCTTGATTAATATCATTTAATAATTGAAATAGAATTATAATATCATTATAATACCTTTGCAATTATATCAGTGATAAATGATATTATTGGTTTGGCTACATTTGATTCACTAACTGTTGTTTTAGCTATTATAGCCAGTAATGGAGGCATTGCAGCCAGAGTTGGACCTCGCAAAGCCAAATTTTCTAAAGCAATTATTAATGATTCACTTCCAGGATATAATGCTATTTGATTTGCTAAATGTATAAAATATTTTTGTTTTATAAATTTGTTGACTTCTTCATCACTAGCACGTTGTAAATATGTTTGAACGAGCTATAAAAATTATTTACACAATACTATAGTAATATAAAAATAAAATTTGATTTTTTTTTAAATCTATATGTACCTTAATTAACGCGGTACGAACTCTAGTATCCGGATTATTAGCCAATACAAGTAAAAGTTCAGCTCTTAAAACATGTTTTAAAACCGATCCAACTTGACTATCAGGTAAAACTCTAACTGCGTCACGAAGTAATAATAAAAGTCCTTCGCAAACTAGACTTTGACAAGCTTTTTTTTCGTCAGTCCATATCGATTGCCTTTCCTAAACGAACAAAAAAAAATATCAAAGTTTACAATAAACTATAATTAATGAAATTAATTCTATACTTACATTACCAAAAGGATTAGATCCATCACTAGCTGCGATTCCTGAATCCTCTCCAGCACTAGTATCCTGAGAAGGTCCATTTCGACGTTCTTTTCTTTTAGACATTCTATTTTTCTGAATCTATAAAAATAATATCTATTGATTCTTAACTTCTATTATTTGTATCATTTTTAAATTATCCAACGACTAAATATTCACCTGTGAATTTGTTAAACCTTTATTCAATTTATTGTTTTCAAAAGTCTTTATAGATTCATCTGAAGAACTAGAAGTTATTGTAGAGGTAATATTCACAATTTTCTTTTCCCCTATAGGAGGTAATAAAAAATATATATTGTGTCTCGAGTGTGTAATATAAGTTTCGGATGCTTGATGAACCAGAATTAAGTAATCAGTAATAGCTACTAAATGAGCAAATTCTGGAGGTGCTCCCATAAGTGCTCTAATCAATTCAACCACTGCAGTTCCGGTTGAGGAATCAAGTGTAGCACCCAATTCTTCATACATAAAATGCTCCTATAATAAAAATTAAATATCTTTATAAATTCCTTTTATATATATATATATATATATATATATATATATATATATATATAAAATATTATAAAACATAATATTTGCAAAAAGTATAAGATTACCTTGCATAATGTTAAGACAGTATCAACGACTCCAATCCTATTTAATTGAGATGCATTAAACTCACGTTGTGAATGTTGATCTTTTAATAATAATAACAATGCCTGCAATAGCAAGTTTAATGTATCATGTTTGGCCCATATTCTCCATGCGGTCAATGCACCTTTGATCAATTCGGGATCCGTGATGACAGCTTCGCAATTTTGTGAGACCAAATGATTGCCGCTGCCGATATCTTTTATTAGGATCGAACTATCACAAGCTGCATCTAACATTGCTTTCAGAATATGTCTACCTGCGTGACATCGTGATGATTCTAAAATGCGTAGGATTAAGGATGTTCCACCTTCTGATCGATATTGATTTAAAAATTCGGAATCATTTCGTATTAAGTGTAGAATTATTGAAAGAGCTAATGCTTGTTCTTCCTCTTTAGATTTTAATTCAACTACCTATACACAATAAATTCATTTAATAATGATTATAAATAATTATAATTTTCAATGATAAACGTACTTACTCTTGCGAATAAATATAAAAATACAGGTATACCGCCTATTAAAATGGCAGCAGGTACAAGACCTCGATATTGTTGACATTCTAACCGAGCGGAAAGTATAGGGGCCACAGATAAAGGTGGTTGCTGTGATACTCTATGTTCCGGTGCAGAAACAACTCTAAAACCAGGTTGACCCGGAAATAGATTTCTTACAACAGCTAAAAATAAAAATATAATTTATACAGACAGAAAAAAAACTAGTAAATATATTAATAACGTTAATAAATATGTTAATAAAATTTACACAAGTTAATAAACTTACCAGCTGGATTTGCGATAGCCTGAGGATATAAATGAACGATGTTAGGATTTTGAGCCTCGTAATTAAGAAGTAAATTATCTTGCAATTCACCCAAATGTGAATTTGTAGCATCCATAACTGAATCCCAATCAATTTTGGCCTCTGATATTTTAGTTTCAACAGCGTGTCTTAAATACGTTCCGCCATACGATTTCCTTCGACTTGTATCAAATTTTCCTCCTTCTATGTTAAATATTAAACATAAATATTTACTATATTTATTCTATTATATATATAATTCGAAATTATGATATTTACCAAATTTTATTTCTCGGATACCATCTAAAGCGCCAGATACAATTAATGATGTAAAATCTGGTTTATCTGTGTTTAAGATACATTCCGCGAGATTAGTGTAATTAGGTCCTAAACTTGCCAGATACAATGCTTTTTCTTTAGTAAATACTGGACACCTACGAATAAATTTTTAGCAATAAGTACATAAGGTGACAAGCAATTGATAATTTAATTATTATTTGATAAAAGTGCGTACCTGAATACCATTAAATTTCCAAGATACCAGGCACCGATAGTACTAGATCCAAGTTGTCCTAACAGGATACATGTAGTTCCAGGTTTTCTCACTAACAATCCATCAAATGGTAATTGCGCATTGATTTCTCTCCAACCATCTACCCAAAGTACAACCTGGACCACCGCGCTATGTTTATTTAGAACCGTGTCTTTAAAATTCAATGCTAAATGATGCCATTGACCCGAAGGAAGCATACCAGTTACAGATGTTTCAGAGATAGTTCGATTCGTTTTGTCATCCGGTCGAGTTAATCGTAAAATTAATTTGTCTGGACAATAGGAAAGAATTAAATATAATAATTATATCAAAAAAAAAAAAAAAAAAAGGAAAAAAAAATTAAAAGATCAAATTACCTGATTTAAGATCCAACCATGTTTCAAGCACCAGAGACTCGAATCCGATGGATATCATATGAATAATCGATGTAGGTGTAGGAGGAGATGAGGAACCTGCTACGACTGATGTACCCAAGAAAAGATCAGACATCGAATGGTCTTTCCACGATAATTCGTGTAGAGCATGCGTTGGATAAAAAAATAATAATAAACTTGCTAAATTGCTAAATTTAATAATTAATTGATAAACTTGTAACTTGATTTATTATAATCGAAATATGATTTCGATAATTTGCAACGATAAATTTGAAATAAGAAAGTATTAAAATGAATATAATCCTTTTATTTATTAAGGAATATTAAACGATTTTACCAACCTTCGCGACTCCAATTGTCAGATAGAATACCCCAATCCGATAAACTTTCATTATCTGAATCGAGTAACGGTGAAGTACTAATCAATGTTCCTTTGCCACTAACGGGTAATCCTCTTTCAACCCTCAACCACATTGAAACAGAACAACCATGTAACCAAACAGGCCAAGCTAATTCTGGGCCAATTGGTAAACATGTTGCATGTACAGACCACGGACTGCATATTCCCGATGTAAAATGTTTTTTTCGGAAATTATTTACGAGATTTTCTACCTTTTCCAAATTTTTATATTTTTCTGATTGAATTTTCGATAATATTTTATTATCAGAGGATACAGGAAAAGATATGATGAAGTTAGGTTGCGGGCGTGCAGCTAGAATTAGATGAAAAAGTGGTTCCAGCAACGATAGTAGTGGTGGCGTGTCAACTTTGAATAAAGATAAATACATGACTAGTTCCGTTGGTGAAATTGATTGTGTTGCTAACAAAGTAAACACTTCTAGTACAGCATGTTGCAAATCTAAAACATTTTATTAATCATAAAAATCATGAAAAAAGATAAAGATTTAGATTAGAAAAGGATAATTAATACTAAAAATACCTTGATATTCACTATCTCTACTAGTAAATATATGTTTAAAGCCATGTAACATTTTTTTAATTACTCCTGCTCCCGCAAGAGCGGCACAACTCGAGGCACTTTCTCTACATGTGACTGCAACTTTCCTTAATCCAGTAGTTATAATGGATGCTGTTTCAACATCCAAACCTCTGAAAAGAAGTCATTTATAATAACAATAATAATAATAATTTAATTAATCGTGTGTTAACTTACATCTCGTATGATCAAATACTTACTGTTCGCTGAAATGAATTAACAAATCAACTGCCAACAAACATAACGCTGGATGAGCATTTGCATGGCCTCTGGGTTCAATCACCGGTCCCAACGAATTACTTCTTTTTACGGTATTACTGTGAAGGCTTTGCGCTGGTACTTCTACATCTGCTTCGTAACCATCATCAGCAGTCACGTATTCACCTGTACTACTATCATCGGCGGCACAATCTGGTATCGAATCTAGTGTCATTGACGGTAACTGTAACAAAAATTGATATCGAAATAAATAAAGAAATCAAGGAGGGGGGGAAAAACGAAATAAAACGAAGAAATTTACCCTAGGACGAGTATATTGAGGTATAGTCTCTTCTTGTGCTGGTTTTAACATAGAGACTTTCAATAATACTTCCACGATGATGGTTAATCCACGACCTAATTTAATTCCCGTGTTCATCAGAGCTTTTCCCAATTCCATAATTATATCTCGGTCACCTGTATCGATCACAATCTATTTTATATAAAAATAGCCACTATTGAATGTATATACACATATATAAAATAATATTATTCGTGAAAAATTAAGCTTCACTGAGAACTGAAAGCGAAAGATATTCGCTTGTGTCGAGCATTCTCTAAACTGTTTTTAAACCGAATAAATTTACGCAGCTTATTGAGATTTTAATCCACAGATGTGCGCGGTGAAAAAGTACGTAGGAAACGTATTTGGAATAAATACAATTCGTTGTATGCATAAAAGTACTTACACAACGGGGATGTTAAACAACACGTGAGCAAAGCCTCGAAGAGTCTGTGAGCCGATTTGTTGATATCTAAAAGGGGGGGGAAAAATCCTGTGTAAATGTCCTGACATTTTTTTTTTACTATATCTGTTATTTAATCTATCGTTATTATAAACGTACCCGTGATGCTATCCGTGGATATATGTACAGCTAGCATTATGAAAAGCTGCAAAGATTTTTGCGACACAGAGTGTGACGATAATTGAGCTCGAAATTTTGGACTGCAAAGCGCCACTCCAGCTGCGGCTCTCCACGCGACGCTAGCCTGATACAGATTCATTTTTTTGATCGCGCCTATTCTCTGATCCTGACACGCTGTACCGATCTCGGCACTGTCAAATACTTTTGCTACCCATGAAATCGTATCGGACGATTTTCTCTCTACAACCTGTTGTTCTTGGAATATGCTTGATTCCTCCGCTACGACGATGTTTGTTTCTTCGATATCCCGAACATTTGATCGAGTCTGTTTGCCATCAACGAGAGTATCCATCGAATTTGTGAAAACGGATAATAATTGAATAGTTTCTGTCTCGAGTGAATTGAACAGGGATCGAACCGCGAATTTTTCCGTATTGTCGAAAGAATCGGATTTGGAAAAATTCGTCTTCCATATCTCCACAATGACGGTGATTTCTAACAGAGCGTAAACGTTCCTTGTAAAAGTGGCGTCAGACAGCAAGATCAATGCTTCCTCCAATCCGTTAATCTCGTTGAATGCCTCGCACATTTGTGCATTTACCATCAAGCACGACATAGCACATAGGGAAGATTGAACGAGAAACTTGGCGATCGTATTTTCTCGATCGGCCGTGTAATACGTCTTTGCTCTCAAGAAGATCGGATAGAAAACTTTTATGAGTAATTCCCGCCTAATATGGAATTTCGAGCATGGGCCAATTTTTAATAGGTGCGCCATTACGGTGTGGCACAATTTTGGATCGTCCGGTGTCAACAAATCCGCGTACATTGCCAAAAAGTTCCAAGAATAGGTCGAGGGCCTGTCACAGATGGCGCACACTTCCGTTTCTGCGTAACCACCGAGCTCTTTGAAAAGGATACGCTCTAAAAATGCGACAGCCGTGACGTAAGTTGGCGGATCACGTTTCTTCAAAAGTGCGGCGATACTGATCATGAGTATGCTCGGTGGGAAACAGCAACACGTGCCTGCCGCGGTAAAAACTTTGATCAATCTAACTTGTAACTCGGTGACCAGGGGATGAGAGTGTTTAAGAAGATTGGTGAGTATCATGAAAAGGGAGGAGATGCAACATGCTTGTTTCATTACCGTGCCGACGATCGGTTGAGAGTACGAGGCACCAAATATATCCGAATGGTGATAAATCTGAACGTTGTTGATGCAAGATTTGTGTTTTCCTTTGTTGCAATTTGCTACGTGAGAGATATCACGTCGCACGGATTTCAAACTACTCGTTAACGCACCTATCATATCGATGATTTTTCGAGCACGAGTTACCGACCTCGACGGATCGACGCTCGGTAAATCAAGAATCGCAAAAATTGCTCTCTCCACTAGCCTCCCATCCTGGCTCTCGGTGAACAGTTGAAACAATTCTAAAAAGTCTGACAATTTCTCTGTCGTGGCGCCTTGTTGATGTAGCAAACAATAAAGAAACGTTATCACTCCGTATATGGTGGCGAAAATGAACTCTTGCAGGAGGGAGCCCTCTCCAGGCGAGACCACGTTCACCGGTTTGCTGCAAGCATCCTCGAGCAGTCTCAAAGTCATGGGCAACAAACCATTGTGGATGACGGCGGTGGTCGGCTCGTTCGCCCTCAACACGCGTTCCAACGCCGTGAGCATTAACCTCGCTGCCGAAGCTTTCAACGTAGCGCACTCGGTTCCTGTCAATCCTCCACCATCTATACCGAATTGAAGGGACCACAATGTGTCTAGGGCAAACTTGAGAACTTGTACAGCGGGTGTTTGCTCGGCAGGTGTATCGTGATCGCGCAATCCTTGAAGTAACTGAATGATCAAAAGACTCGTCTCGAAATTGCTGATCCTCGAGTCCAGAACGCTCTCGATACGCTCGTCCACGTAATCCTTCGGTGTTTTCTTAGCCGGCCGGGTGGGGAGCTCGTAGAGGGGCGTCTCCCATTTCTGCTCCTCGTCGCTTCTCACTACGGAAGTGAAGTACTCGAAATCCATTGGATTCAGGCGGATCTTCAACGTGAGAGAACGGGACTGATCCACACCATCCGTCACGAATTCGGACTCGCTGCTCCCGCAGCTCTCGGCCGTGTCGCGACGAGGAAGCTCGTACGAAACACCGCACGACAACGATTTTTGCTTGTGGCGAGCGCTGGACAGCAGTGATTTCGTAGCCATGCCGCTGTACCTACGACTAGCCGCCTTCCTCGATCTCGACGACGGCGCATTGCCCTCGTGAAAAATCCCTCCTCGACCCGATCTCGACGTTTTCCGTTTCACGTGCGACACAATATCAATCGTATCCACAGTGTCCTCGTCGTTCGGATAGAATTTTACGTAAGGATTTCGCGCGGGGAGGATCGCGGCGGATGAAACGGTATTATCCTTGTTATTATCCCGATTTGCTTCCTCTTGAAGAACAACCGGGTACAGAGCGATGAGCAGAGCCACGAATTCTCGTCCACAGGAGAGCCCCCGTACACCGAGCAGGTGTAGAGTGGCCAAACAACGCCAGCCACGATCTTGCGCCAAATACTTTCTCAGTCTGGCAAGCTCGTCCCCGTCGATCCTTTTCGCGCAAAGTTCATGAACGTCCGAGAGCAACTCGCAAGCTATGAGGGTAGATACGCCACCACCGCCGACGGAGCTGTGCAAATCGATAATTTTTCATTGTCGCGCTTTTTTTTTTATATATTATTCGAATTATGGATAAATTTCTATATTATTATCGTTCCATTATATTTGTAGGTTTTGTAATTATTAATTTTAATAAGATTTCAAATCGATTAAAATTTCTGGGAAATATCAAGAAAATATTAAGAATATTGGTAAAATTTTTTTTTTCATTTTCAATGTTATATCTAGCTATTTAATTCCTAATTTAAAATGAGAATTGTTTTCCGATTAATAATATTATTTCGAATGGTAGTAGAATATATGAAAAGCCGATCGATTATAAATCTAAGTTACATAAAAGTGAAAAATCACGTTAAACCGCAAATACGAGACCAGATTTATTGCGGTTAACGATCGCTATCTTCGTCGCGGAGTCACGTGTTACGTTCTCACTTTTTCTCGTTTACTTTCTCGACCAATATCTATCCACTTATATCCCCACTTCCTTAAACTTAGTAATGATATAATTTTACATTATTTCACGTTTATAATTACTACTATGCGTGTGTATATTACTACTATGTATTATTATGATTACGTATAGTAAATAAAAAAAAGAAAAAGAAATTACATAACCGTTATTTCGACGATTACTAATATTTGAAACGATACGATATCGAGACTAGACGGGTTATCGTTTTATTATATTATATACGGATTTAATCTTACCAAAACGATAGGGCATCTTTCACTTCTCGGCCTTCTTTTATTTGAGCAAGAAATTCTGCAAGAAATATGTCCAGCCAGCATGATTTCTAAACAGAAAGAAAAATATATTTATTAAAAAAGTTATTCAAATTGCTGTTAAATATTAATTAAAAGTTTAAATAAATATAAAAATGTAGTATTCCTTTTTTTCTTTGGATAATTTTTTTTGATAATATAATAATAATCTGATTACGACGAAAAATATTAACACAACGAGGAAGTGGTAAATGATAAACTTAAATAAAAAAAAAAAAAAGAGACTTAATTTTCGAAATGCACGCTGATTATTGAACATGTATGCGATAAACTAATCAGTTCGATAGATATTACAACTAAAAATATAATGAGATTCAAAACTATCCAAGACTATTACATAATTTTATTTGTAATCATGCAAATTATGTTATAACGATTTTATATTATAACGTAATCATTTATAAGTATATAAATACATTTCTTTTACTACCGCCACGTCGTATCGTATATCATGTTTGTCCAATACATGTAAATAGATGATTCACATGACGGAAACAAACGTAAGTAATTCGTTGGGTGTTGATTGCAAGAAACTTTGTGTCAATTTTGACAGATTATAGACGTTTTATCCGTATCCCTCCGAAAGAAATATGAAGATGAAAATAAAAATGTGTGTAATTCAAATTCTATCAAATTACGTAATCAGCAAAAAGAAAATGTTATGCCATTTTGAGTTTATATTTAAAGATATTGTAATCGCGATTTTCGTAATCGAGTAAAGCAAGTAATTATTAGCTTACGAATTTAGATAATATAATCAGTGCAAATTTTTTCTTATTTAGTTACTTTTAATAAATATAATAAGAAAGAGAATAGGAAAGTGTTTACGATATACAAATACAACAGAAAACGTCATTTCGGTAAATGTAGTTAAGTATAGACGAATAATCTTGACTTGTAAGTCATCTTAACGTATCCATAAGAAGTTTAACATTTTTTTCGAAGACACGTAAGTGACAATAATTACAAAATCTTGCTTACCAGTTAACGATGAGTTAATGCGATTACATTTGAATAAAAAACAACCAAATAGCTTTAAATAGATTAATTAGATTCTTAAAGAGAAAGGATAAACGTCAAAGTAAATATCGTTTATCTAATTTTTAATAAAATCTTCTTCATTACTTTGGCGCGATAATCGATTTATCGAACTTAAACTTGTCGTTCCTATAACAATTTTAATTGAGACTGAAATTCGAACAATTGAAAGTACATTATAGCGAAATATGAAAAAAAAAAAGAAAAAAAAAAGTGTAAACGTTTAAATCGACGACAGAAATTCGTTCAGAAATAATATACCTCGTAGCTTTGCGGTTCTGCATGTATGAAATGATCCCACAAAATCTGGAGTTTGTTAATCGAAACCGAAGACATTACTGGACGTTCTTCAAACTCCTTCTCGTCGTCTTCTTCCCGGTCCTCGGTTCTCAACCGCGTATCTTCTTCATGGCTCATAAGCTCGTCGAAGCTGAACCATGGATAAAAGTTATCCTCCTCGGGTAGCCTTCGAGGACCACTATTGGAACACGTAACCCGATCACCTGAAAAATCGAAACTTTATTATACGTTTCGATGCTTCCGCCTCGTCCAAAGAAATATTATTTGCGCGTTTATTTGATCGTATTTAATCAAGCTCGATTCACGCGGCCCGACTCTCGCCACTGATTCTGTCGTTAAATCCACGCGACTTTGAACACCTCGCGTCTATAGTAGTGCATCACGGCTTCTCCCCGCATATTTGCATCTATGTAAATGATCTCTGTATGCGTTCGTGTCGATCAACTATGGCTTACATAACATCCCCACAAATCCACGACGGACCGACCAGTTTCTCCAACCTTCAGTGGGAAGCCTGAAAGCTTCTTAATCCACAAGCCACGACCCGAGGGAGAGAATGGTGATCCTCAATTCATAGACTTGAGTCGTGTATCGTCATCGACGCTGTTGTCATCACTACCACTATGATCACCATCGTCACTACTACTAACGCCATCATACCATTGAAATGTGGTAACTCGTCGTCGTTACTCGTCGTCGACTTAGCACAATAGCACAAAATTCGGATTCACGAACAACGAACGAATGTTTCTTATCAACGCACAATTTTCTTTCTCGTGTCACACGATGTTATCACTTGATCTCGACCGTATCGCATGATTCGTTGTTAAACTTCCAAAACAGTCGATCCTTTCTCGATCTCTTTCCTTCGATTTTTGTTTACGAGGTTGCCTCCGATCAATCGATCGATGCAGCAGAAACGAGACGACTGCGATACTCCCGCGACTATTGCACTTCTATCTTCCTTCTAGGCAAATGATTGGAAACGTACTTGTATGTTAGACCACCATCGGGGCTCGCTACCACCAAGGATCACGACCTCTTCAACTGATCAACTATCATTTCAACTAAGTAACGATGATTCACCAATTCTTTTTAATATTATGATTTTTTACTACGAGCGAAAATAATTGTATGGTCATTGATCTTATGCTGTTTGCAATTTCACTTTCAAGTTTGGAATATGAATGGAGACTAAGAAGTAACTCGAAATAAAATATAATTGATGTTTTCACATAACGTGAATCGTTTATACGATGTTAAATCATATAATCATATATTATAGAAAGATTTTTTTATTCTCAATAACGATTTAATCAAGTGAAAAATGTAATTTAATAATAATCCCAAGTAAAAATAGATTAAATTTCGTAAGTCTACGATAAGTCGTTCGCTTATATCTTTAATACGCATATTTTTTTCGAGTGTCACTTTTTTTCGAGTCACATTTCTTGAAATTTCTTGAAAAATATCTTTTATGGTCTTTTTAAAGAGCAAAAAAAAATTAAAAATGCTTTAATTAAAAAATTTCACGTGAAAAAAACAACTGAAGTGATTGATATATTAAAAAAAGTGCATTAGAAGATGATACCATGAAATCAGCGATTAATTACAAATGGATGAAAAGAATATCTAGATAATATTGAAACCATAAAACGATCTTAAGAATCCTAACAGAATTTTACAAAAAGATTTTCAACATTTCTTTGAACAATGGAAACATGATTGGAACAAATATATTCGGAAAGAGATTACCATATATTTGAAGAGAACATCATCTGAAAAAAATTGAAACACGAATTTTTTATATACAATTCTATGAGTTTTTTAAACAATTTTTAAATTCAGCTAATGAAAATTGACTTTTTTAAAACATTGTATTAAAAAAGTCAAACTTTTTTTTTATTAAAATATTTAAATATTTTCCTGTTTCAATTGATATATAATTTTACGTAAAAGCGGTGAAATCGAACACGCGTTTAAATTTTTTCATCGATGTTATGCATTGTTCAAAAATAAATTTATTAACAAATTATCAATCCCAAATTTTCATTAATAGATACAATTAAAATATTAATTAAATAAACATAAATTTTGATTATAATACTACTTCACTAATACTTAGCTAATTCCAATTATTTTTAAATTTTCAAAATCCATAACTGTCCAGAATCACAAAACATAAGAGTGAAACCGGGCTAAATATGAGTCTTCTGTATGTTGGAGGTCTTCAATTGTCTTCTTTCTTCACAGAAAACTTATAATCCTCCTCTATATGACATATTCTTCTTCGTGTAACGATTGTCTTTGTAAATGTGTCATCAGTTAATCACGTATTAAATTACATAATATTGAATCTTTTTATTAAAACATAATTATCCTTATTTCTATAGAATAAAGATAAAAAAAATATGAAAAATTCTAAATATTGTATAATATTTTTCAGAATATTAATAATAAATATAAAAAAGCAATATAATATTTCCAAATGTTAAAATTACATGCACCATATACAAACGATAAAATATGTACGTTTACATCGAATAACCAAATAAGTATCTTTATAATAATATTTTTACAATAAATATATCAGCGATAATGACTATCGAGTTGTTTCTTCTTCTCCATTTAATATATATTAAAAACTTTCAGAAAATATCGTAAAGTGGCAAATAATGATAATTTGATAAAATACGAACACGTGCAAACAATTGAAAACAATTTCAATAGACAACGTATTAGTCGTAATTGTCGATCAATCTTTGACTCGTATAGACGAGTCTTTATTGTTCTGCATGATTATCTTAATAAAGTTCTACCCCACTGTTCTTTAATTAGCCTCGCCTTGATTGTGCGATAATAGTATGTATGTTCATCCCAGTCTTCTTCTTCTTCGCGAAAAACCAATCGATATTTGTTCCGTGGTGTCAGTGAAAGAAATAGACTATATAATAATATGATGTTAAATATTAGAGATAAAGATAATCGTTTCAGTTATTTTTTTTTAAAGTGATTGTAAATTTTCAAAAAATCGTTTTGCAATTAATAAAACAAATTTGATAGAAGATTGATCGTTAATGGTAATGTATAATAGTGTTCATCTAAATGTTTACATGCTCATGGTAACCTCATCGATGTATATTTTGTACAATCAACATACATAGATTAAACCTACTTATTATTTTAGCCTTGACTTTTGTATTCATGTCTTGATTAAAAAATTAAACTTTTAAAATAAATTTCTTAAACGATGACTATATTTTATTTCTATAAATAATTAATAATTAATTTTATAACGATATTATAATTATAGTTATATTCATTAATTTTTTTTATTTTTTTCATTTTACATTTTTATATATTTACATTTTTCATTCAATGTTTTAATAATCACATTATTTTTCTCTGTAATTTCTAAAAGAGTGTTAATAAATCAACAAACATTAAATTGAGATAAGATTTGACCTTCAATGTTTTTTATATATAGTTGTGATAATATAAAATATTCTAGAATTTTTTTCTAAAAATTTTTTTCTATTGAAATTGACTGTTTTTCAATTTTCAATTTGCGTCATATTCCCGCCATACATTTAGTTGTAATTTCATGCGTGAAGAAATTATAGCAAATATCATATAAGAGAATAACAAAAATGTAGAACAAGATGGCAATGCCTTTGACAGAAGTAACCAATGGTTATTTTAATTGTTTATAAAATATTTGTTACCTGAGTTGAATGAATGAAGTCCGTAAAAATATCTTTTTAAAATTAATCACAATTTTCAATTATTGGAATGTAATATTGATATCATTGTTCTTTTACATCGTACGAACCACATATGACAACCGCTATTTTACACTGGAAATGAACAGTTATCCTAGCCCTCTTTATGATTTTTGCGCCATTTTCAAAATACTGTGAAATACACAACATATTTCATAATATTATTATTTAAAAATAAAGATGCATAATACAAGAAAAGAACAGAATTTGAAAGATATATTTAATTTCATTGCGCATTTAAATAATGTGATTTATCTCTTATTTAAACAGAAAACTTAAATTGGAAGACAACTATATATTGATTTGTGTCGAAACAATGGGTCTTTATTGAATGAAGATTTTCGAGCAAAGATCTTTAAAAATTTTCAAATTTTTATATAAAAACCATTGATTTAATTACATTAATTGTTTTAAAAAGTGCTATCACGTATACTTGCTCGCAATATTTTTAGTAATCGTAACAAATTTTGCATTGTTTAAGGAATATCGACATGCCATGAAACATTTCTAACCTTCATTTTGGTATTCTATCATTAACTTCTTATGCAAGCGTAAAAATTCTTTCGATATAATTATTAATATAAAAATGACTATATGGGAAAGATTGCGAAATCCTTGTGGTTGGAGAGCTGGAGCTAAACAAATTTCAGTAGATGCAATGATACCGATATTTGCGGTCCCAACATTGGCAGTAATAGCCGCACAAACAGTACTATGTACTGTAATTATATTTGTCGCAACACCAATATTAGTATATTATTTACATCATAATTTTCTGAGATTTTTACTTCGTACTAAGTTTTTTCTAATGTGGACTATTACAAGTGTAATCATGTTAATGTTGATCTTTGAAATTAGTGTCGTACCTTTATTAGAGATCTTGCTAGAAGAAAATCTAGTGTTTATAATGTGTGTAGTGGGTGGTATATGGTGTGGCTATATGACTAGATTAAATGCAGATTCTGCAACTCAAGAAAGTACTTTAACTCAAGGATTAGAATTAGGTGAAGGAAGTGGAGAACTTTGTATTACATGTAGAAGAAGAGCACCTCCTAAAGCGCATCATTGTCGAATGTGTCAAACATGTATTTTGAATAGAGAATATCATTGTAAATGGTAATAGATTTTTTCTCTGTAAAGTAGATTTTATCTTATTTAATTTCATATTTTAGGTTGGATTGCTGTATAGGTTCAAGCAATTTAAAATGGTACTTGGGATGTTTATTCTTCTCAGCCATAGCTTTTATTTATGGTTCTAATTTAACCATGACTAGTGTATGCCATCCATTTATACTTATTGGCACTGTTCTTTTGCCAGATGATTGTAGTGATGTATATTATCAGTTAGAGTATGTATAACATATAACTTGGAAAACATTCAATATTAATATATATATATATTAGATAGTAGTAATATATTAGTAGATTATATATAATCTTGAAATTATTATACAATTGTTATCAATAGTATAAATTTATATTGAGAAATATAATATTCTTTTCATTATTAAAATTTAAAACTAAACTGGAAAGATACTAAGAATTTACAATGCAAACTTTAATAATCATAAGATACTGATAATTACTGAAACTTGCATTAATGTCGTAAATATTGTAATATCTCTTATTTGCTTTCCAAGAATATAAAAGTTGAATAGATAACATGTCGTGCAATTGTTTGTTTTCAATATCCAATCAAAGTATAATAATGTGCATATTGTTCCAGCATTGCCCTTTGCTTCATTTCGGCACTTTACAGCCTACTTGTTGGATTAGTGGTAGTTTGTTATTTAATATATCATCTTTGGTTAATCTACCTTGGTACAACATCGAATGAGCGACGCCTTCTGGAAGCTGGAAGTCCATATGACCATGGGATGTTGAAAAATGTATCTCGTTTATTTTGCTGCAAAACTTAGATATTAAATGTATACTAAATTATAAAAGTTACTTTGGAAAGTGATACTTTTCATTAAATGCAAAAGATTAGAAAAATTAAAATAAGATCAAAACATCAGACAGGCATAGTGATATGTGAAAACAAAAAATACATATTTGTATTAATTTTGACCTTAACATACTCCAATACTCAGCCTTGTCTTTATCTTATATTAATTAAGTATTAAATATTTTTAAACTATTGCTCATGATATTAAACTTAATAAAAACATATCACGACATAAAAGCGCTGATCTCAATTATAGTTTTAATTATTTTTATTTTGCTATTATGCGCATCATTTGTATATTTATTATAACTGTGATAAAATGGCCATTGTATTTAACTAATACAATATATAAATTATATTAATTATGTGTAATATAAGACTTTGAACATAAATTAAGTATTAATGTTTACACTTTTTTTTATATAAAATATAAATGGATAATAATCTTGTGTTACATAAACTTAAACATACTATTATGCAGTGCCATCTTTGTATTTTAATTCTAATGTTATGAACTAACTTTAATCCTCTGATATTACACCTCTTTGTTTAGGATCAAAATCAGGAATTACTTTTAATACTAATTGTCGCAATTCATCTTTTCTTTTTTCACTTTCTCTAATGTTTGTAGCAATTGTTAGATATTTTTTCCATGTATTGAAATATTTGATTTTTAATTTATTTTCATAAATATTCATAATTAATTTTTCTTTTATTTCAGTTTTTGTTTTAAGTTCAATTGCTATTACTTGCCATAATTTAAAAAAGTTATCTAAAAGTTTCATATCATAAAAGTCTATTGCAACTTGATATTTCAACTTCAATTCCCTAACTTCGTGTTTCCATTCCTTAAATATTCTTAAAATTAATTTCGTATTATAAATTGATTTAACAGTATCAATCTTTATTTTATATTGATTTTCTATTTCTATTTTCCATGTTGTAAAAACTTTTTTTATCAATTTTTCTCTATAATGATCTTCCGCTTTTTTAATATTACCTCGTAATTCTTCAATAACTATTACGAAAGGTTTCATTATATAACGTCGTAGAAGATACTTTCGATAAAATTCATCCGCTATATTATTTAATCTTTGAAATTTTTCTATTTCTCGCTGTCGATTTCGTTCTTGCTCTTTTTGTAATCTTTTTGCCTCGGCTAAAGCCTATAAAATAAACATCATTATTTTAAGAAAGCATATCGAATACATAACATATATATATATATAAAAGTATATATATTTTTTATGAGGTGACAGTTTTAGTTTACAAAATGAATTTATGAATTTATTTCTGTAATATTTAATATAATATTTTATACATAATTAAATATTTTAAATTCTCTAGTCTGACCTCTTGTTGTAACTTTTTCTTCTTTTGTTCTTCTTCTATTCTAGAAGCTTCTTCCATTCTTTTTTGTTCTTCAAGTTTCTGTTTACGGATTTCTGCAGCCAATCTTATTCTTTTTCGTCTAGCTTCTGCTCGTGCTTCCATTCTTAATAGAAATATCGGTGGATTCATTCGTTTTCGGGGTACCATTAAACTTTCGTCTCTTTCAGGAGGATTTATATAATCTATTATAAATCTCTTTATCAATGTAAATTCTAAATTGTCCTAAAAATCGATATTACCTGTAACCGTTTTGTTGCATTAATTGAATCAACGTCCTCCTTGTATTATGCCCACAATTAGAGAAAGTTTGTTTAGCTATATCAATTGTCTCCTTATTCGCATTAGATATTTCCTTCTGCATCTGTTTCAATTTTAATTCTTCAATTATCCTGTTTTGTTCAGCCAATTTGGCTTTTTGCTTTTCTATTATTTGTTTTTGAGCATTTAACCGACATTGCGCCGGCGATTCAACAATTATATGTTTATAATAAGTGTTTCTCTTCTTCTTATTTGCATTATTAGATTCTTTTATCATTAAACTATTATCGCTAATTTTTTGATTTCCGATAATTGCATTTTGACTTTCCATAATTTTATTTATAAACATTTCGATTTTTTGCTCTTCGAAAATTTCTTTTTCTTCTTTTTGCTTCTGACCACTGATTTTTGCATCTTTCGTACGCGTTCTCCAAATATCGAAATATTTTCTCTTTAATTTCGATACTATATTTTCCTCAATTTTTGTCTTGATATCGCGAAAACGTCTTTCTTCCACGACATTACATTTTAAAATATCGAAATATTTCCTTAAAAGAAATAAACGTTGCGTTTCTATTTCAAAATTAATCTTATCTTTAATTGTTATTTTTATGTTTCCGGCAGATTGATTTTTTTGATCATTTATTTGTAACAAAGAATCGTTGATTTCTGTTATCGGAACATCCGTATTTTCATTAGAACCATTGATTTGATCTCTTTTCTCTTCAACAATTATCTGGGAAAAATTAAAAGATTTTATATTTTTGTAAAAAAAAAATATATACATATATAATTATTAAAATTTTATTTAAAATTATATCAACCTTGTTTTTTAATTTTCTGGCTGTCTTCCAAAAGTCTTCGTCATCCGAGGATACAAAGTTTCTTTTTGTACAACATGTATAATTCGAGAATTTTGGTCGAGATTTACTTAATTCCATTTCAAATTTCTTCAATTCTCTCTCTAAAACTTGTTGCTGTTTCTTTATATATAATTGTTGTATCTCTTCTTCTATTAACAATCTACAAAATAACATTTTGAAATTAATTTTTATAATTTTTTATCTATATATTTTATATATAAAAGTATATCATACTTTTTAGCTTCTTTCAAAACAGAGCCATTGAATGGCGAATTGGATTTTTCTTGCAATATTCGATGTCTTTCGTTCATTATTATATTTGGATCGAGAAATATCTTTTCTTCGTCTTTCAACATTTGAAGTTTTTCCGATGGATGAAAAATATTCACTTTCATTAATCGATCCATTAGATTTGTCACTTCATTCATTTCTATCATGACTTTTTATTATTATATACAACTAAAATTCATAGTGATCTTCTTACATTTAATGCATAAACGTCAAGATGCCATTCCAAGTCTTTGTTGATATTGTTTTGTTTCGTTGTTAAGCAAATTTATAAAAGATATTCCCTATACACGCACGCGTAAGCTCCCTCCTCATTCACAAATTAAGGGGTAAATTGAGTAATTGAGAAAGTTGTGTGGTGAACTATCGACTTTATCTTGAATTAATATTAATATTAATAACTAAAAATATATTATATTATATTTATATTATATTTATATTATATTATAAATATATTATATTTATATTATATATTATTGTTTTCTATTTTTAAAAATTTCTTAAAATGTGTTTCATTTTTAAGTAAACTAATTAAGTAAACATATCTCATCGATAAATCAATTAAAAAATTTAAGTTTATGTTTCATACATTGTATTTATTTTAAAATGTGATTGTTTTGATATAAAATTTTAATATACAATATTAAAATGTATAAATAATAAAGGATATTTGAGTGTTCATATTAATTTGTATTTATTTTGAGTAAAGAAAATTAGAATTAATTAGAAATTAATTAGAAATTGTTAAAATTATTATTCTATAAATATATTTTTTTTTTAAGTTATATGTTGATTGATTTTGTCTATCAATTCGAAAATTTACCGCCATTTCAGTGGTTCTCAATCTACATTATAAAAATGAATAATGTCGATTGTTGACGAACTAGTGAACTGCAGCAGGTGCATCACAAGACAAAAAGTGCATAGACTTCGAAAACTTGCGTATTAGAAATGGTAAGTTTTCTATTTTATAAAGTGCAAAAGCATTATATTTTTAATTTTACTCTGTCATAGATGTTATCACACGATTCAATAATCCTAATATCTTCAATATATCCTCTTATTATATGATTAAACAAATAGAATATCTTTCATTTTATTCTTCTGAAACAAATCTTTCTCTAGTTTTAAAGTGTTTTTAACAGATTTCAGGTATTATAATATTTCTGGTATACAACGCAAAATAAAATGGATCTAAGGGGCCCTCCTGAGGGGGCCCCTATTAACTCTTTTGAGATATCTATATCTGACAATTGGCCTACAGATTCTCTTTCTATATCAATGTGTGAACAAAAAAAAATGAATAATAATAAATTATTATTTTTAACTGTAAGTAAATTTTTTGAAGGCTACATTTTGAGAAATGATATATAATTTATGATATCTGAAATTATTTTTTTATTAGGTGGAATATGTGGAAGATCCATCACGAGAATATTCTCGTTTATTTCCAACATATGAACAAGTTTCATTTTCTCCTAGAGCTTCATCTCCACTTTCTGATTTTAAACATCGTGTTAGTCCTCTTGATCCTAATATGAGTTCAGCTGCTAGATATTCACCTACTCCAGTACAACTTCCACCATCTCCTTTTCATAATTCTGTTGTTGTATTGCAAGGTTCTTCTTCTTCTTTAATATCCTCATCTGAATCAAATGAAAGAATAAATATTAATTATGTTTCTCAATTGACTCATCCAATTGATACACAAAATGTACAACAATCTGATAGTTCTACTGACTTTGTTGCCAACGAAAATGAGGAGCAATTGATGTCTAGTGTTAGTAATGAATTGATTCTTATGCAAGGTAAGTTTCATAAATGTACTTGTTAAATAAAATTATATTTTTAAAATTCAATATATTATACATATTCATAGAATCTAATTCTGAATTAGAATCAGCTACAGCTCCATTGATGCTGACAGGAATACCAAGTACAGATTTTACATTAAGTAGAGATTTTCTTGTCATGCAAGATGATCAAATGAATGTTATAAATTCATTTAAGACACAGAATATTGATGTAGATGATTCTACACATCTTTCATCAACAGCACAAAATTCAAATAAAGAAAATAATATAGATCCTTTAGCTACAACCAATGAGCAAGAAATTAATGAAATTTTAATGTCTACTGAAGACAAAAAAGATTGTGAAAAAAAACATGTCAGACGTTCAAAACGTCGTATAAATGATAAAAAAAATATTTGTACGTAATTTTACTGCCTTTTTTAATCATAATAATATATTAAATCTAAATTTATTACAGGTTGTAATGAATGTGATGATGTATGTACTGGTGATAATTGTACTTCACATAATGTATGTACAATAGCAGATCAACCAGTACCATCACGTGCTATAGCAACACTGCCAGGATCATATCTTTCTATAAACAAATTATCTAATTCTGACATTGTATTGGGTGGATCAGATTATGGAGTGTTTGCAAAACGTTATATACAAAAACGTACTCAATTTGGACCTATAGAAGGTATTTTATACCCTTATGATGGTACACCATTTAAAAATGAATTGCCATTGCTCTATGAAACTGAAAATAAAGAATTTTTAAAAGTAGATGTTTCAAATGAAAGTAAGTAATATATTAAAGAATAAAATCTAATAAATTAAAAATACTTAAAAATTATTTAAAAATAATTTAAAATATATTTTATTAACAATGTAGATGCTTCAAACTGGATGCGATTTGTTAGACCTGCATTAACATATAAAGATCAAAATTTAGTAATTTGTCAACAACGTGATGGTATAGTATTTTTGACTACAAGAAGTATTTTACCAAAGGAAGAACTAAAAGCTGGTCCTAGTACTGATTATGCAATTCGTAGAAATTTGATACCTTTAAAATCCATGCAAGAAATAAATGATGATAAAGGTATAGTTAAAATACATATAATATTCAAATTCATATTTATATTTATACTTATTTAATTTTTCAATTACAGAGCACAAAAGTCAGTTATCTACTTGGTCACGATTAGATGATACTCATTCACGGCGTATGAAAATATTTCGTGGTAGAAATTTAAAAGAGAAAGAAAATTCGAGACAAAATAATCCTAAGGAATGGAAATGTTCTGTTTGTGGTTTGATTTTTAGAAAACCACTTTTACTTAATTTACATACTCTCTTACATGGTCCTGATAAAATAAAAACTAAAATACAATCTACAATTTGTCCACAATGTGGATTACACTTTCAAAAACAAAAAGAATTGATTAATCATATTTCACAACATGGGAGATTATCTTTAAAAAAAGAAAAAAGATTGACTTCTTTATCGACATATAAGTGTTCAATGTGCTATAAACGTTTTGCAACGAAAGTGCGATTGCAACAACACTGTTTAGTGCATGGTGCTGAAGACCAAAAACCACTGCCATGCAATATTTGTTTCAAAAGATTCATGAATAATTCAGCACTCTCTTGTCATTTAAAAACACACAAAGGTAAATAAAACTTACATTACATAAATAATTTTAATTTTTACGAGAAAATTATTTACAAAATTATTTAATTATTTATAATTATTTTTTTTTTTGTTATTCAGAAAATAAACAAGTATTTGAATGTCCAATGTGTCGACAACTATTTAGTCAAAGTATATCATTAAAAGATCATATTGAAACTCATAAAAATGAAGATGGCACTTTTAGCTGTCCCTACTGCCAAAGAATATTTATTAAATATTCGATTATTCGTAAACATATTAGAGCACATCATTGTGAAAGAAAACATAAATGTCAAATTTGTGCAAAACGATTTGCTACAGTAGATAAATTACAAATGCATTTACTAAAACATTCTGATCATAGGTATGTATATTGTGAATTATATGTTATAAAAAAACCATTATATATTATAATATATATTTATTTTCTTTTTATAGAGAATTTCACTGTGCAAATTGTGGTAAACAATTTAAAAGAAAAGATAAATTAAAAGAACATATGACTAAATTACATAATTCACAAACAGCTACTGATGAACAAATGTCACAAGTAACACAAACTAAAAAGTTTGTTCCAAAGGTACATTTTTCTTATTAAATTTTCTCAAAAATTATTCAATAGAAATTATTAATAGTATTTAATAATTTCATTATGTATTATTACCAGGTAAATCCTAACGATTATAATCGCTTTATTTACAAATGTCATCAATGTTTAGTGGGTTTCAAACGAAGGGGAATGCTTGTCAATCATTTAGCAAAACGACATCCAGATGTTGCACCAGAATCTGTACCAGAATTAAATTTACCAATTTTACGTCAAACGAGAGATTACTATTGTCAATATTGCGATAAGGTACAATACAAGAAATAAAATAAATTAAATTTTATTTAATGTATATAATTGTAAATGTATATATAATGTATATAATTCTATTTGTTATTTTGCTGTAAAGGTCTATAAAAGTAGCAGTAAACGAAAAGCACATATTATGAAAAATCATCCAGGAGCTGCTTTACCACCAAGTAATCGACAGAAAGAATCAGATTATTCTGATTTACCAAATCCAACATTTAGTCAAACTGTTGGTAGTATTACAACTACACCTCAGAGTTGTCAATGGTGTCATAAACAATATGCTAGTAAGGTATGTCGTTAAAATATATTTATATTTTTAATTATAATAAATTTCAAACTTTTAAAAATTTTATTTGCTTTTATAGGCAAAACTCTTACAGCATCAACGAAAAAAGCATTCTAATCTAATGGAACCGGCTGATCAGATACCGCGTTCGCGTAATCGACAGTCACATAATCAAAATCAACCTCCAGTACTTATTGAAGATCACTTTGTATTATCTGATTATATTCAAGCATGTGAAACAAATTCAGATTTTTTTAAACCGAGAATAATCAAAATATCTGATGATGTTGATCTAATAAGCAATGGATTAGAGATAGTTGGGCAACAATTTGTTCGTATGCGTGACATACGTTGAAAATATCTGTGACAACCTCAATGAGAGGTTTTGTTAATTCAATGAGATATGAATCTCATAAGTTTGTGCACAGTAAAGAAATACTGTGCTTTTTGCTGTTGTTGCCAAATAAGGGCATTGATGTCCATCAGGAGTAATTGATTCTCCACAGAGAAATATTTGGAGCACAGCTTGGTTAGCTTCAGTGCGAAACACTGAATGCTATTTTGTTGGTTATATGGTCGATAATGACCATGGTAATGGTCATAATTTTGAATAAATTTGTTGAAACGGAGTATACAATATTTTACAAATAGTTTGAGCTCCAGGATGAGAATTTAAATATAAACATACAATGAAAAACACAAACATGGAGATTTAAGACTTAAACACAATGGAAAACATGTTAGTTATTGCTCAAGGTATTACAAATACAGGAGCAAAAACAGGTAGATCAAGTCCTTTTACTGTCGATACATCATTGACATAAAATCTAGTAGTTTCTTTTAAAATTCTGAAAAGCTTCAATTCGATGTGATTTAATTATGGATGTTAGAGTGGTCGAATTTAAGCTTCACGTTTAAAGTGAAATTTAAACATAGCTTAAATTTGGAAAATACGATGAATCTTAGATCAGTGTAATCTCGTCTATACTATGTGATTTTTTTCATAGACCTGATTGTAGTATCTACATGTTACATCTGACTTCGATGATAAAACAGTTATTTGTAGATTACACAAAATGTTGTAGTCTTTAACGAATCGCCCAATCACTTTTACTCTTTCTCGTAATTTATAACTTTCTTGTATAATTAATCATATCAATTCTCATTTAGAGAAAAATATCTGTGTTTTCGGTCTAGATTTTCGATATCAAACGGGTTCTTTTTCACCAAATCTTTCAGAATTACTTACTAGTTTCACTAACAGAATTTAATGTGAACAATTTTTGCATCCATCATACTCATCGAATTGAAATATCTGGTTGAAGTTGAAGGTATTAATAGTTACCTAGACAAGAAAACTTTTGTCTTTGTAATTTTATAATGCATGTAAAATTGATAATGTTTAACATATAATATGACATATTCATACATTTTAACAATTTAACAATTTATTCAATTAATAAAGTAATATTGACATTTGAAATTATAATTTCCAATGTAATTTCTTATATCATAAATTGGCAAGAAAATTTAAAATTGGCAATTTACATGCATTATATATACATAATATTGTGAGAAAACAAAGACAAAAGAATGCATGTTCGTTAATGTTGTTGAGTACATGAAGAACTGTATTGTAACGTGACTTAAATAAAGTTACCCGGTGACTGATCTATGTATAATTTATTATACCGCAGAATTGAATCCTTCAATTTTTTATTCGATTAATACGCTTCAAGAATATCATTTTATCTAAAATCTATTATATTATTATTGAAGGGCATTAAGTAAAGTTATATAAATTATTAGAAGAAGATTTAATGAATTTATTTCTGTTGTTAATTCTGAATCGTTTTATTTTTTTTTTTAAATTTTATTTTTAAAATTTTCAATGACGATGACCTGAAAGTCGATAGCATCGAATTTAAGAATAACTTAATATTTTTCTTTTTGGAATTGATCTATTTTATATAATTTTTTTTTACGATCTGTAAAAACATTAAAAACATTAAAAACGTTAAAAAAAATTCTACGTAGAAATCAATTCGTACGTAGAAATCATATTTTTCTTGGAATTTTTGGATAATAGATTTTAAAAGAGTATTATATTATATCTAATATTATATCTCTTGCTGTTATTTTTTTTTTTTAAACAATAAATTGTTTAAAAAAATTTAAAACGAAAAAAATTTTTTTTTCTCGATAAATGCAATGCATTTTCTAATTTTTGCATTGTATTTTTTATATGAAAGAATCCTATCCTTATTTTATAATTGATATTACTTTCAATAGAGAATATGTACAATAGCAATCAATATAAATATGAAATTAATAAAAACATATAAGGAAATCAATATATCAATAATACAATGTTTGCTATCAATGTTTATAAAAAAATTATTATTATAAAATTAATTAAAATAAAAGTAAAAAATATAAATATTCCATTTTCGAATGAACAATAAATCAAATAATTGAATGATAAAAGTAATATAATAATAGATAGAAGAATGGTACCTTGGTACTACTACCTTTCCTTTCCTTTTAAAGGATGAATGTGTATTGTTCATAAGATCCAAGTAAGAAAAGTGATAATCCTTTTAAAAAGCAAGTTGAAGAATAGAATTCCATTTTAAAAAGTTACTCAAAAATATTAAATAAATACATAATGATATTTATCTGATATTTATTCAAAACCAAAAAAATCATATAGAACAGTAATTATTTTCCGCTCGTTTGCGATATAATAAGATTTCCATATCTTGAAAAAAAAATTTATAATCTATTTCAAAATTAAAATAAATATAAACATGATATAGATTACATAGTAGAAAATTGTATTAGGTCACAAGATAATAACATTCCAGAATTCATCAGCGCATTCTTATATTCTTATATGTGACGACCCTTGCCCCTTTATTCAATATTGTTATGATCAAGTTGCGTCTGATAATATTGTCGTCAAGAAATTAACTTTTAAGCAAATCATTGGAAAATAACTAAACATAAAAAATATGAAATGTATAAGACAAATATTACAAATTATTTCATAATTATTGATATATATTGATATGAATAATTTTCGAAAAAATAAGATAAAAAATATAAAAATAGTTAAGATAAAACACAGTATAATCTTGCTTTGGCTTATTATTTTGATTCAATTACACGATAAGACAAAAAGTTTAGAATATGATAATACATATATTTTTCACCAATGATGGAAACTCATAAAATGAACCAAAAAAAATCTATCATCGGTTTTTATTAATCATATTAAAAAAAGAAACATTTCAAAATTCTGTCGCTTACACAGAAATTGATGATATCTATATATCTAAAATTTATTTTGATTTATACTTAAATTTTAAATTAAAAAAAGATATACATCAAAGATATATATATATATTCAAAAATAATTTAAAAGTTGAATAGACAAAAAAAAATAAAAAGAAAATTTAATTTATAATTCAAAATCATATGAATCAAGCGTTAAAAAAATGTTAACATATATATTGTTAAAACAAAAAAAGAATAAATTTTATGTCTCTTTTCGAGACAAGTGAACATGCATATCATTAACAATTTTTTGAATACAAATGATTAATTACAATCCTCATAATTATATTTCATTCTAATTGATGATGAATATTCACAAAAATCTATAAATTATATCGTCAATAAAAATTAGATGCATCATTAAAAGCTACACTCGAATCATAATTTTATATATGTAATTTTTATTTTAAAATAAATTTTTAATTAAACTATTTATTCATCATGTACTTATTTTTCTAATTAATTTTATTAGATTTTTCTTTTTTCTTTTTCCTATTATAATTAAATATTTGAAATTACGATAAAAATTTATCTCAATTATAGATAATACATGAAAATATATATTTTATTTTGTAATATATAATTAATATTTAATATTTAATAATATTAAAATATTATTAAAATAATATATAAAATTCTTATTGTCTTCTTTAAATAATATATATTTATTTAAATCTTTTTTTAATTTTGTATTGTGAAATTACAGATTAACTTGATTCATATACTCAACTAAGTTACAAAAAATGAATAGTATTTATTGCCATAAAATGAATACATGGAAAAAAATATAAAAAGATTTTTTGATAAATTAAAAATAAAAATCGATATATATTATCGATATAAATTAAAAATCGATATACAAAATAAATATTCTTTGAGTAAAGTGGATAATAGTATTATAGGTGATTATAGGTGATTATTTCATAGACATAGTAATTCCTTACATTGTATATCCTTTTATCGCATATTTTTATATTGTATATTGTACATACTAAAAATGAATAAAATATCATTTGTGAATTTTTATAATAGGATTTTTAGAATATGCAAAAATAAATTATCCCAAATTTATAATAAAAATAAAATTTATTAACAATTTATACGATCTAACGGCACTACATTATTTATATAAATACTGTAAACTCTAGGCACATTGATTCTTACATTAAAATACTTGTAGGTACATGCATATAAATCTATGAATTTCATAACATTTATATTAATAACCATAATATTATTAAATATACTATCCAAATAAACAATAGGTTTTATTCGTAATCACGCTTATAATATAATTATCAATGCCTCGTTTGTGGCCCTTCTTCTAATTTTCGCCAAACAACCTATATAAACATAAAAAAAATATATTATTAATGTAGTTGATTAAAAATTTTCCTCATAAGATTTTATAACTTACATTGCACATTTCTCTGACCAAAGCTTTTTCTCCATCATGGCCGCCTTCTCTTTCAAGTTGTTCTCTAACTTCAAGAACCTGAAGAGCTCGTACCACTGCTTCTGGCCGACTTCCCATGTGAGGATTTTCACTTAGACTGTTCTGATTTTCCCAGATTTCACCAGATGGTATCTCCCATCCTTGCGCTCGTGCTTGTAAAACACTTTTATCTTCTTCGAGCTGTTTTACTCGCTGTTCTAAACTTCTTACATATTGCATAGTTTGGTCTATAATGCAAATTTAAAAATCTGATCGAAAATATTCACATAAAAATATATAATATATATATTTTAAAAATACCGAAAGTAATAAATGCGATAAACTGTACCATTAAAGGTAGATGTATGTCTTGGTCTTGGAGGTGCCGTTTCTTCAGCATTAGTACTTGAACTTGAACCATCTCCATCATCTCTTTGACCACCTCCTCTCTCTTCATCCAAATAAAGACAAAGTTCCTTTAATTCTAAATTATCTTTGATCAACTCTTGCTGTTTATTATCTAATTGACGCAATTTATTTTGATAAGCGGATACTTCTTGACGCATAACGCTCGCTGTATATCTTCCAAATCTTTGCCATTCCCTCGCTAATTTTCGACCTTTTTGACGATCATCGTCCAAAAAGCAACAAAGATCCCGTAGCTCTTGATTATCATCACTTAATCTTTGGTTTGCTTCCTTTAATGCTCGAAGCTCGCTAAGCTAGAATATGAAATTTGTAAATAATCGTCATTTTTATGCTATTTTTATCATAAATAAAAAATTCTAAATTATAAATTAAGATACATAAGAAAAAAAAATAAATTTTATAAAATTTTTAATTTTTATAATATATGTATTTATTTTCGGCTGATAATTTTTCAGTGAAAAAGAATCCGATCGTAGTAGCAATCATTCGCGATTGGACTCACATGTGCGTGACTGGTTGAAATTACGATGGTGGGACTCAACTCGTGTGACCTAAAAGTGCCTCAAAAACTTCCGTGTGACGTGCTTAAAATCCATGATCACATATTTTTCGTAAAATTAAGTAATAAAATAGATGTATCAATAGAAAAGAAAAGACTACAATTAGTTTTACGATTATTCTTACTCTTTCTTTCATTTATTCTTTCTCTCATCAATGTATAAATAGAACTTTTACTTTTATTTATATTTTATTGTATTACTTAAAATAATTTACTTCATTACTTAAAAAAATATTTACTTAAAAAATAGGTGAGAAAACAGGTGAGAAACCAGTGTACTCACCAAATTTTGTATCTGTCTATTCTGCTCGGCGGCAAGCCTTGCGATATCGTTTTCGGTCTTGCGAACAAATTTGAGCATCTCCACAGGTCCCAGCCTAAGAAACTCGTCGTCGGTGATCCTTTGTCTGAGAGGCGGTGTTTGTGCAGTGTTTACCGTAGGATACTGACCGTTAGGTGGCAGGTACTGACCTTGGCCGACCTTGGCTTGAAGATAACTATGAGGCTGCGTTTTCGAAACTGACGCAGTCAAAGTGTTTCCGCTTTGAGGATGATGTCGATGTTCTATCCTCGGTGAATATTTGCTTTGCGCATCCTTCTGTTGCGGTACAGATCGTGATGATTGCACAGTTTGATGATGATTTAAAGTTGTGATAGGACCCTGACCGGCTGTAGACACGGAGGTTGGCACGGAAGGGCCTGTACCAAAGTAAGGATGATTCTTGAGGATACCACTGGTAGGTTGTGGTGGTGGCTGATATCGCGGTGGCACTTGTTCCACTGTCGACTTGATCACGTGCGAAGGATGCTGCTGCTGCGGCTGGGACTTACTCTTATTAGACATTGCGGCTAATTTAGCTCCAGGCTGCGCTGCGTCCCATTTCAGAAAGTCTACCGTAACTTCTTTGTACCGATCTGCCTTGTTCGACCCGGTAAAATCTAGGTCACTGTACGGTCTCTCCTTCTCTCTTTTTCTTGCTCTCCTGATCTTTCTTTCTCTCTCTCTCTCAAGATTGGATTTACTACTTAAGAGGTGGCCCACGCGGTATTATATTCCTTACCTCCGCAAGTCTTACCTTGTCATCCACCAAACTTTCTGTTTTCTTTCTTTTAAACTTTTTGTTTCCTCTATTTCTTTCTTTCTTTTGATTCTCTTCTTTTTCTTATGATCTTTATTTACCGCTTAATTTATTTAAAATATTACTTACTTTTTCTTTTACCTAAAATTTATCATCTCCGTTTTTTGCTTATGGCGTCTTAGATCGATTTAGTTCAATATTTATTTACCTTAAAAAATTATAATTCACAAATATTTAAATAATCAAATAGACTTTTTTTTTATTATCGAATTCTTTGAACATATTGAATAAATTCCATATTCATAGTCGCAAATAACCTTGCTTTCATCACAGTTTTAAAGAATCGACATTCTCGCTTCACACAATAATTCTGAATAATCTTGTGATATATTCGTGTTCCAATTGCTAATAACCCGATTAAAACACAAATAGTTCTGTAAAAGAATAAAAATATGATTTCTAAATTTTCGCCGTATAAACACTTAGTTTCGTTACAAAATTCTGGGATAGTACAACGATATTACACTCCCAAGAGTAATGCACTTAACCGGGCCCTGTTTTTCTTGATGCGGGGCCGCCGCATTTCACGAGGCACAGTGCCGTAACATCGAGTGGGGAATTCCAATGAAATCATTTATAACTATGGCAGATTGATAGATTTAAACTTTTTTGTCAAATCTTAACTGATTTAGTTTATTATAATCTTAATACTTAATAATGTTAATCTTTTTACTTGATGGTTTCGAAAAAAAAGAAATAATTTAATTAATCTTATTTTTTTCAATTGTATTTATTGTTTATGTTATAATTGTCAATTATCTAAAGAATATCTGTATTAAATCACATAATCTCTATTTTTTGTATATATAATAACATTTTATTTACTGATACGATAAATCAATGGTCTTAAATAATAATTATTCAAAAATTGTCCACTATAACATTATGAATTATAACTGGAATGTAGATACTAGGGCTTTAAGGTTCACGCGCGGGAACTTGAAGGTGATTGCTGATTGGACCAACTTCTTTAAAGAGGGGACTTAACAGTATGTTTTATTCGTAAGAAGTATAGAAAGGAATAGTATTTTAAAGTATAAGAGGTTCAGTTCCATAGATGTTTCTCAAAGTTTTGATTCATCCCTTCAAGAAAATGAAATTCGTCACCTATAATAAAAAAATATATGTATATAAAAAATATTTTTTTATCATTAAATACTTAATAAAATAAGAATAAAATATTTAATACTGTATATATAAAATATTTTAATATATATATATTATATATAATATATAATATATAATATATAATATATATATATATATATATATATATATATATATATATATATATTATACATACATAAATATTTTACATAAAATTTTATCTAATTAATTTTCTCTTTTTTATTATTGTAAATTATTTTAAATAATAAACGATATATATACATCAAATATATTAAATATAAATAAAGTTACAATTATAAATAATTTTTATTTAAATAACAATTTTTAATATTTTTATTATTATTAAAAATTTAATATAAATAATTATGTACATTATACATAATGTATTTTAGCATATATATTATATTTGCTAAAATGTATATTAATATATGTTAAAATTATTATATATGAATAAATTAATGTATATGATAAATAAAATTCTTGAAAGTTATTTTCAAAATTATGTATATAATTAGTAATATATTATTACTTACAGGTGTTTCGTTGAAATGACTCTCCAATGGTAATTTTCACTATTCGATAATATAATACGGTGCCTATTTGTGAAAACAACTTTCGAGAGTTTTACTTTCAAACATATTCATATATTAAATTTATTTAAAGTTTAATACGTGCATTGTATGAATTTGTATATTCATATCGCTGATATATTTTTATATATATTAACAAATAATTAAAATTAATTATTAATGTTTATAGATTCATGGGAGAGTTCATATGATCTACTAACTTTTCTATTATATTATATTTAATTATATAAATATTATATAATATAATTATAATAAATAATATAAATTAAAATTAAAATTTTTAATCATTATTAAATTTATATATCTTACTTTTTTTATTATTAAAAAAATCATTAAAAAATATATATACGTTACTCTATCATTCTATTATTATACTTAAAATTTTATTTCAATTATTATTTTATTAATTATTAATTTCAAATATTTATATCTATATCTAATCTAATATCTATATTTAAACAATAATTAAGAAAATATAAAATGAATTATATTATATTCAGATACTGTCTTAATTAGTCTTAATTAATAAATCTAAACTTACATTTACTACAAAAACTTATTATTTAAATATTTTGTTATTTATGATATGAAAATGTGAGTCATTTATTATATTTATAAGTAAAAAAACATTTTCTTAACTTATTTGATACGATCATTGATAAATGCCGATTGATCATTGATTTTAATCGACAATTATCGAATGAATTAAGCGATCGTCGAGTGCACATATACGATACGTTGAGGTTAACAATGATACTTTTTGGGCAATAGATTTTTAAACGGTAGAATTTTATTATATTAAATAATTTTAAATATATATAATAATTTTAAATATAAGAACAAAATAGTATAAACAAAAAGAACAATTTTATGTTAATTTTTTACATATTATGCAGATAAAATTCTTTCCTTTAAAATATATTGTATATAAATATATATTTGTATATATATATTGTACATAAATATATAAATATATAATAATAAATGTTTTAAAAAAATTATTCTATATTATATGTACTTACATAAAAAAACACTTTATATTTTTATATTATAAATGAAATAAAATTTAAATAAAATCTTTTCATATACAAAGAAAATTTTTTCATATATAAATTCAATAATACACATAACAACATATAACTTCTTTATTAATATGATAAGTTATTTATTTATATCTATAAAAAATTAATTATGTAATTTTAATTTTAAAAATTTTATCACCAAAAATTAAATTCAATTTAGTAGAATTAAATAAACATAAATGTAAAAATATATGCAAATGATAACGCTTATCTAAAAACCTATTGTTAATCAACAAATCGACATTCTGTGACCTATTTTTTCTTACACGTGCCCAAAGTCTACCTGAAGAATAGATAAAATTGAAATTTATGTAAAATAAAAGTAGTTTAAAATGTGACTCAAACGGTTCCAATTCCGTATGAATCTCTTTTGCCTAATTATTTTTTTATTGTGAAATTTGTTAGTTTGAATTATCATACAAAAATTATAGTAAATTATTACTGTATTTTTGGAGTCTACATAAAATTTACAAATTTTCAAGTGAGTCTTTTTTTATTTAAATTGAATATATTCTTTTTTTTTTTTTTTATAAAATTCATTTTTATTGACTTTAATTATTGTATAAAATTAAAATATTAGCTCATACTTTATATATCATTATGATATGATTTTATTATATTAATTATGATATGAAATGCTAAATCTATTTGCTAAAGAAATTATTTATAAAAATATTAGTATTTGATTTGCACATATAATAGATTTATATATAAATTGTACTATATTATTTATAATATATATATATATATTATATATTTACATATATATATAAATTTATATAATATATATATATATTATATATTTTTATATATATATATAAATTTATATAAGTTTAAATTGACAAATATCAAAATGAAATTTACGGATTTATTTTTTAAATATTAATTTAATATTTTGTATTGTAATTTGATATTAATGCTGATAATGATGTATCTGTATTGTGCAATTTAAATTATCATATAATATATATAACTTTTTATCATGTTTATTTTATTTTAAGTATAAAATCGTTCCCAATCCTTTAGCGATTGGGAAATAAGGTTAATTGCTTACGTATTATAGATATATAAGATATAATGGTAATTTCATTTTTATTAATATAATTTTGATATATATGTATAGTTAATGTTATGATAAAATTTCTTTTTAATTATATAAATTACGTATCTATTATTTTTGAATGTGTATGGCAAAGGTAAAAATTATTTCTGTTAAATATTTACTATGTAATATAAATCTCTAATGTCAAATAAATACAGTCATTTTAAATCATTTATGTTTAATTTATAAAGCGATAAAATATTTAAAAATGATTAGTATTTAATATTATTATTCAACATTATTATTTTTACCTGATACTGCATTAATATGATTTTGCCTATGTAATGTGTATATATCAATGGTAGTTTCCTTCTAATATAGTAAGAGCAGAATAATTGTAGAATATTGTATTAAAAATAATAGAAAAACAGAGTGAAATAATGAACAAATCCTGGAATGTATTGGTGACGGGAGGTGCTGGGTACATTGGTTCTCATACAGTATTGGAATTATTGCAAGCAGATTTTGAGGTGGTGGTAATAGACAACCTTAGTAATGCTTATAAAGGTAAGAAATAACGAATCAAGTTTAAAAAAATAATGATTATTCCTTATAGTATTATTTTTATAAAATAATAACTCATGTTTATTCTAATAAAAACTAATAATAATTTTAAGAAAATATCAATTAATTAATATAGTTGATAATATAGTCAATAATAATTTAATGGATTATAGTAATTTTATGAACATATATAAAACATATAATATTGATAATAGTATTTAATTGTATATTGTATATAGATATATATATATATATATGAAAATATATGAAAATAAATATTTTCTTCTTAATTGAACTGAAAATAAATAATTATATAATATTTGTATGCAGGAAATGATAATACAAAACCAGAATGTTTATTACGAGTAGAAAAATTAACAAATAGAAAAATCATATTTGTTCAATGTGATGTAACAAATTTGGATGAATTACAAAAAGTATTTGAAAAGGTATAATAATGAATATTATTAAGAATAAATATACTATAATTAAAATGATTAAAATAATATTATTTTAGTATAAATTTCATTCTGTTATACATTTTGCTGCTTTAAAAGCTGTGGGTGAATCTTGTGAAAAACCCTTAGAATATTATAAAACAAATGTTTGTGGAACATTGAATTTATTAAAAGTTATGAAAGAATTCAATGTGAAATGTTTTATTTATTCAAGTAGTGCCACAGTTTATGGCATCCCAGAAAAACTACCATTAGTTGAAGATATGAAAACTGGTAATTGTACTAATCCTTATGGAAAAACAAAATATATGGTTGAAGAAATTTTGAAAGATCTGTGTATTTCAGATAAGGTGATGATTTTTCATTGTTTTACATATCATAATAAAATATTTATTATAGTCATGATTTGTTATATCTTTAAAACATTTTAATTGAATTAGGACTCATTTCAGGCATGGTCTGTTATATCTTTGAGATATTTTAATCCAGTTGGAGCTCATTCTTCTGGATTAATTGGAGAAGATCCTAATGGAATACCAAATAATTTAATGCCATATATTGCTCAGGTATCTGTAGGAAAAAGAGAAATTTTATATGTTTATGGGAATGATTATGATACTCCTGATGGAACAGGTAAGTAGAAAAAAATATAAAAATATTTATATGAAATTAATATATTATATTAATTTATGCTTATTTCTTAATTTATAGGCATACGAGATTATATTCACATTACGGATTTAGCTGTGGGCCATGTAAAAGCAATGATTTATCAAAAAATTCATAATTTTACAGGATTTAAAGTGTTTAATTTAGGTACTGGAAAAGGATATTCAGTATTAGAAGTTATACGAGCATTTGAAAAAGCATCGGGACGAAATATACCATATAAGATAATCGAACGCAGACCAGGTGATATCTCTGCAAGTTATGCAGATGCTAGTTTAGCTAATAAAGAACTAGGTTGGCAAGCTACTAAAAATATAGACAATATGTGTAAGTTACTATTTCAATAATATATGAAGAATTGCAATTTCTATAGAAATTAATAATTTACAATTAATTATTTTAATATATTTATTATAGGTTTAGATACATGGAGATGGCAACAAAATAATCCAAATGGATATAAATCTTCATAATAAATATTGAAATATTTCTTATAAGAAAATATAAAATATTTCAAGCAGAACATTTTATTTATATATTCAATTATTTTAAACATAAAGCCATGGTGGTGTCTGGTTACCAAAGTTTAAACCAAAGCCCAAACTAAATATTTATTTTATATTTAAAATTAATTATAAATATGTTTATTTTAAAAAAATTTTACATTTATATTTAATAATTACAATTAACAAGTCATTATCTTTTAAATGATAATTTATATACTAAATTATTGTGCCATAAAATAAATATGTTCCTATAATTGTAAAAAAGAATGATATTAATAAAATAATATTAAAATATTAAAATATTTTGAATTTTTGAATATTTTCAGCGTATAAATTTTACAAAATAAATATAAATAAGAAAAGAAAATAAAAGAAAAAAAATAGAGATTTTGCAATCATGCTTTAAAATGCTGTAGATTAAGCTAATATAATAAGAAAATTAAACCATAAAAGAATAGAAATAACATAAAAATTAATCGCCATTTGAAATATATCTTTTCAAAGATAAAATAAAGTATTCAAAAAGAATAGTCAATTCTTATTCTATCTTTGTCTTTCTTGTATTATTAGCTTTTCTTATTTATATGTATATTTTATTTATGGCATAGATTGAAGATGGCGTTGATTGCACAATTTTTACCTTATTTTTATCTTTTCTCTATTATTTCTTTTCTTTATTTATATTTACTTATTTTAGAAAAATATTCATACAAGATATCTCTGATTAATTGTGATTTTAAGTATTTATAAAAATATTTTATTCACAGCCAGCAAGTACAATTACTGTATTATCGGCAAAATATTTCGTTCAAAAAATAATAGATAGCGTAATAAAACAACTAATTTTCCATAATTTTGACATTTGTCCTAAATTATATATCTTTGTGAGACAGAAAGGTTATATATACTACATAACTTCTTGTTAAATAGATAATTATTTATTGTGACAATGACATCTGTCAAAGATCCATTAAGAGAAGACATTGAAAGTGAACCACCACCTTTTTTGGAAAATTCAGCAGATCATAATTTAAGATGTGAATCGCCAAAACGTGGAACTACTCTTTCGACAAGTACAAGTAGCTTCGAAGCATTAGATCCTCATGATCCGAATCTTAGTCGTTTAGCTAATACGATGTTTCAAAAAACTGGAGAATATTTACAAGAAGAACTTACCGCTACTCATGCCGATTATCGTTTATTAGAACGATTAAATAAAGAAACTATTGCGAAGTATACAGAGTTAAAAACAATATCATCTAGTGTAGCCCAATTTTTGGATTCTTTAAACGAAAAATATAAAAAGTTACAACCAATTTTAGATAATATCAATGAAATTGACGATAGTGTAACTAAACTAGAACAAGCTGCATATAAATTAGCAGCATATTCAAAACGATTAGAAGCAAAATTTAAAGATATTGAAAAAGATACAAAAAGTAAATAAAATTGTAATTTATCAAGATAAATATACAATTAAGTTAAATATTGTATCATTTAATTATTTAAATAAGAAATGTACATTAATGAAATTAAAATTACATTTTTTGTTATAAAAAAGGTAAGAAATAAAAACAATCATTAATTTTAATTTATATAATTAATTATATTAGAATACAGTCTCACACAGATACACACACATTTTTTTATAAAGATTCTGTAAAAATGTGTCGTGTGTTTTTTTTCTTACACTATATCACATAATATTTCTATATACTACATATTGTATTTTATTTATAAATGTATGTTAATCATTTTCTACATGAAAAATATGAAACATGATTAAAGTTGCCAGAAAATAATAAATAAGAAGTAAAATTTGTAATTTGAATAGAAATCAAAAATAAATATTCTTATATATATAATAAAAAATATAACTATAATGTATTAATATTAATATAGACACCATTTCAAAAATAACAATCTCCATTATTATATAATCTATTAATTAAATCCTATATTAATTGTACATGATGCAATTTTTTTTTATAGTTATATATCAGACAGTCATGAATATACAATTCATATTACATATTATCAGTATATCATTTTCTAATATAAATTTTGTTTAAATATAATAACTTGTTATATTATTGGATATAGTTAATCAAGTAGCACATGCAATAAATTTAGATCACATTGATTAATTGAAATTTCTCTATTATTATATATATATTTTTTAAGCATTTATCAGATATATATTTTTAAATTTATATTTATAAATAAAATCATTTAAACAATTTAGATAATTTATTGTTAAAATAATATTAAACTATATTGCAAAATACAAAATGCGAATTATGAATTATTTTTTGATATATGTCACAATATAATTGAATTTTTGATATTAAAATTATGATAAATAATTTTATTATACTGACTGCTCAAAACTGATTGCTTATTAATATCATTCGTGACATTTAACAATCTAAAAAATTTCCAGCCATCAATAATTCTAATGCAATTTCTGGTGCTATAGGAAATTCTGGTATTTCTGTGCTGCTATTTGTATAGCGTACTTTGTAGGTAAAATACATGCAAACCTTTTGTAATACATGAGATCTGTAAATAAAAAATATAAATAATTCTTTATTTCTCTATTTTTTATGAATATAATAATTTTATTGAAATTGAAATTGAAAAATTGAAAAAAAAAAAAACTTACGGAATTTCTCGAAAATTAACTTCATTAGCTTCATTTTCTGCAAACTGTCCAGGACCACTTAACATTGCTTTTATTGTTCCACTAGTTAAAGCATGTTCACGTTTAACAATAAATTCATGTCCATCACTGCTAACAAGTTTTACATACATTGCATTTGGTCCTTCACAACCTCCGTATATAATTCCACTTTCCTGCTAAAAGTTTATCCCAAAACTTATACATTATATTGTATTATATTAATTATTATATATTGAGTTAATATTTTAACTACCATACAACTATCCTACTGTTAGTAATGAAAGACAAGGAATATAAAAAACAGAAAAAGATCATTAAGCAGCAAAATTTTAATTTGCAGAAATAGGTACCGCATGCAGATCAATAGACGAAGTGCCTTCTTCTTCTTCTGCTTTATCGATATTTTCATCCTCATTGGGCTTGATCCAAAGAAAAATTAGCATTAATCAACAAACTGTTTACTATAATTTTCCTGTTTTCCAATTAGAAGAATTAATAAAATTGCAGTTATGATAGCAGCCCAATTGTAACAGCACATATATTTCTTCAAATACACTTCACATATCCCAACTGTTAAAAAAATAGCATGCATGATATTTTAAACAAAACATACCTTATCAGCTTGGGTGTTCACATCATTTGACATGTTTGTGTCCTATAGGATATTTATATTTCTAAAAAGAATAGCATCATTAAATGACATTAAATCATTAATTATGATAAATAACATATAAGAAATATAATATATACTTCAGAATATTTTAAATCAACATTTTTAAATCAATATTTTCGATTATAATTGAAGAGAATAGTTTTTATTAAATTATATCTTGTTGATATGTCTCTTAATTTGGATTATTTAAGGTTGATTTTTGTTCCATTATTTATTCAGATGAAAAATTTCTTTTGCACGTTAAATAATAATATTTCATAACGAGTCCAATATTAATATGCATTAATATGATTAATGAATAATGTAAAGGAAGTATATTATCAAAATGTATTATTAAAAAAGTAGTACTAGAAAGTAATCGGGCATAAAATAGAAAACAAGCAATATAAATTGTATTCAGAACATAATTTACGTTTATAATTTTACCTTTTTTTATGAAAATAATTATAACTTTATTTTGCTTCAGATCAATATCGTACATACCTCAACGAAAATTGTATAAATTCAGACTTTTTGATCACAATAAAGTTTCTTAATAAGCGCAATGGCAATTAATATGGCTGCTGGTGATATTGTATAGTTCTCGATAAATCGAAACTACTTCTCCATCTTCAGTTTAATTTATTCTACGATTGGATAAAGATTGGCGGGTAAAGAAGTTTATCTAAAAAAATTTAATATAACTTTTTATTTTTATACTATACTTATATGTGAAATATATATCGTAATTTAAATGAAAAGATTTATCTTTTTATAACTTATAATTTTATTTTATCGTGTAATCTTTTCAAATTTCAAATATAATGGAAACTGCAAAAACTAGGTGACAAAATATTTTCATAAAATTTCATGTGCAAATAAATATTGAATAAATATATTTAGTATATTTATGATATATTTTTTTTGATATATTTTAATTTTTATAGGTATTCGAGAACAACAGAAGAAATACATAAAAGTTTAGAATTAGCTGTTATTAAGGAATCTGATTTGCAGAATGTAACGCAAATTTTATATTCTGCACAAGAACATGATATAGAAAAACATATAAAATTATTAGAACTTGATGAACATTTAATAGAGGCAATAAAAAAAGGAGACAGGTATATATCTCCATTTAACTTTGTCAATTTTTTAATAATGATTTAATATTATTTGCAACATTTCAGTTTAACATTTCAGGGTAATAAAAAAGATTTTGCAGTATTATGTACACAAAATCGAACATATGATATTAGAGAAGCAGGAACATCTAATTCTTGTTTATTAGTACCAAAATTAAATTTATTTGAACAAACAAAAGTAAATACAGACCGAATAATAAAATATTATAATGTTTGTGGAATTTTTCATACATATTATGAGGTAAAAAAATTTCAAAATAAGCAAATATTTATAAAATTATTTGTGAATAAGTGTTTAAAATACTTTAGACAAAAGAATGTAAACCTAAATGGGAAAAATTACTTAATATACTTGAACCCACATCTTTTAAAGGAATGGAATATGAATCATCAATAAGTCAAGAACTTTTATATAATTGGCATAGATTACAAAATGAAATACAAGCCAGTGAAGATGAACTAATTCAAGCCTTAAATGATTATTTAATAGTTAATATTGATGGTATTATTTTTTACAAAATTAATATAATTGACATCAAATAATAATATAGTAATTAACATATATTAATATTTTAAATAATCATATTATTCTCTATTTTTTGATTTTAAGGTTACTTTCGTCTAATATCATTTGAATTTGAAGTTCGAAGTTTAACACTTATGTTAGATATTTTGGAAGAAAATAGTTGGGCATTAAATGAAGTAGATAAAGAATTTACATATGAATCTTTGAAAGAATTTATTTTTAAATCAGTTTTTGATGCTGTATTTGCAAGATATACACAAGTAAGTGAGAAGTCGAAAAAAGATGGAACATCATTATATAGGTAAATATAATTTTATACATATATTAATAAAAATTATTAATTTATTATAAGTTATAATGTTATAAGGTACAATGAAGAAAAATGTTGTAAGACTTTGGCAAAAGTACTCCTTGCTGTTTCTCCAACAACTGAATATAAACAATTTATGAAATCATGGCATATTGGCACACCAGAAAGTAAATTGAAAGTTATATAAAAAATTTATAATTAATATTTATATAAAATATGCTTATATTATTATATTATATTATATTTGTTTGTATATAGAAATAGAACCAAAAGAAGAATATTTAAAAGGAATTGCTCTTATCAAATGGAATAACTCAACAATGACAAGAGAAGTTGTATCATTCCCAGAAACTAATTTGCCAATAGATATTAATGAAAGATTTAATGAACTTTTTAAAGCAAAAAATAAATGGACAGTTCAGGAAATAACACCTTATATAATGTAGGTAAAAATTGCATTTATAAATATATTAAATTTTGTTTTCTTTTCATAAATTTTTTTTTTAGAAATTTAACAACAAACAAAATGAATGTTAATGCTCTTCTAACTAAACATGCTAGATGTTCAATTATTAATGGTATTAAATATTATAGTTCAAAATATGGTAAATAGTTAAGTAAAAATCATTTTAATAATACAATACTATAATTCAAGTTTTTTTTTTCTCTCCAAGAATCTGGTTTTCAGTTAATCAGCCTATCTCCTTCTCTTTCTCTGAAGAGCTATTATTTCCATTGTCCCATTGTTAAATATTACTTTCACTTTTAATTAGTTGATTTTTGCAAAAGTAGACTAGATATTGTTAAATTAATCAGTAAAATTAAATACATGAAATATAATTATAAGTGATAAAGAATAATTCCTGTTGATAATATGATAAGAGATTTTTGTAAAGTATAAAAAGAATAGTTTTTCTATAAAATAGAAAAAAAAGGAAAAGAACTACAATTGATTCATGAGCTGTTAATTTGTCTTACGTATAATTAAATAAAATAAATACTTATTGTCGAAATGACAAAAAAATATCAATACCATATTACGATTATTAATTAAATGGACGCATTTTTATTAAAATATGTACAATAATGTGAATATGTTAATGCTTGTTGTTGTTGATATTGTGCTGTTATGTAGCAATCTTAAAAGTATTCATAATGCTGAAATTATCTTACTATTTATTATTTTGCCTGTAGTAATAATACATAGTTACATTTACACAATTTTATAAATATTTTTTAAATATTGTGTCTTAATTTTTATTACTTAACTAATAACAGTGATTCAATGATGCTAGAATATTTTCATTTCAATAGTTATTTTATCCTTTTTTTAAAAAAAAAAATTACAACTATCTTTATATATACTAACAATTATAAATACTTCATATATTTATTATTTCGTTATACAAATTACGAAATCTTGTATGATTGTGGAAGATATTTAGCTATAAAAAAACTAAAATAAATTAAGCTTTTATTATTTTTAAATTGATTGTGTGCGCACGCGCTATATATGTATATATACAAATAATTGAGTAAGTTCATTGAATGATAATTGAAAAATTTATAATATATAATCAGCTCACTAATAAAATTTGTCACATATACAATTTTTTAAATTATCCAACATATATTTTATAAAAAAAAAAAGTTTTCTAACAATATTTTAATTTTATTATATCATCATATATTGTAATATTCGTCATAGCATACTTAAAAACTATTATTATTGTGTATTGTGTAAAGAAGAATTATAAAACAAAACATATATTTTATGTAATATTACAATATTGAAGATGATATAAACATGCATCATGAAAGATATAGGATTGAAAACTTTTAAATATTTCAATAGAATTCTGATAAATAAGTGACTACAATTTGTGAAAAAAAAATTGAATATAGTAAAATATATATGAAAAATAATATTTACTAGAAATAATACTTGTAACTCAATAATTAATATTATTATTAAATGATACAAATTTTGAATATTTATTTATATACAATTAAAGTAAATCTAAAAAAAAAAATATTTTATATTTTCGATGCAATAGCAGTGTCGAACATTGTAATCGTAAATTACAAATTCCTGGGATGTTATTAAAAGTATTACTGTACATGTATAATCAATAATAAAATTTGTTCGTATTGTACATATAAATACGCCTTGGCACATTAGTATTCAAAACTATAGTTGTGTAAAGTAATGAGCAATGTAAAAATCAGTCAAACATCATGGACAATAATTTTAATCCAATATGAAACTAAATTTTCTCCCAGGAATGTAAAAAAATAAATGTATAAAAATGGAATACTTAATTTATGGAATATTTAATAGATTTGTAAATGCACTGCCGTTATAAGCGCATTATGTTGACAAGTTATCAATACTATTCTTATGCAATGATGAAATTTGTATAAATATTTTATAGGAACTGACTTGTTGCTGAAGAATGATTCATTTTTTTTATAAAACATTTTATATAAATTTCACAAATTGATATGAATTACAAAATAATTACCTAATAGAAATAACATTCAGTCCCATTTTTTACAATTATAATCACTCCTTTTAGCAGGAAATAGACTATTATAAATTATAAATTCGTAAAAATAATTTTGTAAAATTGTATCCTATATGAAATTAAATTTTTTGCATAAAATATTTTGAACTATTCATTTAAATATATATTTATAAATATCTATATTTATGTATATATATAGAATTATTCAACTACATACTGGGTGATACAATAAGACAATCTTTGAAGCGATTATAGATATTATAATGATAATCTTTTTATAATTAATTTTTAATAATATATGCAATAATATATTTTTAATAATTATTATAATATATGCAATAAAATTTAAATATTTCATTTCATATAAATGTTGCGTCTGATATTAATAAAAATTATTTATGTTTATAATTTTTTAGACTCAAGGCTATCTTTTGCATCACCCAATTCACACATGATTATTATATAATAACAAATTAATAATAATTCTAAAACTTTGGAGTGATTTCTTTTCAGCTGTGACTTATGTTTTTTCTGTGATAATCCTAATCTATTCTATATCTAATGAATACTGCCTTATCTATAAGTACGTTTAGACAAAGTTTATTAAATGTTAAAAAGAGCTATAAAGCATAAATATTAAATCTCTTGCTGCTGAGTTATGTGTGAGATGTAAATGGGTAACTTGTACGATGTAGACTATATACATATAATTATTACTTCGAAGTTTTCCTGAAATTAATAAATAAAAAATATAATTGAGTAATGAGTATGAAAAATTTCGTACAAATTCATATAATAAATAATTTGATATTATTACTTATACCTTAATGCAAAGGCACCTCGTTGTTAGCTATCAGTTGTTGCATTTTCATTTGTTTTATTATTAGTTGTAAACACTGACTGTTGATTAATACCTGTTGTAACTGTTTGACTCGGATGAATAACAGGTCCAACTGTTTGGACTAAATTGCAGGTAACTGGTACCATTGGTGGCAAATTAACCGAATTATTCATAGGACTGATATTACAAGACAATGATGGTCTCTTTCTTTCTAAACTATTTGTCGTCATTTGTCTTCTTGTTGTCGAATTACGTTCAAGACTATTAGTAACAATATGATGCCTTCTTTCTAAACTAGAGCCGCTACTGACATCAGTTTGACTACCCTAAATAGAAAATTACATAAATTACATATAATTATAATTTTAAAAGATATAACTAAATATATAATAAAATATAAAATAAAATATATTAAACAATTTTTGAATACAATTACATTGTATAACATATTTTATATATTATATTAAATTTATTTCGAAATATGATTTACCTGCAATGAACGATCGACAGATTGACCCATTCTATGTAAAAGATCACCGCTTTGACTCTGTCTAAACGTAGTACCTTGACGTTCGCTCGATTGACTTCTCCTTAGAAATTGTTCTCCAGATTGACTGGAACGAATACGATTTTCTGACATCGATTCTTGTGAAGTATTAATATGATTTTGATTTTGGCAAATCTGATTATCTACATATGGATAACGAATACGTATCGAATCGATTACATCTAAAAGATTTTTCGCATCCATTGCTAAAATGTGAGCTGCTGAGAGCATCCCTCTGAAATTACATTAAATTTTTTTTGAAACTTATGTAGCGATAAATTAATATGCATTGAAAGAAGCACTTACTTTCGATATTCAGCATCTAATGTAGTAGCACTATATTTTTGAGCTTGTTTCATAGCTGTTACAAGTTCTGCCATGTCCTTACTAAGAACTTTATGCGCCATTTCTACTTCTCGATGAGCAGATATAGGTAATATATCCATCAAAGCATCGACAGATGAAAGTAACGCTCTCAATTCGATACCCACTTTACGTACTAATTCTAAATATTGATCAGCCTTGCTTTGTTGAACACCTTGTTTGCAATATTATTAAAATGTTACTAAAATTATTCAAATTTAATATTAAAAATAAAAATATATACCTTGAGATAAAGACATTACGGCACGAACTACGCTAGTGGTACAATCATATACTTTATCGTTCGTCCTATCTAGATCGGCAGTTGGTGTAGGTTCCATTTTCTATAAAATAAACATTCTTTTTATAATTTTGTTCTTGATTTAAAAAATTATTCTTCTAATTAGAAAAATTACCTTCACAACGATTACTTTTTCGGTACTTTTATCAGATCCTATAGAACCAGTATTAGCCCCGTGCTGTTCATGACTTGGTGATTGAGTAACCGAACGTGGAACTGGAGGACTCGCGCTTTCATCTCCACTCGTCGCAATAGATAGACGTTTCTAAATATCGAAATAAAAATTTTTAGAAAAAAATATTGAACCAAATTATTCATTGTAAATGTGAAAGTTGCAAGTAATTAATCGCACCTCTTCTCTTGCTAACCAACGACTATCTTCTTCCGATTGACGCTGTTGTTCTAAAAGTCGTTGTTCTAATAATTTTTGTTCGTCATCAATACCACTGCTGAAATTTTCCGTGATGCTATCGAATAACTGTGATTGTACGATTCTCTGAAAGAAAAAAATTTGTTTCAATTTTTATCGATTCGTTCGTAATCGTTATAATCATAATTCACTGTTTCAATGAGTTTAATAAACATATGTACATAATAAAATTAAAGAGATGCATAATTCTTGATGCAAAACCAATTTCAGAACAATAGTAGTGCAATTATAATTACATGCAGCTCAGATTGTTATAATGATAATATTATCTCCATTCATCATGCAAACAGATTAGCCTATCAAAACTGCAAAATAAAATTCATTTCAATTCAGTTATGAATAAAAAGTATCATCTAGTTATATATAAAATGAAAAAAAGGGCCATTGTGTAAATTTAAACAAACTAATGTGTAAACGCAACTGCATATACCAAAGCAATATACATTGTATATATACATGTATATGTATGTGTATATGTATGATCATGTATGTATATATGATGTATATGTATGAATCTATATGTATTGTATATATATATATATATTTAAATTGCAACAAAAGTATGGTGCTGCAAGAATTTCGAATTATAAATAAAAACAATATGCTGTTGCAGATAAAGGATGCGATTTTCATTCCTAGGAGGCGTTGCCAAACCTGATCTTGTTGTGCCTCCTCTGTCATCGAACTGCTTGATGACATTGTGCTATCACTGACTGCGGAAGATATCAGTGATCCAGAGAGTGTGCCATCTGTCGAACTTGTTAGTTGTTCATCTTGTTTTTGATTTACGAATGTAGTGATCTTTGCAACACCAGTTGCTATTTGAGGTGTAGTAGATCTTATCATCCCTGATTGTACTATTGGCTGTACTAAATACTGCGTTGCGTTTGTTGCAGCAGTAATTGGCAGATTCGCTACGTTGCATTGTGCTTGACTATGTTGCGTGGCAGTAATGGGAGTTGATTGTTGACCGATTACAATATTAGATGTGCTCGGATGAAGGTGTTGCTGGCTAGTTGGTTGGACCGTACCACCCGATGTGGCGAAATGCACTTGAATGGGATGACTCTGTGCTATTTCAAAAGACAATTGCTGCTGATTCATGTTCATCGCTTGGGAACTCGGCACATGGCTCGCAATTCCAGTTTGAATTTGTTGCACATACATAGGACCTTGAACCTTCTGAGCTTGCACGACCGTAACAGAAGTCGCTTGCGCCGTGTAAATTGGATTAGCGCCGATTGCTTGATTTTGTTGATTCGTATGTTGCGACGGTATGTAAGAAACAGATTGATGAATTGGATTTTGTTTTTGATTGTTTTGCGCATTCTGCGATTGAGGCATATACATCGGTTGTGATGTCGCTGTACTTATATTCGAATAAATTTGCTGATGTTGATAATTCTGAGCGTGTGCAGGTCGTGTTTGCAGGTTTGCTCCTGGAGTCGAAGTATGCGCTAAATTGCCTCTAACATTCGCTATGGTAGTTCCAACAGACACATTTACGGATTTCAAATCAGTCACATTTTGATTTTGGATGTTTTGCGCTCGGAATTTTAACACAGGTCCGTACAAACATTCCGTATTGGATGCAGAAATAGCAGCGTTACTCGAAGTAACAATCGGTATACGAGGATACACGACAGCAGTTGTAGGATTTTGTATGCAATTGGAATTTTGGCTCACCGGTTGAGCAACGTTAAAAGCTTGGTTCGTGTTATTAACAGAGAATTGGCCGAAATTTGACAATTGATTTTGATTGTTCAATCCTATGATACTATTCAAGCTGCTGGGCCCAAAGTTTCCAGGATTTTCACCAAAATTACCACCTACACTGGGACTTTGACTAAGATTACCAACGATGGCAGAACTTTGGGTGAAATTAGCGACAGGCCCGTATATTTCGCCGCAACTAGCTACACTAGTTGTTATTGGAATAGCACCGGACGTTGTGAATTTTTGCACGGGAGAATACAAATCTCCTGCAATGCTACCAACAACTTTTGAACTAACCGCGTACAAATTTTGCATCTCTTTAACCTTCTGCTGCTTTCTGTTAGCAGCGGGGGATTGAGCTTGTGTCGCGTCTGAAATGTTAAGACTAGACATGAGAGGAGTGTCTGAGGAATCGAGGGAATCCAAATTAGTGTCGGACAAAGTGGAATCTCCCGAATGAGTGTCATGAGAGGCGGAAGGTTCTGAAGTGGTTGGGTCGAAAAAGGGTAGATCTGAAACTAAAGCAGTGGTTAAGACTTGATCTTCGTCTTGAAATTGTACGGCTAAGGTATTGAAAGGCGAGGCAGGGGTTGTGTAGACGGAGGGACATACCCCCCTAGTTTGATTATCCTTGAGAAGTTGCGCGAGAACCTCGGGATTTTGCGCAACGATATATGTCGAGACCGGCGCTGCGGCGGTTAGCTGAGATTGATCCGTCGTGTTTTGCGGTTGCCTCGAAGGTTTCGGTGGCGGTACATCATCTGCCCCTGTAAATGACGAGAGATTATCCGCTTCGTGGACCATAAAATATCTCGAATATACGCCTTATATAAAGTTCTTTGTTCTTTATTTTTCATTCTACGTACCCCAAGACATGGCTTGTACTCTTCTGTTCTCCCGTCTCATCGTTTCTTGTTGCTGATGTTTCTCCTCCAATAAAATTTCACTGCAACGTTTAGTAATTTTTCGTAATGGAACAAAAAAAAAGATATCGACGATCGATACGAGAAAGAACAAGATGAAAGTGCATCACGTACTGTAAAGTTTCTCTGATCTCTTTGAACGTTGGTCGTTTACTGGGTTCGTAACTCCAACACTGAGACATCAAAGAATATAATCGTGGAGGGCAGTGATTCGGTAAAGCAAGTCTTTCTCCGTTTTCCAATTTACGGATCACTTCGTTATTTTTTACACCTTGAAATGGTTTTACGCCTAACATTAAAATTTCCCACATGCATACACCTACAAGGATAAAAAAAGAGTTATGTTTTTTGGAATATTAAAGGAAAAAAAGAACAGTTTTATTCATTGTAAAAGAAGAAATATCTACCAAACATCCAAACGTCAGAAGATGTAGTAAATCTTCGAAAATTAATACTCTCCGGTGCCATCCATTTAATGGGCAACTTACACCTACTTGCTGTATAATAACTTTGATCTTCCACCCACCTACTGAGACCAAAATCTGCTAATTTTACGGAATTGTGCGCAGAAACTAGCACGTTTCTCGCAGCAATGTCCCTGTATATGAAAATAAGTCGATGAAAATATATTTAGAATATAAATAATTATTAGAAACTCTCTTGAATCATAATTTTAATCAAAAGTATACCTACCTATGGACAAATTTCTTGCTTTCGAGATACGATAAGGCAGTGCTCAATTGAAATGTATAAAGTAGAAGAGTGGCGAGGTCTAGACGATGTTTGTTCGATTGCAGATAAGCCCGCATCTCTCCCAATTTGGCTAATTCCATTACCAACCAAATGGGTGGTTCAGAACATACACCGATAAGTCTTATAATATGAGGATGCTCGAATTGTTGCATTATATCTGAAATTTATATATCAAACATCTATATCATTTCTAAACTTTCATTGGATATAGATTCAATGAGAAATTAAAATTAAAATTTCTTTACAGGCTTCCTCGAGAAACTTTTCCGACGTCGCGAGATCAGCATCGACTTTACAGGTTTTCACCGCCACTGGTATAACTTGATTGTCCCGCCCTTTGTATGAACCTTTATGTACATTGCCAAATTGACCTTCTCCAATAATTTCACCTAATTCCACTTGATTCCTAACTATCTCGTAATCTCTGGCTGCAAAAATTATCAATGTTTAACAACATTTTTCGTACGAAATACAAATAAAATAATCTTCCCTTTTTAATACTCACTGGCTGGGGTCGAATAATCCCCTTCTTCGTCCACAATTTCCGCGTAGTCCTCCGACAAAATAGTCCCCGTTTTGCTTACGTTTTTCTCCGGGCTGTTGGAACCGTCTTGTCTGTATTTCGGGGGATGAGCATCTATTTCAAAGCGAGGGATACGATCAATAATCGGGAAAGAAATCGTCGTTCAAACTCGTCGTGCAAATCACTCTAAAGATCACTCTAAGTTAAATGGTTAAACTACGGTATGGGGTCATTCAAAACTACAAACCTTTGCATGGACAGGGATAATTTTTCCACGATGCAGCTTGGAAGTGTAAACGATTATGTAACTTAGTATCTTTCGTATAACATAAAAAAAAAAAAGAGGAAATTCGTGCGAGATATTTGGAAAGTGAAATATATATGTATATATATATATATATGCGATTATATTGTAAAAATACAATGGAGCTAAATATTTGTAAACAAAACAAATCTCTTTGTTCGACACACTATCACGAATATCGAGAAAAGCTAAAGGAAAAACGTTCGTTCGCATCAACATCGAAATTGCCCGTTTTAAAATGCGAAAAGAGAACAAAAAAAAAAAAATTGAAAATAATTTATTCGTAAAGCATGCCCGTCTTTACGGCTGCTTAAATATTTCGAGCAAAATGCTACTGTACATACGTACCTTTTCTGTTCCACAACGAGGTATTGGTTCCAGTGACAAGTCTACAATAACCGTCTATTAAATCCGCGAGACTTTCCGCTTGATCTAAACTCGAGCACGTGATACTAAGCGTTTCAGCGGCTCCGGCTATTCTTAATTTAATACAAGCTTTTGCGTGTTCCTTGCAATCGGACACCAGCGTTTGGATAGATTGTATCTGGGAGAATTCCGCGATTCTCGTTGGCTGCAAAAATTATATTGATTGACACGACTCGAAAGAAAGCACGTACGTTTGAAAGTTGTTTAAAGAAAGCTTAATACTGACCACCGTCCCGCCTCTATGAGCCATATAAGATATGCCCAAATCTGGTCCAATGACTAGTTCTACGGGTATAGACCAGCTCGACTGTAATAAAAAAAAAAAAAATTTAAACAACGTTGGAGGAATTGATCGCTTTCGAAATTAACGGAGCAAAATCTCACCCCCAAAGCGCATATGAACCTCTCCTGATCGAATCTATAATGAGCACGCAGAAGATCGAAGAACTTGAACATGCATTCTAGCTCCGACAATACCGCAACCTTTTTAAAGTGTTGTTGTATTAGCTTGCGCAACGCCTTTGGTTTCATTCCATTCAACACGGATCGTGGTAAAAACTTGTGCAGGCCGACCTGTGAAACGAACGTGACGATATTTTAAACGAAACTTGGAAACGATCAAAAAGTTGAAAAGTTCTTGGGGATTTCTTTTTCTCTCTCTCTCTCTGTACCTCTCGTTCCAGGTACTCGAGATTGCTCTTCTTGTCGAGAGCGATCTGTTGCATGTCTTTGAAAAAGTAGCGAATTTCTAGACAACACAATTGCACCGCCACGTCCTGATCGAGAGCCGCGTGATTCGCGCACAGATAATCGTTTCGAACCTACAATACAAACAATTTGATTTATATTCAACGTATATATATATATACATATGTACACTAGAAAGGTATAAAAATAGATTTCGAAGAAGATACCTGATCGTAATAATAATAGAAGGTCACTTTGTCCTTCTCGTACAGATCGTTGAGATTCTGTGGCAAGTATCGTACTCTCAGCTCATACCTCCATTCGCAATGAGGGTGTTTCTTTTCGTATTTTTCTTGAACCTGATTAAAATAATAACGAACGATTATTATTCGTGTTAAATTTGAAAAAAGAAAAAAAAATACCTGATACATGGTCGTGTCCTGATGCAACCAGTAACTCTCCCCCGATCCAGGATGATGCAGTCTCATGGCGTAAAGGTTATGATAGTGTCTGGTTCCAACCGCTAGCCGACTAGTCACCAAAGTGATGATACCCTTCACATCGATCGCGTCACCGAATTTAACAACGTTGAAACCACCTAAAAATCGATCGAATAGTTTTTACGTTACCAATAACACACACTCTTGCTTGAAGCAATTCTCTCGAAAAAAATGCTTGCTCCACTTCGATCATCACCACTTTGATTATCATTTCACTCGAGGGAGAGAAGATGGAGACCATTACCATTGGGCAGATGGACCTTCAAAGTCGCCTTGTCCATGGGGGTGGGTGATCCATGGGGTGGTGTGTTTCTTCCGCCTCCACTTCCCTGCACGCCTCCGCCGCCTCCTCCCCCACCGCCACCGCCTCCACCAGCTCCATCTCCTACGCCAGTGCTCATCCCCTCATGGCTGCGCGAAAAGGAAAATGACCGTTACCACAATCGTCTCGATGTATACATATCGCCATCTCTTCGTAAAATCTTGTCCAATAACAGCAATTGCAAAACGAACGATGAGCAATTTTATTAAGAGAAATTTCAATTTTCGCTATTCCGTCGTTTATCTGCGCGAGAGAAAGAGGGGCGCACACAGTTCACGACAATATACTTACGCGGAACAATTACGAATACGATCGTACGCAGCTGTTCCTCGCGTGTTACAAAAACATAAAGCTATACTCGCGATACATTCGTTAATTACCATTTTCGTTGAGGAGAGAGACCCGAGGTTTCACTCTCGGAAATGATGAGAAACGACTAGATACTTTGACGAGTTTCAATTCTTATCGATAACAGATTAAAATTTGCACGATAACATCCTTCATATCCATGATTATATTGAATCACGCGAGCTTCGTCGATGAATCGACATGTACAGGTCGTGTATCGTCCACATTTTTCCGGAGAAAGGTTCCATCGATGACGCTACAAAATGAGCTAACAAAATGCCAGACACGATAAATAATAGTTGTGTCGCAGTTCCCGTCGATCGGGAAAGAAAAATCTTCTCCTCTTTTTCCTTCCTAAACGTATCCAGCGACGACGAGGATAGATTATGCACTGTTGCCGCGATAGAAATTTCGCGTAGCGTGAACGAGCGCGACGAAAAGTTGTGAAAAGGAGACTGCGCACGTGTTTAAGTAACGTATATACGCGCGTCTACTTCTTCCCTTTCCACTCGCATAGTTATCAATTCACTGTGCCCGAGTCGCGTGCATCCCGAAGAGAACGAGGAGGAATTCAAGAAAGGAGTTAGTGTTTCGACCGGAGATGGACTTTTGTTCTCACTTTTGTTGTTGTGTTATTAAGATTATTTCAATTTCGAGCGATGAAAAGGGGGCATTGAAAAACACATTGAGGATCCCTGCGGGAATGAATGGCAACATCGTCGCATCGCTCGAAATCGTCTCTGGCCTCCTCTAAGGCTCGAAAAGTTGACGAGCCGTGTGCTCGCATCGTGTGCTATTAATGCAAATGTATATTACGAGCGTCGTCCGGCTAAGGAATGCCGTCGTCGGTCAGGGACGAGACGTTTACGCAGGGAACCACCGGCTATTCAATTTTGTCCATTGCAACTACGCGCGTGATGCGTGTAATCCCGTTCCACACAGAGATTTTTTAACGAACCAGAACGAGCGGTCGAAGTAACGAAGTAACCAAGTTGTGCAACCGGTGTGGTTGATTAAATATAATTATTGGCGCGACGTCGCCGTCGCAAGAAGAGGTGGGAATCTCTTTGAAATCGAGATGTAACGAGGGACACGTGACCAGTTTTCGGAACGCGCGATCAATATTCATTTCCTGCGGATTATTCGTCTTCGTGGCTGGCTAAATCGGGCGGAATTAATTCAATTGTGCGCGGCAATATTAAATAACTTCTAACCTCGTTAGTTGCGCGCTAAAATCGAAATCTTTGCTACTTGTAATTACGATCTTATATCTTTGTTTAATGCAACGAAGACTTGGCCTCTTTCTATAGAAGCTAAAGAAGAAACGAGGGGAAGTCTCGATCGTGTTTTCCAGGGAGAACGAAACCCTCGAGTCGTTTCTATTGACGAAGGGTGCAAAGATAAAAGAAAAAAAGAAGCAACGGTACAGAGAGAGAGAGAGGAGGAGAGAGAGGGAGAGAGAAGTAGATGAAGCTTGTCCCTGACCCGACACGGACCGGCTCGGCTCGGCTCGACTCGCCGTGATCGGAACCACCACGCACCTGCGACTGTCGCCCACGCACTTTACCTTTCACTATTACTTTCTCTATTGCGCTCTTGCATCGTCACAACCGCGTAACGAGGCTCGCTTACCTTTGCTTACTTCGAGCTGCGAAAACTCGCGATCCTCGCTTCCTCGTTCCCCCCTATTTCGCTTTGAAAGCATTATATTTAATCGCTTATTTCGATTTTACCTTCTTGGACGAGACACCCTGTGAAATTTCCACGTGCCCAACGTGTCGGGGGTGTAGTGGGTATGGTTGCATCTCAGCTGGCCCAACGAGCACAGTAAACCTCCCCCGTTCTTTCTCTTCCATCGTTTGCCCCCCCTCGAGCAAACTTTGTCCCTTTGGCCGAGAAACAACATCTCCTTCGGATCTCTGCCCACCGATTCCAAGTTTTCACCTCGACAACTCGGCCACGAGATCCCGCCGGCCTTTCGCTCCACCAGTTCCAACATTATCCCCTTTTATTTCTAAAATTATTTGGGGGAGGGGAGGTGAAATCGTGTATCGTCGATCGAGACGGATAATAATCGAAGAAAATTTGCTCGATCGACGATCGATCCTCATAGTCGTTGTCCGGGTATCCGTTTCCTCTCCGCTTTCCTTCATCCACCGGTAACTCGATTCCTTCGAAGCGCACAACACCGTGTCCACTCGATTCTCTCGTGATCGATGCAAGGCGAATCGAGACGCCGTGTCGAAACGATCGCATGGGTCTCGTTTTACCAAATTGAATTACATCTGGCCGGGGTGGTTTTAAGCCTTATGCTCGGGCACCGTGCTACAGTACGAGGGGAGAGGCGGGGAACGGACATAGCGTACGTATTTTAATTTCGCGGTGGCTGCTTCCATCTCCCCTCCATCCGCCGCTTCGATAGTTTTCGACGCGAAGACGAAAAAACGCGAATACCGCTCTTCTCTCTCTTTTCCCGCGCCTTTTCCTCCGCGATCCAACCCCTCGAGGAGAAACCAATTTACTCGAACACAACGTTTCGCACGCTCTTGGTGTCTCGACGTCGCGCGTCAACCAGAAACTGATCGATCCAATCCCCCCCGTTCTCCGACCGACCGTTCTTTCTTTCCTCTCTGTTTCACCGCGTGGGACGTCGGTGAAAAATCGCCACGGTTACCGCAATTCCTACGGCGTAAATAAACGGAATGGCGATCGAGTTGTTTCGCGTGTCGCCGCGGACAGACTGCCTGGAGACGTCGATCGTTCCACTGTCTTTCAAACTTTCCGATCGTTTCCCAGTTTTTTTACCTTCCATTTCTGTTTCGATTGAACGATTCGGTTAATAACCGGGATCGAAAATGAGGAAATTAAACTAAATTTGTCGGATTTATTTGGATGAGGAAATGGGGATAGGAGAAATGCAAAATATCGGGCCTCGCAACACGATCGAGTTGCGGCGTGAAAGGTTCGCGGTGATAATGAGCTACCGGTGTTTAGTGACATTTAGGCGAAAGATGGAAGATTAAGAATGCGGAATGTATTAGCGTACTATTATATCGAAATATAATTTACATCGTTACATTGCGTAATACATAGATGTATAATATATATAGAATGTGCATAAATAATGTGTATAATATCACATCTTTCGAGATTCGAAAGTCGTTTCCTTCTCTAATTAATTTTGTTTTTTAATATTTTGAATTCCTGTAGTGGCAAGAATTTCGTCAATCGTACGGAAAATTTATCCAAATAATAAAGTAGCAGAAATAAGCTTTCACTCGGCCAAGCTCGTTTCTAACTTGTTTCCACTCCTATCCGAAATGATCGTGTTTCATTAAATATGAAAATTCTTCGGGCAATCGATTTTACTAGTATTACAATTCTAAAAAATTAAGTAATTTGGCGTAAAATTAAAACTCAACGTTCTCTCGTCATGGAAAATGATGAAATTATTCCAGACATTGGATCTAAAATTATAATAGAAAGGTTCGTTGAACCTCGACCGAATCTTCTTGAATAATGAAATTCGAGTTTAACGATACGCTCTTTTCATTTCAAAGTTTGCATCGATCCTGCTTTCAGTTTTTTCACGAAAGAATATTGGATCGGAGGAGAGACAAAGCATAGGTATAGCTACTGTTAGAAAAAAGTCTTGCAGGACGGCAAAGAAAAAAAAGTCCTTCGTTAGGACCGCCTATCCCCGTTTCAGACGCTTTGTTGACAATTCTAACATTACATAGTAGTAGAAAAGGTATAATTCGAATATTGAAAATTACAAAAAAATTATTTTCATTTATAAAGTTACGAATAATCATTTAAGATTGAAAACTAAAATATTTTCGAAACTATTAATTATTTTGACATAATATTAATTAATTTATCTATTATAAATTAATATATATTAATATATCTGCTATAAATTAAATTATCGTTACAAATCATAATTATCTACATACGTATTATGAGAAGTAAAAAAATTTATATATTATGTACGTTGGAATTCTCCGACTTCTATGTCTACGCTAATGCATCGAGGTTTAGATACAAATCGTTTGAATTAGTGTATGTGACAAACACCATGGTAGAAACAAAAATACGTGTGAAAGTAGGCGTTTCCTTCCAAATTAACCAATCAGACTCTGCATCCTTTCCGCGAGACTTCTTTCCAGCGAACAATACATATATATATATCGGTGTTTAAGCTATTGCGAATCGTCGCAGCAGACATCTTTCCGAACTTTTTCTCTTAAACTTTTCTCATTTTCAATACTTTTCTAACTACGTACAACTTTTCCCCTAACTGTATCGCGAATAAGTAATAATAATATCCACTTATTTAATCGAGTACGAATCTTTTTCGATCGGAAAGTATATCGAAAGACTTGAACACGTAGAAAAGTGGATAATTCAATCTCCAAGAAACGGGCGAGAAAATTTGCCACCGTAACGAATCGTGTTATTCGAGCTTAGTTCAATAAAAGCAATTAGCAAAGTGGAACCGATCTCGTGATAATTCCACCATGGTTACTCGTTCCTATCGATGTAACACGAAAGGAAGAATCCGTTTTCGCGCGAAACTATCTCTCCGTCTCTCTCTCTCTCTCTCTCTCTCTCTCTCTCTCTCTCTCTCTCTCTCTCTCTCTCTCTCTCTCTCTCTCTCTCTCTCTCTCTCGCTTCTTCGCATCCAACAATCGAACTTTTCTCACGGCATTTTCCTTCATTCGCGAATCGAAAGAGAGAAATTGTCTCTCTCTCTCTTTCAAAGACTTTATGCACGCAAATTGCCATTGGGCATGCTCTTCAAACGAGTCAATCCCTTTTGTTTAAACGTCTGTTTCGCGGTCCTCGAGATTCTAACTGGATACCCACCATGTCTAAGGAGAGACAACCCGGAAAACCCTCCGGCCAAACTTTTCAAAAGCCCTCATACGCATTATTATGGAGATTCGATTCGTTGAGAGAAACACGATTTCATCTTTTCACCCTTTGTGGCCGTTTTTTCCGTTTTGTCTCTTAGTATCGGGAGATAGAATAGGGAGATAAACTGGATAATCGCATATTTCTCTCTTTTTTTTTTTTCTTTTACTTACTCGGTGGTTTCGAGGTACTGGAAGACCCGGTAAACGGGACGTCGATACATGAAGAGATGGTCCTCGACACGCTCCACCATCATCCTAAAACCACTTCATTCGAAACGGTGGGCCCACTGATCATCACCCACCACTAGTCACCGTTTTCATCGGCGCACAATCGGTTTTCTATTGTAGAACGTAAATTTCTTCTTTCACTGTCGCTTGTTCGCACTTGGTCGATTTTATCGCACCAAAAAAAAGCAGGCAACAAAAAAAAAAAAAGCAAAGCACAAATTTGTGGAGGAAGAACGGTCACATATACGGTTTAAAACGCGCGCTGGATACACGAGGCTGCTTTTCATTCGATTACTTCCTCGTTCACCACCGATGTTTCTTCCTTTTCCGTTGCATTCGCTATATCGCCACTTTCGAATCGATATTGCCGTTGGAAACACACGTACACCGGAGCTCGAAAATTTTAACCAAGTTTTAACCAAAGATTTGAACGTCCACGATTTCGTCGGTTTTAAAACCGCTCTCCTGTGTAATCATCCACCATTTCGATTCTTCTGCATTTCCTTTCTGGGGAATGGATAATCGTTTTCAAACAGGAGGAAAAGCGGAAAACTTGAACCGAGAAGAAAGGATAGCAATACGATCGCGTTTCTTCTCGATTCTCGCGTGGCTGTCTCAAAGACACCGCCTAACGATAAATCAGGGCTGTAGGGGCTGCGATTTGAATTCCGCCAAAAGCGAAACGAGGGAGCTACGTTCGATACGATCGAACTCGTTTTGAGCAACGAAGTTCGAGAAGAAGATACATCTCGCGAAAGAAACATCAGCACGATTCGTAAGGCAAGGTATGTGATCTATTTCAAGATGGACACCACCCACGTCTGTCTGCAGTCTCCGCAGAGTCGACCACCGCAGTGTTATTCCCGTTGGTACGGTAATTAACCTAAGGCGAGCTTCCTAAACGGTTTCTCCGCGTTAAACGTTCCTCACTTCAAAAGCGCGTATGTACGCGCTGTAATAGAGCGCGATGAAATAATCCAGCGAGGGAAATCGAAACGGATGGATCCAACGAAAGAAACGAGACGGGGTACAAATAAAAATAAGAAATTCTCTTCGAAACTACCTACTACGTAGATCGATAAAATTTCGACAAAACTAATACAATAAAGAAGAACGAGCGACAACGATAATAATAATCGATCTATATCGAGGAGGAAGAAGAAAGAAGGAGGAGAGAATTTTAAAGAAAATTCGTAGGGAAGCGAGATACGCGTGCTCGGCACGCAAATTCGAATCTGCGCCCGATTTTGCAAAGCGTAGCCGTGCTCTGCCCGTGTCGCTGACCGAATCAAGGTCGTGCAACCTTGACACGCCGCTTCGAAATCTTCCTCCTCTCCTCTCGTCACCCACCCACTAGTTTCTACTTGAGCCACTTCCTGCCCCATACGTGCCGATACCGCGATCCCTCCCGTTCCCCAAACACACCACGGGTTTCCACCACGCTCACTCACGACACCTCCTCACCACCACCACCCAGCTCCTTTTCCTTCTCACTACCTTTTCTCTCCCCTTCTTCCGCGTGCGAATCTCCTCTCTGCCGCGTGTCGGCACACGAACACGGCCCGAGCCAAAGCACCAAGTGCTTCTCGACGACACACACGCACGCTCTCACGCACACAGATATGCATACACATACATATACATATATATTTACGCACACACACACGCAGAAGGGGAGAAGGAAGGAAAAGCTGGTTTTCCCTGGTATAATAAACGCAGGGGGGGATAGTCGGGCTGACCTTGGCGGAAACGGAAGCGGACGCGGTCCGTGGAGGGTTACGGAAGGGAAGGGAGAAATGGAAGCACCGAAAACGAGCGCGCCTAGCAACAGCGTGTCTCGGGAGCGACGCGCGTTCTCGTCGCCGTCTCCTCCACGGTTGCGTCAGGTATACGTTTTGCCGGTTCAAGGGGAGCAGGCGCTTTGCTGGGTGCGGCAGCCTGCGCCGCGACGCCCGGCGTCCTTCCCCCGCTGCGCCTCCCCCCTCCCCCGATCCTGACACGGCTCGCAACCCCCGACACACGCGGCTCAGGGGCGAGCGTTCACCTTCTCCCTCTCTCTCTCTCTCTCTCTGCTCTTCGCTATTCTCTTTCTCTCTCCCCAAAGCCTTACCGGACGCTGCCCCTGCTGTGCTTCTACGCGTGTTATTTTGACACCGAATATACACCGTATATTATGCGTGTGTGTGTACATTTCCATCGAGACGTGAAAAAAGGGAAGTTTAATTTTCAAACGTTGGAAATGGAGATTCTCTCGGGCGGAGTTTTTTGGCTGGAACGGAAGTTTAATTCGATCTCACCTTTGCCAAACTGCGGTTTGCTTTCAGGGGGGTGGATCGCTCCCTCCCATTAACGGAATTGGTTTCCTCTCTCGGTTACAGCTTGAATTCGTTTCCTCTTATCGGAGAAATCTAGAACGGAGGCGTGCTTAGAGGGAAGCGTAAGAACGCGACCTTGGAGGGGAGGGGGAGGGGGAAGGAACAGCGGGAAATAATAACCGCAGCCACGCGCAATTAGACCGCAATGTCCGCGTATTTGAACGTAACCGATCCCAACGAAGAGGACGATTACGGAGCAGTATAACATAACCTCTCTTCGGAATATAATTCGAAGGTTAAAAAAGAAGCGTTTGAAATACTTTTGCTATCGTGTTCGATTGTTACTCCTCCTTTTCTAGTAGTCAGTCATCTCGTCTGAAATTAAGTCCAGGAAAGGCGATTTAATACAGCTCGGCGTATCAACGACAACGCGGAGGCGCACGTTGGAACGAGTAAGCGTAGAGGCGTTCGATTCGTCGTCCCTGATAGCTGAACAACCCTCGAGAACCGGTAGCCGGAATAGCCGCAACCCCGTTCGAGCCTATATACATGTATATACCGCATACACAACCCTCCCGCCACATCCTGTGACTACGAATGGAATATTCACTGCACAGCTCCCCTCTCACAGGTCGCAGACCTCTATCCGCAACCTCTTGAAAATTTTCGCCTATCTTTATACGCGGCTCGTGCACGATATAATATCGATTGGGCACAGCTTTGAATGAGAACGTTGCTGTAATATACGTAATTATAAATTCGATGATGAGATCAGTTTTTTCATTTAATAATGACATTCCTCTCAGAATCTCATTGTTTCTGCTCGGGGATTTTGTTCGTCAGTGCGAGTGAGTAATTGGGAATCGATATTCTTTTCTTTATTCTTAATTTGATTCTTCGAGGCTCGATATTCCAATAATCATTACTTTGGAAAATTTCAGATAGAGGTTTTTTTTCTTTCGAAAAATTAGACCGATCTCGCCAACAAAATGCTTCGTGATATTCTTCTTTGCTGTTAATTTGACTTTTCAGAAGAGCTCGTGATAATTCCAACGATCGATTAATTTCGAGGCAAATTTCTTTTCTTTCGGAAAATTAGATTCGAATAAACGAAATGTCGACGAGGATGCCGAAAATAACGGAGAAGAGTGTAAAGCTGTATCTACTTTCCCTAATTTGATTCATCCGTCGATCGGCGAATTATTATCGAAATAATAAGTAAATACATATAAATGCGTGATAAGAAGTAGGGCGTATGTGGAGCATTCGGTCGAGAAACGAGAACGAGAAATTACGCGTTCGAGATAAATTGGCGGCGAGGGGGGGATGCGCGATCGATGCTTTTTCCCTTCTTTGCTCGATCGATCGCTGGAAAATTAAAGTCTCCGCTCTGTAACGACGAACGACGACGACGAGACGGAAAGATTTCGATATTCACCCGATATATACACCAGAATTCCCGGCACGTAGCTAATCTTGACGCGTCTGCATCGACAAGCTCGATTTCGAATAATACAAGGGAGAAAAATGATATCGCCGTTCGTCGATTTTTCTCCCTTTCCCCCTTCTCTCTCTCAAAGTTTCCATTTTCAAAACGTTGATCCACGTTGATCGAATATTTCATTGCCCGTCTGAAACACCGTGTTCGGGACAGCTTCATCAACCCCGATTCCCGTTCATCCTGTTATTTTGCTCCGCTGAAATACGCGAAATACTCCCCCTCCCGTCGAAAAGGGAGATTCCCTCTATATGTATACACCTCGAATGCAAATTAGTGTGCGAATGGAAAGAGCGCGCGCTATTTTCCACGCGTCCCTCTTTTCAACCTCTTTTCATCCTGTTCTGTCCATTCGTTTCCTTCTCTTCGTAGAGAAGGCCGCGTGAGAATGTTGAATTATCGATCCACGGCCAGACCGAAGGTCTATCGTTGCTGACAGCTGCCGCTAACTAACGAGTAAGAGAGAGAGAGAAAGAGAAGAAGTAAAAAAAGAAAAAAATGCGAATAAACGAATCCTTCTTCCAAGATATTACACATATATATATATGTATGTATTTTTTCGAACGTTGTGTTTTACCATTGTCGAGTTTCCCTTCCCTTCCAAGTGCGTGTATTTTCGCAAAAGTATTTTCTCAGTAATTACACGGTTCGGTGCATGAGAGACGGCCTTGAACTCTGTACTATACGCAAGCACGCACAGGCATACGTGGTTATACGCGTCATCCGGTTCGCGACCGACAATGAGCATCATCCCTTATCATCCGCTTATCACCAACGTTTTTCCCATCGACTCGTTTCGTTCGTTTCGTTGTTACGTATGTCGCACGAAGCGGACAGATAACAGCCACGTGGACGTGAGAATTTACACGAGACGTTATCCCTTCGAATTATGTGTATTTCGTATTCCCATTTCCGTTCCAGTTGCCATTTATTTAAATTATTTCTTTGCGCGCGATAAAATCAAACGTGTCGGAACGAGCACAGAAATAAAGATCAAAAAAAGATTTATTAATTACAAAACGTGTTAGAACACGCGATTGATTTAATATCGTCGATTTGAATTACCATTGGTTGTAATTGGATATACGCCTCGGTTTCATAAATCGTATAACTGTACATATAAATAGACGATCTCGCAAACTTATCGAATTCACAAGTATTTTATAAAATTTAAAACAAAAAAAAAAGTTGGATATTTCCTCGATACAGATTTTTAAATTTGAAGAATGCAACGAGTAAGTACTCTCTCTCTCTCTCTCGTAAACTAAATTTTAAAGAGACGAAAAATTATGAGGACGTGAATCAACGAGTTAATTCACGTCGACGCTCTCTCCTTTTCGCACGGCTCGATAGAACGTATGATAAATGCGGCGCTCGTGTATCGAGCAACGGCAAAAGCGGCCCTCTGCCTTCCGAACAAAACGAGCCGAGGAATAAATAAAATGCCGATAGGTTCGCGCCGCGTTACGATTCACGCGAACAAAAGTATCTCCAAGTTCATCGAACCAACCACTCGCGTGCGATAGGCGGAACAATGGGCGTCGAGCAATTGGTTCGGATGCGTTTCGTCCTGCTCGAAACGTACGACACCGGTTCCACGCATCGTTACTTTCACACGCGCGCACATTCGAACGGCGGACTACTGACTTACGCGCACATTCGATCGCGATGTATCACGTCGATCTACGAATTAACGGTTCGAGTAAGAGGATAATGAAGAAGCGAGACGATTCATCGGACGAGGATTAATTGCGAGAGGGGCTTCGATGACAATCGTTGGTTTTGAAGCTACAAACTTGTAGGGTATCTATAGGGGAAAAGAAGGAATGTATAATTTAATTAATCCCCTCTTGAGAAAACATTGGTGCACACGTAGTTCAGCTTTTTTAAGCCTTAGCTTTTCTTTTAAGTTAAAATTATTCCGAGTGAAAAACTCGATAATATTTTATTTAAAAGAAAACTCGAGTTCCAACAGTACGTACACGTACAATTTCGAGGTTAGGTTACCCTTACGTTAATATTACGGCTACTCTTTCCTCGAGAATTTTACCTAATTTGCGAGTTAAGAAAACACGAAACGACCATTATAAGTAAATTGCTCGATCGGAGAACGATATGCAGTGGCCATAAACGACGATGCGGATGGCGTATCGCGACACTTCCTGTCCCTGGTTGCGGACGCGTTCCAACCAATACTATATACACGCGAGGAATACGTAGTCGCGTGATGGAGGTGCATAGCGGTGGTTTTGAAAAAAGGTGTACGTGCCATCTCGCAGCTGCGCCCTTAATAATTATGCGGCGAGCATATTTGCCGAGTGACGACGGTGGTCCAACATGGCGGTGAGCATAGTGCGCTTACTCCTATTTCCTTTTTCGACGGCTATTGACAGGTGATTCAACGGATGGAACATCGGCAATTGTTCCTCCTTCGTGAACGTGCGCTGCCTCGTTCCTCGACGACGCGCAACGAGAAAAGGGTAGCGAGAGAAAAAATCACGTGACGAATATATGGAAACCGAAGTCGAGTATTTTCACTTTTGTCACGGATTTAGATTTAATTTCGCGGTTGCCAATTACCACCAGAAGAAAAAATCTATGATATTCAAAATGTCATGGAACTTTATCTTTCGTTTCCTTTCTTGCTACGGATTAGATTTAGTAAATATAAAACGATATAAAAACAGCAATAGATCGGTCTTATAAGTAAATATTATTCATATAAATATGCATCGTGTGCTTTGAAAAGAGATCCTGTGAAACGCAGATCTATATCACGCGATTCGAAATAAAATATGATTATAGATGTAAACCAGTTCGTTTTTATAACGAGCATAATCGATACGAAATATTCTATATTTCGTGTATATTCTATTTTCTATAAATCGATGTCTTCGTTGCTTATAAGTGATTGCGCATGGTCACGAGCGAGCGAGTTAGCGGATTCGTCAGTGCGTGAACATGCGCAGATCTATACTATACCTATCTTTTCAAGATAGATACGCAGAAGCACAGGAACGAGCATAGAGACAAGAAGCTCGTGTATATAAATAGCTAGTTAGGGTCGATGGACAAGCTAAAGAGGCGAATGCGAATCGCAAGGATTCATTCACCTGCACCGATCGCCAATCTTCGTGAAGGAAAAATGTATCTCCTTCACCGAATTCCTGGTATATACGGTGTCATTTCAGTCATTTCAGTAAAGAGTGTGTGTGAATTCAATGTGGAAAGAGAGTGTGGATTGTTCGAAATCAAGACGGAACGAAGAATAACAAACTATGAAACGAGAAGTGAAAATCTAATATTTGAGTATAAATAATTCGAATTCGATGATCTTTAATCTATAAGCTTCGACTTTTAGTCATCGATGAATCAAAAATGATTCGAAGACAAAATTTCGAATTGATCGAATACCAAAAATATGCGCAATCGAATCATAAAATGTGTTTATTTCGGTAAAAACTCTGTTTGGTTAGTACTTTTTCTTTTTTTTCTTTTTTTTTTTTGGTACTTAATGCGCTTCATGAGTCATTTTTCCGAGAGATGGATGAGCTAAAGCGAAATAACTTTGATATAACGAATGGAACACGTGAGAAGAAATCTTAAATTCCGTGACATTTTCGCCAATCGTATTCTTCTTTTTCTTTTCCCCATTTCGTTCCAGTGATGCGACAGATTGAACGAAACAAGTCGAGAAGTCGTTCAATCCAAGTCGAATCGATTAATCGATTAATTTCATCATTCAACCATATCTTGAATTCCCGTTACACGTTTATGCATAATCTATGAAAATTGATCGGTAAATTATAGATACGAAAAAATTATAGATACATTAATCATCGATCGAAAGATCTTACGATTTTACTTTTTCAATTGTGTTTTAACGCGTGAAAAGCCAAGTGACGACGAAGTTCTATACACGTGTCGCGAAGAGATATTCATTCTATCGAATATATACGTATATACGTGGACGTTGGCGAACGTGCATTGTGCCTGGGTGAAATGCGAGCAAATAAATAGTTGGATGCCGTGGTGGCGAAAGTTTCGCGTGACAGAAAGCTCAGATAAGGCTACGAGGAAGCAGCGTTTATCGAAGATCAGACGACAGACGACATATATATATATATATATATATATACCGCCACGCGAGTAGGTCATGAGTAGATTGTGAACATAGCGGAAAAATTAGCGCTGTTTCGTCGAGAAAAAATTAAGTAGAAATTGAATTTTTGTTGATCTTCAAAGAAAATCAAAATATCTTTTAATAAAATTAACAGAATTTGTAATGGAATTACGATAACAAAATTGATGATCTCTTTATAAGAACGAAACAATGACGAATAATTGCATCTTCTCGTTGGAATGACGAAGGCGTGACAACGTTCGTATTGCTTCACGTCGAATTAACGCCACTTTACGCGGTTTCCAGCGGCACCGAAGTGGGCATAAAGAGACGGTAAAAATACGACGATTATTTTCGGAACGAGTCATGGAACCCGGTTGCTGCACCAATCAAGAACTTCTGGCTCTGGCGAAGCTGCTTCAACTATACACATGGTAACCATAACGCTATTAATTTTCAACAGTTTTTTCTTCGACATACTTATATATAGTTTGCCATGGTTTTTCATCTATATTTTTTCCATCGTTACGCACAATCTTTCCGAAATTACACTTCGATCGACACTTGACCGATTCTCGCGACCTCATTGCAAACCCCGTCGATTTCCATGTCAAGATCGCGTCCACGAAAATGGATGATCGTCTTTTACCTTGGACGATCACAATCAACGCAAATAATCACATCAACACATTACACCACTGCTTATCGAACCTTCGTAAGACGTTCCGCGTAATCGGTAGCACGTTTCGACGCGAAATCGCGCGACAGTCGATCGACATCCGTCGTCTTGATAAGTCGATCACGTCGAGCTAAATGGCGTGGAACGAAACATCGTATAATAATAAAACCAAAAGAAAAAAAAATGAAACGAAACACGATGAAGAATGAAAAATGGGGTGTGGACCCCGTTTGGTGTAACTTTCGCCTCTTCGATGCAAACAGCCTTGCGGCAAACCAGCAACTGTCTCTTCTCTATGAGAAGCTACCGTGTCTCTCTCGAATACGACACGCGCACGCACTTCATCCTTCGTCTCTCTCTCTCTCTCTCTCCTTCTCTGTCACTCTCTTCCATTCGTTCCCTTGCACTCGCGCGCAACAGACTTTTCTTCCTTCTCGCTCTCGCACCACCATGCGTCATTCTCTTTCTTCACTGACTACACATTTCGTTCTCTTGTTCACGAACTTCACGCCTCCATCTTTCTTTCTCTCTCCGGTAAACAAGCGAGTTCACCTTTTTTTTTCTTTTACTTTAGGGTCGCTTGATCATTTGTTCATCCATGAACGAAGAAAGTGTGCGTGAACGACAGATCCTTGAATATCGCAGCGGTAGCCCGACTTCGACTTCGATCTGATCATATTTTCCTCGTCAGGTGTTGGCCTAACGACCTCGCATATACCTAACCTAATTTATCTTTTCTGTTTTTTTATCATTAATTAATCACGAATTTTATCACGCTTTGTAAACAACGTGTCAATAATTTTTCACGATGTCTTCGAACAACTATTACGAAAAATTGCTTAAAACAATCGATTGAAATACTTTTGGCAAGTAAGACAACATGGTTTACGTAACCCATGGAATATGGTCAATAATTGAAGTTGAGAATCGAGGTAAAATCAGAGAACTGCTTTCGTTGCGAATAATTAATATCGATCGCGGTTCAATCCGCGAATGTTTGATGTTTGTTCAAGTTGGTGATCCCATATATTATTGAGTGTAAAATGAAAAACTTTTTCAAAACTTCGACTCGGATACACGATAAATGCTATTGTTATCCGAATCTGAAAGGGGGCGCTTTTTTACGAGCGGTCAAATAATGTCAAGTAATTCGTACATACTACTACTAGATGTTATATTTACATTTATGCGTATGAATTTCACAACTTCTTTTTTACAGATGAAAAAGATATTTTTTACAATTACTAAATTTGATTTCAACTTGAATACTTGATTCTTTGAAAAATGACTAGTAATTTAAAATTAATAATTCAATAATCGAAATTTTTCATCTCGATCTTTAATAATTTTAACCTTTTCATAACCTATATATATCATAGCAAATTGAAATATTTTTTTCGACTTTCTAAGAGATATTCATTTAACTTTGAATTTTCAATGTCACGTTACTTTACCTTACTTAAAGACAGCACAAAGAAAAAAGACTATTGTTCGCAAAAGTTTGTTCCACAGTATTCGTATGTATGCATATTACGCATGTATACAGATACTTATGTATGCATATAGAAGTTTAAAATGGTGCAATTTCCATAGTGAGAGGATTCTTTGGAACGATGGAAATACAAGAGAGTGACGTATAAAAAGAAATTAGAAAGAAGCACACTTGTGCGTGCATCTACACACAAGGATGATGGGCCGAAGGAACAAAAGATAAGAGAAGAAAAACAATGTGCTTTCTAACGGGCTAATGTCGTAGTACATATAAAGTAGAGTATGGAAACTTGGCTGTGTTTTCACTCCGCGACTTGAACGATCAGCAAATATCTCTCGGCAAACATTTCCTTTTTAACACATCATATTCTTTCGTAGAAGCAACGATTTATGCTCGTGCATTTCTTTCAACGTTACGTTTATTTTGATCGCAAAAATCTCTAACAAGTAGCAAAGTTGGCGCATGCTATTAGTACATGCGCACACTTAACCTAACCTAACCTAATTTGCACATAGTTATTCGCGAATAATAATAGATATCGTACGATTCGATTTCCGGGATAAAAGTCTGACATTCACATCCGTTTATAATAATTATAATAGCAACAAGAAAGAGGAAACCGAGTCATCGAAATTTATGATTCGTGTCTTGCCTTATCCTGATCATAAACGGAAGGAATCGTAAACCAAGCGAGACCGAAACTGCATAGAAATCGTACATCTGAGAAAAGATACCGGTAGAGTCACGTTCGTCTCATAAAATCGACCCACGTCGCGGTGCTTAGCACAGCCACACCACAGTGTGCTCTTCTAAACGAGAGAAGACGAATCAATTGAAATTCATTAAAGTTCAACCACAAACCGAGATCTCGCGTATATGAACCGAGGATCGGACAGAGGGCGCTCGTAGTTCCATCAATCGGCTATATTATTCGAACAGAAATTGTTAATTCCGTAACAATGAACGTCGCGTACCAGTGTTAATTTTTATCTCGTGCAATAAGGTTCTCGACACTTGAGGATGGTTGAGTCACCACGTATAAGACATCTTCTACGATAAGTATATACATATACATATACATATATATATATGTGTAACGATAGTAACGAAACAGAGAAAGAAAGGCAGAAAGATTTCACGCGGTCAGCGTCAATATGTGGCATTAAACATGCTGAAAAAGGATGTTAAAGGATAATGGGGATAATGTCGAAAGACGTGGATGAGGCAAAGCGAGCTAGTCGTTTCTCACGTGGTTGCTTACAATGGCTAATAGGTACGTACACATATATGTGCGCATATGTAGATTCGTGTGTACAATCAGGGAAGAAGAAAACCAGGAACCAGACGGCTGTCTGGCCGCTTTGCGCCGCTTGTTCCACGGGAAAACTTTACTAATGAAAGTAGCGTAATTGGTCGGTAACTAAATCATGTTGTATGGTCAAAATCACGATTCTCTAATTTTCGTTTAAATTACCTCGATAAGCAGACTTTCGAGAATGTTAACTTACTTCATCGCGAATGCACGACCATCATGCGTTATTATTCTAATTCGTTGAAATTGGAATAGAAATCAAATAACATCGAATTGAATTTAAATTTTGCAATTAACTTCAACATGAGAAATATACATATAGGAAGATATAGAATAAAGAGTTAAAAATTAGAAGTAAAAAAAGAAAAAATTAGCGGAAAGAGGAAGAAGAAGGAAAAAAGAGGAACAACTGTTCGATAAAGAAGACTGAAAAATGATGTGTAGGCTGTACGTCTGAGTAGCCACAGACGTTATTTGTCTAGCTTTTACGCTTCAATGGAAGGAATCTTAGTGAGGAGAATTTCGTGCTGCTCTTTTTGAATTTTAAAAATAGAAAATTGAAAAAAGTAGAAAATAAAAAAATAATCGAAACATCGATACTCGGATGATAGAACGATTAGTATACCGATAAGTAGATAAATCTAAACGAGGTTAACACACATGCATACGCATATAAGAATACACGAGCACGTATGTACAATAGGTCTGATTAACGAGGCCTGTAATTAATTGCTCTTCTATCTCACAAACTCTACCGGAAAAGAGAAACGCGAATCCTTGGTATTTTTATCGGCAAGTAGCGTTAATTACCGTGGTAAAATTACCGATATCATCTTGATAATCCAGTTAAAACATTACCGACTGTAAAATTATTTCCACCGGAAGCTCGATTCGTCGTGCGTGCGATTTCCACCATTTTTTTTATCCCAACTGAACTTTTACATTGAAATATGACTCTTGAATTTTTTCTAATTCATTTTTACTTACTTGTTCGAAATCTGAAGAGAAAAAAAAACAGTGAAAAAGAAACACGAGAGAATAAACCTAGCCGACTTATCTATCAACAGAGGTAAAGGACTAGCTGATAAGATAACGTATCGCGAAGGATAAACAGTGGCTCATGACAATAGTAGTCGTGCATCCCGAAGCTTCCGGTTTCGCCCATGAAAATAAAGCATCCCGTAATGTGAGATAACGACACACATTTTCGTAGATGTGGTTTTATCGCTTTGCTTATTAAATTAAAAAAAAAAAAATAAAAAAGAGGAAGGAAAAAAAAAATCGAGGAAGAAGAAAATCTAGCGTACGTCCTCGACGTCACGATTAATTAAGGACAGAATCGCGTGACCGGAAACGAATGAGAACCGTACCGAGTGAACTATGTAAGCATAATCCCTCTGTTTCCATTTTGCACCACGATCCCGTAACGTTCTAGACCGAGAAAAAAAAGATTTAGGAATATCGATTATTGCGTGTAACTAACAATTTCAGTCGAATCAAAGGTATATATAAAAAAAAAAAAAACGAAAGCGAAAGCGAAGCGTGGCGAGTATCGAAATAGGCGTGAATTAATTTCGATTACTTTCGATCACGTAGGAGGATTCTATTCGAGTGGAAAAAATGGCAGGATGACGTGAAACGTTTGAAAGAAACCATCAAATTTCGATTATGCGTGCCCAAAAACAGATACTTACATACACACACACACATATATATATATATATAAGCAAAAGAATCGATGAGTTATCGCATAAGAAAAATTTGCTGAACGCGTAACATTTTGCAGGTTATTTCTTATACGAGTCGAGAACCAAGTGAGAAGAGGAGTACGAGACCACGATAGAAATTGCGCTCGATAAAACACGCTTCCTATTATTTTTGTGTTTCTTTAAACGGCCGTCAAAAGAATTTTTATTACGACACAATGCGCCACTCGAAGAGAAATTTATCTCTCTTGTGTACCGGTTGAATGCTCGTAGACGGTGCATTTCGGTCCGTTTATGAGCACAGAATGGGATTTACATACACATGCAGAGACACGCGAGATCCCGCCACCCCTATTTAATTCCATATTACCCTTCCTGAAAGGAACAAAAAGAAAAGAGAGAGAGAGAAAAAAAAAAAGAACGGATGTGAGATCCGGTTCGAGGTCGATTTACGTGTTCAAGACTCGAGAGCGTGTGACATGACCATTAAAACACAATAGATTATTTCGAATCGAGGGAACTTTTATATATGTGATTAATTTCATGAAAATGCACGTGAGAATTTGTAATTGACTTCCTTAGTTTTGTCAAAAAGCAAATAGTCAATCCGTTGTCAACTTCGATATGTAATCAAAATCTATTTTTATCATAAAAGATCGTACAATTACGATATATGTATATTATATATACGCAATATGTAAAAAGATACAATTCTCTCTTCGCTCGATATTTAATCGCGATGAATGCAATAGAGCATGATAGATAATATATATTTATAGTTGTAATAATAAGTAAAATAAAAATAAATCCTCATTGCAGTGTAATATTTTAATTTTTATATAGAGTATTCGATAAACAATTTCAACGTCGATACTATTGTCTATAGAAATATATCCATCAAAATATTACATCATTTTTAAGTAGATATAATAGATATACGTAATATATTATATATTCTCTTATATGAGAAATTCCAATAAATTGTACGTATACTATATATATATGTATGTATATATGTGTGTGTGTATATAACAGCGATGACGATACGTGCCAATTGGAAGTGCAAAAGTAATCTGTAGGTCAACTTGCTAGGAAATTCATTTAATAAAGAAGAACGAGACAAGGTGCCGTTACGATTGATCGAGGACGACTTCTCGATTGCTGCTTTCATTTGTATTGAGCGCAGCCTAACTCGACGATCCAATAATCGATAGATTCATATAAAATTTTTTTTTTCACTGTCAAACATTTTGCTTCTCTTTTTATTTTATTTTTGAGTTTGATGAAAAAGAATTTTCGCTAAAATGAATTGTAGATAACGAAGTTATATACCATATATAATATAATATAATTTTACTTTTGATTAAATTTATCTCATATAATGGATTATCGAACAATGATTATGTAATATCTTCGAGAACGAAATCGATAGATATTGTTTTTACAATTCTCTTTCCCAATAAAATTCTTAAGGCAATAAGCAAATGAAGGATGACAATACCATTTCTTTTTCCTCTCAAAAAACAGATTCGCGTAAAAATAAAAGTAAAAACGATACAATGCACAAGAACCGCAAATTTGTAAATATAAAAAGAACAATCGCGACGAGTATACGATTGTGAAGTAAAAAAAAATGATCGATAAATTTAATTACATGCATCATTCATTCTTTCTCCGACTGCTGAAATTCTTAACTTGGTATCATCATCACAAAATCGTCAAATCGTTGATACAAAGATAAATGATAAGATAATAAAAGATGGATGAAAGATCGGTAAATATATCGAGAGATCTGGATTATGATTAACAATATGTTTGCAGTTATATATCATTTATATCAAACAATTTTTCTACTCTGCAATTATAATTTTATGAAAACATGCGATTTTGAGCGTTATAAAAATTCCCATCTCAAAATATTTAGTTAAAATATTATGAGTATCCGTTTGTCATAGGTTCGATTTAATGATTTTTTAATTCGACATACAATATTGATATTTTGATATTCATGTATTCCTCGTTATTATAATTAATAAATTATAACAATTAATATTCTTTTTTCTTCTCGTATAAAAATAAAAAACTAAAATATATTAAAACAGATTATGATTCGGTGAGATTAAAGTATGACCTATATTTATTATATTTTCTATATATGTAATTAAACGTTCGAATGAAAGTTTACCAATATCGAAAAATCAAAAATAAAGATAAATAGAAGATGATACGATGTATTCGATAGATTATATGCATAGATTAAAGATAACTTCCAGAAGATACATAGGATAGTAAGATACATGGAAGAAGGAAAACCTTTCTCTCACATAATGATTATTCAAGGCATTCCATGTGTCATCCGACAACAGCATCATTTTATGTAACACGATTCGTGTAATCGTGATCCTTTTTCGCCGGTGTAACTAACACACAGGGAGGCTCAAAGATGGCCACTTCTGTCTTTCGCTTATCAAAGTTTTCCACACGTTATTTAACTGACTATACTTCATTTCTATTACGATCTTTTAATTGTCCGATCAAAAATAAAATAAGGATTAATTATCGGTACTTACGATAACGACGAATCCCGTAATATTCCAGTGATCCGCTTCGGAAGCACTTCTGTATCAAAGACAAATCCACCACCTGATCTCAAATTTTCGAGATCGAGAAGCTCGTTTCACTAATTGGATCAACTTTACACTCAATTGTTTTAACGAAAAATAGACAGATGCTTGGCATACGATTCAAAAATCAACAAAAACACTGTGTCGGAAGAGAAATCGTAAATAATACGCGAAGCACACGACTCATCCGTAAATTCGATCGGTTTCGATCAGTTGTCGTAAACACTGGCCGCCATATTCCTTCAGCACCTGTCAATATCAGCGAATATTACTGCCATCTTGCGGCAATTGTATCGATGTAAATATTAACGCCATCTATCAGTATTCATACATAATATCGTTTCAATTTAAATTATTTATCTACTGTCGCTTATTTTAATAATTATTTTATCGACGTAAAAAATATTGTTGAATAATTACATTATTTTTTACCTAAAAATATCCATATATAGTTTATTATTGACATTTGAAGCATGTATATTAATATCGATACAAAAAGGATTGTCAAATGTTTGATTGAATAAATAAAAGTATACAATGATAAGATAATTATGGTATAAACAATCACATGTCAGAAAGAGGGATATACGTACATATAATAATTAAATATGTACTTTCTTATAATAATTGGAATATAAATGCATTTTGGAACTATTCGTGTTACGTAGTATTAGCGATAAATGATGAAAGGATGATATGATAATTAAGAATAATACTAAAATAAATAAAAATGAATTAATCAGCGAGTAATGTGCGAAGATGTCAAACGAACACAAACGCATGATTTAACGTCGCGAAATTCCTATTATAAATGTAAAATATATATATCGTGCAAGAATCCATCATTTTCAATTAAAAAATACGAAATAAATATAAAAATTTGATAATTCATGGATACTTGCGCGTACGATAAGGGCTGTCATGCGTACTGTGAAAATCACTTGTTGTCTACGAACTACAACGTTGTTCAAATGAGCAATTTAAGAGCAATTTAATTCAATTTCGATCGAATAATTTTTCTCTCGAAAAGAGAGAATGGTACTAAAATTCCGTTTCAAAAAAGAACAGATATAAAAATTACTCAAAATTTGATTCGATTATATAAAATAATATCGATCATTTTTAAGAAAATATTTTTTTGGAGAGAAAAAATGATAGAGAAGGAGACAACAAAAATGCAAATAGATCGAATTTCATGAAACTAATACAAATAGTTCTTAGGTTCTTCAGTTGGTTGACCGCATACGCCATGATACTTCTTCGTGACTATGCTTCGACTGCGACAGTTTTCGATTTCCAGAAAACATTCATTGCTGTAAGTCATACCATCGGTACCGCAAACAGGGTCATAATAGGGTGGGCAAATTTTTTGACAACCACGGAATAAAAAGCCTTGTACGCATCTCTTCATGGGCACTACATACACGTGTTTCCTAAAATGGAACATTTGATTATCATTACTGAATACATTAAATATTTCATTTACTTAATCGATCAAAAACGCAATTATTGCTTACCCACAATTGTCCCTTTTCATCTCACATTCGTTACGATAAAGTTTGTTATCGGAACCACAAACAAATTGGCGTTCTCCGCTACAGATCTGGTTGCAAAGCGCGGTAGTACGACAATGTTGCGCTGGCACTTGAACCACCCTCTGACCGCATGTCTCGCGTCGTAGATGGCAAAGAGATCTAAAAATATACGAGTATGATTTATAAATGTGATTAATACTAAAAATTAACATCGAAGAAAAATATTTATCAAAAAAATAGAATGAAAATGATAGACAGCGAAAAAAAGAAAGTTCAATTTTTCTTTTTTTTTTTTGTAATGAGTAAAATAATTTGGGATTCGCAATTTCCTAAAGAAAATTGTCTTGAAGCAGCAAATGGCCTGGAATTTAAATAACATTCTTAATCACCGATAAACGTTGCCATCGCTTCCACAAACTGGTTCCTCGGGTACCTCGCTGCAATCTTCAGGGCACTGTTCGGTTTCTTTCAAGGTCGTACATTCTCCAACGTGAGCCAATTGAATGCCCTTCCTGAAAGACAATACGATAACAACGTGTCAAGAATCAACGATTAATCTACAATTATGTATCTTTGAATGGATCTTCTTTGAGAAATGATTATCTCTTACGACTTACAAGCATACTGCCACGTTTAAGTGACATTGATTCGGATACGTGTTCGCGTCGCTTCCGCAAACTGGATCCACATCGTTTCCACACCTTTGCTGCTGTTTCGTGCACTTAGTCAAACGGCTTTTACATTTTTCAAAATCTACCACTGTCACCTTCCTTCTTGCTTGCCTGAGAAATGAAACGTAACACAGAAAATTAAATAACGAAATTATAAACAGTCCACGAGATAATATTTAATTAAAATTGGCCACTAACCCGCAATTAAGCATTTGCATCTCACATTCGTTCCTATATATACTCCCGTCTGATCCACAGGTTGGCACTTCTGGCTCGTTTTTGCAATCCAAGGGACAAGCGTTAGTTTGGCCGCCAGATGTCCGCTCGAGCGACACGCAATATGACATCGGCACCTCGAACACGTGTTTGCTGAACGATCGATCAGGTATAAAAAAAAAAAAAAACGAATAGTTTTGGCTTGCCGCCTTAATTTAATCAAGGATCGTGTTTCTTACCCGCAATTCTTTGCTCGCATTTTACAGGTATTCGAATAAAGGATTCCATCGCTACCGCAGGCTGGCTTGGCACCGCGCCAACACGATTCACGACAATGCCTCGTGGTCTGACAATGCTTCTTGTTCGTACGTACAACGCCTTGTCTGATAGAAAAAGAACAAGAATCAAAACCGTACCGATCGATCACTTATCTTGGCAGAGACGATAAAGAAGGCGGCGTAAAGAGACGTACCCGCAGGTGAGTAACTTCATTTGACACGTGGATTTGTAAACGTTGCCATCGCTTCCGCAGATGGGCCCGTCGAGCGGTGCAAAATCACACGAGACAGGACAGTTTTCCCTGTGCGCCGAGATGTTGTTGCAAGGGCCCAGATGCGACAATTCGATACCGACTCTGCAGATCTCCACTCTGAGCATACACTTGTTCAAATAGGTACGGCCGTCCGTTCCGCATACGGGATCCTGATCGCCGGGGCATCGATGCTCGCACTTGCTTCCGGACGATCTTAAACAAGCGGTCTTCTCCGTCGCCATGGTCACGCCTGCGTAATTCGTTCAGTGTCGATAATTATCGCTGCCTTCGCGTCACATGCGTCTACTCTTAAATAGTATCCCAGAGATGAGAATTTGAAACGCGTAAGAAACGCGGCGGACGTTGTAAACGAAGGTGAACGAGCAAGCAACGTACCGCGCCGTCCAATCATAATTATTATTACGTAGTTAAAACAAGCCCTTTTACCTTTTCCACACATCTTCTTCCGCATTTCACACTGAGACGCGTAGATCACTCCGTCGCTACCGCATACTGGCTCTCCGCTTGGCGGACATATTCGTGGGCAAGCGCCGATCGCTAAATCTGCGTAGATGTCGATAAAAAAAATTAATAAATTTTTTTTCTAATCTTCGCTCGAGAGGAAAGAAAAAAATGCACGAATATACGCGCGTTTTAATTTCTTTTTTGCCAATACTTTTTTTCTTTGTCGAGCACAATACTTATAAATATTGTGAAAAAAATTAATCAATTTTCTTCGATCCTCGATCCTCGGGAGGAAAGAAAATATCGAGCACTCTCGACTTTTTTTTTCTTTTTTCTTCATCGCGAGTACTTCATTTTTCGACCGTTGTAAATTGCGAGTATTGTAAATATCGTTTACGCAGTTCGCTTTATGGAGGGAGGTGTTCTTTTTATTGAACGAGAGGTAGAGGATATATAATACAATGGGAAGATTGAACGCGCGAAAGAAAGTGACTGGCAGAAGATAAATATACAGTGGCGAGGAATCGAAAGAAAAGATTGGTAATCGGAGCCTGCTCGGCGGCGATGCATCGCCTCGAAAAAGCGCGTGGAGATTGCGGAGATTGCGCGCGTTCATCTCGCGAGAGCGTGAAAGGTCGAGTTAAAAATAATCGAGCAAACCGGAAAGGAAGAAGGCGAGATCGCCTTCGTCCGTTCGAGAATCGTCCTGCGATTTTTTTTTCCTCCTCTTTTTCTTTTTTCTTTTTTTCTTTTTTTCCTCTCGCGGCGACCAATACCACCGGTAATGGCGAGGTTAAACCTGGCGAGAGAGATTCTGTCGAAACTTTAATTACTTCCTGTTGACCCCTCGCCGCGGATATCTCTGCAACACGCCGGGTCCGCCGGCTTGGTTTCGGTCCAGTGATCGTCGGGTCAACAGCACACGGGATTTACTACGGCCGTTCTACACCAGCTCGCATAATATGTAACAAATTATAGAATTCAGGGTGTACAGTTAAAGATACTGGCGCGATATCGTGGCGATACGCGTCGGATACATACATTTGGCAAAACTGTTGGCGAACATTATTTTATTGTATCTTTAATGAGATGAATTTAGTGATCGTGCAGAGTAATAATGGATTCGTGTATTTTTTTTTTTTTTCGAATCGATCCACAAAGTTTCAATTAATTCTGTTTAGATGTAACTTTGTTTAACAGAGTGTGAAATAAAGCGAAATTTTGAATTACAAAAATGTTCAGCGTTCCATCACCTTGTTGTAAAAAATAATTCTGAAATTGTATTAAAAATGTGGACAACTTTGATTTTATTCTCACATTAACAGAATTTTCGAGTTAGGTGATTTTTTTCGTAAAATAATCTTCGAATGTATTCGTAATCACTGTGCGTAATTTAAATGAATCACTTTCATGCGACTAATCGACAAATCGCAGATATAAAATTTGCTTCTTTGCTTTTCTCCAACACGTACGTTAAACGGGATGCAAAGCAAGGTAAGTGCGATCTCAAACGATCTGCAACACCGGTACTGTTGGTTCTGGTTGTTACCAACTAGCTAATAATATACATGCTTAATCGATGCAATTCGATAATTTATCTACAGATTTATTTGCCGAAGAAAGAATACGAATATCCATTTTATTTTTCGACGTAGAGAGTCTTAAAATAGTAATGTAAAAAAAAATGAAAAAGTTTGAGGAATTTCATATGCAACGTAAAAATAAATATTATGAACTTTTAATTTTTTTTTTATTTTTTCTAAATAAATCAAGAGGTTAATACACTGTCATTTTTTAAGAGAAATAAATTATGAAAATATATGATTGATAGAAAGATTTTATTAATGTATAAGAATAATAAAAGATAATGTATAAATATAGTATAATAATCACAATTAGAACAATTTATAACCACATAAATTGTGTTCAAAAATATCCAAACTACTTTGTTCTGTGAAAAATGTTTAAGTTTAAATTTAGAAGAAGAATTTATTTCATCATTTTCTAATTATCAATATGCATACAAAGGTATCATAAAAATTATCTTTCGAATAAATGACAAATACAGTAATATAATTAAAAGTTTATGAAACTCAATTGTTGTTTGAGAGATATTTGTGTAAATTTAATATTTATAAGAAATTATCACAAGAAACAATAAAAAAAATTGGTCGAAAGATCATCACGTTCAATGCAATGATATCTAATCAGAACCAACGAATACATTCAATCACTAGCAAGCAAATAAATAATTTAAATAAATAATTCTTTAAAAAGTTATTTCGAACATAAAACATCGCTAATAACTTAAAAAACTAATAAAAATTTTAATTACGATATAAATGTTTAAGTAACATTTTACTGATATTACAAATCGTATATGAACAATAATGTATAATCATTTGTCAAAATCTTTACTTGATGGTTCATATTTCTATCCTATCTCGCATTTATATCCGTTCCCCTCGTAGGCTGATGAGCTTTCTCGAAAAAAAAATTTCCGCATGCGTAAGACATCTCTGTTCGCGTAACAATCGAGTCAGACTTCTCCGCGGGATACAATTTACTGGAATCACGGCCGATCGAAGCGAACGATTCGATATACCGTTCGGCTGCGACGGTAATTCGCCTGAATCCAAAAAAAATCAAATTTACAAAGCGAACGAGATAGGCCGATACGCATTGTATCATAGAAGAACGGTCTTCCTGGTCAGCCGCAGCTCCTCTCTCAAAGACGCCGCGAACATCGCCAATATTATACCCTTTTTCCGTGTAATAAACGAGTTACGCTTCTTCCTGCTTCGTTGGGAGTCAAAGCACGCTAATAATCGAATACAGTCCAAGATAAGCGCGTTTTACGAGCGTAAACTCTCCGAAATTACGACAATCACCGTTTATCGAACGATATCTGTTAATACTTGGTCACGATACGCGCATATCTTAATTGAATTTCTGTTTCTAAGTAGAACGTGTCTTGGAACCTCTCAAGATCTTCTAAAACGTGGTTCTAATTTAATCGCGAGAGAAGAAAGAAAGAAAGAAAGAATTGGACGATAATTTTCACGCGTACGATTACGAGACGAGAGAAAGAAGACGGAACGAAGAAGGAGAGATTCGAATCGTTTCAAATGGACGTGCGAGATTGATAGACGGGAGGCCGAAGGAGGTGTCCGTCACTCCCACGAGCGCGATTAAGTGAATCAATTATGGCAATAACTGGAGTGACCAGTCTGGCCAGGGGGCGATTGGCGAACAATGTAGATCAAATTATATCCCCGTAGAAGTTGTACGGCTCGCGCAGCCAAGCTCGTGCACGCGTGCATGCATGCATGCATGCATGCATGCGGAGGATGGTGCACAATGGATGCGCGCCGCCGCTTCCTCCAACGAGAAGTGAACGAGGTAAGGGAAGGAGCGAGTGTGACAAGGGGTGGGGAAGAGGAGAAGGAGGAGAAATATGCGGGTCGGTGAACCACGGCAAGGATGCACACCGACGGGTGGATGCTGGTGCTCCTTGGATTTTTGTCCACGAAACGAGAAGCCGAGAAAGAGAGAGATATACACGACCGACTCGCATCCAACTCTCTTTGAGATCGATAACAGTGGAATAAGGATCTGTTTAACGAACCGGAACGATTTGATACGAATAAACCGTGGCTCATAAATAAAATGAACAATGTACGGGACTATGGCTTTTGTTCTTGTTTCCTAGCCGCTATTCCTGGAGACACGAGCGGAAAAACGGTAGCTTGGATGAATTGGATGGACGTTGTGGTTACAAGAATATAACCAATAGCCGCCTGATATTTGAAAATATTTGATTCGAGGTAAGATAATTAAGTCGTTTATCGCTAATTTATCGATACCGAAGATAGTTTTTCATCAACTTTCATTTAGAAAAGATCATGTAGAATGTACTTTGAAATTTTCACGGTAGTCGATCGACGATTTCATGTCTAATCCGCGCGAACATGTCTATGAATAATCGACAGATAATCCAGAACCGGAATTTATATTTTTATACGTGCTCTTTGGTTTATTCATGATTCACGTGTTCATTGGTTATACACAAATGAATCGACGATCTTTCACACAAGTACAAGTGTCTATATATATATATAGAATAGAATAATTCCCTTTAACCTAATTTGGAATACTGGTAAATGGCGATGATAAAAGTTACAACGAGTTCGAATATAAATAACCAACTTAAATAACAAAGAAAAAAAAGAAATAGAAAAAGTTGAAACGAAAGATAAAGCAACGTAGAGGTTAAATGGTAATACATTAATTTTGACGATAATCTTGACTGCGAAATCTGACCAACGCAAGCACTTACGTATGATCGCGTGCGCAGGACACTATCGCGTCAGTACGAAAGAAACGACAACGTAAATCATTCGTAATCGATACCGTGAAAATCACGGTAAGCTTGTTCGTGCACCGTGGTTCCGAACTCTGTTTCTCGTGCAGTCTCTTCTTCTCCACAATGTAACCACATGGTCGATCTTCTCGTCCTAGCCAATCCCTCTCCTCTTTATCATCGCAAAACGATCTCGTCTTCCTCATAGCATTGTCCAGTAACACGTCCACGCCGCGTTGCATTAACGAGCAACTTTGCTATTTCTAGTATTTCTGTTATAAATTTATGTGATCGACATCGTAATTGTTCACCGTGGGATATGTTCATCTTCGAAAATTCGTTACTCATAACTATCATAAAAGATAATATTAAATATTGATGAGTCATTATTCCAAGCTTTATTGTTTATCTTTGTTTATAACGTGTTTCCGTATCGAAAGAATTTCTACCGACGAGAAACGTTAACGACGTATCTATCGTCGTGACTTCCGTATCGCTATGAAACGATCCCATTTCCTGCATAGCAACGCTATTGTTTCGATAAAGTTGTAAAGAAGCGCGTTGAAACGCAAATTGACTAAAGAATAAACTCATCATCTAGTTACTCACACGATCAAGTTATTATTAAAAATGACGAGAAAAATTTCACTCGCAAATTTTGTTTCACACCATCCACCAAGTTACGGCCATGCGCACCAAATATTTCAAACGGTAAAACAGCTAGGTAATTACAAATTAGCTGGTAGTTACTAATAGAAACAGGTTCCAACTTGTATTCGCTGCCACGATGCATCACAGTTGTTTCTGCCAATCTAGCAGTCAGTTAAGAAAGTTACGAATGCTCAGTAAAACCTGTTGTAATATAAAATTAATTAAATTCTACAATATCTTTAAACAGTAGAAAGTATCATGATTTACACACGTACACTGTTCGTTCATAGGAAGATGACAAGCAGAAAAGCAATGCCTATTGGACACTATTGCCCCACTACTTGATATCCCTACTTCACACGTATTTTCGCAATTGGCCGAAACGGTCACATCTACAATCGAATCGTGTGACAAAGAAAATAAATGAACATATCAAGTGTGACTGGAACAGAACGATGCCGTGACGATAATTTCAAAGCATTGGCGTAAACTCTCATAAGTAAAGAGTTAACTATTAACGAAATATCCTTATCCTCATAGTGTATAAGAATCTTACTACTATGTACACTAATGTTAATAATAATATGCTCAGTAAAGCAAACGAAATTTCGATTTCCATCTTTTCGTGGCCGAGCAATATATATCATTAATCAATGGCTATCGTAATGAAGAGAACGTGCGAGATAGGGAGTGCATGGCCTCAGAAGCCGATAAAAAATTGGTATGTGTGTCGCTGTTGGCGAAGGAACAAGACAAACGAGTCGCGTTCCATAAATCGTCGCGTTCGGTTTAAGTGGCGAGTGGTGGTAGTAAGTGGAGTACTGGGGCGAAAAACTACCTCCCAGATCGGCTCGATCTCGCACGTGAACGCGTGTGCACTGTATACCGTGGCGATCCGTTACATCGGAGAAATGTTCGATCGGTTACTCACATACATACACTTTTTTCATCCTCGTATTATCGTAATATCGCCCTTGCACTTTTTTCCACTTCATTATATAAATTTATCGCAATAGAAATGTATATAATTTCTCTACGATTTGATCGATGCATGATGAAATGAAATTTCGAATTATGATTTCTCATTCTTTCATTTTCTTCCTATTTAGTTTTCAGTGTTATTCGATTACAGTTTTCAAAAATTGTTATCGATACTCGTTCGTTTTGTCTGATAATTAAAAAGAATCGAAATGTAATATTTTCTAAACTTGTGCAGATTGAATATCATAAATAGAATATTTCGATATATCAAGTTGGACTTATTTTATAATTCATAGTATGTACAGCGTATCTCGATTATTGTAGAATCGTTGCTCGCGGTCATATATCTTTTAAATGTTAGGTATTCGACTACAAACCGCGAATAAAAAATTTACGTGTATAAGTATACACTATGTATACACATAGAGCATGCAGAAACGGTAACGCATAAGATCATGGTCGTAAGTTAATTTTATATATTCTTTTTTACATATTTTTTTTTGTTTTCTTCGTCTTCTCACGCACAGTTATCCAGACTACGTTTTTCGCGTGGATTTGGATAACGGGAATAGAAGGACTCGTGCGTTTCGCGCATGACATTACCGACTGCTGAATCAAGAATTTTGGCCCAGTTCTTTTTACATTATTCCCTGTTTAAGAAAGATAATTCCGTTCGTTTCGCGTGAATGCATTAGGGCGTTCGTAGCCAGAAGAAATGTTGGCGTGTAATTCGAGCTTTCCCTGAGCTCGATCTTTAATAGAATTTTCATTGAATGATATGCGAGGGGGAATCGCGATTGTGTGGGGAACGTTAGGTATACATGCGCTTAAGGAAATTGCATATTAAAGATAATTAGACTAAAACGAGGTAAGAGGGACGGAATATTAAGCGATTAAGAAGAAATGCATCACTGCGTGCCAGAGAAATTATCGACCAAGGTCGATGTTGCTACCCGATAAACACGCGCAGTCCTCATTCATATAATCTTTTTTCTTTGAATTTATCTTTCCAGAAGTTATCTATAAATTAAGTAATTCGATTAAATGACGTATGTTTTTATTTGAGAAATTTTACTTTTTGTCAAAAAAAAAAAATTCTAACATGACGAGCGATAATAATCGATTCTTTCGATATAAAAAATTCGTCTCGTATTAATGTAACGAGCGTAAATAAGACGAGTAGAATCAATCTACAGGTTACAAGTTTTTTTCATCGAACTATAATATATAGTTGATGAGAATTTAATTAATTGTAAACCGATAACATTAATGAAACATTAATATATTCAAATTTACAGTAGATACATCGAAAGCGACCTTGATTCTACTTACTCTCGACTACTTACACACTTGGGGATATCCATTTTCTCTTTTACCAGAGCGATACAATATTATTTAATGCAACCGGTTTCAACTGAAAAAAAAGTTGCACGATCGTGGAAAACTAATCGACCGATCACGAACGGTTTTCATTGATACGAAAATCGCGATTCAAGCGATACCCTTTAACCTGTGATATACCCATTAAATGTATAATTCACCGAGAGAAGGAAAGAATCATGAAAGTGACCTCGACCTCTATGACCTCCATACCTACTTAAGTCTAGGCCAGGGTTTCACAACCCTCGATCGTGAGGGGAAATGACTACGATTTCGATCGTACTCGCTATTATAGGTAAAAGAACCAAGCGAGCACGATCGAAAATCGTTCGAAATTAGAATCTATTTTCTATTCCTTTCTCGCGCGCTCGCGCGCGTGTAGCTTTCTCATTTACATGATTTCTCGCCGCGCAAATGAGGAAACACAGCCCCTGCTGCTCCTTTTCCTCGCAACACACGCATACGTGAAAACCGGAAAAGTGGAACGTGAAACTGATAACTTTGATTTATTGCAATAATGATGAAAATAAATAAACGAGCTCTCTTCTACCTTCCTTCCGCCTTTTCCTTTTTCTTCTTTCCTTCTCGTTAATAAGTTTGCCAGATATACGGATATACGCATCTGGACAATAATTAAAAGTTACTACGTTAAATAGCAATAAATTTAAAATATTCCAATAATGTTTAAATGATATATCGTATCGTAAGTAACTTTATTATTCTTAAAATTTTATCCATCTCTGATACCAGAGATGAAACATCGTCGAATACAATTCCAATAATCCTCCAGTTCTAATAAAAATATCGAGAAATTCTGAAAAAACGGAATATCAAATCCTTCAACGTTTCACCATCGCACAATAGAAATATAATACGAGAATGACCTATTCCAATCACGATCCATATACTTCTCCATATGTATATATATATATTACAAATGGATTCGAAATAGTTCACCGCATGGAAAAATAGTCAACGGTGAAAAAGCTCTTCTCATCCCCCCTCCCGATAGCTCTCGAGGAATCTTCCCATTTTAACGATATGGCGATTCGTTCGAAGTCGGGTAACATCGAAAAAACGTGAGGAGCATTTCTTTTACCGCACAGGCGTAAATACCTCGCAAGTATTTTATCCCCTCTTCCCGCGGATACACGAAACCTTTTATATGCGCATCTCGTTACCGCGCATAAACCGACACATATATCGCTTGCCCATTGTTGCTTGTAAACCTGCTAAACCTGTGATCGTGAAGGAACGTCATGCTAATTCTCTCAACGCCAACAACCTCTTCTATCCTTTTCCATCCTTTTCTCGATCGTAAAATTCATTTCCTTCGAGGGAGGAGGAGGAGGAATAAGAAGAAGAATAAGAAGAAGAAATTGAAATTGAAGCTCGCGAGCGATCGTTCGTTCGATCGAGAATTATAGAGAATTAGGAATGAATGATGCAAGTTTGAAATTCATCAGAGTGCACGTTCACTGGGTCTCGAGGTCATGGAAGTAAGTCAAGTACCTTCCTATCGACGGATGAATCGAGCCACGGTAACGGTTCCGTTCCCGAAAGGACAGCCGCGACTGGTTTATCGATCGAAGATGTCGGTGAAATACAGTTCCGCTAAGGAACTAAGGTTAATCGCTTGCGGTTCCACGCTGCTTTATTTCAAGGTTCACTTCGCGACTGTCTGCTCGACTTTGATCGATGGAGCGCTCGATCCTGCCGACCTTGCGCGCCTGACATGAGAGCAAAGCGAGGCAGGAAGGGAGGGGGAATCGATCCTCTCCCTGGATTGATTAAAACGGTGACTTTTCATTTTTCGCGGTTCAACGAAATATCGGGTTGAGAGTTGATTCCCCAAGTAACTCCTTCTTCTCTGTGCAGCCAATGCAATGGTTGTTCGATCGAGTACACGATAATTATATCCATCCTTAAATTTTTACCGATCGAGCGAATTACTGTTCCTCTCCCCTCCCTGTTCAAATGTAATATAATAATCATGCAGGAAATAATTCGTATTCGTCATTTTTGTTTTTTTATCTCGTTAACTCGTCTCTCATATAGATCGAAATTATTAATTCGCGTGTAATACCTTGTCTTTACCCGATATTTCCCTCCCGAAAAATCAAAAATTCGTTAAAGAGAAGAGAAGAGAAACGTTGCCTTACGAGAAGGACGATTACGAGATACTTTTTCTCGCGCGTAATACGTACGTAAGTAGTGGAAAAATTGGGTGGGAAAGAGCAGCGATCGAAGGGGCCAGATGTACCAGATTCCCCGATACGTTCCATTAAACCCGGCACGAGGCCTCGATTGCGGGAACGAAACAGCGCGTATTACGCGCTCTCTATGGAAAAAAGGAAAAAAAAATAAAATAAAATAAACAAAAGCCGCTTCTATATCGCGATATTTATACGTGTTTGTGCTTCGTGATGCACTTGTGTGATCGTTTAATCTAATTTCTGAAGTGAAAGGCCCCGCGAAAGTGTTTTAATCCGAGCATGCTTCTCCCAGGCAGGCGTTGCGGGGAGGAAGAGGAGAAAGAGGAGGAGGAGGAGGAGAAGGAGAAGGAGGAAGAGGAGCGATGAGAGGCGAAGAAGAAAGAAGAAAATGGGAAAAATGATCGGAGAGGAAAGGAAAAAAGATGGACGATTAACTGTTTTGACTCGATTCGCGTTTCTTTTCTTTTTCTCGTTTTTCGACGAATAATTCGTTCGAGAAAAATTCGATCGAGGATTTCGCATTCGAGAGAGATACACGGGACACCTTTCCACTTGCCATAAACTCGTACTTATTCCCTCCATCGGTGTTTATTTAACAGTCTGTTCGACTTTTGCAGACAGAGTTACAACTATGCGCTATTACGCGGCCCGGAATCAGTCGTATCGTCAACATTATTTCGCGTATTATCGAATGCTTTCGCATTCGCGTGCAATTTGTGATTATTTATAAGTAAGCTTTCTTTCTTCCTTTTTTCTTTTATTTTTTACGATACGATTTTACAAAACTCGACTCGAGGGAAGAGACTCGAATCGAAATCGATCGAAAGACGAAAGGAAAGAGAGAAAGAAAGAAAAATGAAAGATCGGTTTCGGTGTCACAAAACCAGGCCGTACAAATATTTTCTAAGCATTTTCGAATAACGGTAACGAGTTGTTCGATCTCGAAAGAAAAAAGGAAAGAAATACGACGATTCGAGATACGAACAGACTCGTGCGAAGCAAAAATTTTTCGCTCCTCTTTCTTCAATATCCAATAAACGAGATTTAAATCGAGATTTAAATTTAATTTAAATCTCAAATCGTTGAGAAAAAAAAAATTAATACTCGATATTTTCCAAATATCTTTTTAAATCGGAAATCAAAACACGTATAATCGCGTTGTAAACCCAGTTAATAATATTAATAATAATCATCGATGAGAAACTCGAATCGAAGAAAGTTTGTCCGGTTCCCACTTTGCTCGTTCACGATCATCAGGTGGTCGGTGTGTAATCCGCGTATTAATAAATTCGAAATCGACTCGAGAAGCGTCGTGCCCTTTTTCCACTCGGCTAAACTCTAAGTCTTTTCAAGCGTGAAAACACGCTTCATAGTCGATGGAACGGCAGAGTTGTGGAATACAACTCAGTGAACATCGTTTGCATATATATAATATATATATATATATATATATATATATTTTCTTTCCAACTCTGTTGAATAACTTCATTAACGCCGATAACTATGCGGGAATGTCAATTTAATCCGTAATACTCTCTTACGAGATACAATGGAGAAAGAATCGGGTCACGATGATTCGAGAGCGATTGGAAAGTCAACGAAGCGAAACCATAACGTTTTTTTCTTTCTCGATCGACGATTATATTTTACTTGATTGAATACACGAGTTTCGATAATTATGATAAACGAGCGTAAAAAAAGAAAAAGAAGTAGCATCAACAGAGAAAGGCGGGATTACTCTCGATACGATATGACTCACGTCAGCGTGATTAAAAAAGAAAAAAAGATTGTTATTCGTCCTATTTTAAAAAGAAGAGAGAGGGAAAGAAAGGGAATGATGATAAACTGACCGGATCTTTCCACAGAACGCTAAAAAACGCATTATTAAAAAATTAAAGTTTCCTTAAACGTGATTATTAGCTGTAATTCGCGCTATAATTAATCAACGCGTTCCCGTATACGCGATAAAAGCGAAGAGAAAAGTCTCGTAAAATTTTTCTTCATTATCGTTATTTTCGAAAGCTCAACTCTCGATAGAATTTTACGATGTTCGAAACGTATGATCACGATCACCTTTTCATCACGTATAGCTAAACCGCGTAATACGTTATTAATCGAATTAATCCACGCACTCAAGCACAATACCGAAATCTCGAAGAAATCGACCGATCCTTTCCTCTTTTCTTTTCTCCTCTTTCGCGTTTCTCTCGATAAACGAGGTTAAATTAATTAAAAACCACTCGTTTTTATTACATTACGGTTGTCGATGAAGGAAAGCGTAAAATGGCAAATGTATCTATTTATCGTCGGGAGAGTGTAATGATAAATCCAAAAAGGAAAAGGAAGAATCCTCCTCTCTCTCTCTCTCTCTCTCCCCCTCCCATGCGCGCGCGCGCGTGTAAGTCGGCTCGTGCACGAGGTTGCGAGCATACGAGAGATTAAAACGAAAAACCATTGGTTCTTTTTTCTTTCTTTTTTTCCCCCCTCCGGTTGAAAAAGCATCGCACTTAGGCCATAGAGGATACCGGCTCCCTGTCGAGAATTCAATGGGCGCTCCAGCCAAAGCCATTTGCCGAGAAAAAGAGAAAAAGAATGTCCGTTACGGAACATCGGTATCGTCCCGGAAGGATTTCCTTTTTTGTTAAAAACAAAACGGAACGGAGAGAAGAAAAAAGAGGGGAAAAGGAGAAGAGAAGGGGAAGAGACGTTTTACGCACGCGTTTATTTATATATATATATATGTTACTTTTTTTCTTTTTGAAATTGCTACGCAATTACGTTACGTCGCTCGGATCCAGAATTTTTGCAATTCTGGTCGACCGACCCACTTGAGGACAGGATCGATTCGCCGTCCTCTCGAGCGCTCGATGCGCTCGACCAATTGCAATCCGACTCGGTGCACACATGTGCGCACCGTCTCCCGTTAAAAAAGGAAAGAAAGAAGTTGAAAAAGATTTAATAACGAGTCAAAGATCAAAGATCGGAGCAGCAAATCGTTTGGAAGAAAAGAAGGAAGACATTCGTGAGGAGGGTACGATATCGATTGTACCATTATCATTATCCGAACGAGGAATCGGCGAGAGCGGTGCTTTTACTCTCCATCGGACGAGCGACTGGTTTACGCGAGGAGTAATGAATGGACGGGCCCTGGCTGTCCGTGCCGAGTTCATTTATTTATTTCTCAATTAGCCGACCGTGAAAACTATTGGAAACAGTTTGCATCAGACGAATCGATGTAATTTCTGAAACAACTTTGCCTCGAAAAAAGAAGGAGAAGAAGTGAAAGATGACGTGGAAAGAAGAAGGAAAGGGGGGGAAGGGGAGAAGTGCGAGCGAAAAGAGAGAGAGGAAGACGAGATCGAGGAAGAAAAAGAAAAGAAAAATCGTAGACCTGTTGCAACTTTCGCCAGAGTGGATCGATCGACTCTGGTTCAAATGGTTAAAAGCGATACCGACCTTGAAGGCAACACAGCAAGATGATCCCAACGAGGAACGAGATGTGACGTTGCATCCTTCGTGGTGTCGACGATCCTTGTTCGGACCTTTTTACCACGATCGTGTATCAACTGAGTCGTTATAAGTCAATTTTCTCGCAAGCGTGGCGGGCGGATGGTCGGACGATTATCTTATTGCGGGCAGACGACGTTCCGTGCTCTTGCCACCGTGGTTAAGAAGAAGGATCGATGCCGAAGGCGCGGAAAGATGGGAGAGAAGGTGAGGTGGTGGCGCCGTGAGGAAGGAGAGGAGGAAGTGCCCTCTTCGACCTCTATCGTCCTTCGAGGTCTACGAACGACTGAGCCGCACGAAGCAACGACGGTCCGGCTATAGCCTCCCCTTCCTACTTTCACGTGGCGTGCTCCCGTTTCCAGTGGAGGCGCGGACCGGAGAGCCTCTCCATGGGCCATTTGCCATTACCATCATCGTCGGTGACGACTAGCCAAACGGTAGAGAGCACAGCGACGAACCACTGTTTCTAGGCCAACTCTTCCTCCTCCGCATCGTCCTCCTCTTTCTCTTCTCCTCCTCCTTTTACTTCTTCTTCTTCTTCATCCCGAGGAAACAGTCTTTTACTTTTCTAATCCCATCGTCGTGTACCGATCAATCGAGTATCCCATCTCGACGCAAACCTTTTACCAATCGAGTGTAATAATATGTAAAATAACGAGAATCCTCGTGAAAACTTGATTGTTCGATGATATAGAGATATTCTCATAGAGATGTCATTCTCATCCAGTGTCTATAAATATAAAGTATGGGAATGTATTAAACGTAATTTCGTTTCGCAATTTAATTAGCCTCGTATTTAATTAATTTTGTGGTGTACGTTGTATAAAGTGGCTATTATTATCATGTGTCAGTTAATTAAGCCTGATAATTGTAAACTAATTTTATCCACGTCTCGATGCCGCGTCTCTACGCTTTCCTAGATTCCTAGATTCGACGAAATCCCTCTCGATGTTCCAGTTTCGTACGTATAATGTTCGAACGAGAACTAAAAAGCGTAGATATACACTGGTTGTTCTGTACGTGTGTATAGAGAGGAAAGTGTGGCAGTGGTCCAAGGGAAGAGAGGCCAAATGTATACCGGAGGCACCGCTCTCCAATGGTGTACAGGTGCAGCTGCAGCCAAACCTATCCATTCGATGTTGTTTGCCCGAAGATTGGGAGGGGACATTCGTCAACATCAACTGTCATAGTATCTGTCCGTATACTGTAAAATGTGCGCGCACATACGCGCAACATATGTCTACGTATCGGTCACTTTCGTACTTTTTTCTTTCTCACCTGGACTTCACCATTAACCCACTTGCACTTGCGTTTAACACGGCAGCCTCGCCTAACATAGCCTGTAACTGTATTCGAATTTCCAGATAGAGTAAACGCAAGCATTGATTCGAGCCATTATTTCGAAAAAGGTAAAAAAAAAATTCATTTCCAAATTTTTTCACATCGAAAATACTTTTTTTTTACGATTTTCAACGATTCTCGATTTCGATTACGGAAATCGTGTATTCCCGCTCTCTGATCCTCCTCGATCAATCGGGCCAGGTAACCGTCTACGTGTTACAATTCGCATGTTTTTGCATGTGTTTCACGACGGCCTTAAAACGACTAAACGATCGAGCAACGACCTCCTTACCGTATCGCTATGAAATTCTGTCTTTGCTTCGTTCATTTGCTCGAGAATAATGCTATTTATAACGTTTTTAGGTCTTGTCCTGCGAGAAATATTCAAAAGTCGCGAAAAAAAAGGATAGATTAATGTTATGAATAATATTATAATATTATAGGTACAAATTTGTACACGTATATCATGATATACGTATAATATATCATCATAATGTGTAAACGTAATGATGATCAAACAAAAACGTTCTTTAAGCGAATTGAATTTGAATGGATTCATTCATTCATTGTGAATCTATATATATATATATATATATATATATACTTTCTTACGTACTTTTATAACCGATATTCGATAAAAATAATGTCAAAATTTTTCTTATATAATGTTTTTTTATACGCATATATATGTATATATCTGTAGCGGTAATATATATTTTTATTCTCAATCAAATTTTCTAATTAAGTCCGATCGGCTCTCTTTTGTAAAATTTTTCCGTTCCATTTGAAGTCAGTAGCATTATAATGTCGGTAGATTTGCTTGCATCGTTTTCGTAGTTTCATAAACGATTCATGTTTCAATCTTATGTCATTTCCCGCACATTTCCTTTCCACGTGATTCAATAATACTCTGTAGCAGAATCTTAACACATCGATTCAACAAGATAATTTGACCATATTAACAAATTAGGCCAATCACACGAATGAAATCAATTTTATTTTTATGTTCTAATTGAACACATGTGATAATATTCATAGATAATCTTATTTGCAAATTTTCTATTAATATGTATGCTTAATTTCTTGATACTGTATTAATTTAATTTCTTAATGCAATATAGGATATTTAATTAAAGTGAGATATCTTTAGAAATATCAAAATAATGAACAAACTGACAGATATATTATGATATTTAAAAAAATCTGACGCATACATATATAATCTCTGCGACATACAAAAAAATATTTATATGTATATATATAAAATATATGTATTTCAATGTCATATAAGAATTTAAATATATAAAAAATAGATATGCACATATTTACGATATATAAAAATTAAATTGAATTAAATAAATAGAATCAATATTAATTTTATCTATTAAGATTTTTAATCAATAGATTAGGTGAAAAGAAGATAATAAAATAAATCAGATATCAACACCGTTTCTTATAAGTCTATAAAGTTTACAGAATAAATATGGATAAGGAAAACATATAATGAGAAAAGGACAGAGATAGGTTAGAAATTATGGAATTAGCGCCATCTCTAAAGTGCCTAAATGAAACTAATATAGATAAGATAAAAAAGATAAGAATTGATTTTCAACGTCATCTCTCGAATGCTCAAGATATCTCTTCGAAAGCAATATAAAAGAGTATAAAGTGTAAAGTAATAGATTAAGGCTCAGCGTCATCTTTTGAGTATCAAAAACAATTTTCCAAGAGTACTCGAGAGATGGCGTTGAAAGCCAATTTTTATCTTATTTTTATCTTTCTTATTTACTCTCCTTATCTATATTTACTTACAATTTTCGATTTTTTCTATTTATTATAATGTTTTACAATATACTTTTTTCTTTATTCCAAAGCAAATCTTATTTTGTATTGTATTATTATAAAATAAATTTAAAATTTCTATTTCTGTAACATTTTTTACTTTAATTTTGATTAATATTTTATTTTATAACAATATATTTATAATTTTTCTATAAAAATTAAATTTCAGAAAAATATAAATTAGAATATTATATCATAAAAAATTAAAATTATATATGAAAATAAATTTTTCACTAATTTTTGAAATCAAATAAAGCGCGATTTTATTTTTTCCCTAGACATACCTACCTTTCATTGATTAAGAAACTTGTTAGAATGCACTCTTATGTGAAATAGTGCCGTCTAGCGGCATTCTTTGTTATCTTAACTAAATCCAATTACCACGTACAATGTTAATGTAGTTAATGATTCTAGCGCGGAGAATTTTAATTGTAATTTTTTGTGATTTGAAAGCATAGAATAACATGGCATCATCCGGCAAAAGTACGAGAGAAGTTTTATTATCTATCGTCGATGACATTGAATTGATAGCAAAGTATGGTTCGAATAAATTATAAATATAAGATTGGCATGCTTAAATTATTATTTTTAATTTTGTTATTTCACTGTTAATCTTATTATCTTAGAGAAATGATAGAAAATACGATAGCTCAAAAACCATTGAAACTGTCGAATGAAGAATATGCTCAATTAACAGAATTGTTAATTGCCAAAGACAATGAATTGAAAACAATTTTAAAACGAGCAGCTGAACAAGCAAAAATTAACCTGAAAATGGAAGCTTTAAAAGCTGAAGTTGAAAGACAAGATCAAGATATTCAACAATTACAGCGACAATTGAAGGAAGCAGAGCAAATTTTAGCAACTGCAATTTATCAAGCTAAACAAAAGTTACAATCTATTGCTCGTGCTAATAAAAGACCTGTACCATCTGAAGAATTAATTAAATATGCACATAGAATAAGCGCATCGAATGCCATATGTGCTCCCCTTACCTGGCAACAAGGAGATCCTAGGAGACCTTATCCCACTGGTAATCTTTGTATGTTTTTGTTTTTTTACAAACTATGATGATTATCCTTATTGTCACAGATATTGAAATGAGATTGGGATATCTTGGACGATTAAGTGATCTTCCTTTAAATGGTCAAATGCCAGGTACTCATCCTGGATTATCCTCAGATTTGCATAGAGCTGGACATCCAGTAGGTGGTATGTTTGTAAAAATCTATTATATATCTCTATATTTAAATTTTATATTTCATATAATAAAATAATGATTGTTTTAGAACCACCTGCATCACAAGCAAATCAATTTGCATGGCATTCATCAGGTGAAATTCATATGTCTATGAGTGGACAAGGGAGTGGTGTCATGAATACTCATAAACAAGAAACAGAAGATGTTGAAGTTATGTCAACGGATTCTTCGAGTAGTTCATCTAGTGATTCACAATGAACATTCTTTTTTTATGAAATTCAAGTAAATTTTATAATTCAAAATTTTTTATAACAGAATCAGCCATTTCTAAAAATTCAATACAATTACATGTATAATTTTCATCAAATAATTCTATAACAAGATACTAAATAATATAAATAATATAAACTATATCTTCATTATCTATTATTGGATATTTGATTATTTATATATCTATTAATACATAAAAAAATCACGAAGATATAAGAATCTAAATGCATTATATTTTTTATATGTTCAATACATGGATTCAAGTAAAATTTGTGGTAAAAGACTATGTAAATAATGATGCGCATAATACATTTCTGGATGTGCCTGAAATAGTATACAGAATAGCATAGAAGTTTTTTCTTTTTTATATCATTGAAAATTATATATTGGATAACATTTTGAAATTTAATTATTGATGAAATTCTGTTACTTACCAATTTAATTTCATCTTTGAAATTCGCTTTTTGAAATAAAATATTCTGATTGGTAAATACAAGTCCAAATAATTCACAATCTATTCGTATTTTGTCTATCTCTTTATATAATAAAATTTGTTGCAATTTAAGTCCTGGAAAAGTGAAAATTTTACTATTGTATCCTGAACTCATGATTTTCAATGCCATTCTGAAACATTTTTTAGTTATATATTAAAATTGAACATATACATAATTAATTTTGCTAATTGAAATATAAATATATATGCATATACCTTCTTAATTTTTGTATACTAATCATGGCTGCACAAATAAGTAATGGAGATAATTGTTGAATTAAATGACAAACACGTACATAATTTTTTAAATACCAAGCAAATGATATTTTTATTGATAATTGCACATCTGGAGATTTCCTACAAAAAATGACAACGAAAAGAATCATTGATGTATAAATATATGTATAGGATATTTAAGGAGTGGTATAGTATGGACAAAAAATAATTTTACATTTAAAAATGAAACGAAAAAAAAATTAATATTTAAGATTTTGTTTTTAATTAAATCAAATTAATTGAAAAAAAATTTTCAAATACAAATAAAATTATTTAATTCTTAATTAAATACGACTAAAACTTATGTCCAATTGGAAATTAGTCAATTTCTTCAATATTTGAAAAGGTTTCAAATTTCATTTATTTGAAAACGAAAAAATGTTTATTTTTTTTTTTAATTATATTTTTGCATATTTATATCATTCTTTGCTTACTAATACCACCTATCCTGAAACATTCTATACATTATTAAATATATGAATGATTAATTTTGTGTGCATACCGTAAATAAAGAGGAAGTTGTAATGCTCTCATTAAGGATTCTGTATTACCCATGTGCAAAAGAATGTATAATGCTTCCATTTGTTGACGATCATTGTTCAATGTTAATTTTTTCATGCTTTTTTCAATAACTGAAGAATCTTCGGATTCATCATATAAGATTAATAAACGCGTTATGCATTCGATGAGATGTTGATCATTGATTTTTGCATTAAATTCAGAAATATTTCGTTCGCATAATCTGTAATTATTTTTCTACATTTATTATGTTAACACTGCGATTTTACATAATTTTATACCTTTGCGCGGAATAAATCAAAAATCGAACTATAGGTTCCAGTAATCGAATGTTCATAGAAACATCGATTCTTTGAATCGCAGCATCTTGTCTAATGGATCTCAAACGATCAAAGATAAAATCATATATTACTATCCAATCTACATCTGTTCGCGTAGCTATCCTAAAATGTACATGTATATATTAAAATTCATAATATATATTTCGTACAATTTCAATCGTATGCATACTTAGTAAATAAATATTTAATTGTCGACAATAACACTGGTGCCGGACGTAATTGCTTCATATCGTTCATTATTAATCCTGCTGCTGGACGACTAAAACATTTTATAGTTTTTTTTGGATCCGCTTTCGGCAATTTTGTTCCTTTTGTACTTTCGTCGATCTCAAATTTATGTAATAAACCTTCTTTCTCTCTGCTATACATATATACATTTTTCTTGAAATATCTTTATCATAATGTAATATATACAATATATAGAGCAATATATATTGCAAAAATAAAATAATTGTGTATAAATTTGATATATGAATATTATGTGTCTCAAAATATTTCAAAATATTATTTATTTATATTTATTTATATATTTATATTTACAAATATATAAATTCATTTGTAATTTATATTTATTCAAGCATAAAAATATTAAAAAGAAAATATAAAAAAAATATTTATTGTAAATTACTATAAAATTTTTACTATAAAATTTTAATTTTCATATAATTATAAATAATTATAAAAATTCTCATTAATTTGTTTTAATTTCAATTGTGATTATGATTGTAACATCATTCAAAAAATATAATAAAAAGAAATTATCTTTCATATCGATGTATATATGCAATTATGTACTTACATAAAACGTTCTTTGTCTGGACACATTAATAAACATGTTCCTTGTATAAATTCGGTCATATCGAAGAAAATCACTTTAGTCAATACTAATTGCAATTATCGGATTTAAATTTCGTATTGACGTATTATAAAAAAAGGTTATGTTGATTGTCGTTTGATTAATTTTATATGCATATGTATATATATATATATATACACACATAATATAAATACATGTATATATTTTCTAATACACATTCACAATTTGATAATGACAATTTGAAAAATTATTTTTATAAATAAGCAATAAAAACGAATTCTATTTTCATAGATATTTATGTTCTCTAAGAAAGTGAAAGAGATATATATATATATATTATACATACATTATCAAATAAACATACACTTCTTAAAGCAATACGTCATTAAGCACATTTTATATGTATATATATATATATATATTACATTCTGAATTAAATTAACGTATAAATTAAAATATTATTTATGATTTAATTTACTTAAGATATTTTTAATTATAAACATAATTGAAATAATAGTTCTTTTAAAGGTAATAGATTTTTTTTTATTTCGAAATAAGAAAGTCACTTATTTGCATTCTTAATGATAAAATTAAAACAAATTGATAAAGATCGAAAGAAACATTCATATATGTCCTTGCTTGGATTACACACGATACACCTGCTACATTGCGTAGTCATTTCGTCAACATCACCGTTATTACACGAAGGTTAACGTTCTTGCGTAAACTTTCTCTTCTCTTTCTTCATCTTCTATATGTTATTTTTTGACCTTTTTTCATTTTTTACTTAATCTTTGAATTTCGCAATTTCGCAATTTAATAAATAATTTTTTGACGTACAGTAGAAATCAATATATAACATTAAATTTTTTAATTAACAATATTATTTATATTTGGTATATTAATATTCGGTGATGTTGAATCTATTTAAAATTTATGTTAAGCGAAAAAAACCGTTATAAAATAATATTGAGATATTACATATTTATATATTCGGAATTAAAATGATCTTTATTAAGGACTTTTCTCTATAATTTATTTCCAATAAAATAACTCACTTTTTATTTTTAATGCGACTTTCTTTTGAATTCGTTTCATATAATGTAATAATTGCGTAAGATATATGTATATATCTAGATATCGAAAATTTTCACATTATTCAATCACGATTTTCGGATATATTATTCTCTAATTCTTGCTTTTTAGTTTAATTTAAAACATAAAATCATTTTTTTCGATTCAAAATATAAAAATAAATAATGATACACGATAACATTAATATTCATACATATATTATTAATCATATTTTCATATAGAGTTACTAATTTTAAATTTCTCAAGAATAATAAAAAATTTTAAATATGTTATTATAATAATTATTATAATTATCATATAATCATTGTTATCGTTATTATTATTATTATTAGATTATTATTTTTGTTATTATTTTTATATATGCGAGAAGGAGATTGAGAAGGAATAAACGATTATACGTCATACGTGTGATTATACACGATTATACATGTGATTTTTATAGGAAAACCATGACGCTTATTTACGTTTAATCATAAAATTCTTGGAAAAAAATGTTAAAATCTAAATTTAAAACCAGATTCTAAGATTATATTTACGTATGTAGTACATAGAAAGTCATTATTTCAAATTGTTATAACGAAATAATAATGGTACGGACAATTATACGAACAATTATATTCTGATAGCAATAGAGTCATTCTATCGAAGATTTAAAAAACAGATTTGCAAAATATACGTACAAGGAATTAGATATATATTTAAGTATTTTAAAATTAAAATTATAATTCCAAACCGTAACATTCATTGATTGAACTGGTTTGGTTGAACTGTTGAAATATTTAAGTAAAATGAAATGAGCACGTTCCTCGAACATATTTATATTTTATTCTCATATCATACGTATTATGTAAAAAACAATTGCAACGAAAAATGTAAAGTATGCTTTTTTCGTTTTATACATTCATTCCAATGAATTCAAGAAACAAATTTTCTTTGTCTGACGAGAACGAGATAATTTTTGGAATATCGAAATATTTCATGTTACTGATTTAATAAATGAATAAAAATAGATAAGATAAATAGATAGATAGACGTAATTTACGTAATTCAATTGTTTCATATTACGATAGAGATTAAAAAAAATCATACATCCGTTTTGTTTCAATACGTATCGATGCTCTTTCGTATTTAAAATTCATACGTCATATAATAAGAGGAAATTCGCTCCATTATTTATTATTATATACGTATACATTTCTTTGGCATGTATCAATGGAATTTCCCGCGATACCTGCACACAGGGGAAGAACGATTATAAGAGGAAATAGTACGAAACCGTTGACGTTATTTGCATCGCGCTATAGACAAGTTAAGCGGGTAAAGTAAGAGGACCGACGGCAATTCGTGGGGTACACATGACCTCCAGGAAATCCTTGTATAGAGAAACGAACATCGTTGCATTGATCCAGTCTTTCTTAAAACATCGTCGATTTTACACACACCGCACACACGATTGCCGTGAATACGAAAATACGATATCACTGTATCGAAAGTAATAGTAAATCATCGAAATCCATTTATTTATTTTATAATCAATCTTACTTTTCTTTCCCACTTTTTCGACAAACGATAAACGTAATATCATGTCGATTCGTGTAAATCTTTGCAACAAGAGAATGAAAAAAGAGGAAGATTCGTAAAGTTCGTAAGATTTTTGGACAGACAAATTTGATCAACATTTTTCAAGGAAGTTTAGTGTAAGTTTGTGAAATATAATAAAAAAAAAAAATAACGATCGATAACGATATTGTTATTACATAAGCAAATTATTATATTACATATTGTCAGAAAAAAATTAACAATAAATTATTAATATACAGCCTACTCATTTAAATTATTGCTTTTAATGTATGTGTCATTATTTATATTATCAATGATTTATTGTTTTCGTACCTATTTCTAAAATGTGAAACAATTCATTCCGTGTTCGGTCAAATTCTATATTACCATACATCAAATTCATATGACATCTAGATTAGATAAAGTAAAATAAAAGTCACATCTTGTCTTTTCCCCCCTCCCTTCCCCTCCCCTTCTATTTTCGTCATCAATTTCACTGCTCGATGCAATTTCTCTCCTTCTCTCTCATGATGTTTGTACATATAATTTTCTTTGCCTATAAAGTGCATCAATAGTGATTAACCGTGAATTACGCAGCCTTTTATCATTTTATGTTACTCGTAATATTTCATAGCTTTATACATTTACAGATTGAAAATGATGCGTCGGAAGATGAATTTGTATTTGTTAGAATTCTTTTTGCTGCTTCACAGTTGTCTGTCAGGTGAGTGTGAAAATGAAAATAAAGAGAAAGAGCAAACATACATGTATATCAATTATTCGCATCGATGCATATATGTATATAAAATAGAAAGGAATATCTAAATTTTGCACTTTATAGTCAAAAATTTTGAATTTTTGCACATTTTTTTAATAATAATTATGCATAATTATGAATACTTTAACATACGTACTTTTTAATATTATTTGGATAATTCTTTATCTTCTTAGAAACCGTTATAACTGTGCACAATGACTTTGAAATTGGAAGTATCGATCCAGAAACAGCTGATGAATTGGACTGGACGAAACATCCTTGTAGACGTAATTGCTTAGATGAAGCACCGCCTATGCAATGTCATTATATCTTTAGGTTAGAAGCTTATCACACAATGAGCAAAGCGTGTTACGATTGTCCATTCAACATTACGGATTGTTTTCGTAAACATTGTATTCCAGCAGATGGTATCGAACGATCGATTTTAGTCGTTAATCGTCAAATGCCTGGACCAGCTATTGAGGTATATATATAATATATTACATATATTATATATATATGTATATATATGTATATATGTATGATAGAAAAAAATGTATCGATCGAAAGTGACATATCGATATCGCGATAAAAATTTATCCACATGTTGAAAATTAGAAATTGAAGAAATAATATAGACAATTTTATATCTTCGAGTTTTTGCATAAATTTTATACATAAAATTTAACATCATCAAAAATTGATAAGTAAATTTGAATATTCGTAATGATATATATAATTAAACACATTTTTTTTCTTTCTTTTTTCTCTTCTTCTTTTTTCGAATTTTGCATAATTATTTAATATGCATGATATTATTGAATATAATAATACAAAAAAACTGCAATTACATTAAAAATAGTTATTTATACGGTTGTATACTCAATTCGTCATAATTACATATATTTTACAATCGTTTAAAAATATTATTTGCATATTAATTTATTATTTCTTTTCGTACTTTTTAAGCATCATCATTTATAATGATGCGTTACATAAAATTCTGATTTCCGCAATACTCCACGATTATTCATAACTAAACTAGAATCTATTCTGAAATCTATTTGCCGACGAATAAATTATACTCGGTTATAGGTGTGTCAAGGTGACAGGATAACGGTAGATGTAATAAATTTATTGCACTCTGAGAGCACGACGATGCATTGGCATGGTCAACATCATGTTAAAACTCCTTATATGGACGGTGTACCTTACGTATCTCAATGCCCAATTTTGCCAGGTTCAACTTTCCGTTATGATTTCATTGCCACGGAGGCGGGCACACATTTTTGGCATTCTCATTCAGGTAGAAAAGAAGGAAATTTCTTTATAATTGTTCAACAATTTAATGATACGACACAATGATCTTCAATCGAGTCCGCAATCCATTCTTATAGGCTTTCAACGGGGTGATGGAGTGTTCGGTCCGTTAATCGTACGCACACCTCCAAAAGTGAATTGGCACAAAGATTTGTACGACATCGATGAACATATTATTCAGATCTCGGATTGGACTCATAAATTAGGAATCGATAAATTCTTGAATCACCATTACGCAGGCGGAGATAATAAACCGCCTAATATATTGATTAATGGTTTAGGTCGTTTCACAATTAATCGAAACGGAAACAATATATCCGCTATAATGCCGACCGCGATCTTTACGGTTAAACAGGTAATGTCAAACAAATGGAAAAAAAAAAAATATATGTATATAACAAAAATTTTTATTTAGAAAATTATATCACTCCTTTTTTTATATTTTTATAGAATACCACATATAGATTTAGACTCATTAACGCTGAATTTCTCAATTGTCCGATAGAAATATCGATCGATAATCATACTATGCGTGTAATTAGTTCGGACGGACGTGATATCGAAGCTGTCGAAGGTAACTATCGTGAGATAAAGACTCGGAAAAATTATTGGGAAAGAGTAAAAATTTTGTTTATAATTATAGCGGAATCATTGGTAAGTTACGCTGGCGAAAGATTCGATTTCGTTGTTGAGACGAATCAAAATATAGATAACTTTTGGATACGATTCCGGGGATTAATGGATTGTGACGAAAGATTTACTAAAGCATATCAAGTTGCTATACTACGATATGAAGGCGCGAGCAACAAAGATCCAAATGGATTAGTTGGATACAAATATAAATCCAACTATTCGACAGGTGGTCAGGTATCATAATCTTAAATTTTGTTGATTATATAGAATATGATAGAAGTACATCATATATATTATATATCTTTTATTTCAGCGTATAAACGCTTTAAACGAGGGTACGGAAACCAATAATAGTATCAGCATACCTTTATTAAAAGCCATGGACAAAAATGATAAATCAAATACCGTGCATCCTGATTACCAATTTTATGTATCCTATGATTTTTACAAGAAAGATAATCCACATTTCCATCGCGGAAAGCTTTATGGATTTAATCAAGGTATTGGATACTGCCTACGTACTACTGTATATATATATGCATATTACTATTTCTTTTATACTATTCGATGTATATATTTAATAATTTTCAGTAAAGAATACAAAACAAGTACTTACTCCCCAGTTAAATCATATTTCGATGAAATTACCACCGATGCCTTTGTTATCTCAAAGGGATTTCATCGATTCGGATCAATTTTGTAATTCAAGTACCGTACAAGGTTGTGTCCAAGATTATTGCGCTTGCACTCATGTGCTTCGAGTAAATCTTGATAGCGTAGTGGAAATAATTTTAGTGGATGAAGGTTTGTCGATTATTTTATATTTTTATATTATATGCACATGTAATATAGTTTTTAAATCGAAATTAACCTATATTCTTCAATTTTTAATCAAATACCTTTATTCCTTAGGTTTCGCTTACGATGCGAATCACCCGTTTCACCTTCATGGTTATCAATTTCGCGTGATCGCAATGGAAAGAATCGGTGAAAATGTCACTGTTGACAAAGTAAAAGCGTTGGATAAAAAAGGGGCGATACGACGAAATCTTGACCATGCTCCGTTAAAAGACACGGTAACGGTACCGGACGGTGGTTATACCGTTGTACGATTTTATGCCAATAATCCAGGTATATATGAAATATCTTCTATTTCTTTGATATTTGTTTTCATTTTTTCTTCTTTTTCTTTCTTTTCCTCTTTTATTTAAAATTTATCTTTAAAACGTGAAACATCTAAGAATTTTATCTTTTTCACTTTTATATTCTCTCAGGCTACTGGTTGTTTCACTGTCACATTGAATTTCATGCAGAAGTTGGAATGTCGTTAATCTTTAAAGTTGGCGAACATAAAGATATGTTACCGGTACCACGTAATTTTCCTTTGTGCGGTAATTGGCAACCTCAAGATATACAACTTAAATCAAGTTCTTTGAACATTTTATCAAACACTGAGAAAAAATCTATAATAGAAACTTCAAATGTTACAATAGATGAAATTACTGAAAATAGTATAAAACGATTCATAAAAGTGTTGCCAGAAGTATTGAGAACATTGCAAATATCTTCGGCTATTTCAGTTATTCCGTATTCTTTACTTTCTTTTTATTCTTTTATAGCTATAATCTATACATTTACATAGAAAAAGAAATAGTTCGTAAAAATTTATTAATCTTTTTGTTACAACTAGTAATAAATAACATCCTGTTTTATATAAGATATTAATCTTATGATTATTTTAAATCTTTTGATTATTTAAATTAATCACGAAATAATATATAATACGAACGTTTCTGATGTTTGATTTTTATTAAAAATGGTAAAATATCGCATAAAAACTAAAGATATTAAAAAAAAAAAAATGTTTTTCCAAAAGTTATTTAGTGAAAGTTTAGTTTGTCTATTGCAAATTGTCGAATTTGTTTTGATAAATGTTATCATATAATTATAGCATTTCATTAAATTTTATTTTGAAACTCCTTATTCTCCAGCTTCCTATTTTTATTCAATTATTTAATATTCTACTTACAAAGATATTATTTATATATATATATATCTATTATAAAAATATTTTTCTTATATCTTCAGTTTCTTATGCGATGTCGTATTTTAAAACGAGTAAACTATATATATATATATCGATATTAATTGAAATTAATTGAAATACATTAGATTTTATTATTTAGCACTTTTCACGTCAAAGAAGAAATATTATTATTAATCGATATCGATTATTTATAGAAAAAAAAATGTTACATGGAAGAAATGTACGTAAGTAAATAAATAAGTACACTTGTATTTTGATTTAATATTCATATAACGAAATAAGTCATTGGATGTACATAGACGAATTAAATCATGTGTCAGAGTCAATTGTTAAATATAATAATACATATATCATGCTTAATCAATAAGAATTCGTATTATAAATATTAATTATTACTTATTATGGTAATGAATTATGAAAATTTTTTTAAAGCTATTCATATAATTGTAAATTCAATTTGGTTTTAATTTTTTAATTCAAATGTAATATAGTTATCTCTTTCGCCTCTGCTTCCTATAATATTTTACAATATTTAACAATACTTTATGTCGATAATTAATAATATTTCAAAACTTTAAATATATATATATTATTTATTTATTTTTCCAAGATATTTAATATAATTTTATAACCGATAACAAATTTCGTTAAATGAATATTATACTGCCGATTATATAAATATTTTTATTTAATTCTATACGTATATATTATATAAGTATTTATATATATATTATATATTATATTTTTATACTGTGATATAAATATTATAAGTAAGTATTAGTTAAAGATTGAATATTAATTATGTAAAAAAATTATAAGCTTTATGATATTTACTAATTAATTTACTTTTTACTTTTACAAATAATGTTATTGTATGTATAATATAATTTGTAAAGTATAATAATATATATTAATGTATAATAATACTTTATAATTAAATATGTGCCAGTGAATGATTGATCAATATTCCTTCATTATGTTATTATTATTTTGTAACTGATCATATATTTATATAAAAAAAACTTTATTTTACATATTTTTTCAATAAAATTTTATATATAAAAATTCTTTTAACACACATTCTTATTCTATATTATAATTAAATATTATATTATTTTAATATTCTTTTTGAATTTTTTTACTAAAGTAAAAAAAAAAATTATATAAAATAATAAATAAGTTAAATAAAAATTAATATGTAACATGTATATGTAACAAGATATTAGAAAAAATGAAAAAAACACTTTAAGTTTCAGCTTGGTCTGTATTATATTGCAAATAGTATTTAAATATAAAAATATAAAAAAGACTATTTTTATATTTTCTATTTTATTTATTCATTTATTTTTTATTTATTGCTTGCATTGTCAATGATTATATTATATGTAAACTTATTAATATCTACTTTTACAACTTTCAAAGATTATATAGCTAAACATTATTACATGTTTCTTGAGAAGCAGAAGGCGAACAAATTGTATAACATACATCTTTTTGTGGTGGCCTTTGTAAAGGATGTGCCAATAATTTAGCCATACTATCGTGTAATTTTGCTGCATTTCTTCCTACTTCTAATATATATGAAAAATTTGTTGTATCCAATGTTGCTATTTCAGAATAAATTTCTTCGCATAAATTTTCGGAACAAGGTGGCTCATGTACATATAATACATCTATGAAAAAATATGGATTTTTTATAAGAGTATCTAAAGATCTTTTACCGATATGAAATTTTGGGATACTATTAGAACGTGAATACACTAAAATTACTCTGATAACAAATGTTGGAACAGTAGTCTCATATTTCTTTGTTAATAGAAGTAATTTTTGTTGTATTTCATCGAATGATTGTCCAAGATCATATGACTTTTGATCTTCTTCTAGAAAATCATCATTAATAAGATTTAAGTGATTAACAATACTATTGGTATTATTGGTAAAATCACATATCCACCTAGAGCTGTGAGAGTTCAAAATCATTAATGCATATTCATGACTATGTTGAATGATAGATTTAATATAAATAAAATTTTCTATAGTTCGTTTTATCATAAATAAAGGAGTATAGCTAGCTCCTGTAGAAAGTTTAAAGGGAGTACAATTTTTCTCTTTTGCCGTATCAATTACGAATAAAATCTTCTCGGGTAAATTCATTCCCGAAAAATTTCGCATCAATGTATTATCTTCATCACAATATGACTTGAAATCAGGAACAAAACACGAGGCGTTATCAGTATTACTCATTTCCTATTGGATGTAGGTTAACATTTCAGAAAATTTTTTAACAGTTCAATATCTTTCACAATTATTTTTTTATGTATTATTTACCTAGAATATTGTGATTCACGTGCGATATGCGTCTGATTCGTACAATGCAGTACTTAAATCTAATTGAGTTTATAGCTTTCCATATTAAATCATATATTAATATTGTGAATGATCGATTTCATTAATTTCCTTGATTCGAAAAAATTCACTGATCGATCGACTATATATGAAATCGAAATCGCAATTTTGAATTTTATAAAAATCGTCGTCTAAACATTTCCATGTACGATTGGTATTTTTTATGCAATCATAATTTAAGAATAAGTTATTATTTATCACTATACTATCATTTTAAAAATCTTTTATATATATATATACATATATATACATATAATATATATATATATATATTTCTTTTTGTTTAATTATCCCATTAACTAGAGTTAATTTGAGTTTAAATTTACTTGAATTTACAACATCAGATAGATTGACATTCATAAACTTAAAAGTTAATGCACACGATCGGACTTGGTAAAGAAAAAATAAATATGTTTTCACATAACAATAACCATTTTACAATTACAAAATTAAAAATCATGACTTTCATTGCTATGAAAAGTTGAATCTTATAATAGTATTAAATTTGGTGTTGCGAAATACAATCTATTATCAATGTTAATAAACAATAAAAATTATGACTTTTATTCTTATGTGTGAAAACAAACCTTAAAGACAATATATATATTATTTTTCTCATTGGATGTATTCTTAATGGAATCATTTTAGTGATTAAATTTATAACCTATAAAGTATTGTAACTTCGTATATATGTAAACTTATAGAGTCTTAAAGTTTTTAAAAATTATCAATTTTGAAATATATTTTTCATCAAAAAATGTAAAAATATCTTAAATTATAGTAAGAAAAAAAATTTAAATAAACTATGCTTGCGTTAAAAGATTACGGTAGTAGTGATAGCGAATCTGAAAATGAAAATGAAAATAGAGAGAGTGAGGTTAACATGATTGATTCTATTTTCGCAAAAAATTTAACTGCATCTATAAATATGCAAATTTGTTCTGCACCAGAAGTGATACCAACGGTAAATATTTATTTATTATTATAAATTTAATATTGTTATATTAAATTTTTCTTTATCAATGCAGATTAGAAATTATTTTTTTAAATATGCTATAGGGAACTGAATTATGTATAAATCAAATAGATTCAACTATAAAAGAAGTAATGCATAATCCCAAATATGAAGAACTTTTTGCTCCAGATGTTGGTCCAGAAAATCCTTTTAAAACACAACAACAACGTGCTGTAAAAAATATACTTTCTGGATATGTTGAGAAAGCTCATATAAGCGAATTTCAATTTGAAAATCAAAGGAGAACATTTGCCAGTTATGGTATAAAATATAATAATATATAATAAATGTTAAAAGAAGCTATAATGATATATGGTTTTGTAAATATTATGTTTTATAGGATATGCATTAGATCCAACTGTAGATGGTAGTGCAGAAGAAGGTAAAACTATTATTGGAGCAAAAGATGCTGCTGAAGAATCTGGTGGTAAAACTGTATTTGAAAGTACAACATTAAGGGCTTCTGATAAAAGAAAACGTCATAGAAATGATGATCCTGCAGATATTGAAGGATTCTTAGGTCCTTGGGGTGGATATGTAGATGAAAAACGAATAATTAAGCCAACCGAAGAAGAAGCTGCAGAATTAGAGGAAATATTAGCAAAACGAAACAGGAGAGGCAAACCAGCAGAGGAAAAACCACTTGAGGAAAAAACAGTATTACATAGTAATATCACAATAATTAAATATATAATTTATATAAAGGATTTTGAAATAATCAAATTTGTTTTAGTTAAAGACAGTGTGGATTATCAAGGTAGATCATTTTTACATGCTCCTCAAGATGTTGGAGTAAATTTACGATCAGAATCGCCACCTGATAGATGTTTTTTACCAAAAGCACAAATTCATACTTGGGAGGGACATACCAAAGGTATTTCACAAATCAGATGGTTCCCTCATACTGCGCATTTATTACTTTCTTGCAGTATGGATTGTAGAGTAAAGGTATTTATATTTTAATCTTGAAACATAAAAAATAATGATATGATTTAATTTTATTTATATTATTAAATATAGCTATGGGAAGTTTATAAGGATAGGAGATGTATTCGAACCTATTACGGACATCGCCAAGCTGTAAGAGATATAAGTTTTGATAATGATGGAAAAAAATTTTTGTCTGCTGGATACGATCGTTATGTAAAATTATGGGATACAGAAACGGGTGCTTGCATAAGTCGATTTACAAGTAGAAAAATTCCGTATTGCGTTAAATTTAATCCTGATCCAGACAAACAGCATTTATTTGTAGCAGGTACCAGCGACAAAAAAATTATCTGCGTGAGTTACATACACACGTATTTTTATTTTTAAGATATATTATAAATTTCAATTTTATCAGATAATATATTATATATATATTTTACAGTGGGATATTCGTTCTGGTGAAATAACACAAGAATATGACAGACATTTGGGAGCTGTGAATACGATAACATTTGTGGATGAAAATCGAAGATTTGTAACAACTTCAGATGATAAAAGTTTAAGAGTTTGGGAATGGGATATACCAGTCGACATGAAATACATAGCTGATCCTTCTATGCATTCTATGCCAGCAGTTACACCATCGCCAAATCAAAAATGGCTTGCATGTCAAAGTATGGATAATAAAATTGTTATATTTTCGGCCTTAAACAGATTTAAAATGAATCGTAAAAAAACATTTACGGGTCATATGGTTGCTGGTTATGCATGTGGTTTGGATTTTTCTCCAGATATGAGGTAAAATATTTTTTCGCTTATAAAATTATAAAATTCTTTATACTCAACATAATTTAATATTTTTACTTTTATTTTCTTAAGTTATCTTGTTTCGGGAGATGCAGATGGTAAATGTTATATTTGGGATTGGAAAACAACAAAATTATATAAAAAATGGAAAGCACATGATGGTGTATGTATTGATGTATTATGGCATCCTCATGAACCTTCAAGACTAGCTACAGCTGGTTGGGATGGAAAAATAAAATATTGGGATTAATCATAAATAATCACATTGTAAAATAATTTATTTATTTTGTATGTATATTTGTATGATGTGTACAAATAGATTTACTTTATATATATATTTCCAATCATATGTTATTAATAAAAATATAATATTAATAATTATAAAAACATATATAAACTTTTTAAATATTAAAAAATGTTTCATTATTATACAGAAATATACATTACATTTATATATATTTTATTATAATTATATATTACATTATTTACAATATATACATTTTACATTATATTTTCAATAATATATAGAAATGAATGCTTGTATAAGTCGATTACAAATCGAAATTATTTTAAAATTATTGATATTATTATTTTTATAATTATACCGAATAATTATTTTAAATAATTTTCATAATTTCATTATATTTATAATTAAACACAATTGATATAAAATTAATGAATTAATTTAATTAACTCTTATTAATTATTCTTTATTTTCTCTTATTAATTAAAAATAATTATCATAAACCAGATTGAAACGAATATGCGATCTTGAATAAATTATGTTATATTATTAAGAATTCGATTATAATGGACTCGAATTAATTGATTCATACAATAATTCGCGTGCAATTAAATAAATGAATTGTTATGAATATAATTATAATACTGAACATGAATTATTCGTATAAATTCACGTCCATTAATTGCAGTCTTAAATGGCGAATTACTAACTGTATACCATACTATCGTAAAAATCAATAATATACATCATGATGTCTACTGCATTTGTTTCATACGTCGTTAAGAATTTGTTTTTTGTCATCATCGAATTAAATCTTGTTACAATTTTAATCGTTAAATTGACGAACGCTTAACAATATATGCTCTGCTTAAAATTGTTAAAATTTAATATGATATATAGATTAACACAAATATCTTGAAATTATACAAAAATCTACAAAGACTAAATAGAAAGGTAATAATACCTTAGTTACATAAATATTTTTTTTCATACGATTTGAATGCGAATAAATTTATAAAATTATTCAATCATAAGTATATTTTTAACTGATTTTTAACTGATTGATTGAAAATATGATTTGTTTATAATGTAAAATTATTTTGTTTTTTTTAGAAAACTAAAGATAATGAGATCAATACAATAGAATTATTTTTCGCGTCTCCACTATAAATATTTAAAAAAAAATATAAAAACTTTTATTTCTCTACTTGTTAATTATAAATTAAATGGCTATATATAATGTATCTTTAAAGTATAATTATAAAATATATATAATATATATATTTATATGTGCAATATATGTGATAGATTCAATATAAAAATGGATGGACCTGGATTGGGATATTCATATCATCTTCCTTCTGCAGGATGGAATTTTCGAGTTAGAAATGTACTTGCACAATTCAGTGATCTCTTTAGTGAATTTAATAAGTATATTGCCCCTGCTTATCATCATGATCGATGTGAAAGGTACTTGATTCCATTTATATTTTATATACATATATATATATATTTAAATAATAATTCTTTTTTAGATCAGTTCAAATGCGATTATATTCCATGCATAAAAGAGAATTTGTTATGGTATTCATTGCTTTTTTTGCATGTTTTGGATTAGCTGTATTTATTGGACTTGCAGGTATTTTTATAAAATATTTCTTTTTCATTATATATATATTATATATATTATTTTTTTCTTTTCATTGTATATTATTATAGGTCCTCCTATTACTTCTATGAGTGAACAGAAAGCTCATGTAAATAATAGCGAAGTTGCTACTGGTCCTTTTATTATGAAAACACCTTTATTATCTACATATAGTCAACAATTATGGGTTATTGCAAAATTATTAACATCTAATAATGATGGTAATATAAATATAAAAGAATTAAAAAATTAATAAATTACAATTATATTTCAAATTTTATAGATGAAAGATATGACAAAAGTTTTCAAATAAGCATCTCAATAGATGGTATTACTGATCATAAACTTATACCTGTTCTTTCTTCAGAAACTGGTCATAATAGGTACTTTTTATGATCTACAAAATAGTATAACTTATTCATTATTTCATACATATAATGTAAAATTATTATCATGAATTATTAACATGCTTTCTTTTTCAAAGAACCAGACACTTAAAGTGTGAAAGACAAACATGTGAAGAACTGGTAGTTGCTCATCTTGGATTTCTTGATTATAGTTATTATATTATTACTGTTCGTTTTCATGGACTTGAGAGCTTCCATCAACGTTATAACATATGCGATCTCACATTCTACGTCAGTAAGCACTACATAAAAATAACATAGTTGTATTATAAAAATTTTTAGAATCAAAACAATTGCATTTGATAATGTTTTTACTTGTTCATAGTTTAAAAATTATAATCCAGCATTTACGGAGTTCGAGATTTGGTTTCGATTTATCTTTTTGTTAACTGCATTTGGAGTTATGGTAAAGAATAATGAAGAACATTGTATATTTTTATACAATATTTAAAAGAAAATTATATATTATATATCGATTTTTAGTGTTGGTTTGGACATTCTTTACGAAAATATCCATTACATGATTGGTCAATAGAACAAAAATGGATTTCTATACTTCTTCCTTTATTAATTTTATATAATAGTAAGACATTAAAAATTAGTAATATATTTTTATATATATTTAACTAATTTATTTTATTTTTATTTAAAATTTATTTTACTTTTATAGATCCATTATTTCCAATGACATTTTTAGTCAATTCTTGGGTACCTGGTATGATAGATGCAATTTTACAGACTACATTTCTTTGTGCAATTCTCATGTTTTGGTTATGTGTTTATCATGGTTTAAGACAAGTATGTATGATATTTAATTAATATAATATAGCATAATTTAAATCATAATATTATTTATATCTACAAATCTTATATTTTAATAGAACGAAAGACGTCTTATCACATTCTATTTACCAAAAGTTTTGGTAGTGGGTTTATTATGGTGTTCTGCATTTATTTTAGCAACATGGTTGCGTTGCACAGAATTAGAAGATCCTACTTATAATTATGTTCTTGATACATCAAATTATTTTGTAAGTTATTAATAATTGATAATTATAAATTTATCATATGATATTTTTAATTAATATTTATAATTTTATAAATTTACATGATTATAGGGTTTCAAAGTATTTTTCTTCACAGTAGGAGGATTTTATATAGCATATCTTCTTCTCTTGATATTAAGAGCATACAGCGAATTAAGATCCATGCCATACTTTGGTATGATTATAAATGCATTTATTATTATTATTTAAATTATAATTGTAAAATTAAATTATAGTTCTAAAATTTGTAATTATTAATAATCTTTTTAAAAATCTCTTTTTCGATATATTATCTTTTTTTTTCGTTTCTATATTTCTTTTTTTTCTTTTGTTGTTTCTTCTAGATCTTCGTTTACGTTTTTTGACACTACTTGCTGCTGTAGTTTCATTAGTTTGTGGTTGTGTAACAGCGCGACAATTTGGAGCTGGTATATTTGAAGATAGCTTTGCCTCTCGTCTCACAACGTATTATCGTTCATCCGCACAATTTATGGCTTTATATGGTCTTTTGAATTTTTATCTTTATACGATGGCTTATGTATATGCACCAGCATATCAACAAGTATATGGCCAACGTAAGCATTTTTGATTTTGATATACAAAAGCTTTCATATAAAATTAATGTATAATTTTTTTGATTGGTTTTTTTATAATTAGATTCTTCTATAACTAAAGACAATCCTACGTTTTCTATGATTAACGATTCTGATGAAGAAGTTATATATGGACCAGATGAAGATAGTCGACGGCCTTTAACTCAAACATCTAGAATTGCGAATAATAATAATTAATTAAATTAAATTGATTATTGTGAATAAGAAAAAACGTTTTTAAAGGAAAGGACCTATTAATGTCAAAGATTTTCGTAAATAGTGATGTTATAAAATAAAATATATAAAGGTGAATAATTTATTTTAAACAGGAATCATAAATAATGATATAATGTAAAATAAAATATACATAAGTGAATAATTGATTCTAAACGAAACTTAATAAAATTCGTTATTTGCAAATATTTGTGTAAATATGATATACATATTATTTCCTCTTAAGACAACAAAATTTCTTTTATATATTTACTTTTTTATTTATTAACATAAAAAAATATTTTATATTTCATTCTAATTTCTGAATGATTATTATTAATGTTTTTTTTTGCAAATTAGAGCCTTTTATATTCGGATAAATTTGAAAAGTATAAATATTTCATGAAAAGAATTATGCATAAACAATGTAATAATAATTTATTTTAAAGAAACAAATTATTTAAAAAATTTGTTATTATTAATTTTAATCTTTTATTAATCTTTTAAAAATATTATATAAATTTATTTAAATTTTTTAAAATATTTTTATTTACTAAAAAGCATATTGAATATAAAAGATCAATTTTGTGATTCTAAAAACATTTATAGATTAAAACTCTTATTATTATGAGAAATAAAAAATAATATGTATCATTATTTTGCTATATATATAATTTTAACATATATGTGTATAATTTTAATAAGTATATTAGCAAATAATATATATATTTAATTATTATAATTTAATGATGGATAAAATTAACTTAACATATTTAATAGTTAAACTTTATAATATTTATAACGATTTTTATAAAAGTCTTTTCGATTATTTTTCTATTTTACTTTTTTAAAAAATAAATAAAAAAAATATATTATAAAAAAATTTTTATAATATACTTAAATATTATTAAATTTTAATCAAATAAAATATTAATGTTCGATTATAATATATATAATAAATAAATATTAATATTAAATACATATGTTTGATATAATTATTTTGAATTTTCAAATAAAACGGAAATCAATGCATTACGGAAATAATACATACTATATAATATGGTGCGCATGATATACATAAGTAAATGTGTACCTAACGTACTTACAAGCATAATTCTGTAAAATATATTTTCTATTATTAAATCATTTTAAATTTCTTTGATAAATTTAGTAGAATCATATCTTTATTGAGTTCATATCTTTTTCTTAATCGATATATCGATCCTTATTTATCATATAATAAGTAAGATATTAATATCATATAAATATGTTGTATTTATTAATAGGTTATAACAAATAATTATTCAATTTTAACAATTATTGCTATATTTCTTTTTTGCAGAATAATTATTTTTTAAGTATAAATAATTATTAATGTTATATAAAATTTAATAGAATTTAATAAAATTATTTTAGATAATTCATATTCATATATATAGAAAATGCCGAAATCAAAAGAATATGTGTCTACGGATGATGACAGTAGTGATGAGGTATTTTATATAAAATAATATTCTTATATATATATATATATATATTTAAAATATAAATATTGAACAAGTTTGATATAATTTTTATTTTTAAAAGATTAAAATTAGTTTAAAATAAAAGATAAAATTTCATTATAAGAAATTAAAATTCATTATGAAGCTAAGATATATATACAATATTTTATTTTTTTTTATATAAGGGAATGAAACCAAAGAAAAAGCAAAAAAGGGAAATAGAGGATAAAGAAGAGAAAGTATCAAAAAAGTTAAAAAATGAATCTAATAAAGATGAATCTAATAAAGATACTGTTTGGGATTTAGGAAATAATCGTCAAATTAGTGTAAGAGACTTTAAAGGAAAATTATATGTCGACATCAGAGAAATGTACTATGATAAAGAAGCAAATTTAAAACCTGGAAAAAAAGGTATTAATAAAATTTATTTGTATGTTTTATGTATATATATTTAGTTAAATGTTATAAATGATAATAAAAAAAATCTTATATTTTATATAGGTATTTGCTTAAATGTAACGCAATGGAAAAAATTATTATCTGTTATGGATGATGTGGACAAAGCTGTAAAATCTAAATCTTGAATATTTATTTTCTTATATATTTAGTATTTCAACAATTTGGGATTATGTTTAATATATATCTTGTTATTCATAAGAATACACATTGGTTTTACATATGTTCTCAATTTACAGTTATATATGTATTGTTTGTGTTATATTAAATGATATTTTCAATAAAAAAAAGTATTTTCATCCTATATATATATTGAAGCTGTATATTTATTTTCTTACATACACAGAAATAACTTTTATTTATAAATGTGTTTCACATTATGCTAAGTTTAACAAAACAGTTTCCTAGACTTAAAAAGGATAAAAGAATGCTCAATTTTCATATTATAACACATGTTTATGTTTTTGTACAATATTGAAAAACTAAATTAATGTTCATGCTGGTCCATGAACAGAAGTTAAAAACTTATCCACATCTAAATTATTTAATAATGTTTGTGGATCTGTCGTACATTGTCGTTTTTCAGTCTAAAAAAGAAGGAAGAAAATAATTATTAATATTTCTAATAAGTTTCCCAAACTTTTAAATTAATTACGAACCTGTTTACTTTCTTTTAATTCTGATATTTTTCTTTTTGAAATTTTTGCAATAATGTTACCTAAAATTAATAATTTGATAAATTATTACTAATATTAAACTAATATTTTTAATTATATCAAAAAGAATATATTTTTAAAGCATATAATTACTTTTATTATCTTCTCGAATTTTATCTATTTTTAATCGTTTTTTATTATTATGTTGTACTTCAATATTTTTTTCATTCATAGTAGCAGTTTTGATAGTACTTTTTTTTATTGTAGATGTAAATGGTTTTTCCAATGGAGATGAAGTTGCTAAAGGTTTTGCATGCACATTTTTCATTGTTAAAGTATCGATAGAAATTTTATTCGATGTTTCGCAACTATTTTCATGTTTAATTGGTGATTTTCGATTTCCCAATCTTTTTCTAGATTTAGGCGGTAAATTAAATATCTCTTCATAATCAGTAGCTGTCATTACTTTAACATTTTCATCATAATTTTGATCATTTAAAACAATATTAATTTGAAGTTCCAATTCATGATTACTATATCTTCGCCTTCTTTTTTTAAAAGATGTTACTTCGTCATGTAGAAAATGATATTCTACCGAATTAGGAATAGTTACATTAAGATCCATTTTACGATTATATTTCGTACATTGAGATTCTATCTTACAATCATGTTTACATGTAGGAACAAGCTGCAAACATTGAAGTACACATGATAAACTCTTCGGATTTTCCGAATCGTTATTTTCTATATCTGTATTTTTAATAGTATCAAGTACTTCAGTAGGAATATTGTCTTTTTGATTAGTTGAAAAGTTTGTTTCTTCTTTCTTTAACACCTCTTCTTCATCACTAAATAAATCTCGTTTTATTTGATCAACTTTAGACTTTAATAAAATTATTTTTTGTTTTTCATTATTTTTTACGTTTTTTAGATACCCTTTTAATTCCCGTGTATCCTCTTCGTTAGAACTATGTTCATTTTTTATATCATTGAATTTATTTTCATTCAATGTAACTATATCATATTTTTTATTCTCACATTTTTCAACTTCCGTGCTAATTCTATCTTGAATGTGTTTCGGTTCTAAATTTTTTGTTGCATCCAATTTTATAGTTTCTTTAGTTTCTATAGTTTCAATAACTTTCGAATTATTAATTATTTGATTCTCTATCTTATTATTCTCGACTGCTATTTTAATAATATTCTTTGGATCATCTTTTGTTTCTGTAGGCACATGATTTGTAATTTCAAATATCATTTCATTATTTTGTACATTGTAATCGATAATATCTTTTTGTTTTGAATTTTCCGAATTATAGATTTCACTTTTTGAATTATTAGTGGAAAATTGTTTTAATTTAGCGTTTTTATCATTATTATCATTGATAATATCATTATTAGTTTTGCCGTTATTAATATTATTATTATTGATACCAAGATCGTAATCATTACTATTGCTATATTTATTATCATTATTGTTGTTAGTATTAATATTACCATTATTAATATTATGTGATTCTTCTATTTTCTTTTTCTTTTTCTTTTTTTTTTTCTTTTCATTAAATTTATTCTCATTTTTCTGAATATATTTATACTGATTGCTTTTCTTTTTGAAACTAGTATTATTTTTACCTTTAAAAATGATTCTTCCTTGCTGATTTTTTTCTTTGCTAAGATTAGTTTTAGGAATTTCACGAAATTTCGCTATCATACGTTGACGTTTGGCCTCCAATTGTACAACTAATTTCTCATTTATAGTAAGAGATTTTTGTCTTTTCTGTAACATCGAAGAATGTTTTATTGATTTAGTTGGTTTAAAACTAACCAAAGAAGATCTTAAATGTTGTATATCTACTATATTAGGTTTTTGTTTTAATTTTTTGGTTGTAGAATTTTCTATGCATAAATTTTGATTTGATTTTAATATTTGTCGATCTCCTGAAGTTATTAATGCGGAAATTTTAGAAGATAAATTAGTCAAATTTTCTATGCCAGTCTTTGAACTATTAGGAGTCTCAGAAATATCTATTTCATTCAATAAAGTCTCATTTTTGGCAGGTGTTTCTTTCATATTAGATTTATAATCTTTTTCATTTTTTAACATTGAAAATACTTTTGAAGGTGAAGATTCACATTTTCTTAAAGCAATAATTGTTTCTTCCGCATGTAACATATCGGTTGGATTAATTTGTAACTGTAAAGAATTATTTTCTGAAATCGTTGAACATGCCATTTTTTCACTAATTGTTTCTGAAACGTGTGTAATTTTCCGTGTTGAATCGTAATTTGTATTAATGCAATTCTGATTTGAAATTTTTTTGCATTTCTTATTAGGAGATTTTTCCACCGATTTTGTTTTTAAATTAGTCAAAGTAGATGAAGGTGAAAATACCGATGTTGATGATGATGAGGATGAAGATGATGACGACGAGGATGATGACGATGACGATGATGATGGCGACGACGACGATGATGATGATGATGATGTAGAGGATGATGAAGAAGAGGAAGATGTGGATGCATTGCTATCATTCGAGTTCTCGCTATTCGATAAATATTTTTCATTATCAATATTTCCCTTTTTTTCATGTATATTTTTATTCATATTATCTTTATTAACATTATCCTCAACTGAATCAGATTTCGTATAATAGGTGGAATCCCGTGAATTAGCTGATATTTTAAGTTCTTTTATTGCTTCTTCTTTTGGCAAATTCTCTTTAATCACTTCAAATTGTGTTATTTCTAATTTTGCAGATAGACAAGTTTGATATGTATTTGTAGAACTAATAATGTTATGTGGTATGCACTGTTTTGTACATTGTGATGATTCTACAATTGGTTTTTGTGTACTATTAGTAAATTTTGACAATTTTTCACGCTCATTTAGCTCAGAAGTAGGTTTATAATATGGAGAACAAGAATTAAATGTTTCTTTTTTTATATTGTCTATAGTTGTTTCATCAGAAATTTTTGGAGTTAGTGCAATACAAGGTGTAGTTGGAAATTCTGGTGTATTTATGAAACTACACATCTTACCAGTATCTTCGCTAGATTTGATAAACGGTGTTGTATTACTGCTTGGACTGAGCAATCTTGGTGTTGGTGGAACATCAGAAGAATTATTTAATTTTCTCGGTGTTTCGTGATCGATTAAATTAGGTACTTGTAATAATTGTTGTGTGATATCTACAGAAGTTTTTGTAAATTCTGAACATTCTGTAGTATCCATGGAAATTGTATCTTTTTCTAAATGTGATTTTTTAGCATTTCGACTACATTTATTCAAATTAGTTTGTAACGTTTTTAATTGAGCATATTTTTTTACATTTTTTTTTTCAAATAATAAATTATCATTTGTTGTTGCATTATCATATGAATAATTATTCTTTGTTAGAGACAATTGATGATCGATATTCTTTTGTTCAATAATCGCTTTATCTTTATTTATTGTACAAATTTGTACATTAACATCGTCTTTTTTTATATTAGAAAAATTATTTACTGTCAAATTATGATTAATATGAGTGGCTAAGAAATCTTTATCTGTTTTAGATTCATTGCAATCTATGCTTTTCGTGATTGTAGATTCTGTTGCATTCCATTTTCCTACAATACATTTATTCCTTGCATTTTGCACATTCTTTTTATTTTCTTCTGGTACAGTATTTTTATTTTTCGATCGTAATTTATTCTTCTTCGTTGATGAGATAACAACATTTGATTTAGTAATTTTTGAACGATTTGTTTTTTTGTCGCTAGTAGATATTTTTGTTTTTTGATTATCTTCATCAACGGCAATGTGTAAAGCTTTTCGCAAATCTGCATCCCATGTATCTTTTGTAAGTTTCAACGATTTAGATTGAGTTTTTATAACTTTGTTTTCAGAAGAAACATTGATGCTTGAATGCGAAGAAACATCGCCTATAATTATTCCAAGTCCGTTATACTTTTCCCAATCACCCATAAGTTTTGGTATTGGGCTTTTTGATGCTATTGGAAGTTTGCAAGGCCGACAAAGTTTTAACGGAGTTTTAATTTTATGCGTAGATATAGCGGTATTAGTAACTGGTGGAGATTTAAAAAGAGAATTTCTACATACAGATGTAACGATTTTTGTGGATCCTGATGAAAAATGTGTATTATTATTTTCATTGATCATTTTATCGGATATGTTTGTTGTTTTTATAGGCGTATTAAAATCGAGAGCTCTTATATGACTATTCCTCCTTCTAGGTGTTGATAAACTTAATCTATAATTTTTCGATCTACTTCTTAATAACGACTTTGGAGTGCGTTTATTAATGATATCGCAATCAATACTTTTGGAAGCTGAAAGATGTCGATCATTAACAATATTATTCGTCTTTAAAGGAACAACAACTTTTGAATTTTGAATAATAGGTGTTAGATCAATATCTGATAAGTTTTGATTTTGATTACTCTTATTACAATTAAATTTAATATACGGAGATAATCCAGAACCTGATAAATTAACATTATCTTCTACATTAATTGTAGGCATATTTGAACTATCTAGTAATGTTTTTGTACTAGTTTCATTACCATATAATGTTATTAATTCTCCAGCAATTGGTTTGGCATTATTTAATAATATAGGACTTATAATTGAATTATTTACAGAATTATTAATATTATCTATGGATCGGGTTATTTCTTTATTGCTATTTATTTTGTTATTATCTTCTTTTTGACATATTTGCATCGATGTTGTCATTGTTGTTGTTGTCGATGTCATTGTCACCTTTGTTGTGGTCGTTGTCGTTGTCGTTGTTGTTGTCGTCGTCGTTGCCGTCGTCATCGTCGTCGTCATCGTCGTTGTTGTAGTTGTCATTGTTATCGTACAAGAAATTAAATTTTTTAAATCGTTTGATGTATTAAAAAGTGTGTGCGTATGTGGTGATGTTACTCTTTGAGCAACATTTACGGCTCTTAAATACAATGTTTCTACGAAATCTTTACCCATTTTATTAGTCATGGGTTCTTTGGGAATAATAGGAATGAATCGTGAATTTGTATTAGATGTTATAGAACGAGTAGGTGGATAAGAATTTGTCGACAATATATTACTTATTTCTTCTTTAGAACACATTATTAACGTTGGCATTATCATTACATCTTGTTCAGCTGTATAATTGTTTATGTTACTTTCCGATTTTTGTTGTTTAAGTTTTGTAAGACGCAGTCGCTTTACCGATGATTTTTTCATCTTTGATTCCATATCATTATTTTGAATAACAATATGATCAACAGTATCATCTTTTTGAATATCAGTAGTTATTAATTTTTCAATTTTTTCTGTATCTTTATCAAGTGGGATTTCAAATATTGGCAATTCTTTTTCACTATTATTATCTAACAAACATATAATTTCTTTTGTTGTATCCACAATTTTCTTATCATTTATTGATTTTTTGTTAATAATATTTGCATTTATTATACTTGATATTGCAGCAGCATTTTGATCTTCCAATATACCATATTCTTTTTCCTGATCACATTGTTCATCTTCGTTTCGAGCACTTTGTTGTTTAAAAGAACTACGAAGTCTGTGTTTTAATGGAATATCTGCTACATTTAATTCAGTGGATGATTTAGCATCTAATATTATAGATTCTAATGAATTATTGTTATTTGAAATCATTTCACTTTGTTTTTCTTGTAATTCATTAAAAATTTTTGTTTTTGATTTAGTTTCGGTATCTTCATCAGGACTTGTATCAGTTTCCATATGTGGTCCAATAATTTCTTCGAGAAACTTTTCAAATACGGGATCAGACTCTGTTGCTTCTACTATTGATTTAATTGCATTATTCAATTCTATCATAATAGAAGTATTTGCTTCACCATTCATGGAATCATTTAAACTTTCATCTTTTAATGATGTATCTGTTGGAAGTATTGCTTTGTTAATATTTTCAGCAATTCTCTCTTGTAATTCTGTACGATTCAAAAGCTCTTTTGTTAATAGCTATAATATAGATAATAAAAAAAATTAAAATTATAAAAATAATTAACATAGCAATTATTACAGCATTACTTACACTTAGATTTTCTATTGGTTCATCATTACTTTCTGATTCGGATTCTGGTGTATCATAGGGAGTAGTCTGAACTTCTACACATGAGTAAGTCATTAATTCTTCTGTACTTGTTGCTGCAGTACATTTATCAAGCATACACAAATTTTTCGTATTGCTTTCTGTACATATATTATTTGTAACATCTTCTATGCTTTGAATATTTTTATTACTGCCTAATTCAAATATTAAGAATTAAATAAAATTTTCTACTTTCTTTTAATATTATGAAGATTATAAATATATTATATATATATATGTATTGTTATTATTGTTATATCTTACATTATTATTTACTATATAATTCTATATGATTTAATTATATAATTAGACAGACCTTGATGTTGCAAAGAATTACTATGTTTCTTTTCTTTAATATTAATATTAGATTTGGAATGTTCAAATATGTCCATATGACCTGGTAAACTTTCCAATGGAGTTGCTTCTACACTATCAAAATTAGATGCTGTAATAATAAGAAAAATAAATATATTGAAAATAGATATATTGATATATGTCTATATATATATTTCCAACCTTGAGCAGAGGGTGAATCAGACTGTGATACATTTAATGTTACTTTCGTACGTTTACATCGTTCACGATCACTATTATTGTGATGCCTTTTACGAGTGCTACTAGATATTATTGGAGACCCATTACATATTTGAGAATTATCCTATATAAGTATATAAATAAGTGATACAAAAAAAATAAAATAAAAATATAAGTGTAAGAATATATATTTTAATATATTATATTTTAATTAAGTTTCTTATATACCTCTGAAAGAACATTGATATTAAAAGGAAAATATCCATAATTTTCACCAGTAAGTAATTTCAATTCGTTAAGTAGATCTCCATATTGCTTTAAATGCTCATAATCAACAATTTTGCTAAGAAATTCATGAACTACAAATGAATCATAATATATTTTTAATAAATTATAGATTTTCTTATTTATTTTATTATTTTATTATTAAATAGATTTTCTTACTTATGAATTTTAAATTTTTATTAAATATTACCTGTTGAATTAATAGTAAAAAATTTTTCAATAATATCTATCAAAGTCATTCCATTAACTTTTGTATTAAATCGTCTTCCATTTGAAATTACAGTACGACATTCTTGTAAATGTGGACAGGTTTCTAAAAACATCTTAGCAGCTTCTATACATTTTTCATTTTCAAGGTATCCTAAAATCAATTATTTATTAGAATCTCATAAAAATCATATATAAATTTACAAATATAAAAATTCTTTATAAAGTAATAATAAATAATATATTAATATATTCAAGATATATAAAAGATACATTTATATATATGAATGTATAAATTATGAAAATAAAATGTTATTTATTATAATATTATATTTACTATATTTGATATCTATTTATTTCAATGTTTATTTATTCATTTACATAAATTTTTTTGTATTTTTTATTAATTTAATAATATAATTATTATAATGAAATCAACATCTTAATATATTGATAAAGACAATATTATTGACTTTCTAACATTTCATTGTTATAATTAGAAAGTATTTATATTCCCGCCATACAACAGGTTATTGTAACACGACGCGCAAAATACATGTCATGTTACTCTTACCGAGAACTAATCGAGCTATTTCCGACGGTAATAATGTTTCCATAATGCTTATTGATATTTAAAGTCTGAATATATCACTGAAAAATTACGGTCATCTTTAGAATCATTGAAACAAAACATAAGTATGAATGTGTATGAAAAATATTTTAAAATAATAATATCTTAAAACGAATCTTAAATAGAATATCTTCTACGAAGCAATTTTACCAACATTAAAACTCTACAATATTACATAGTATATAAATTATTTTTCTCCATTTAGTGATTCATGTGCAGACATATATATTGTACTCTATTCTATTTTTAAGCAGATCAAAAGTGGAAAAAGTTCCTTAAATTTAGATATATTATAGGTATGATGTTGATTTTTAGTTATTAAAATTAACGTAAAAACATTTTTTTCTATCAAGTATATTCATTTCATGTTTTCTTTTTATATTATTCAAATATTTCATTTTATCATTTATAAAATTCGAAAGATTTTATTATTTAAAAATAATTATAAATTAATATAATAATTATATTATAATTACATATATATTATTATATTTCTGATAACACATGTACTAAAGATTATTAGCAAATAAATAAATATGACAAATAAAAATGATACATATATACATGTATATATGTATATTTATTGTATTTATAGATTCATAACAAATGGGAAATTGGCAAATGGAGGTTGGAAGAATGGTGTCATATATATTATTTCCCATTGGAGTTTATTATTATTTTAATCAAACAGAAAATATTGAAGAATGGATAAAGACTGAAAAGAAAAAGTTTCAAAATTTAGATAACATACAACATATAGAATTTATGAATTTTATTGAGGAATTTAATAAAAAGCAACAATTAAAAAGAATTATAGAAATGGAAGTGCAATATAATGAAGTGAAATAAATTAATTATGTTTTAGAATTATATGATCTGGAATTTTTGCTTATAAATGAAAACATGAAGTACATTATGTAAATGTAGATATATTATTATATTTATTTTTTTTATAGTTCTTTTTTAATATTTATAATATATTATAATATAATATATTAATTAATTGAATTATTTATATATAAGTCCTATTTGTTCATGTTTAATTATTATACTTTATTAAAATATCATTACTTTTTTATATGTCATTATTAAATGGAAATAATAAAGTTACATTAATTGAAATTATAATTGATTAAAAAAAATGGATTTAAGTATTCAAACAATGAATGTAAACGTTTTATTAAAATATTTTGTTTATATTTCGAGACAATTTAATTAAAATAAAAAATTTATAAAAAATTTTTTTGTAAATTTGATATTGATAATATTGAATTTATTTTAAATAAATATAAATACTAATATATTACTTTTATAATTAGAGATAATCTTTGCCAACTATGTGATATAAAATAAAATCATGTAACATTTAGAAAGAAACAATCACAACTTGATAATTGCATGAACATTATATTATATAGTTACGAATAAAGGTTACGAATTTAGTTAACTTTTGGTAAATAATATTTTATCATTTTAATAATTTTAAAAAATTATAACTATGTAAGATAGCAATATTTTCTTTAAAATCATTTATTAATAATAATGTTTAAAAAAATATTTAAAAATATTAATTAAAATTTGAATTATAACTTCTTTATACATATGCGTTAGTATGTGTTACATATATATTGTTTCGTGTTGCAGATCTTCTTAAGCATCACATATTCGAATATATTCTAATCTTTTAAAATATAGTAAAAAAAGTATAACAATTTACGATGGTTCAAGTACGATATACTCGTAATTTATTTTTACGGGGAATATGTGTTATATATCTTTTTGCGTTTCTTAGTTTTTATATTCAAATTCCAGGTAAATATAAATGTAAATGTAAAAAATTAAAAATGTTCAACTTTTATATTTATAAAATTGTATTTATATCTATTATAATGCTACTGTTTTAACAAAAGTTATTTTTTCAAATATATTTATGTATATCTTTTTCTTTTTATGATAAAGGATTATATGGTGATAATGGAATTCTACCAGCTAGAACTCAATTAGATTTGAAAGGTCGCACACCCTTATTTCAAAAATTAAGACAGAAACCAACATTATTGTGGTTTGCTCCTTATTTTGGATTGAACATAGAATACATGCTAGATATATTATCACTTATAGGAATTGCTCTTTCTTTTGTAGGGTAATATTAATTATTGTTAAAATTTAAATAATATATATTTAAATATTAAAAATTATAAAATATATATAAATGATAATTATTTTCAGATTTATCTCACAGAAATTTTGTATTGCATTTGTATTTGCATTACTTTGGTTATTATATTATTCTCTATATCAAATTGGTCAAACATTTATGTGGTTTCAATGGCAAGTATTAAATCTTAATTTTTTTGATATTAATCTCTATTAATTTTTTATATTTATATTTTATATATTTATTATAATAAATGCTGCTGATCTTTATAAAAATATTATAATATAAAGCATATTGTAATATAAAACAAATAAATTATAAAATAATATTAGATTAATTTAATATAAATCATTAATTAATTAATTTTTAAGTAAATTATTTCATTATTTCTTTAAATCAATTTATTCAGATATATTTTATTTTTTCTAATTGTATTAAATTATATATAATTATATTAATACATTATATATTATAGTTATAATAAGAATTGGAAAGGTATAAAATAATTAATTATTTATGACATGTTTATAGATATTTTTGCATATTTTTATAGGGATGTACTTTTATTAGAAGCAGGATTTTTATGTATATTAGTAGCACCATTTTGTTATTCTCAACGTGGAAAAATAAGCACACCAAGCGATGTTATAACTTTTTGGACTGTACGCTGGTTACTTTTTCGTTTAATGTTTTCTAGTGGAGTAGTAAAACTTACTTCTGGTTGTCCCATTTGGTGGAAATTAGATGGTATAATATTTTAACAAATATTTCTAAATCATAACCAAATGAAAAAAGATTATTCCTCTTTGCAATAATTTTTCAGCTTTGAATATACATTTTGAATCGCAGTGTATACCTACTCCATTAGCATGGTATGCACATCATATGCCAGCATGGTTTTTACGTTTTACTACTGTGATTGTCAATATTATTGAACTTGTCATTCCATTTTTGTTCTTCTTTCCAAACAGAAAAGTGAGAATAATAGCATTTTATGCACAGGTAATATATATATTGAATAAAATCAATATTTTTATTTTTTTAATATATGGTTATTTAATTATTTATATTAATTGACTAGGTATTTCTTCAAATACAAATTATAGCTACAGGGAACTATAATTTTTTCAACTTCTTAACTATATGTTTATGCATCTCTTTACTTGATGATCATTTTTTCTATAAAAGAAAATCTAAAAATGATTCTTATAATATTATAAAATATTTCTCTACAATATTATGTATTTTAGTTTATGGAGGAATTTTTTATGCAACATATATATATTATAATCTTAGATTATCTGATAATTGGACTATTCAAAGTAATATTGGTATGTATATATTTACAATGCCAATTTAAATATTCTTCTTAATTATTACTTATTTTTTTTGTTATTTTAGCATTTACTCAAGATCAATTTGATTATATATTATCACGTGCAATACCACTTTCCATTCATATTGGTGTAGTATCCCTTGCATTTACAATAGCAAATGCAATAGTTGTTTCTTTACTAACTATTAAAGGAATACAAAATAAAATCTTTGCAACATTCGTTACGATTTTTTATACAGCAGCAGTTTGTTTTGTTTTTGCTATAAGTATTGTATGTAATACATGTAATTATTTAAAATTTCAAATTATAATAATATAAATATTATATAATATTTTCACATTTAGGTACCTTATGCTACTTTACATCATACATATAATTCAACAATACCAATTCAATTAAGACAGATGCAAGGAAAAGTAGAATATCTTCATTTGGTAAATAGTTATGGATTATTCAGACGCATGACTGGAGTAGAAGGTAGATTGGAAGTTATCATCGAAGGAAGTAATAATATTGATGGTCCATGGAAAGAATATGAATTTTTATACAAACCAGGAAATGTTAATAATTCATTACCATTTGTTGGTGAATAAAAAAATATTTTATATTTTATACATTTTTAATATTATTCAATATTTTCGATATTAAGATTTTTTTCTTAATTATTATTTTTTTCAGCTCCTCATCAACCGCGACTTGATTGGCAAATGTGGTTTGCTGCATTAGGTACATATCATCAAAATCCATGGTTAATGTCGTTAGCATATCGTCTTTTGAAAGGTCAACCAGAGATATTGGCTCTAATGAATAATGTAGAAAATCCATTTCCTGAAAAACCACCTAGATATATCAAAGCAAGTCTTTATCGTTATCATTATACTCCATGGAGTCAATCGTAAGTATTTATATACTTTATTATATTATAATTATATTACTTTTTTATATAATTTTTTTTTTGATTATTAAATGTTTAATTTTATTATTTTTATTTTTGATTAGATGGAATAAACAAGCATGGTGGACAAGAGAAAAAATCGGAGAATATTTTCCAATATTTAGTCATGATCATCCACCACTCATTGAATATTTATCAAAAATGAAAATTATTCAAGATAAGCCAGTTTACAAAGCAATAAATGAACCGCTAAAATTACTCCTTGATAGTATTAGATCTTTAGTTCACAAAATTGAAGCTAGTCTTTTTTTGTGGGGAGTTTTTACAGCAGGTTGTACAATTATTGTAACAAGCTATAATAATTCAGTTTTAAAGAAAAAATAATTATTCGTTTCATTTTTTAACATTCTCAGTGAAAAATATTCATAATCAACAACTACATTTAAAAAGATGTGCTTGTGTATAAATGTAATCAAGTTTGATTGTATCGTGCATATAAATTATTTCTTAAATTATGCATATAGTACATTTTTACAAATACACTTTTTTACTCTATTTCTTTCTCTTTTTTTTTTATTTTATTTTTATAATATACTTATTTTTATAATGTACTTATCACAAATATCAATTAAAAAAAAAAGAAAGGAAAAGAATGAATTTATTAGGAAAATATATAATTTATTTCTTATCAAGAATATTATGTTTATACCAAATTTATCAAACTCTTTTAGCATTTTTATATATTTGAAATTTTTGTTTATCATTCTATATACAATTGTTTTCCATTATTAATATTGTATTATAATAATATTATTTATAATAGCAAATTGCATGCAAAATTTCACTTTTCACATAATCAATACATTAAGATAATATTCATTTAAAGAAAGTAATAATAACTTAATATTTATTTTTTTGTGTATATTTTTTAAATATCTATTGAATTATTATGATAATATAAATATATATAATATATTGTGAAATATATTTTGTTTATTTTATAAATGAAATTAATTAAAAATTTCATTGATATAAATATATTAAAAAATTTAAATATTTTTATAATATTATTTTTTAAAATAATTTAAAAATATAATAAAACGTTGATAACAGGGATTTTTCTATAAAAACTTAGAAAAAATTTTGATTATATATCCGAAAATTAATTTAATTTATTGAGAAAAGATTTTATTTCATTATGTATATTTTACATATATAAACAAAAGATTTTACATTTGTATCTTAAAAATAAAAAAAAGAAATTGATATTTTTATCATCTTATTTTTTTATTATTTTCACTTAACATTCTTAATTTTTTTGTTTTATGTTTATCTAATGTATATGATATTTTAGAAATTTTTCTTTTTGGTGTAATATCATTATATAAGAATGTATCCATTACATAAACTTCAGGCAAAACGATTTTTGATAAACCTATAGGATATTTAAATAATTGTTCTAATCGTGTTTCTAATAAAGTAAATACTTTATAAAATTTGTGTGATTGTATAAAAAATCTACCAGAATTATATTTTTCATTCAATCGTTTCAAATACATTAAATTTTTGAAACTTGATAAAGTTGCATGACTAGCATATATCATAGGTATATCATGTTTTTCAATATCATGTGTTTCAGTACCTGAAAAATGTTTTTCTTTAAAATTATTAAATAATATATCATCTTGTTGAATGGTCTGTATACATATTTTTTTATAACATTTGTTTTGAAACTTTATATGTTGAGATTTTACATTATTATTTTTAAGAGATGTACCAATGTCAAAAAGAGTAATTGATTCCACTTTTTCTAATAATCTGTCATTTGTTGAATTCTTTTTATCACTGTCATTATTAGTATGTTCTTGTAATAGCATTTTTGCTGGAAATTTAGAACAGTTTTGAGTTTTAAATATTTGTTCATATCTTGAATTATTAATTTCAAATAAACGACTAAGTTTTTGAAATTGTAATTCCTCTTCATTGCCACCAATATAGGAAATTACAATATCTGGAGTATTAAAACTTGTAGGTTTTTCAAGCAAAAAATTATTTTTCGCATTTAAATTATAATCAATACATTGACTTTTTTTTGATTTTTTTAATTTTATCTGTGAATCAAAAGGAGGTGGAGGTACAAAATGTGAATCTTTAGTTTCATCCATACCAAACATGCGTGATATATATTTGTTTATTGTCTCAAAGTACTTTTTTTTATCATTTTTTAATTTTATAAAATCCCTTAATGAATACAATAGCTCTTGATCTCTATCATTTAATTTTATGTCACTGATATCATTTGGGATATAAAGTTTGGCATTTAATATTTGTAAAATATTATATAAATTTGTTGTATTATATTGTAATTTCTCCATATTATGAAATTTGCATTTATGTATCAATTTTTCTATTTTATGCCTTGTGTGAAAATATTCAATTAATTTTTTATCCAAATCATTATCATAATCATTACTATCAATATTATTAGATTTGAAGATATCCTTAAAAGAATCTTCTTTTTTTTGTTCTTTTTCTTTCTCATTTTCTTCATAAAAATGATGTTTATGTAATTCAAATAAAGAGACACCTCTTTTAATATATTTTTGTAAAGCTTTATATCTATGTCTTAATTGAGTTCTATTTTTACTTGAAAATTGTTTAGCTATCATAGACCAATTTGGACCAATATTCTCAAAAAGATTCAATAATTTTGTGTCTTCTTCAAATGTCCATAAATTCCAGTTTTCAATTTGATTGATAGTTAATGTTTGATAACGATCATGAAGTTGAACAGTGGATCTATTAGGCATTAATGCAGCTGATATTTTACGAAAATTTGTACCATACTTGATGACAGCATCTTTCAAAATATTATCTTCAATTTTAGTAAATCTACCTTTTATTAAATATGGTGTTAAACTGTATGTCCATCGGAAATATGCTTGTTGTTTAGTTCTATTTTGCATCCAACTAGCTACATCACCCCAAGGGATAAAATCACCAACTTTAAATATCTCTATTAATTTTAAAAGTCTTTCATCTTCTTCATTTTCCCAGGTGCAATTTCTAATTTTGGGTAATTTTTTTGTTGTATTATATCTAATGAAACATTGATATGCAGTACGATTTGTATTTAATTCTTTGGCAATTTTGTCCCAGTTTTGAAATTTATATTTTTTCACAATTTTTCTAAGTTTAATATCTTCTGATTTTGTCCAATGACTTTTATTAATATCAGGTTGAAGAAAAACATTCCACATGACAGAACAATCAAGTGGAGAATGAATGTCTTCAAAATAAGTAGATGATATTTTAAACCAATCAAATTCTTTTTCCTGTAATCTTTTTGATTTAATCATTTCTAAAAAATTTTTAGGTAGAAATTCTGTTTTCACTTCTTTCTTATCATCATTTTTAGTTTTTAATTTAAACATTTTATTATTAAGTTTTGAACATTCTATTTTTTGAATACATAATACATCTGAAATGGCTTCCTTTTGTATTGCTTTTAAAAGCATTTCTCTTTCTTTTTTTGTCCATGAAGAAACTTTAGGGAGATTTCTTAGTTGTAATTCTTTACTATTTTCTTTTAATATTTCATCTTCATTATTAGGAGCAAAAAAATAATATTTATCCTTAAAATATGGCATACCGGCATTGCAAATTAAAATTTTTGTATCTCCAAGTGCATGTTTTTGTAAATTTTTTTCTATTGCTTTTAATTTTCGTTCACATTTTTGAAGTGCAAAGGTTACATGTTTCTTTAAATCCAACAAAGAAGAGACTATTTGTCTGTTAAAATGTAATGTATTGTTATAATTTTCAATATTGTATTCCATAAAATCATCTTCAGTTTCATACTTTTTTTCCAATATACTTCTTTGATTTTTAATAGATACTTCTGAATTATTAATAATTAATTCAATATCATTTATATTAGAAGTATTTTCAAACTGATCTTCATCTTCACATTTGAACGATATTATACTTTCTAATAATAATATCTTGACTAAATCATTATCATCATTATCTTCATTGGATGACATGTTTATTATGAATAAGCTATTGTTTTGATGTTATTTTGCAAGTAGCATATATTTTATTATTATTAATTAACAAAATATATGTACTAAAATATTAAATATCCATGAGACATTAATGAAAAATAATGTATTTATTGAAGAACGTATTGTTAAGTTTTATTTTAACTCCGATTTTAATTATAGAAAATAAAATAAATAAAATGAACGAATAAAATATTATGCACTTTTTGCAAATTTAATGAAGATTAATTATTTACACTTAAAAATGTATATACATAACAATTATATTATGAATATCGATATAATTTCCAAAACGCGTTTGACACATACTGTTCTTTCACTAGCACGATATATATACAATCATAATGTTGATTGGTTTGACAAATCAATACGAAAAAAAATAAAAATCGTATGTTTAAATAATATTTAATCGTAATTTATTTAAAAGACTTCGTAAAATAAATATACGTTAAGAGTTTACAAATGAAATTGATTTTTTAATTTAAAAAGAAGAATAATTGAAGAAATGAGAAAATGTTGACATTCAAACGGAAGTTGTGCACATATGTTTACGATATAGTTTCTATAAAGTTGTACATGCGCAGTTCGTATGGCCTGAATATGTCGGCTGGGTAAAATACGTTAACTGTTATCATGTCTAGAACGATTTCCTTTGGTTAAGTTCATTGCTGTTAAATTATTACGAAAGCTATTGTAACTTAAAAGTTGGGAAGTAGAGATATAATATATATTATTGATTTACTAAGTCAAACTCGCCATATTGTATATTAAAAAATTTAGTAAAGGAGGCCTTATGTCAAGTCAGTTCAACACTGAGAAGGCCGACGACGTGTGCTAATATGAAGAAGCTGTTTTCAAAAATTGAAAACACGTCGAAGGAGCCTAACAGTTACGTAGGAAAAGTTTTTGTAGTAGGACGTTATACTGTCACTGTCGAAGAGGTTTTAGCTGAAGGTGCGTCTTATTATCAACCTTGAATACTCATCACCCCTTCCATTCGTTTCATTTGCTTGATCATTTTTTACTTTTTTTATATAATTTGTTTATAAAAAATAAATTAATATTTAATATCGCATAATGAATCACAAATTAAATATATTAAAATGATCATTAATTCTTAAATAAAATTAATAATATATGTTGTTTGACATCTGAAATGTTTGAGTTGGAACAAATACTTATATTAATAAATGTATATGATGTACGCACACACACACATGCGCGCGCGCGCGCCCACCTTACATATATGTATATATATATATATATATATATGTCAAAAAGTATTGATATCGTAATATTTTGACGATTAATTACAATAATACAATTATACTAAAAAATTCTTTTTTTTTTGGATATATTTTATTTATTTACTTTATTTTAAAGTTTTGCTTTAAGATTTCAAAATTTATATATATATTAATCAAATAATTGAATAAAAATATATTACTTTAAAATATAAAATATCTGAATTCATGAACATTTAAACAAGAAATTTAATTGGCTAATATTTGGCAAACATATAATTTTATAATTATTTTTAATAATATTATTATAGGAGGATTTGCTATTGTGTTTTTGGTAAAATCTTCAAGTGGACGTTATGCACTTAAACGCATGTATGTTAATAATGAACATGATCTCAATGTATGTAAAAGAGAGATACAAATCGCAGTAAGTTTTACATATCTTTTTTAAACAAATTATAATTATGTTTTTATAAAGATTTCTTTTTATAAAATTTTTATGAAGATAATTAATTGAATTATTTATTTTTGTTGATTCTGGAAATTATTATACTTTTTATTATTATACTTTTATTTCTATTTTTAGAGTAACTTAAATGGTCATAAAAATATCATAGGATATTTGGATAGTAGTATTACAAACATAGGAGGAGGAGTGCACGAACTTCTACTTTTAATGCCTTATTGCAAAACTCAAGTTCTACAGATGATGAATAATAGGTTAAAAATATGTTAAAAAAGTTTCGATAATTATACAAGATACATAAAAGAAAATTTTGAAGTACTAATTTAATAATTTACAGATTACAAACTGGCTTTAGTGAGTCTGAAGTTCTTCAAATATTTTGTGATGTTTGTGAAGCAGTATCTCGATTACATCATTGTCAAACACCAATAATACATAGAGATTTAAAAGTTTGTATTAGATGTTTTAATTTTTGTTAAGACTTAATTCAATAATGTAATTTTTATATACTTTACTAATGCAATAATATTTGTTTATTTATTTGACATTATTTTTAGATTGAAAATATATTGTATTCTGATACTGGTCATTATGTATTGTGTGACTTCGGTTCTGCAACAGCAAAAATTCTTAATCCTAGTGTACATGGTGCAGCAATAGTCGAGGAAGAAATTAAAAAATATACAACTCTCAGTTACAGAGCACCTGAAATGGTTGATATGTATTGTGGAAAACCTATTACAACAAAAGCAGATATATGGGTAGAATAAATTAAAAATTTTTAATCTAAAAAATTTATTCGCAGAAATAATATTTCATAAATTCTTAGGCATTGGGATGTTTGTTATACAAACTTTGTTTCTTTACATTACCATTTGGGGAAAGTACACTTGCTATTCAATCGGGAAATTTTACGATACCAAATCATTCGAGGTTAGTTCTTTATATATATATTCATTATATATTATTTTTTTTATTTATTTTATTTTTAATTTTTTTATTTCATATAATAAAATTATGAGATTAATACTTTATATATAGATATAGTAGAAGTCTTCATTGTCTGATTCGATATATGCTTGAGCCGGATTCTGATAATCGTCCCGATATTTATCAAGTGTCTATGATTGCATTCCAAATTTTGGGTAAAGAATGTCCTGTACAGAATTTACATGTATGTACATGTATATATTTATTAATTAATTATTTTTTATAAATATATTTGATATATGTGATGTGTGAATTGATATTTCCAAAGAATAAAGAGAAAAGTGAAGACTGAAAGCAAGACTATCTATTAAATATTTTCAGATATTTTCATTTATGTAAATTATAAATATGATGTAAATATGTACAAATGAATATATATATATATATATATATATATATATAGTAAATATGTATATATTTTACAATTATATTTTTACAATTATATTTATTTATTTTTTTAGAAAGTTCCAATTCCAGTTCTGGAATCATTAACTTGTCCGCCTATGGAATCTGAAAATGTTAAAAGATCATCATTAGTGAAAACACCAAAACCAATTCCAGTATCTACTGTTGAGGGTACATCAGTTACACCAAGGCAACGACCAAAAGGGCAAGCTGTAAGCACAGGTCCGATTAGTTTAAGTGGTCAGATCGTAAGTCAAATATCAGGTCAAGGAAATCAAGTTCAGTCACAAAGTTCTATAGGAAATACAGTTTCATATGTTCAAATGGGTCAACAACTTGCTCCATTGAATACATCTCAAACTTATGTTGGACAAAGTATGCAATCAAATGTTCAATCATTACCAGTAAATACGCAAGCATCTTCCCATCAAGTTTCAGTGCTTAATCAAGTTTCGCCGCAAATTTGTACAACTAGTCAAAATATTTCTTTTGGACATCAATCACAAATCCAAAAATCACAATATAGTCAGTCACATTGTTCTACAATTAGACGATCTCCTGCAAGTGTTCAAGATACAGTAAGTTCGTACTTTGATTCAACATTGACAACAAATATAAATGAAGAAAATTTAGAAGCACTATTTCCACCATCTGGTAAGAATTTACTCTTAAAAATTTTTTCCAACTTTTTTTAGTTTAAGTGTATATGTTCAGATCATTCTATTTGCAGGTTATCCAGATCCATTTAAAGATGATAATCGAGCTATGCCACCACCTACAAAAATACCACCACCTGTTGCTCCTAAACCTAAAATTCTGCCCAAAATATCAAATATTGCTAGTTGTCCGCCTCCTAAATATATACCTCTTACTTCATTAACATCGAAATTGAATACTCCAACTGGGCCTAATAAAGCTACTCCTGTAATGGTACCAACTTTACCGAAACCAGTTAATAAAACTGAGAGTTTAAGTCAGAATATAAGTTCAAGTACTTCTCCACCTGATAGTCCAACACTATCTTCTGTACGCCATAGAAGAAATGTTAGCGACACAAGTGCTTTCAATAAGTAAGTGTCTCCCTCTCTCCCCCTCCCCCTCTCCCCTCCCCCTCCCTTCCCCTCTCTCTGTCATACAAGGTATTCTTTAATAAATCAAGAAAATTTTATAACTCAAAATAAGAAAAAAAATTAGAATAATGAAATAACGTTCATTATTCATATTTTTTTAAAAATGCATTTTTTGCGAATTAATTGAATATGTGTAGTTTAATTTATTATTGATGGAATATATTTCAATTTAATAGAATTTAATTTAATTTTGAAAATCTCGAACAAAAACATGTTATTTTATTATTATTTATTTATTTTTATATATAAAATAGTTTTTTATTATATCATAACACATACACATATTTGTCAATTATATATCAATTATATCAAGTAAAGACTGAACCAACTTTATATATTTGAAAAATTTTCAAATTTAATTTTATTGAAGATAACTTTAATGTAATTTTATTATTTTCTATCTTTATTTTATTTTATGTTATAAAATCTTTATATCATATAAATTATAAAACATTTTATATAAATATAAAATATATAAAATAGTATTTTTTTTATACATGTAATATGTATAAAATAATTATTGAATATTTTTAAATACATATAACATATTAATATAGTAATAAATATTTTTTTTCTTTTATAAAATTAATTTATATGTATGAATATTTACAAAACATTTATTTATTATTTATACTATAGAGCATTTGCAAGCGAAACAACACAATTTCTAGCACCATATGAAGCTTCAGTAAAATCACGTTCTGAAGATGTTAGTACTCCTGAAGTTCTAACTGGTGTAAGGCTTTGTCTAGGATCTAGCACTTCGCATGTACGTATTGTAAGTACATAAAATGCACTGATTTTTAATGATTTTCTTTAATATTAATTTTATTTTCACATTGTTTAATCATTGTTTTTTTTATTTTAAAACATTTTTTATAAATATTTTATTGTTTTTTTATCCCCCATTAATCCCATTATAATTTAAGTTTGGGATAATTATAAATATTTTAAATTATAAATATAATTTATGGTTTTTATTTTCTGTGCAGCACTTATATTAGAAATGCATAGGATATTTTATTAAAGAAATTTATTAAAAAAATTTATGATATTTCCAATCAGGGAGAACTTTCAAGTATAACTGCTACTGAAGGAAGATCATTAAGTGCAGATGTAGCAGCTTGGAATCCATTTGAAGATGTACAACCTTTCAATCAATTAACAGAAGATCATATTTTTGGTGCTGAATTTGATAAAATTAGAAGAGGAAGTAATGCAAGTATCAGTGGTGTAAAAAGTCGCGAAAGCCTTGTTATGACATATGCAGAATTACCAGAAGATCCATTTGAATCTGCACCTTTCAGTTTGCCAAGTAAGTGCATTTATGTGATTAAATTTAATTAATTGAATTAGTTGAAATGATTTTTAAAAAACATTTCTTTATCGTTTGTTGATGTAATTTTTAGCAGGAAAGAAGAATAAAATTGGATCAAAAACTGCTGCACTTGCTGGAGGTAATGCATAGACTGCTTCGTATACATTCTTATTCCATTTTCTTTTTTCTCTTTTATCAATATGCAGCAGAATTTAACAAATAATACGTAATGTATTTAGGTGAATTAAGCATAATCAATATTTCGTATTTTTCCTTTTCTTTTTCTTTTTTTTCTATCTTTTTCCATCCCCCTCTCTCTCTCTCTCTCTCTCTCTCATCATTTTCCATCAAGTCATAATCACATAGTATACTCAGATTACAATTCTTTCTATAATTCTTTCTAAGTTTTCGAGTAACTTTTTTAACGTAGATTTTTGTTGAAAATGGTAAAACTATCTTACTCAATACGTTAATTAATGTGATATGAATAATATAATTTATAAAATAATATACTGATATGTTGACAAAAACAAAAATTGCAAAAGCGAATTACAGATTATGTTCCTAAATAGATCGTTTTAAAATTATGTACTAATTACTTGCAAATTTATTAGAATTAAGAATGAATGATATATAGGAAAAACTTTAATGCCAGTTTATTTTATCTGTGCTTAAAAGTTTGAAACAAAAGAATAATACAAATAACTTATTCTATGTACGTTGTAGACGATTACAGTAATACAATTGTGCATGATTATTCTTATATAATTACACTACGATTTTTCGATTTGAAAAATGATCGAGTTACCTGTGATAATGATAGAAGAGAAGATTTCAGTTTATTAAAAAAAACGTGAATAAATTACAGAATTATAACAATTGATTGATTGAAATTTCATTATTTTGTTTTATCAACATTATTTTTCATAATTTTGAATTTATATATATATTATACATATATTGCATTCATATTTGAGTCATGACGCACAGAATGAAATAATAAAATAATAACGTATACAAAATTTTCGCAAAATTTAGAGCTATTATAACATGAAAAATAATTATAACAAGAAAAAAAAGATAAAAAAAATTAAAAGTAAAAAGTTATTGTCAGTTAATTTTCATATGCTTTTAATGATGACCAAAGATAGAAGAATAAGTTCTAATAAACATTCTATTATATACAATGAATATAAAAGAAAAAAAAGGAGAGGGGTGGTAAAATATATTGTACAAAATAAGAAGGAATTAAATCCTTGAAGAGAAAAAAACAATATATATTAAGGACAAGAAACATGTTGTGTATAAATTGTAAAGATTACAATTGATAAAGTATCAATAATTATTGTATACTTGTGGAAAATTGATTTCGATATTTGTGAAATACAGAGAAAGTTACGATTGTTATTTTGAAAAGATTTCAATTATAAAAAAAAATATTACATACTTAATATATTGAAATTTAAATTCATTCTTTCATTGTGTTTATTGAAAAAAATTGCGATATCATTATTGCTATCTAATGTATTATTGTATTATATTCGTATGTTTATTAAATAATACACTTGGAATGATGTTTTTCGTGGTTGTATATCTGTAGATACATTAAAAAATTACGAATATAAGAATTAATAAATGGTGATAATATTGTAATATTTGGTAATAAGATGATATTTCACGTTAAAAATAATTTTAAGATTATTGATTGAAATTAAATTGTTCATAAAATATGTGTTATGACATGCTTTAATTTAGTTTTCATGCCAAGAAATTGGCATACAATATGTTATGTACGTATTTATGTACATATAGCATAGTTTCAATGTTAATTCATATAATTTGAATTTTAAGTTTAAAGAATTCCGAATAGAAATATATGTTATTATGGAAATAAGATAAAGTAAATGTGTTTTGCAATATTTATTTCTTGTAATATAAATTATCTTATTTTTTTTAACAAATTGTACACATTATATTCAAGTAATGTGATCATAATATATAAAGTATAATTGAATAGCATGTTACTGATATAATTGCATGGACAGATTATTTAATTAAAATAAATTCGTAAAATTAGTTTCGTAAAATTAAATATGAAAATGAAATTTATATTATTTTCAATATACAACAGATATGTGTATATATGCGCACACATACATTATGAGACACATGTTCTAAGAATAATGATACCAAAAATAATTTTAAATATATGTATTGAACAATGTATGTATTTATATGATGTGATCCATCGATTATGAATTAAACAAAGTTTGATCTATACAATTTAGAAAGAATTAAATTCAATTACATAAAAGTACACTTTAAATAAATTCAAAAGAATGTATTAGCAATATATACATCACAATTTATTACTTATTTTATATTAATTTTATTAATCATTCATTGGATGTACAACAAATAGATAAATGGGAAAGATAAATTATAAATATTTAAAAATTAAAAAATAGATAACATTAACAATAAGCGAAAATAAATAAGTTTTTTTTTTAACAAGTAAAATATATATATATATAATAATGAAAGAATATAATAATATTTATATATTGTAGTATTTACTTACTGTTTCTTTCATTCTTTTATTTAGAAATTTTATTTTTTTTCCTTTCTTTATTATTTCTAGAATAATGTTTCTCTTTCTTTTCATTTAATTTCTTGTTTTCCTTTCCGTTTGTTAATCTTTCCCTTCTAATTTAATCTTAATTACTTACTAATTCACTTATTCATTTTCTCGTTTATTTTCTTTACAATTTACGAGATATTTCTTATAATATTCAGTAATTCCATCCATAATTTATTACATCTTATTTTTTCTGTTCCTCTATAATTATAATGTTTCAACAGTAAAAAGTAAAATATCAAATACTTTTTTTCATGTAGTCAAATATTTCATTATGTATATCTTGCATCATGTATATGTACGCATATGATTCTAATCGAACAAGCTAGTATCTAACTTATTTTTTGTATGTTCATGTATTGAGAATCGATTAAGAAAATGTAAATAGAATAATAGTTTATGATCATTCAAATATTATTAAGACAAGATACTTTATTGCTATTGCTGTTAAATCAAAGGCAATAAAGATTCTTCTCTTTTTTTTTTTTTTTTTATGTAATCAATATTTTTTAACATGTTTATATTTAATTTTTCACTGTCTGGAACGCCCTAATGAGTTTGGGAGGCATAAAAAATCGTTTTTTAATCGATACATTTACAATTTATCATTTGTAAAGAAATATCGAAATATCGATATTTGTCCTACGTTGTTTGCCTTCCATAGTGTCTCCGTGTCTTCTGAATTACATATAAGATATAAGATCCTCGTGCGGTTACCAATGATATATTATGATTCAATTTGTTACCGTTATGATATTTTAATTTTGATCCATGCAATGTAATAAAATAATAAATCACTATATGTAACACATTTGAATCAGAATAAACGCGACGCGTGAGCACCATAGGAGGCTGATCTTGGGCATCCCATATTCGCTGTATTAAAACAATGTTACAGCAATAAACATAAACATTGATATATGGTATATGGAGTATTGTTTTTTTCGAATACATAAAACGCAGCAATTCTTTGTTCGTTGAATGATTCAATATTATCTCGCATTTTAAATTTTAATTAAAAAAATAATCATTTCTATATAATACATACATATATATTATATACATATAATACATATAATAGTACCATTTGAATCATATTAATTTGATACAAAGATCATTACTGCGTTTTTATCCTTAAATCCCTAAATCTGATTAGGACTGTTCCAGACCATATGGTGTTAGTATGATATAGCGCGGTGATGGTACTAACCAATGTTATATAAAACACTAAAAAAAAAAGCAAACTATATATAGAATAGAAATGAAGCTGAGACTAGAATCAGAAAAAAGAAGAAATAAAAGGAAAGAATATTGATAGTTCGTAATATATCTAATGTAATAATTTTGTACATATTAATATATTCTATATTAAGCGTTTAAATATTCTAGAAGTATAATGCACATACCATGACAGACCTAATCAGATATCTATATCTTTTTCTAATTTAATTTATAAAATATCGATAAAAAGTATGTCGATAAAAATATATTTGAATGGTTTCTTTGCAATAAGAATAATGGATTGTTTAATACAATAATAATAATATAATATAAATAGATATCGAATATTTAAAAAAAAATAGAAATTTTGCGACTAGACATGATGCAACGTTTAATCTATTTTATATAATATAATTATACATATATTAAACACTTATGTTATATAGAAAGAGGGAAAAATATAGAAAATTTATTCGTTGATGTTGATAAGTTATTAAAATGTTTAAATATATGATATTAAATTAAATAATTTCACGTGATACTATTCACATGTATATATCATAGGTAAGTATAACAATACAGTTTCAACTGTTTTATACAGAAAGTTTTATAATATAATAATAAATATAATATAATGATTTTGAAAAGAAAATGATGTATATTGAATATATTATTGATAAGAAATATCAATTATTTTACTACTGTTTTCACTGTACTCTCTCTTTCTTTTTCTCTCTCCTTTCGTTTGTTTCGTTTACTATATCGAAACGAAAATTTTGAGTTTATCAAATTCATTATGATACTGTGAATGAATCGATATGTCATGGTACAAAAATTAATAAACTATCAATGTATACATCATAAAATTCCGTTTATTGCGTAAAAAATATTTAATCCTATAAGTTACAGATATGTTTTTTTTTTTCAGGAAAATTACAAGTAAATGGTAGATCAAGGATACCTTCGAAACAATGGAATTCAGGATTCGAACGAACTGAATTGGATCATAGAATGATGCCTTTAACAGGAAACAGTCCTATTTCTCCGCCATTTGTTCGAATTCCCATAGAAAATCGGTCCAAATACGAAAAATTAATATTCAATGCTGGTGATATATCCAGTGACAGTGATAAAGATTTATCTCAAGAGCGTATAAAGCAAAAGAGGAAAAGAGTCAAAAACGTGTTACGTCGAAAGAAAAAAGTACAAAATACAAAAAACATCATATACCAAGAATATAACGAATCAAATGATTCGATAAGTTTAGCCAATAATTTTAAAACGATTAATGATAATTTATATAGTCATATTAATTATAATAATACTATTAAATCTAATGGTATTGAAAAAAGTAATGAAAAAAGCAATATTGGAAATGAAGATAATATGGATGAGATAGAGGAAGAGGGAAAGAAAAAAGAAAGAGAAGAGGAGGAAGAAAAAAAAGGAGTAAAAGAAGATAATAAGGGAATGAAAGAGGAAGAAGAAAAGGAAGAGAAAATGGAAGATGAGAAAAGGGAAGAAGATGAGGAAGACGAAGAGGAAGATGATGACAATGACGATGATGATGACAATGACGATGATGATGATGATGACGACAATGACAATGTTGAAGATGATGAAGACGATAAAGATAATGATGATATTGATGATAATAATAATGACAACGACAATGAGAATGACAAAGATAAAGACAATGATGATGAGAATGATGAAAAATACAAAAAAAAAAATGAAATAGTTTCGGAAAATATACGAATTTATGGCAGTTCTATTCAACATTCGGAAAAAAATATTATTATGAATGAAAAAGATTATAGAACAAAAAAATCGAAAAAATATTATCGAGGACAACGATTGTCAATGACTAGAGCCAACAGAGATCCAATAGTTGGACATCAATACGGAGAAAAGCCACTTTTATTGGACGATGAACTCGATTCAGAATCGAAACTGGAATATTTTCATGGTGATCCATTTATTATTAATGATCAATATGACTCAAACTCTCAATTGTTAAATAAAATAGATTCGTTAGAAAGAAATGAGAAAATGAAATATTTAAATAATTTATTAGAAAAATCTGAAAAAGACATTTTTGCTTTGGCTCCTTTTCCAAGATCATCCAGTTATTTAAAAAAAAATAACGATTGTCAAGAGAATAATGAATTTAAAACTATAGTTCCCATTATTTTTAATTCAAGAGTTTCATCTCAGGAATTAACAGATTTGAAAAGCAAATCACTTTCAAAGTGTAATTCATATCAGAAATACACAAATGTTGCAGAAGAAAAGATAGATGTTGATTTTTTGGAAAAAAATAATCAGCAATCATCAATTGAGATAACTTTAGTTAAAACTCATCGAGACTTTGAAAGAGAAAAAAATATTCAAGATCAAAAAAAAATAGAAATGGAAGAATATATGAAAGAAAATGGAAGAAAAGAAGAAGAAAGATTAGAGATAACTAGACAAGAAGATAAAAATGAAGAAAAAAAAGAATATAGGATAGGAAAAAAAGAAAAAATAGAGAAGGAAAATGAGAAAGAGAATGAAAAAAAAAAAGAAATGGAAAAAGAAGAAAATATAGAAAAAGATTTATTTGGTTCATCGCCATTTAGTCCAAATAGTTTTGTAATAAACAGTCAATTTCAACAATCGTCTCTTGCTTCCATTCGTACCCTACCATCTTCATCAAATATTCAACAAGCTACTATTGTTTCCTCATCTACAAAAATAATACCAAATTCAAAATTTGATAATATTTCTGCGAGCAACAAATATTCGAATACATTTACGAATGTTTCAAAAGATCTTTTTGGTTCTGTCCCGTTCGATGAATTTACATATTTGCAATTGAATGAAAAAGAGAAATGTGACTTGTTAAAAAAGAAAAATGAGATTCAGGTTCCATTTATTCAACCATCATCATCACGATCAGTAACGCAGGAACCACAACCACAGCCATTGAGTTTTGGATCAATTGAGGACAATACATTACTATTGAATAAAGTATTATCACCAGATGCTACCACTACTATTAAATCTACATCTATTTTACAAGAGGTATATACTATTAAACCGGTTCAACATACCGCACGAATTACTGTTCAAACAGTAAATAGTGTATCGAAGCCAGATGTTATACCAGATATTGTTTCGCCTATGTCACCTGAACCATTGGTAACTACTGATGACCATGATGTACCAAGGCATAAAAGAGATAAATTTACTAAATCAGAGAAATCGAAATATCGTTTAATCAATGAAAATCACAATGATATTAGTGATATTTTATCATCGTCGAAATTGAGTCATAAAACTAAATCGATAGGTTACAGTAAAAAAACTTCAAGAATAAAAAAATATTCTGTAGTGAGCACAGCCGCTGGTTTTAGTAACATGAGTTTTGAAGATTTCCCAAGCGATGAGAATGAAGAAAAACAAATTAGAAATACAAAAATTGCGCCTTTTGAAGTAATCAGAGAACCTGAGAAACGATTTGGATCGTTAAAGAGAAAAAGTAATCCATTTTCTTGAGAATTGAAAATAATGTAAAAAAAAATTAGCCTTGCTTTATCAATGATTCTTTAACATGGAATCACAGTTGGACAATTACATTAAATGCTGAAAGAAGAAGAGGAGAAAATGGAGGCATTAATTCATGATTGTCTGTAATCTCTATGGTAAATACAGAATGAACAGTGATCGAGTTATAGTCTGGATATTATGTCGAATAGGATAGAAATTACTAGATGTAATTAGTCTTATTAAATTAGTTTTTCACATTAAATCAAGATATTAAAATATTATGAAAAGATGTAATATAATGAAAATAGAAGCAAAACAAAAAGAGAGTGGAAATATGAAAGAAAAAACAGATAGTAAATAGAAAAAGCGTGTATCTATTTTTGTAGTTAAAAGTTTATACTGTGTTTGTACTTTGAAATTTGTAGGTTTCTACTATTATGATCTATAATTTGTTATAAATGATGCAATTTTTCTAAAATGAAAATCAAATGGCAAACATGATCAAATGAAACACATTCTCAATAAATATACCTTAGCGTTATGTATTTTGTAATTTATAAAATTTATTCAAAAAAAATAACCTTAAGAATATACAAATAAATATATGTACTTGATATTGATCTATTGCACTATATACCATGTATTACGGTTAATATTATTATATCGTATACATTGAATATCTTTTTCCGTTATATGAATGAATTATAAGATGTAACAAAATATTTTTTAATTTATCTATTTATTATATCAATATGTATGCGTGCAACTTTCCAATCAATCGGCACATGCGTGCATATGATTTATTAGAAATAAATTGAATTCGTGATGCAAGTTAATATACATATAAGAATCTAGCAATTATATTTATATTTTAAAACTTTATTTCATTATTATCCTTATTGTCATCTCTAATAGAATACTTTATTAAAGTTGATAAGTACAAGTGCAGCTTAGAAATTATTAAATTGAAATATTTATGATTTGATGCAATTTTTCACTCAATTGTAAATATTTTTTTCTTTGTATCAATGCTTTTCATGTATATATACATATATAACCTATTATTAATAGAATCATAAATGAATTATTATAACATATATTGCAAAATATGATTTTAAAAAGTGATAAATGCTAAAATGAAAATTGTTAGGAAAAATTATTGTATAACTGTATCAAAGATTATTTATCAATGATAATACATGTCCTATATTAATAATATTAATGTAGTATTGTTTTTTTTTTTTTGCTTTTTTACTCTCTCTCTCTCTCTCTCTCTCTCTCTCTCTCTCTCTCTCTCTCTCTCTCTCTCTCTGCATCTTAAGTGATGTAATAATCTATTACAATGCTCATTTATTTATTATTTATTCATTTTGATACAAATCTATGTACATACAATGTATATTGTGATATTTAATCATAAATGTATATTAATGAAAGTATACATGAAAACAAATATATGTTTATTTATAAGTAATATCTGCAAAATGCACTATTAACTTATTACGATAAAATATTTTGATAGATTTAAATGATTTAGTATATATTTTATTATTCTATGCGTAATATTTTACATTTTTTATTAAATATATATTTAAATATATTATTTTCACTGTTTATTCTGCTTGATTTAAAGTATCTTGAGATGAATATAAAAAGCTTAAGCTTATTTATTACTATATAATATCAATTTGAATTTGATTCTAACAATATACATATATATTTCTGATTTTTTTTCTTATAAAGTTCTAGATATGTTATAATTGTTTCAAATATTTCACATATTAAATCAGATTTAAAATTATTTTACTATATACGTATAATAAATATATTAAAATTAATTGATATTTTTTATTTTCGCTTTTATTATCGCTTGCAATATATATTATTATAATATATTATTAATTCTAATATATTATTAGTACATTAAATGCTAATAATAATACGAATAATAATGTAAAAGAGTTAACGAATAAAAAAAGAGAGGCGGAAAGCTAAAGTAACTTTAATTGTAAATAATAACTACTGTTTTAAATATATCGACGACATTATCAATGATATTATTATATCGTTTCAGTATAAAAAATACATTTTCTTCTATCACATTTTATTATTAATATTATCATGTTTTGAATAAATTTATTTTTTTTATAATTTTTTAAATATTTTAAATATTTTAAATATTCATGTTTTGAAAAAAATATATTTTTATAACATTACAAAAAATATAAAAAAGAAGAGAATATGAAAAGAAAAGAGAAAAAAAGAAAAAACAAATTTTGAAATAGTGAAATAATTTTAAACTGCAAAAATTAAGATTATAATTATTAATAATATTTTATTAATAATAATAATGATGGGAAAAAATAATTTAATATTATTTTTATAGTATACAATTCAAAAATAATTGTAAAATATTTTTCGATAATATATTATATTTATATTTATATAATATATTATATTTGTTATATATAAAAATATTCTTAAGAGAAAAAAAAATCAATAGAATTTATTCCTATATTACAGAATATAAGTAACATTTTATCAACTAATTATTTATAATCTTGGATAATATACACACGCATATAATAATTATAATGATAATATACATTTTCAAATTGTATAAAAGAAATTTTTGTATAAAGTAAATATATTTTTAAATTTTATTTAAATTATTATTATTATTTAAATCATTATTTTTTACATTAGATATTATAATATTATAATTGTCAGTATTATTTCAATGAATAATGTTCTCTTCCTTTTTTTCTTTCTTTCTTCGGCTTTCTTTTTTTTGTACATATTTTTTTTTTATTACCTACAATATAACTTTCATAATTGTAATCGTTAAAAAAATATATTATATATATAATATATTAAATATGAATAAAATATATAATGAATAATAATGAATAATAAACATATATATATATATTTGAATATTATATCTAACAAAAAATTTAAAAAATGTGATATTTATAAAGATATAAAAATGCGTTTAGTATAATTACAATGTAGTATAATTAAATAATAATATTGAAAAAAAAATAATTAATCTATGATTAGCATTAATAATTACATTTATAAGGTTAGATCAATTATAAGATTTGAACTATTGATATTTGAATTTATTATATTTAATAAGAAATTTTTTAATCGATAACTTATTAATATCAACGAAATCTTTTGCGTGCCATAATAATGTTCAGCAAGAACGCAAATGTCCAAGTAAAGAAATTCAACCATGTTGAAATAATAGCTAATTGAAAAGCAAAACCAGTATCAATCTCTTTATTCATTATCCATTTATTATTATCTGTCATATCCGTTTGTAAATAATCCATAAAATCAAAAATCGCTCCGCAAGAAAGTTTGTTACGAATAACCTGTAGAAAGAAGAGGGAATTGTAATCATTGAAAGAATAAGATGAAGATAAAGAAAAGAATTGGATTTTCCTGAATAATGTATATCATTAGGTTCTACCTCGGCTTCACGTCCAGAATTTAAAAGATATATTAATCTTTTTTTATATTGCTCACAACTTTTGTAATAACCATCAGTCATCACTATTGCATGAGCCAATGACAAACAGCAAAATAATATTGTAAGGAACACAGCAGGTATCCATTGTTTATACGGAGTTCGATTTTTAGGTCTTATCACCACTGTTGTGCTGTTTAAATTTCTGAAAATATATATTCTGAAGAATGTAACAATGATTTGATTTCTAATAATTTGATTATATTCATATATGAATGAATTGATATTATTCAAATTTTATGCAAATGTAAAAGTATACATACATATATATGTATGTATATGTATGTGTATATATGTATATATATATATAGTACATAGAATAAAAATTGATTTTTAAATTTTATCAATTTTCGTACCTGTTAACACCGTTATAAATTTGTATAGGCGTATCTAAATTTCTATTAATACAACTTCTATATCCATGATATCCACCAAGGCATAAACCGATAATAATTATAGGAATCAAACCATATACGCCAAAATGACAAAATTTCTCATCACCTCCAGTAAAACTAGCGAAGGTGTTAATACTATATAATATGCAGCCGCAATTGATACTATCGCAAACATCCAAGGCATATTTCCAATATTGCCAAACAGTGACCAAACAAGTCAAAGATATTATCGATAAAAGTGCACAGGAAATATATAAAACGCTAAGTATTTGTTCCGCTTGTTTTTCTTTCATTTTATTTCTTTGATAAAAAAACAAATGAAAATTTATAAATCTAATCCAAATAATGTACTTAATAATTTGATATTCATTTCTTTATTTGATTTCTAAATATCGACTATAATATTTTCTTAAAATATGCTATTTCATTTTTATCATCTTTATTTATTTAATCTTCTTATTACTATATTTATTTCTTCAAACTGACATATATTGATCATTATATCATTATGTATGTGTTCATAATTTTAAATTGATTCTTTAAATTTCAAAAAATAAAACACAATCAAATCACTATTGAAGATTTTTAGAATATTTTTTTTCTAAAGCACGATTTTGCTTTGAACATTTTTGAATTTAATTCTGTCGTATAAAATGATCGAATAAAATACATTTAAAAAATGTTAGAATAAAATAGCGATCAAATAGAAATGTAAAAAAAAGAAAGGAAATAGATATTAATATAATAAGATAATATAATAATATAAAATAACATATAGATGAGAAAATGAAAGCGAATAGAAACTGTTCATTTTAAAAAAAAATTCATTATATATTATAAATATTAAAAAATTGACAATTAACATATATATAAAAGCGAATTTATAATTTTAAATATGCATTATGGATGATTTAATAAAAGATAAAAATTATAATATTTATATCAATTTAATAGTTGAATTTATTTTATTAGTTTTTCAAATATTGAATTTAATATAAAATATTAGAAAAGAAAAAAACATTACATTACAAACTTACCAGTAATGGATTCAAAAAAATATATTTTGTATATATGTTTTCAATGTATTTATAAGTAGTAGAATTTGTTATATCAGAAGATTCTGATATATAATTTCAAGAATCATTAAATAAATTAAACTCAGTTTGATTTTTTTTTTCTTTTAGAAAATTAATTTTTTGAAAAACAAGTTATAAAAAACAAGTTATAATTTTGTACATATAATATAATAAATTGAAAATTTAAAAATCGAAAGATTTGTTACTTAAATGATTTTATTATTTTTATATCGGAATCGTATTAAAACTTATTACAATGATCATAATATGTGTTTCAATATAATCATAGTTAATAAAACTCATATTTATTTTTTTACAAAGCGATATTTTAATTGAAAAAAATGTTTAATAATATCTTACCTTAATTTGATATATAAATTTATTCGATGATGAATCTTTAAACGTTGCACTTTAAGAAGAAAATTTCTTTCCTTTTTTTTTCTCTTTCTATAAGATTGTAGTTCCAAAATATATTTCTCTGCTAAAATATTTTCTTCATGCCAATTGGTAGAACTTTAACACATTGAAATATTTGTGTATTTATGAATACCGTCTGTTTCTAGTTCAAATAAATTGAGAATTTTTTGCTAATATTTATCGATGCATGCAATATCTCTATATGTAAACGTCAAGGATTGCATTAAGTAAAATACTTAAATATATGCTTCTTATTATTACTTTTTATAATAAAAAAAGTTTGTGTTTCATAAAATATTTTTAACTAATATTAAATTGATGATTACAATATATGATAATATACGACAATACGATAATATCAATGAAAAATTATCTTTGTTTTTCTCTTTTCGTATTTTCACCGATTTATATTATTACACATATATATTATGTATATACTTTTAATGACATCAATTATAAATAATAATATTCCTGTTCACATTTTCTCTTTCTTCTAGTATATACAAATCAGATTAAACTATATGACCGATGAAACACGAGAATGTTTGAGATAAACTTTGATAAGATTATCATACCTTACCGACATTCGATAGTAATCCAGATATCATAAATTGTATATCTTGTTCATATTATATATATTTAAAAAAGAAATTAAAATAAAAATTAAAATGAAATAATTACTATTATAATATATATAAAACACAATATGTGCGCATATATATAATAGTGCTACAGATTTTCCTTTATTTGTATTGCATATTGATTTGATTTATTTTTACTAAAATGTTTATATTTTATAGAATCTTCAAATATGATTTTCTATATACAAAATAATTTGCTTTCGTTGTATGAATTTCTAGTAGCTTGAAATCTCGTTCCTCCTATTTATTATTTAGATCTGTAAAAAAGAAGTAATATATCTGTGAGAATAACATCGTATTCATAATTTATATTATATTATGCATGCAATGCATGTAATCAGAATATTTATAATAAATTTTTATTTAATTTTTATATTATGGGAAAAACAATAGTAAAATTTGTTTTATTTAATCAGTTTATTTCGCTCTTTTTATTTTTTTCTCTGGATTTTCTTTTCCTCTTCTCTTTCAAATTTTCTTTTTTCTTTATTTTTAATAAGTTAATAAAAGTCATATAAGTTTCTGGAAAATAGAATATAGCTAAAATGTAGTACAAATTGTTACTACAAATGCAATTTTCTTAATCTAACAATAAAAATTATATAAATATTAAAATTATAAATATATATCAAAACGTAATTTATTTTCGTTTTTATAGAATCAAATATCTATATGTGCATATATTGAATATTAATTTTATCTAAGAATATAATACATATTTGAAGAATAATAAAAATCAATTTTATATATAACATTATATTATATATTAATAATAATGATATATAAAGAATATATATTATAATAAAGAAAAAAAATAATTATTATAAACTCAACAAAGCTATATAGTATTTTAACAATGAGAATGAAAAAATATAAGAATAGATAAATTTTTTGTAATAAACATGTCAAAATGATAAACAATTGACTTAAATATGTAATTAAATACATTTACATGTTTGGAAAGAGGAATGGTAAAATTAATCACCTTTGGTAACCTTTGTAAAAATAATCATTCATATATAATTTATATCAATTACAGAATGCAAACCCTTCTATTATTCCTTTGTTAGTACTACTAAGAAATTTAAATCACTATAAGAAAAATATTTAGGAATATTCAGAGTTTTTGCTGTTACACACAGTCTTACGCTGGATTTATATTGCGATGCCTCAATTCCAGTAAGGCTTCTCGATTAGTCCATAAGCAATATACAGATGCTATTCCTAGTCCTATACAACCACCCAATGCACATTTTTTTAAGCCAGCTAAAAACAATTAATCATTATTTACACAATAATAATTTTCAATTTAGACTATAATATATATTATTTAAATGGAACATACTTGTAGATTTGAACAACATTCCTGTTCCAGTTGCTGCTGCTAATGTATTTAAGGAATCATCTGTACCTCTGACCCAAGATAAAAGCACACCAAATCCACTATACATTACTGATACTATTCCAAATGTATTTGCTAATGAAGATCCACTTTTCATAACATGATTGATTAATCTATAAAAAAAATTTATTTATAAATAATATATTATTGTAGAATATAAATTTTTTCATTTTAATACACAACTAAAAATTCTTGAATACATACTGTGTTCTTCTAAGTTTACCAGTTTGGTCAGCTAAAGATGTTGCTTTAATGCCTCTATATAAACCAGTAGCACCTCCAATACCAGCTCCTATAATACATGCTGCACCAATCTGACTAAAAGCCAATTCAAATCTTCCTCTTTGTTTTGCTGCTCCTTCCGGAAATATATATTCTGGTTGGCTTGGAGGAAGATATGCAGGATCAAAATTTAAATAGGGACTAAGTGGCGCTAATCCTTGTTGTGATGTTACTGGGAAATAATATAAAATATAAGAAAAAAATATTTAATTTTGATATTAATTATTAAATATTTATTGATATATATATGAATTATATATATATGTGTACAATATATACAAATATATTTATAAATCGATTTTGCAATTTTATATAATTTTTTCAAAATGATAAATAAATAAATTATAATATATTTTACAATTCCAATGTTATAAAAATCTTATTACATACATTATGTATTTTCTTATGTATATATTATATATTAATTCAATATATACATATAATTTATATATCATCACATTGGAATTGAATTCTTTAAACAAAAATATAAATATTATTTATATAAATAATATCCTTTATATAAAAATCAAATCTTTATGAATAAAAATTATATTATTAATCACTAAATATTTAAATAAATATTTAAAGTTTTAATTACCATACTTCTATATTTATTTTTTAAAATAAAATTTCGATATATTGAAGTTATCATATTTTTTTTTTTACTTAATTATTTATCTACTAATATAAAAAGTGTTTTATATATCATAATGTTTTCATTTATGAAATACATTACACAATTATATAAATTACACAAGAATTTTTTTTATATTAAAAATATAATAACTAAGTATTATTTCAGTATTACTATAAATATATTGAGGTTATACATAATCATGTTTAATTAATTACACATACTTAATTCGTATATTATATCAATTAATAATACAAATAAATTATAAGTTACAAATCTTAATCTTTTCTATTGTAAAATAATATTATATATGATAAATAAATTATATCATACATAATATAATTATATTACTGCTTTCCAAATTCATGCAAATTTTGTATACTATTATTTTAATCGTTAATTTTTTTAATTTACCTGGTATATTTAAATTGCTATATTTTCCACCATTTATTGTATTTTTAGCATTTTCATCACGTAAATCTATCATTTTCGATGTTAGACTGGATAAAATTTTGATTTACACTATTATCACGTTATACTCGTGAACAGAGATCGCGTTCACACGTTTTCTAAAATTAGTTTAAATCATTTACTCTGAATATGTCGAGAATCATATTCTTTAACTCAAATGTTCACCGCGTTAATATATTTAAATAATTATAATAAAAACTAAAACATATCTCTGTAAAAATTAGAATTTTATAAAATATATTAAATTGATTTTATATATAATTGTATAATTTTTACACATATATTATTTAAAATTGTATATATAAATCTAAATTATAAATCTAATTAATCTATATAAAATTATTAATTTAAATGTAATGTAAAAAAATATAAATTCGATAAAAATAATGACGATAAAAATAAAATTCTTAACGAATAAATAAATATAAATAATAAATATATTATATATATAATAAAATAAATTTTTTAAATTTATTTTATATTATTATTTAATTATTATTTAATTATAAAAAAAATTTTTTAAATTTTCACATATAAATAGTATGTAAATTTATATAATAAATAATTTTAATTGTTATATTAAAATTTTAATATATCGTAAATTAGTTTATATATATATAATATATAATAATCTTATTGTATATTATTCTATCATACATATTATATTATAAAAATTATTCTATAATTTAAAATAGTTAAAATAAATTAGTATTAAAATATATAAATATAAAAATTGCATTCAAAATATATAATATATTTACGACTTTGTGAAAATAAAAACTATTTAAATTACTCTGAACTAAAAATATCAATATTCTAATAATAATTTAAAAATTGATTAAAAATCTGTAAAATATTAAAATATAATATGTAATAAGAAATATTAATAATATTAAAATAAATGCGTATTTAGATAACGATATAAAAATGTGCTCTAATAATAAATAAATCAAGATACGATATCGAATAAAATTTTTCTCTTATGATGTAAATTTTTCCAATATGATATAAAAAGATAAATAAATTTTTGAATGATAATTCGAAATTTATTTAATAAAATATTAAAGCAACTAAGTTTAATCAAAATTACGTAAAATGTATATCGATCTCTTTTTCTTCTTTCTGATGCTTTTATATTGCCAGTATAAATCTAAAAAGTGGAGGGGAAAGATATTAAGAACACAGGCGACCTCTGTTGTGGCAACGGTTGTGCATCTAACTATGCATTGCATTGCTGTTGAAAATGGCGTCAGGCTCGGAGCTGCCAGAATATTCATCCCCAGCAAAACGACGAAAAGTTGACGGCATCGGTTATAGTGGTACCAGTAGCCAGAAACCTGATTTCCAAGATTGTGAGACATCGCATGATATCCCCAATGAAGATCCCGAAGGTATTTTGACAAAAATATGGTCAATTCATTAATGAAATTTACAAGATTGCAAGATGGCGGTTAAGAAGGCGTCCGCTTTCCTTGCGTTGGTTATCGTTCGTTCGTAGTTGATTGAAGACAAGAGCCGCCATGACAGTTTCTGTGTATGTCGCATATCTAAGTAGCTTCGTAGTTCATTTTTAATTTTATCGAGTATGTAATTGCGATGTTACCAAATTTTTATTTTGCTCCAATAAAATTACTTGTTAATTAACTGTAATTTTTGAACTGCTTCCTAAAACACATTCTTTATAGAAGTGACCATTTGTGCGAAAATTCACAGTGAAAATAGAAAAACTAATCTCAGTGCAAAGGTGTACAGTACATTCGATGGACGTTCACAGATGGCATGATTTTCATTATACACGAACGATACGTGCTGTTGTATCTGATTTAATGGCACCCCGCCAATTTTGAACATTTTCAAAATGATTTATTGTGATGAAATTTATCTTAAATGTGTTTTTATTCATATGAATATTATTTTCTATATTATAATATCTGGTAAACCTAAAAGATATCTAAAAGATTGCTTTTACATGGTAAAATTAATACAGAAAAAAGAAAAATCAATGGAAATAGAAAAAAAAGAAAAAAGTACGAGTTTTTATCTTAAATAGTTCTTTAGTCTTCAATTATTTTTATAATAAAGAAGTATATAGTTAATATTATTATAGAGACATATGGTGGAGATAGTGGATTCAATGAATTAAGTGATGAATCCAAATCAACTTCTATTTCACCGGATGCTACAAACTTAATCACAACCCCTTCACGAATTGATTCAACTAGTGATGACACTGGTTGCCTGTAAGTTTTATTTATTATTTATAATATAATATCCATAATTTATATATTTTGTTATTAATAATCCTCAATCATTTATCTAAATCATTGCAATATAAGAAAATTGGTTTATTTCTTATACATTTCAGAATTGATACTGCAGATGAGAAGGATGAAGTATCATCAACAGTTTCAAATTTATCTGATTTATCAGGACTTTCTGACTTTTCTGGTGAAGGAGATATCAATCATCAATGGAGAAATGCATCTTCATGGGTGCAGAAGCAAATGTTGATAGGTGCTGATCCTCGAAATCTTTTACATCATCTTCTCATGGATTCTACTCAGATTCCAGAACAAGTTGATGATTTGACTCTTTGGAAGGTATACAAGAGGAAATTTTCATTTCAGTTTAATAATCAAAATATTGTAAAAATTTAAGTTTTAATTTTAGAGTGTTTGTTACCAAATATTTTGTTTAATTATATTTCAGATTATAATAAATATGATGTCAGAACCACCACGCCGACAAAAATTAAGACATATAAATACTTTGACAGATGTTGTCAGATTGATACGTAATAGTAACAGAATAATAGTTTTAACTGGAGCAGGTGTAAGTGTTAGTTGTGGAATTCCTGACTTCAGAAGTAGAGATGGTATTTATTCTAGATTAGCACAAGATTTTCCAGATTTGCCAGATCCACAGGTGATGCAGCTTTAAATATTTCTTTTGATTTAATTTATTTATCAATTGAGAGATGGAATATTTGAAATATATTGAGTCATTTAACTCTTTGCACTCGAGAAGTAACTTTCAGGCATTATTTGATTTAATGCGATAACTCAAGAGGTGATTTCAAACATTACTTGAATTGATGCAGTAACTCGAACGAAGACAATATTTATTTATGTTTGATTTTTTTAGAATATTGCTTCATGAATAACTTCTTAAACTCTTTATATATAATTTTATGTTATATATTTTATGAAGTATAAAATAATACACTTTCAAATAGCTAGATTTTCTTATTTCAAATTAAATTGTAATCGCGAATCAGATTGAGTTTTCGGTATTATTTTGAACTTGATAATAGTAATATAGAAATATTATTTTCAAAGTTTTTGAATTTTGTAAACATGGAATGTGATAATGAAATCAATTCAAGTGAAAATGAATTTGATTTTTCGTTGAACAACGAAATTATTACATATACATAAAGTAATTGACGATAGAGAGAAGAAAAATAGTAGTGAAAATAGAGATGAAATAAGAAATATAAAACGAAAAATAAGAATAATAGACAGTGAAAATAATAATGATACAGCAAAAGATATAGAAAGTTCAGAATGGACAACGTGAACAGAATCGGAAGATACATCAGTACAAAAGTTTGTATCTGATAAAAAATTTGTGAAACTACAAATACTCTTAGACATAAAAGAACCATTGAATTTTTTTAAACTGTTTTTACTGATGAATTCATTAATGAAATAATGCGCGAAATATATATAAATTATGCTATAAATAATTATGCTACAAAAAAATTAGAAGGAAAGTACTATTACATACATACATACATATATATATATATATATATATTCAATATAGCGAACTTGGCTTGAAGATTTAATGGAATAATAATAAATATGGGAACTATAACATTGGAACTATAAAAAAAAGAACTATAAAATTTACTAAAGTATTGATCAAGGAATAATATTAGTTACATTTCTTTTTATTCAAATACATTACATTCAGAGATAGATTCAGTCAGATTTTTTGAATGCTTCATTTGAAAACAATTTTGATACAACATACAAATCCAAGAACATATTTGTAATTACTTTCTCAACATAAATTTAAAATTCTTAAATTATTTTATATTGAGAGAATAGATTTATATAAATAAATGTATTATTAAATTCAAAAATCGAATATCATTTATTATTTATAATCCAAAGAAACCAATCAAATAGAATATTAGAATTTACATAATAGCAAATAGAAACAGTGACTATGTTTGTGATATTTTACTCTATTATGGAGCTTTCACAATAAAAAAATTCATAAGACTTAATCTTCCAGTATTAATCAGAATTCTATTACATAGAATTTTTTTACAGAATATTGTTGGATAAATTTCCTGGTGCTCAAGGACACCATATGTTCACGAATCGATATTATATAAGTTATATACTTTGGTTCAAGAATTATGTAAACTGAAATGTCATTTAACAATTCTAATAAATAAGAAAAACTTGCCAAATAATAAAAAATAAATAAAATATAATATAAAAAAATATATAAATAATAAAAAAAACAAAATTTAACAAAAAATGCACGATAACATCGCAAAAATTATATTTTAATTTTGACATTATTGAAAGATAAAAAGATTGTTACTTGATCACTTGGGATAATGGAATAATTCTCGTAAAAAGGATTTTACGAAGTAGTATTATAGTTACTATAAAAAAAAACCTAATATTATTATAAACTACATAAAATATATGGGAGACGTTGATCAAAATCAATGTGCTTTAATATATTGTTTTTTAAAAAAGTCGTTAAAATGATAGCTAATTTTTGGATTTAAATATATATTTAATTAATTCAATTGAAAATGAATTATATTTTATATAAATCAATAAAAAAAAACAAAAAACAAAATGAAGGGCTTATTTGCAATATGTAAAAACTTTAATTAATCAATTGAGAGATTTTCGCTCGTGATCGAGTTTCTATTTCTTCCTTCAATTTCCGTTGATGAAATCTGTTTGAATAAAAAGTTACACACTATTCTAACAGGAGTTAAGAAGAATTGCAAGCTTTGCTCTCAACGAAAAACATCAAACAATATTTTATTGCGATATTTGTCCTGATAAACTGAAAATATATCTTGGCCATTGTTTTATAAAATATCATAAAACAATAATATAAAGTTTAATATTTAATAAATTTTTTTCTTTGATATGTAAAGATACATAAAATATTAAAATATATAAGTTTTATAAGTTAATTTGTATATGAAATCATTTTAGTTATTTATTTATATTAGTCATTTTAAGAAATTCACCGAAAGTTGTCTTGAGTTGTTAATTCGAGCAAAAAAAACCTCGAGCGCAAAAGGTTAAAATTTAAAAAATTTCAATTTTTCGTAAATTTGCAACTTCTAAAATTTAAATAAAAAATAATTTATATAAATTTATTTTAATGGTATAATTTCACCAATTGTTAATAGATTATATAAAGAAAAAATAAAAATTAAATGTTTTGCAAGCGAAAAAAATGACTATTATTATTATTATTGGCCAATTATTTATGAAATTGAGTTTTTTTTTACAAAAAAATACATAAAAATACATATTCTTCAAAATATAATCAAAAAAAGAAATTTCAGGTTTTAAAAGTTTAAATATTATGAGGTTCCAAATTCGAATCTTACAAATCCAAAAATCAAATTTCGATCCATCTCTTAAATTTCACTTTTTATATATTAATCTTAATTTCTTTTTTTCATACATTTCAGGCTATGTTTGACATTAATTATTTTAGTCAAGATCCAAGACCATTTTACAAATTTGCACGAGAAATTTATCCTGGACAATTTAAACCAAGTCCTTGTCATAGGTTTATAAAAATGCTTGATAAACAGAAAAAACTTTTAAGAAATTACTCACAAAATATTGATACATTAGAACAAGTCGCAGGCATTGAAAATGTGATTGAATGTCATGGTGAGTGATATATATAATATACATAAATGAATAGAAAAATTAAATTTTTGAAATTGAAATAAATCTTTACATATATTATATTTAAGGCTCCTTTGCTACTGCATCGTGTACAAGATGTAAATATCAAGTGAAAGCTGATGACATTAGAGAGGATATATTTTCCCAGAGAATACCATTATGTCCAAAATGTCGAATTAACACTTTGCCTCCCATTTCGGAGATTAATCTTAACGAAAGTTATAAAGGTAATTATATAAATACAGATACTTTCGTAGCGTTCATTGATGTTGTATGGTCATTTTGTATTGATTGCCAATTTCTCTATGGTGTGGAAAATTAGCTACCTAGTGATAGTTTTTGCTATTAGTCTTTCCTATAGCGCGTCGCGAGTCAGTGGCCATGAGAGAACATTATCTACTCTTTACGGAATACATCTTCGCTAAATGATGTTGCCATTTACTCTGATCTACGCATAAGTTGATACATCAATTGTAACTACGAGTAAAACCTTGGCTTGTTTATAAGCATATAAGGTAAAATTTTAAAAGTTGCATCAAGTTACCCGTGCGTGCTGTTTAGCCAGATTTGCGGGGTACAATTTGTGATACGCCGTTCAAAAATTTTTGAAACTAAACAAATACGATGTGTTTACAATTGAGTAAAACAGACAGCGCAATCTGCTACGGCTAACGGAAAATATGCTTAATAGAACAGTTTTCATTAGAAATTTTCATCATTTACAGATTTAGTGACACAAGGTATAATGAAACCAGACATTGTTTTCTTTGGCGAAGGACTTCCGGATGCTTTTCATGATGCTATGGCTAAAGATAAAGATGAATGTGATCTTTTAATTGTAATTGGATCATCATTGAAGGTCCGGCCAGTAGCATTAATACCTTCTTCTATTCCATCTCATGTTCCACAAATTCTTATTAATCGAGAATCATTGCCACATTTAAAATTTGATGTTGAACTCTTGGGAGATGGTGACATTATTATAAATCAATTATGTCATTTGTAAGTATCATTTATGATTATTGTGTATAGTTAATTAATATAATATGTCATATATTTATATATACATGTTTGTGTTAAAGAATGGAGAATAGTTACAAAGAAGTATGTTGGAATGATACAATACTTAAGGAAACAACGCAATTATTAGCATTGCGTTATGTAACAGATGATACTTGGGAACAAAGTCAAGATACATCATCAAATACCATATTATCACGAGACAGTGTGGAAATTAATTTTAAAGCACATGATCCTCAATCTATTGAAAATCAAGACAATCTTATGATTCACAATAATATTGTAGAACACTATGAAGAGAATATGAATGCGCGTATTTCACCTTTTTCCAATGATCATACCAATAGTATAGAAGAAAAATTCAATCTTTTAGGAGAGAGTCCAAAAAGAAGATTAGGGGAATCAAGCATAGAAAGTAGCCCAAAAAGAATGAACTTCGGCAGCAATTGTGTATTACATTTCAATACATGTCCTTCAAAGATAGAGACTATTTCAGAGAGTTCGATCGATTATAAATTTCATACAGTTTCTGTAGAATCTACATCGAAAGATATTGGGAAAATTTATAGTTTAGAAGACTGTCAAGTATTTCCAAGAATAATAGAAATCTCTTCAGAAAGTGCATTATTAGATTCTACCTTAAAGCCGCATCATTGTGTAGAAAATAGAACATCTTTAAAAATGAATAATGATTATTCAACAATGAATTCTACTGAAATTGAAAAAACGAATTTTAAACCAAGACAAGCTTCTATCGATTCTGCACTAGACTCTGGTGTAGGTGACAGTTGTAATAGTGTCGACAGTCACGAAGACAAAAATAGCAAAGAAGAATTAAAAAATGGAACATTAAATCAGCATTGTTGGCATCCTAAAATACGAAAAAGTCTTGCTGAAAGATTACCAGGTATATAAAAATTATTAATTTGTTCTCTTTTAATTTTCTTTTTTTTTTGTATTTCTTTTGTGTTTAAATAAAGAATAATGATTGATAAGAAGTATAGAAATAAGATTTATTTTTTTGCAGAAAATTCTTATTATCAATTGGCACCTGGAAAATACATATTTCCTGGAGCAGAAGTATATTCAGATCCTGAAGAATATGATCATTGTTCGCTTTCTATAAATTCTGAAAGTTCGGATAGTGACAGTGATTCTTCATCTATAGATGAAGAAGAAGATGATGAAGTTGAAGAGGAAGAGGAGGAGGAAGAAGAAGAGGAACAGGAGGAGGAAAATGAGAGGAATCAAGTTGAAGATAATGATGATAAGCTGAAAGAAAAACTAGGTATAAAAAAAGAAGGCCATGAAGAGGAGACTAATGAGAAAAATATTAAAGAAGATGTAAAAGGACACAGAAAAATAGAAACAAAAAATAATAAGATAGAAAAAGAAAATAATCAACGAAAAATAATGGAAAGAGAAGATGAAAGGAGAAACATAAGTAAGTTTCATAATGAGAATATTTTAGAAAATTAAAAAAAAAATATAAGTTTGTTATTAAATGAAAAATGATTAACATAGATAAAAGTGATAAATTGGTGTTAGAAAAAAAAAAGGAAATTAATACAGATGCTAATACGTAACGTGACTGAAAGTATAAAATGGACAACAGCAAATTATTTATGCAATGATATACATGATTTAGGGTAAATTGCATCTGAAAAGTAATGATTTTAATTCTTACTTTTATCAAACTTGCTTGTTTGATGAAGCAAATGATAAATAGTTGGAGGAAAGTGCAATTTTTACCATGTTTCACGTATACATACAGTCTTTACACGCGTAAAGAGATAAAAAAAGACTCCTAATATAAGTAGGATTCCTGTTTATCTTTTACTAAGATTTGTTAAAGATTTTTTAAATAAGCTACATTTTACAGTGAACTAGTCACAGAACATTAGAAGTTACTGTGAATCACAATTTTTGTAGTTATGATAGAAATATAGCAATGGTAAAATTTTTGTTATTAAATGGAAAACTTCTTTATAAAAGATGTTTTCAATAAGCTTGTTTGCAAAAAGTTCTCCAAAAATATCTTATAATTTTTACTTTTAAAAAGTACAAACTGAATAATATTTTCAGTGAATTTAATAATTTGCATAATTAAAAATAAGCATATTCATATATAAATGATTCAGAAATATAAAACATAATTAAAAAATTTGTATTGTTCGATGATCATAGATACAGATATTTGACGAATATATTTGCGATAATTTTCTAATAAGCAATTAAAGATTTGTAAAAAAAAATTTTTTTTAGAAAATTCTGAAAAAAAGTTAAAGATAAATATATCTTTAGAAAAGAAAGATATAAAATTGCAATTTTACAAGTCTTGCAAAAAAAGTAAGACTATCCATGACTTACTTATGATAGATGCTAATTTTTTTCTTTTTTTTTTCTTTCCTTTCTTAATTTTGTATATAATGTTTGATATTATTTTTTTGATTTTTTCTTTTTTTCTTTTTTTTCATTTTGTCATTTATTAGTGTTAAGAGTCTGGGAACCAATGTTCGAAATGGATTTGATTCGAGAATATAATTCGTAAATATTTCATAAAAAAAAATATAGATTATAGTCACTTAGAATATTGTGCAATTATAGAAGGATAAAAATGATTTAGTATATTACGCGATATATTCTCGAGAAAAAAAATAATGTATACAATGAATAATGAATATATGAAATAAAAACAATACACGTTAGTGTTTGTTCCATTGAAATAAAAATTTAGATCGGTATAACTGAAAAGAATAAATTCTTTTTAATTTGAATATTTTACAAATATGTATCCAAATTAAAATATGCAAAATTAATTTTTATAAAGAATATTTAATGATTTATCTCAAGAGAAAGTTTAATGAGAAATGACAGTGAATCTTTTTTTTAACAAAAAAAGAAAATTCCAAGATAAATTAGTATTTGTTTTAATGTTGTAACTACTTTTACTTATTATTATTTCATTCTTACAATTTATATTATTATAATATGCTATCGTCATTAATTCTTTTGCTATTATATTTTACTCATGCAGAATTATTATTAGTAATTATTTATGTTTTGTAAATTATTGTATAAGTTAGAAAAATCGAAAGAATGTCGAATGTTAAGTAGTGATCGCGAACCATGTATTTTTGATGCTTCATTTGATAGTGTATATGAAAATATGAACAAAAGTATTAATTATGTCACAAGACTTGTAGAAAGAAGTACATTAATGTGTTTGAAGAAACACATTAAATGAATAGAGAATGGTGTTATGTGTATGTGTATGTATGATATTATGTTGTGCGTGTTATATGTATAATTATAAAACATTTTCAAAAACTATAAAAAAGGTGCTCTGTATATTATAAAATTTTAGCATTGGAAAATGAGAGGAAGAAAAAGAAAGAAAGGAAACTTGAAAATGGCGAAGACAAATACACTCTATAGATTTAAGTTTTAGCAATAAGTATCATTAGTTTCAAATACAAAATTAATCGCGATCATATTGTAGTAAAGATGGTTAGATTTGTTAGATTTGATTCTTTTTCTCTCTCTCTTTTTTTTTTTTTTTTTTCTCCTCTCCATTAGAGCACGGGTGAATGTACAAAGCAATGTTGGATAATTTTGGCATTGCATATTATTTTTATATGAATGTGAGTAAAATGAAATAGACAGAAAGAAAAAATGTAAACATGCAGAATTAACTCATTAAGAACTAACATTGCGTTAACGCAACATTTACAAGTTTTTTTTTTTTTTTTTTTAAATAAATATTACATACATAATTAAATTTTGTTTTTTAATGTTATAGTTATAAAAGAAAATTTTAGGAATTTGCTTTATAATATTAATAATCTTTTTCAATATTATTTTTGCTTTCTTAAAAATTCTAAAATTTTATAAGTTTGGATAAATGTAATATTTATAAGTACTATGATGATATATATTCTTTTTTAAATCATGAAAATTTCATTTATATTTTTATTTTTTGTAGTAATTTTCTATAAATTATCTGTTTTAATATATATTTTGTATTTTGACAAAATATATTATATTTTATATATAAAAATATATTTTATTTTCTTTTTTCATTAATGTTGTGTTTGTGCAACTTTTATATAATATTCCACTGCATAGTCCTTAATAAGTTAAATAAAAAAAAAAAAAGAATAACGTATGATAATCTTCAAGAAATTATACGTAATGAGTTTAAATCAAATGTGTGCATCACGTGAATATGTGTGTGTATGCATGCGTGTATGTATATATAGGATCGATGTCCTTTTGAAATGTATTGTCACCATTTTTACTAGGAAGAAATAAGTGAAATTTATTATTACTACTCTAGAACAAAATATTTGTTCCAAAAGTCATTATGCATAAAATCTAAAATGAGTATCCATATATGTATATTGATTATAGATAGTAAACAAATGAGATTAGTAGATTATCAAAAATAACTCAAGATTTATTAAATACGTTTTCAACGCGTGACGTGAAGTTTTATTTTTTATTATCAAAGCATATAAAAATGTAATAAGAAAACTGTGAACATTGAAAATTTTTAGAATGGTTGAAATAAAACAATAGCGGGGAAGCGGAGAGCGAACGAGCGAGCGAGCGAACGAGCGAGCGAGCGAGCGAGCGAGAGAGAGAGAGAGAGAGAGAGAGATTCATTTGAGAATTTAAAACAAAAGTTTAATTTCTTACGAATGTAGTTAGCTTATAAAATATACAAGATATATCTTCTGCGCTATGTACAAATAGCTTTATTTATCATTATTTTGCAAATCGATATGCAAAAAGTATAAATTAGGAATTATTTTTTAAAAAGCTATACTTTATTTTTATTTATTTAAAATTCATATAAGTAGATAAATATATAGATAAATAAGTTGATAAAAAATAAATAAATACATAAATAGATAGGATAGATAATAGGTACGCCTATAGATAAATAGACAAATATATAAAGTGGACACCAGACAAAAGGAGATAGGATAGATAAAGAACAGATAAATAGGCACACAGAAACAAAAAAAATATAAAAGAAAAATTAAGATACATATAGGTATTACGTATGCTGCACGCAATATACATACATTTTGTGTGTATGCAAAAATATATTGAATGCACAAACTGTGTATATATAAATATACATATACACTTTAAATGTGTATAGAAAATTAATTTTAATCGATACTAAACATTTTTCATAACTTTTGAAACTTAATTCCTCTCTCTCTGTTAATCGACTAGCATAATTGCATTGTATCTTTTTTGAATATAATTTTCATGTATATGATCTGTTTTTAATGGATCGTTAATTTTATTCTTAATTTTTTTTTTAATTTTCAGTTATTTAAAGGAAAAATAAGAGAAAAAAAAAATAATAAATGATAATATATGTTTTATGCATTTATATTATAATTTAAATATATTGCATACTGTCGATTCAGAGAGAAGCATTGCAAGAATTCGACAATCATGCCAACTCCTTTTTTTCATGTACTAACTTTTTGTATAAATGTGTCACATGTAAATATTTATTATTTCTACTGTATGATGAGAATATTAAATTATAATCGCTTCGGCTGACCAATGAATTATTATGCAATATTTGTTTTCCAAGTTAGAGTATAAAATCAAAACATTTATATAATAATACTATTATTGCTTATATATTAACAAAATAATACTAAATAGTTTTTTTTTCAAATACTATTCATTGTTCAGCCGATACGAAAGAATGCGAGATGCAAGTTTTTGGATTTTTTATAATTTGTTATTTAATATAATGGATGTTATAGAAATGTTTTCTATATTTAAAGTTATAAGTTTTCTGTTTTTTGGTATTATTAACGTGTAAGCTTATATCTTAAATTAAATACTTTTTTATGATAATAAAATGACTTGTTACTTTGTTTTATGTAACATTTACACTCTTTGTAATCAATCCATTTTGAATTGAAAATTTAATTTAATTTCTATTATTCTTGTTATTAAGAGCATAATAATAATTGATAATAATATTATATTGAATAATGAAAAAAAAAATAGATTTCAAGTAAGAAATTGGAAAAATATTTAAAAGATATAAAATATATGAAATAAATTCGATTATAATGCAAAATTTTTTGAAAATCAAATAATTTTTAACAATAACAATAAGAATTGTTATTATTATAATATATCTTGACCTTTACTCTAAAATGTTGAACAGATGATAAAAATATTAAATACATTTAAAAAAATGAAACATATAAAAATGAATAAGCTAATTTTTTGAAATAATTCTTATGAAAGTAAATGGTTGTTAATAAATTAGAGAATAATGAATATATACAGCAGACAAGATTGATTCTATTTGTTTGCTTGCTTATATGTTTGTTTATTTATTGTGTGCATGTGTATGCGTGTGCGTGTGTATATATATATATATACTTATTTATTTACTTATTTTATTTATTTATTTACTTCATTGTTGTATGTCATATAATAGTTTTGTGTCGTATATTGCAATTATCATAAATCAAATTTGAAAATAGGCTTTAAATTATTATAACAATATATCTTAGATAATAATTGAAGCGCTCCCTGGAATCAATAGAGCTGAAAACTCTCGCAACAATTTTCACGAACTTTTATCGAAATTTACGCCTGTATATGTAGGGAACCGTTTCAATTACGATATTATCGCTATATATATATATATTGAACACTTGTTGAAATCCCCCCGTTAAGAAAGATTTTCAAATGTTCAATTAAAATGAACATTTCTTATACGTATTATCGAGTGTTCATCTAATAGAATACTTAATACATCATACTAGTTTCAGCCGAAACAGCAGATGACGTTTACTATTTACCTTCCATTTCCTATAATTACGTTATGCGTAATAATAACCATAATATAATGATAAACATTATTACCACCACAGAGCATTAATAGTGTTATAATAGCACTGTTGCTAGGGACGCATGAAGATATATTTATGTGACAGCGGCCCCACTACCTGTTTAATGCAATGAATAATACTCATTCATCCGAGTAAGATTCATTATACACATACATAATATTCAGTGTAGTATCATTACATTATATATTAACTCATATCAGTATATTTTTCTTCATATTGTTTTTTTTTATTCTTCTTCTATGTTCTTCTTTTGTATTTAAAGAAGACTCTAATTGAACGATTTCGAGACATCCGTTGATTTTGTTTTGGCCAAGTATGTTGTATTTATTTATAAAGTTAATTATGATTTTTTTCTTTATCCACCGCACTTTCTTTTCTTTCTTTTTCTTAATTATTTCTTTTTGTTACACTTTAACATAAACATTCTTGTATAATTTTCATAATTAGCGATCGCTTATGACTATTTTTCGCTATGATTTTTACTTCAACAAAAAATTAGAATGAAAAGAAATTAAAAAAATTAAACGCGAAATATAACTATCATATATATTCGACGTAAAATAGCAAAATTTTTGATATGAGATCATTATTAATTGTATCTATTGACATGTATATGTGTCGTAATATTTCTGTCGTTTTTTTTTTTTAATTTTTTAATAATACAAACCACATATATATAAAATAAAAATCATTCTTTTCCTTTCTTTTTCTTCTTTTTTTCTCTTGTTTTAAATTTGATAGTATATGTGAACAGGAATATTCAAGGAAATGGCAATGAGAAGATACAATTGGATAAACAAGAAGCACACCTAAAAGGAAATGATATAGTATAGTAATAAAGAAATGTAATGATATAGTAGGAATTAGTGATAAGATGGTGATAATAAGAAAGGGAAAGAAAAGGAAAATTATGTTCATGATATTCTGAAATTGGAAACAATTTTCCAAATCTTTCGTTTCTTCTTCGGTTTTTTCTTTTGAGATCAAAGTATATATTATCCAATCAAAAACAAAAATAACTCTTTTTGATACGACAATAATAATATTATTATTGTTATTATTATGTATTATTTAATCAATATAACATTATTTAGCTATCCCTGTGGTAAATCGAAGCTTTTATTTTCGCACGCAGGACAATTGAAACAAAGCTTTTTAATTTAATACACGAAATTCAAGGAACAGAAAAAAGGACAGAAGGTTTTAATTCGAGATGTACTGCTACAGATGAAGCGAAAGCTGATGTAATTATCGTATGCGCATTTGAATTTATTATGATGAATGTCTATCAAATATTGTAAAGTTTGAATCTTATAACTTGGATAAATCGATTCACCGAACGATCACCATAGGAAAAAGTTTTGTAAATTGTTATCGACATTTCATAGTACGTCAAAAAGTTGGTTAGACAATGATCCTGGAGTACAGAAGTAGTGTGATCGAAATATGATCGAAAACGAATTGAAAACAACTAACTATTTTGTTTTGTTTCAATCTCACCTGACTATCTTTTTTTTTTTTTGCTTCACATTTTTCCACATCGTATTCAATATTTGCTTGTATTGCATAATTATATTAGACAATAGTAATAAGTTGTAAGGATTTACCATCTTAGCACCTAATGTGACAAATAATATGGAATCTGTTTTGTAATGGATATAATTAGGATAATAATATAATTTAAGTATCTAAAAACAATGCTTCGTATTCCAGTTACATCTATTTACTACTTCGAATTCCAGGTTTTATTTCATATCATCCAGGTAAGAAAGCGAAGTCGCCTTCACAAAAATTTCTCCCTGTTTTTTCTTTTTCTTTTTAATGAGTCCATTTATTCCATGCCTGTAATCAAATTATTACATAAATGAAATAAATTAAAATATATTCACATATTTATAAATTTATAAATAAAAATGGAACAGTGTAATACAAAGTTAAATTCTATAACATATTATATTAAACATAACTTTATAAATATTATATATATTATAAATATTCATAATATAAATATAAATAAACGATAAGAGATATTATTCAATTCCTTTTTTTAATTTCAATTTTAATAATAACTATTCTAGTTTTATGCAAATAATTTATATAACATACCGGATGTTGTTTATCTTGCACAGCATCTGGTATTCCCCATGCTGGTGGATCCATTTTATTTGTTTCATTTGGAGGAATTTCTGTCAATGTAGGTGTTCCAAATTGTCCTGGCAATAACGTTAATCCTGGCATTAGCGACAAAGTAGTTGCGCTTCCATTAGGAAAAGGTTGTTGTTGAGTATCAACGTGACCCTGCATATAAATTTAAAAAAAGAAAATTTTTAAAAAATGAAAAAAATAGAAAAGAATAAAGAGAAGTATGAAAAAAAAACATATGAAAAGAGACATGAATAAAAAATGTGTCAAAAAAATTTACCTGAAAAGAAGATTCCATCATTTGATGTAATTCAGCATCAACATTGGATATACGATTATAAGTAGCATTAGATCGAAACATTTGATGCCTATCTATTCCTGGCGCTAAACTTGCCCAAGATCCAACAAGTTTTTCATTGTTTAACATCCAATTGATGGAATCGGCATCACCACCAGGTCCCATCCCTGCTGTTGCATAATTTTTCCATGCTCTTTCTGTACCGATCGGTCGTGGTACCTTACGGTCTTCTATTTTAAGCTGATTCATTTCCTGAGCTACTTGTGCTGGTGAAGAAGGTGATATAGCTGGTGACCCACCATTTTCCAAGCTCGTAATTAAATCGATGCTTCCAGGTTGTGCGGTTATATTTGCCAAATGATTGGAGAAACTAATTTGACTTATCATTGGATCTTGATGGGGCGGGTAATTATTGTGCGGCGGAGCAAATGGCCAACGAGTTTGTCCATTAGTTGAGATTCCGGTATTTCCGGGAGTGGCTCGAGATGGTGCCTGATATTTTCCCAAAGGAAAATTTCCAAGCATTGCTAGATTATTAGATTGGATCGCGGATGGAGGGGGTGGTGGTACAGTTGCAAACATATTTGGATGCATTCCCGCCGCCGGCGAACCCGCATTAAACATTGTCACTTGAGGTTTGCTATTTAAATGTAGCGAACTAGAAAAATCAGGCGCTCTAGGATTTAATCTGGACATACTGACAGTAGTATTCACCGAAGCAGATGGTGAAATTGTTTGTGTGAAATTTTGCATATGTGGATGGAAAGGTAAAAGTGGATGACCTTGCCCTTCGTTCGGCACCATCTTTAGTAAACTTGAATTTACATTTGGATGTTCATAACCAATATTGTTTCCTTTAAACAAACCTACGTCCAACGTTGGTTGTGACGTAGAAGCTATCACGTGCGGCTGATGAGTCGTTGTATTACGAGTTCCCGTCAATTCTCCTTGAAATACTGGTCTACTAAATTGTGCTCCCATAGCTGCTCCCATTTCTATATTTTGTTGAGGAATCACCGGTCGTGCTACTGCCAAACTACCAGGTGGTTTATTTGAAAGAGGATGTTCGCTGTAATTTCCGGATGACTGAAATTGTGGTGGTTGAATAGGATTATGGCCTGTATTTGATGATACGCCACCACTTCCTATACTAGTCACATTCGTGTTAGTTGTATTGTTTGATTTACTTGAAACGGGAGAACACATTGTTGTTCCTCGATATCCAGGAGCTTTTGAAGCATCTACCTATATGAACAGTGAAAAAAAAATGATTAAAATATCTGCTAAAAATTATAAAATTATTTTACAATTGTGATTATAAAGAACAAGAGAAAAAAAATAAAAAATGAAAGTACAACTAACAACTAACCTGAGGGGGTACGTTGTCAATAAATTTAGATGAAGATGAACCCGAGATATTTACGGACACTCCACCACCTCCAGCTACAGTTGCAAAATTCATACCCTTTTGAGATTCATTTTCTCGGCCACCCCACATTGACTGTTGCGTAACTTTAGTAAAAGTATCATTAAATAATGAATATTCAAGAGGTGTATTATTCGTCTGTTGTTGTTGTTGTTGTTGCTGTTGTTGTTGTTGTTGTTGTTGTTGTTGCTGCTGCTGCTGCTGCTGCTGTTGCTCTTGAATTGTTGAGGCAATTGGTGGCGAACTACGTGCTTGTTGCTGCTGCTGCTGTTGTTGTTGTTGTTGCTGCTGCTGCTGCTGCTGTTGCTGCTGCTGTAATTGCTGTTGACACTGTGATGATATCGGGGGCGACGGACTAACTCGTATTGACGAGTTTGAACAAGTTGAAGTGACAGTACTTTCCGAACAGTATGCAACCACAGTGCTTGTTGCTGGCGAAACCGCCGCATTTGAGCCGGGAGAATAAGTAGATTTTCCAGAGTAATGAGAAACCATAGTTGGTGGAGCAGACAAAGTAGGCAGTGGTCGGCAGTGTTTTGGCGATGTATTGACTGCAGACTGTTGAGATGAAGTCTGAGCCATTGCCGCGGCTGTAGCTGATACAACAGTCACTGTATTTGCTTGCAACGATTTTTGTTTGTTTACCGTAGTATGAGTGGATTGCATGACGGTAGTAGATGTATGCGTTGAGGCAGTGATTTCAGATAATTTTGCTGCAAATGTTTGCGTAGTACTTGTCGTTACAATTTTAGTTGCTCGTCCAGCAGTCATAATTGCACTCGTATATGACATTGTCGTCTTTGTATTTGATGACGAAGCCATTTGAGCTGCTACAGCTTGGGCTCGTTTTTCAGCTATAATAGATATATATAAAACAATATATTAATCAAATATCTATTAATTAATTAAATATTATTTTTATTGCAATTATCTGCAGTAATGTTCCTTTATATATATTAAATTGATTATTATTATAATATTATTATTATAAAAAAAATAATTTGTTATTACCTGCAGCTACGAGTCTAGGTGCCGTCGCACGTGGCAAAGGTGTTGGAAATGCTCCAGCAAGTTTAATAGTAGATGATGATCGAAGTGGAATCAACTGATTAACGGTAGACACTCCAGATGTATAATTAGATTTATTAATTTGCGTGCTACTGGAACTAGACGTTAGACTTAGAGGTTTATTTATAGGACCCAACTTTGCTTTACTCGACTAAAATTAAAATATATGTAACAAATTAGGATATAAATCAACTATCTTCTAATCTTTCAAATTTTGCTATAATATATAAATTTTTCAAATATTTATATAATAATTTGATATAATAATTTGATTGATCTTACAGCTACAGTAGATATTGTTTTATCCCAAGAAGAAGTTGTAACAACTGCCAATTTCGATTTTGGAAGCATTTGTAGTATGTCAACATCTGGATCCTTAATGAGAGCAGCTATTAATGTGTGAGCTTGTTTTGTTGCATCAGATGATCCTCTAAAAGTAATAAAAAGTAATAAAAACAAAAATTAAATAAATCATATATTATTTTAATATATCTAAAAAAAATTAATAATAAAATATGCATACTTAATAGTAATAATTCGTTCACCCTGACATTTGCTTTGTTTTTCAACTTCAATATGCGCTCCCGTTGCACCTCTAATAGCATTTATATTACTTCCGCCTCTTCCAATAACTCGACTAATAGCATTTGGTGGAACAGATACTTTCTTTGAACGGAATGGTGAATTCATAAATCTTCCAGAATCATCAGATTGTCCCCTATTTCAAAAATTGTAAATTTTTATTTAATAATTATATCTCTATATATGATAATATAAGAATAATAGCATTGATAATTTAAATAACATTTCTTACTTTCGTACAACTTCTTTCCAGCCTTCTTCGCGTTTACCACCCTGCTTAGGACTGGTTGTATTATTTGTCTTTGTAGAAGTATTTAATGCATCACCATCATATTGATTATTATAGGATTTTTTGCCTTTACCAGGCACATAGGTTTCATTACCAGTTGCTTCGAAATCTTCTCTATCGGCAGGATGTCTCGACGATTCAAACACTAGTTGACCTTTCAATTTTCGTTCATTACAATTTACAGTCGAAGACCTAGAACTCATTGTAATAGAAGTCGCGGATACAGATACTGTATTAGATGTATTATTTATAATTCTTCTGAAAAAATAAAATACGACAATTAAAAACAAATAAAAATAATTAAAAAAATTTATATATGTATATATTCAATTTGCAACAAATATTGTTTTTCATATCATTATTTTTCCAACTTACTTTTCGGACGCATTATTTTGAGATTTAGTAGGAGTAATAGAATTTTGTGATAAAGTAGTGCTTTGTGTAACAACAGACTTTGGAGATCTTTGAGGAGACGTATCTTTTTCATTATTAGTAGAATTATTAGATTTCTTTTTCTTCTTTTCTTTCTTTTTTTCTCTAGCTTTGACATCATTACTACTGCAACTACCTTGACTATTTGCATCAATTCCACTATCGCCTTCCTCTCTATAAGGATCCTCTGGACTTCTATTAACTGGTGATGGCATACTGTCCATTCTTTCACAACTATCTCCAGTTTCATGTTCACTATCATCCGCTCTATCGCATTCTTCGTCTCCGGATTTTTTTCCATTTTCTTCCTTATCTTCATAATTTGTTTCATTTTTCTTGTATTCTTCATGTAATTTTCGTTTTTCTTCTTTTTTTTCAAGTTTCTTTTTTTTCTTTCGCTCTCGTCTACGAGCAGCCGCTGCTTTTTTCGATTCTTCTCTCGTTTTCTCCATATCAAGTTCTTCCAATAAAATCGTTGCATTTTTATTTGCTTTTGCTGCTTGAGTTTCTTTTGCTGCTCGAATAACTTTCACACATTCTTGACATTTTTCTAGGAGCTCCTTGTCACTGACGGTAGCTATATACCTTGTCATTTCTTGGTCACTTGGAAATTGAGTAACATGATTTACCATCCATTTAACAACTTTAATGTGTCCTTTACGAAATGCGGCCATCAAACAAGAAACCTACAAATTAATAAAGTAAAATAAATATATATATATATATATATATATATAAGATTAATAAAACTGACCAATCAGAATGTATAACTTAATTGAGCCGTGGCAATAGCGTTGACTAAATATTGCCGAATAAGAACGAACAAATCCAAACAACATATATTAAAGAAAATTTGTTAAATAATATAGTTTATTTATAATATAATGCAATATAATTTTTTATTGATAAAAAAAATTTGTAATATTCAATTGATTTTCTTTGACATATTTGAATTTTCGTGTTCGGTTGATGGCATATATGACTTGATTAAGTTACAATGATGATATTTGATTAAATTCCGTGATTGGTATTTTTTATTAATTATTCGACAAAGATGACAAAGAAAATTTTTACAAAGGAAAATGTTGTTTGAAATTACTTCAGCAATCTTTAGTTAATGTTTCCATATTATTGACACATCCTATATATTTATACATTATATATATGTGTAAATGTGTGTATGTAAATGTATGTATGTATGTATGTGTGTGTGTGTGTGTATATATATATCCATCAATATGTTATAGATATATATACTGAAATTTTCATATACCTTTCGATTGTCTTGTGAATCGATATCTGCTCCAGCATGGTACAGTAAATCAACAACATTTAAATGCCCACCATTTGCCGCTAACCATAATGGACTATTTCCCTTCTTATTTTTTACTTCAACTTGCGTTCCTCTATGAGATTCAAAGAAATGAATTAAAATTACAAATATAAAAACAATATATATTATTAAAAAATAAAATAACATAAATATTATACTATAATATTACCTTGACAATAATAATTCTACAAAACGGCAGTGTCCTTTATCAGCAGCAATGGTGAGAGCAGTATCGCGAGATGATGGAACAGGAGTAGCATTAACATCAGCTCCTTTAGTTAATAAAACTCGTCCAACTTCTACATATCCTCCACTAGCTGCTTCCATCAATGGTGTTAAGCCGGTCTAAAATTTTAATAAAATTTACACTGTATAAAATATGCACATTATATAAAAATGTTCTATATATATACTGTATATATTTTATTATGTAAATATATTTCAATATAAAATATATTTATGATATATATTTATGATTTAAAATTATATTAAATTTTTTTCATAATAAAATATCAATAATTTTCATAAATCAAAACATTTTGAAGAAAATTGAGAATAAAATAATATAGTTTTTTATATTTTATGCTACATTTTAAAATTTTTATATTTCAATATAATATATATTATAGAAACTCATCTGTGTGTTTAATTTTACATATTTTATATAAAAAAAAGATTTAACATATATATATATTTAAATATATTTATAAACAAATATGTATGTGTGCGCATGTACTGTTTTATCTTTTTTCTGTTTTTTTTTCATCTTTTTTTATTTCTTTTTTAAATATATATATAAAGAAATAAGAAAAGAGATAAAACAGTACATGCGCACACATACATATTTGTTTATACCTTAGCTCGATGTTCTACGTTAGCTTTTCGATCAAGGAGAAGACTAACAACTTCATGTCTTCCTTGGAAACACGCCAATGTTAGCGCCGTATTACGATTAGTTTCAATTTGAGCATTTATATCACTGCCCATATCTAATAATAATTTCACCGCCGCTGTAATAAATATTATAAATATATTTAATTCTTAAACTTAATACAATAATGTTTACATTTATAAATATAATGACATTTTATTTTATAATGTGTGTTATTTTATAATATTATTTTATAATGAACATACCAACATGACCATTCATAGCAGCAAGCATGAGTGGAGAAATACCTAATTTCGAACCAGTTCGGGAATTAATTTCAGCACCATGACTAAGGAGAAGCTTTATTATATTAACATAACCACCGGATGCTGCAAGACTCAAGGGTGTGTAATCAGAAACATTACGATGCTCCTTATTAGCACCCCGATTAAGTAGAAGTTCTACCACTTCATATCTACCACCACTACAGGCAAGAGACAGAGGCGTATCCTTAGTACGTTCAGATTGAGCTTCTATATCAGCTCCATGATTCAAAAGAATTTCTACCACTTTTTGATGTCCTGCTGTTGCTGCCAAAATAAGTGGAGTAAATCCCTTTTTATCTCTGTGTTCTGTAAAATGTCAGATAGAAATTTATAAAAATTTATTTTATATTTTATTTACAACATATATATTATGATATTATTCTTATACCTATATCTGCACCACGGCTTAACAAAAGTTCAACAAGTTCTTCGTGACCACCAGCACATGCTAAAGTCAAGGCTGTATCATGATTACTGTCTGTTTCGGAATCCACATCCATACAAGAAAATGGTGCAGGTGGTACTTGACTAGTAGCATAACTACCAACTGTAGGAACACCTGTTGTGTACTGACCAGCGACTAAATAACAAAATTTTATTAAAAACTCGATTTTTCATCCTTAAAATATTTATATTATTAAAAGATGATATATTTTTCTTTCTTTTTATTCATATTTATAAATTCATATAATTGAATGTAATAAGAAAAATCTTATACCTGTTGTTGGATCCAATTGATAATTTTGGCTGGGGAAATTAGGGGTCTGCTGTTGGGTATTGGCAGTTTGTTGTTGTTGACAAGATGGTTGTTGAGATAAAAGTGGATATTTTCCTTTCTTTCCTTTACCGGTTGTAGGTGCTGTATAAACTTGCTTCTTATCTGAAGAAACAATAGTAGCAGCTGTTGTAGTTGCTGGTGCTTGAGTTTGAGTAGCCACTTGAACTTGATTAGTACTGCAAGCTGTTGATTGAGTATAACCATTTGTCTGATAGGATATACTATCTATTATTCCTCTTGCTTCACTTACAGCCGGTAAAGCTTGTGTAGGAAATGCTAACCACAAATAAATATTAAGATTTCATATTTTTACATATTTTTGAAATTATATATGTGTATATATATATATATATACATATGTATGTGTGTCTTACTTATCTGAGATGCTAATAACTGCGATTGAAAATGGCATCGAAGACCAGCAAGATATCCATCTTGATAATCTTTTAATGCGTCTTTATAAGGTTGGTTCTGTAGAGGTTGCGTACCAGTTAACTGTAAATCTGCTGATATATCAGCTTGTATCTGAACACCAGCACTAGTTACTTGAAGTGAAGGCAAAGTTGGTAGCACAGGATTGGTAAAATATTCTTGAGAAGTATAAGGACTGGTTGTTTGTTGAACTATTTGCGTGGTTTGCAAATGTTGTTGTTGCTGTTGTTGTTGTTGCTGTTGTTGTTGTTGCGGTTGCTGAGAATCCTTACCATTTGTCACTTCTAATCTTTTCAGTTCAAGTTTTTCTTGATCTTCTGTCGCTACTTAATGAAAGTAATATACAATTTGATATGCAAAGAATTGAGAAAAGAAATAGAAAAAAATCTTTTTTAAATATTTACCATCAACAGTATCGTCAAAGCTAATAGATCGAAAAATTTCAAAAGCATCATCCAGAGGAATATGCGTACCATCTTCTAATTTTATAACACTTTCACTTGTACAGAGAGCCTTTGCCTTTTGAGCAGCAGCAACAAAGGGACAAGCTCCATCTCGATGTAATCTTGCTAATTCAGGATCAGCCTGCTCCGTTAGATTTTGTTGAGTTGTTTGCTGCGCGTAATTTTTATATACATATGCATATATATTTATAAGTGTGTGTATGTATATACACACATTATCAGACAAGAAATAATCACTGATTACCTGATCATGAAGATGATGAGTATGTGTAGGATGAAGATGTGACATTAATTGAGTGGGCATAAGTATATTATTCCCATTAGCAGTTACTACTCCAGTTTGTTGCTGTGATTGCGATTGCTGTTGTTGAGATGGCTGCTGTTGTGGTTGACCTTGCTGTTGTTGCGGTTGCGTTTGCTGTTGCTGTACCTAATCAGATGAACATATAATTTGATGAATGGATTAATGTATCAATATGTTAGAACAGAAATGAAAATAAATAAATAATAAACAAATAAATAAATAAATGAAAATAAAAATAAAAAAGAAAAAAAAATAGAATGAAAAATAAAATAAAAAAGAACAAACCTGTACTTGATCCAACTGTAATTGCAATTGCTGATTAAGTTGTTGCAGCTGATGTACCTGTTGAACTTGGTAAGTATGTTGTCGTTGTTTTTGCTGATATTGTTGCTGAAGACCAGCCATTAAATTAGCCTGTTGTTGTTGCTGCTGTTGTTGTTGTTGCTGCTGTTGCAATTTTCCAGCCATTACACTAGATGAAGCTTTCCGAATATTCTTGCCTTCTTTTTTAGAGACAGGCTTTGCTTTCGGGCGATCACTTATAGCAGTACTCTGGCTAACATCGCTACTTGTGGTAATAGGTTGAGAAACTGACATGACAGTAGGAGGTGTGGATATGCTTGGAGGACTTGGTGTAGTTGCTGAAGATGTATTTGAAGTAACTGATGGAACAGACGACGTAACAGGTATTGTCGCAAGAGAAAGGGGAGGAGAAGTAGGAAAAGTATTTGTCGTAGGAAAAGTTTCCGATATGGTTGGAGCTAAAGATAACTGAGCTTCTTGTGCAATTCGTTTTCCTCTAAGAAATGCATTATACAATGACATTGCCTGGCTAGTGCCTTGATGAGTTAATGAATTTCCGGATATGCCACTTGTACTGCAAACTAAACCTTTGAACCAAAATCATCGTTTATTATTTAAAATATTTAACAGAAATTATAAATTAAATTAAAAAAAAATAAAAATTAGAAAAGAAATTTCAATATATACCTGATGACAATGTATCTGGTTCATTAGAATCTTCCTGCTGCTGTTGTTGCTGTTGCTGCGTTACAACAGGATTTTTTGCACTACAAAACCAATGTCCTGGACCCTTAATTTGAAGTTCTCTTTCTACCCTCTACAAATATTTATAAAAATATTATTTCAAAAATATTGAAGAAAATGATTAATAGTAAGTTTTTAATGATTAATATATGTGTTTCAAATGATTAATACTTACTTGTAATTCTTCGAAAATTTGTTGTTTATGAAGAATCTGTTCTTGTCGAGTATTTTTTCGACTTTCTGAGACATTCAATCCTGGTGTTGGCGCAGGAGCAGGGCTAAGACTAATGTTAGGCTCTGAAAGATTAGTAAATCCTCCACTGCCTTTATCCAGAATATTAGTATCATCTTTAGTTGTTACAATTGATTCTCCTGCGGGTTGAGAACGAACTTGTTGCGCCTCTGCAGAAGTAAGACTCATATCTGGCATCATTGTTACAGATCGATTTTTTCTTAATAATGATTTTTGTGTATTATGTTTAGGTTGAAGATTTTGTGTTTGTGATTGATCTGCAGCATGTTGTTGCTGTTGTTGATGTGATTGGGGTTGGGTTGATGCATGTTGTTGATGGGGCACATGTTGTTGGTGCGTAATATGCTGTTGTTGCTGTGGATGTGATTGTTGTTGTTGCTGCTGTTGCTGCTGCTGCTGTTGCTGTTGTTGTTGTTGTTGTTGTTGGGGAAGCAACATAGGTGTAGGTGTTGCATTATGCGGTGTACTCATCATAATACTGTGAGGATAATCCAACAGAAGTTGAACTACACTAGTATGTCCACCTTTTGCAGCTTCTATTAACATTGTAGAATTATCCTATAACAAAATTCAAAATTTTATCATAGTGATATTAAAAAATTTAATAAAAATTATTGTACTAAGCTCAAGAATTTGAAAAAATCGTATATATAATTAATTGGAATACTAATCCATTTTTGCTTAAAATAGCTTTCATCATATTTTCCCTATTGAGAAAAACATTAATTTGATGAATAATAAAAACAGAATGCATTGAAATTATGAAAATAGAGTAATATAAGCAATATGAACAAGTGACGAATCAAGATCAAACAGAACAAAGAATTCTTTTTGTCTTTGTCTTAAATTCCTGAGCTTCGCATATTACATAGTACATACCTTCAATTTATGAAATGGATTAGCAGACTGTGCAAGTAACAATTCTACAACTGCCAAATGCCCACCAGCACATGCTAGTGAAAGAGGAGTATGATCATTATTCGTTGTTTGTCTATTAACATCTGCACGCTTTGATATAAGAAACTGAACTGTACAGAGGTGACCAGCTCTACATGCTTTCATTAGCGGTGTTCTTCCTCCTTCTGATTCATGCTCCTATATATATATAAAATAAAAAGAAATTTGTAAGTATTATAAAATTACTGTAATCAATATATGCATTATTTGAATTTAAATAAGACATACTAAATCAGCACCAAATTGAAGTAGAAGATCCGCAACATCAGTATGACCATTTTCACAAGCATAAGTTAATGCAGTATCTCCTGTTTGTGTTTGAGCATGGACATCTGCTGCAGATTCAAGTAAATAACGAACAAGTTCTAAATGACCTTCCTGTGCAGCTTCCATTAGAGGAGTAGAAGCACCCAATTCGATGTCAGCTCCTGCTTTAATCAAAAAATCTGCAACTTCTAGAAAGCCACCACAACAAGCTAAAGTAAGCGCTGTTTCTTGTGTTTCCTCAGTTTGAGCATTGATGTTAGCCCCTATGTCAAAATATATACATTTTATTTAAAAATTTCTTTGCTATTAATTATATCTCAATTTATACAAAGAGAAAAAAAAAAAAAAAAGAATTTGATGTACCTTGACTTAAAAGCAAAGCAACCATTTCTTCGTGACCTTCACGTGCTGCTTCCATTAGTGGCGTATAACCTTCATCGTTTACTTCCTCGATATTTGCTCCTCGCTCGATCAAAAGCATAGCAAGATCGACGTGACCTCCACAAGCAGCCAAAGTTAATGGAGATTCAAAACTGTCTGTTGGCATATTCACTTGCGCACCTGAATCTAAGAGCAAACGAGCTACTTCTACATGACCATCCATCGATGCTTCCATAAGGGCAGTGTGCATTTCATCAGTTTTGTGCTCCTGTAATATAAAGTATTTCAATTTGTTATTTGATTTCACAAAAAACATAATGACAAATAAATACCTGGTCTGCACCAGCTTCTAATAAGAAGCGAACCATTTCCAAATGTCCTTTGTAACAGGCCAGTGTTAAAGCAGATTCTTTAAATTCATTGGAATGAGTATTAATTCCAGCGCCATGTTCCAACAAGATCTTAGCTACTGGAACATGTCCAGCACTAGCTGCTTCCATTAAAGGAGTATGACCATTTTCGTTATGATCTTCAACATTGGCACCTGCTTCTAATAATACTCGCACTACCTCCTCATGACCACCCGCACAGCCATACATAAGAGGTGTATTACCTAAAAAATGTAACTTATCTTAAGTATAATTTATAAATTAATAAAATATTATTTTTAAAACTAAAATTATACTGATATAAATAATATATACGTCAATGATATAAATTATAACTATGAATATTCAAATTATGTTCCATACCTGAAGTAGATTGAGCATTAACATCAGCTCCATGAGCAATAAGCAAGCTTACAACATCTACATGCCCTGCACTGGCAGCCTCCATTAAAGGGGTACAATCCCCCTTTATACCACGATCCTCTACGTTTGCACTCATTGCCAAAAGTACCTATTTGCATAAAATGTTCAAATAAAACATTTATTGTAATTAATGATTATTTTGTAATCCAAATATATTATACATATTACATGTATTAAATATATTATATATTATATATATCATTTTATTTTTCTGCAATATCAAAAATATCATAAAAGGAAATTATAAAACTCAGATATAACTAGATCAAATAATGTTTTTATGTATATTTTCATTACTTTTAATATATCATATTACTTATAAAATTATATATTATAATTAATATATCATAATACTTTCTAATATTGTATTACATATTATATCATTTAGAAACATGAAACAAACATAAATATTAATTTCATGATAATAATAATATTCATTATATACAAATGTACATGAGAAATATAAAACAATTAAATAAAATCATTTAGATATATGCATACACACATTAATATATTTCAATAAATGTTGAAATTAAAAAAAAAATAAAAGATCAATTAGAATTCAAACCTGAGCAAGTTCGTAATATCCAGCTGAACAAGCGAGGGAGAGCAAACTCTCTCCCTCTTCTGTAGTTTCGTGAACACTGCGTCCTTCTGTTAATAATTTTTTAACAGTACCTACGTCCCCGTCAGTGCAAGCCTCTACAAGAGAGCGCTTTTCGTTTTGTGTGCGTGGATTATCGCTGCGCATACGAGTCAATGCAGCTGCTGCTTCATCTAATGCACAAGAAACACTAGATGTTATGCGACGGAGCACTTCGTGATCAGGTAAGTGCTTCCCATCGCCTGATGACAACTTGCCAATACCAGCTACTTCCAGCAATGATTCTAATCGAGCCTGAGTTTCGGGATCCACAGATCTCTCTGGATCTTCAGAAGTTAACAGAAGCTTGGATGACTCTAAATGATGACCTTCGTCTAATTCAACCTGATCAATTGCAAAACACTCCACCTGCAAATAATAAAACAACATTTCTTCCAACTTAATACTTAATTAATATTTAATTTAATTCAATGCAATTAATTCATATATAAACAGATTGATAATAAAAATATAATAACATAATAAATTTATATCATAGATTATATTATTTTAATAAATTGAATATAATCAAGTTCAATTTTATCTTATATTGTAATGTTTATTGTAGTATTATTTTTTTTTATTTTATAAATAAATTATAATAATGTAATTACATTTTCTCACTATTCTATTTTAATTTATTAAAATAATTTATTAAAAAAATATATTAATTTATTAAAATAATAATAAGAGTTTGCTTTAAATGCAATATAATATTAATATTAATATTAGTATATATAATAATAATATTAGTATTATATATTATTAGTATCAATATTATTTTATACTTACACATAAATTAAACTGATTATATAAAAAATTATATACTTAAAACTAAAATTTTGTTTCACTTCTTATCTTAACAGAAAAAATATGAAATTATAAAAATTAACTCAAAGATTGCTGAGTCATTTTTCTTGAATATATTCATTTTTTATATTTTTTTATAATTGACTTGTAAAATAAACTTTGAAAATTACTAAATTAAATAGATCAATCATATATTTTATCAATATGAAGAATTAATCTTTTATGCAACGAATATTTATGATTAATGTTTGGCGATTATTGCATTATTTGAGGTTATTGTGTAACACAAAATCCCTTTCACCTTATCAAAAGAAAAAAAAAAAAAGGTAAAGCGAGGGAAAAAAGATAAAAAAATGAAGGAGAAATTATTTACAAATATACAAGAAACTTTTTGAAAAATTGTAGTAAAAACAAATATTATTGTAAAAAAGTATTTATTAAACATGGAGGAAAAATAAGCAATGAAAATACAGTTAAAGTTTTGCGAAGTATGGAAATTATATAAATAGGAAAAGAAATGTCCTTGTAATATGCGAAATAATAATTTCAAATCATAGTTCCTTTAACATTTTTAAAAATAAATTATAATTCCTAGATCATTTAAATTATAGTACGTACATCTCGTGTAGAGGTCATATCCTCTTGCGCGACGAGTGGAAACCAATGAGACATAAACGTAAATCAGAATGTAGGTGAAAGTATTTTGTTCTTGTAAGTGATTAAAACGGCTTGCTACTGAACACAAAGGCATAAGAACAATGTGCAGCCATTCCAAGAAGGACGAAACTGACACTTCCTTGCTATACTCTTTGCTTGCGTACTAAACGCGTTCCGTTTGTTTTATCGAAATCAAAGTAAGGAGAAAACGTCGAGTATTCACTAATCGTGTGAGCACACGTCGTACTAACCAATATAATTGTTCGCACAAAAAATTTGTGAAAAAAAAAAAGAACTCCGTATAAGAACCGCTGGTAGAATATAGAATAATATGGTGGCTCTGCTCTCTACAATTTCCACGCCACGAACACGAGCGACATAGGAGAGCCGAGTAGCCGGCAGGTACAGGAGCAAGGATAGAGTTGAAATCTCGATGACAGTATAACAGGAAGAGTTAAGTGTTACAATAAGGTAAGAAATACACCTATGAACGTATAAAGAAGGTAAAGAAACGACCAAGCAGACAAACAGGCTCACGAACTCGCACGAATACGCGAGAAACGCGGCCGAAGAGAACTCCGCTGGGTGGCGCACAACGTAGTGCAAGCGGACGTAAAATAGCTCTACACATATACAGATATGTGTATAGCAAGAGGCATATGCGAAAGTTCGCGCGGGCGAACGTACTACATGCAGAATTACTAGTTCAATGAAAAGTGTATACATACATGCGCGCGCGCGTATATGTATATGTATTATATATATACACGTATAAACATATATATATATATATATATATAAGCATCTACTTGTATAAATATATACACGGACGTACACGTGCGTGCGCACGCGCTTGATTATGCAGTGCAGTTAACCGGAATGCTTTATTCAGCATTTGCACATATACGTTCGTAAGGTACGTGAGATTATAAAAATGAAATAAATTAAAAATTATACAAATATTCTAATTGCTTATAATATTATATATTTTATATAATTTCATTTAAATCAATATCAAATATTTGATAGGTCAATAAATTAAAAAAAAAAACTATAGAAAACAGATCACGAAGTAGAAATTCAAGAAAATGAAATATATTTTAAAAAATAAAAAATTGCATGATTTTTTTTAAACTACAATACATTATGACGTTCCCTTATGTATTAACGCATAGATTATATAACATTTCTGCGTAAATTTATCTTTCTTCCTTTTTTTTCTGTTAAAAAAATTATATAAAATTTGTTTTATATCAATAATTAGCTTAGCAAAAATATTACCTGATCATATGCTCGGAATTAAATTTAAATTTTGCAAAAAAACAGTTAAATTTTTTTTACACTACTTTTTTAATTTTATAAATCATTCATTGATTTTTAACTACCAACATATTCTTGGTTACAAAATACTAGTTAATTTTGCTATTGTTTTCCATATGACAATACATGTTAGGTTATAATTTCATAACTTTTAATAGGTATAGTTTCAAATCGTAGTTCAAGTAGTTTTTTTTTAATATTATTTATTATAGTATAGATACAAAATATATAAAAAAAATGAATACATGTACTAATATTAAAAAATGATATGCACAATAATCGATCATTTTTTACTACACCTATTTCTTAAAGTATATCATAATAAAGTACCTATATGGATTTGCAATAAAATTAGATGTCAAACAAGATTAACATTGATTCCAATAGATTTCATCAAAATTTGATATGTACATATATATACTATGACGTATGTATTATACATATGTATACAAATAAATACAGAAGAGAAACAGGGAAGAGCGAAAGCAAATATATAAGAAAGGAGAAGAGAAAAGATGGGAGGGGGATAGTAACTGGATGGACGACAGAAGCGACAGCAAGTTCATGCGTGTGCGTAAATTCGTACATGCGTACGTTCAACCTCTCATCGCACAAATATCTTATTCACGATGTGGCATATATTTTTGACATGGTTTACCTCTGAAACACTGTCCTCTTCGCTCTCCGACGAGTCTGCCATAAAGCGAGGCTGCAGTTCGGAGAAGGTTTCGGTCTCTGACTTCGTAGGGCTGGAATTCGAAGACTGGGGAGTCGACGACGTCTTTCCAATGTCGTGGTGAACGCTTGCTGATTTCTCGTGCTTCTGACTATCCGAGGTCGTTCCTTGTGCTACATTCTGCATCTTTACCTTCCAGATGAATCATATGATACTAAGGTATCGTTCCCGTGTTACAAAACACACACAGAACACTTGCTTTTCGACAATAATCTTGAGCACGATCGCCGTCATTCACGTAAGCTAACACCCGCCATTTCTACTATGGCCGACAACCTCCCGGATGCCTCTTCGACCATCTATATGATTGCATACGATTCGACATGCCATCTTTCGTTTTCCGTGGCGGGTAATTTCAATTTGCTTCTTCACGAAATTCTTATTCAATTAGTATATGATAGTATATATTATTATTTCTTTATTCATGCAAATTAATATCTTTGTTTCCAACAAAAATAATATAAGATATAGATAAGTGTGATACAAATTAAAAACGGAAAAAAAAGAGGATAAAAAAATAAAATAAGAGAATAATAATTTTCAAAAAAGATAATATATCAGCTTAAGTATATTTAATCTAATTATGTATATATAATAATTTTTTATTTAATAATAAAATAATATTGGGAAAAATGTATTATTTATTTATAAATATTACTAATAATAAATTTTATAATTATTTTATAAAAAGCATTCAATATTAATTTCTAATATGGAACAAGGTGTATTTAATTCAAATTTTGAAATTACATCTGGATGTAGAACTCCCATTTTACCAATTACTCTGTTATAACATAATATTTCCGCGCAACGATGAGGAAAAAAAGTAGGATCTAAAAAAAATTATATGAACTTAAAAATAGATAATAACTTGTTAAAATATAAATAAATTATACTTTTTTATATTTTTATATTTTTGTTATAATAATAATTTTTCAAGTTACCGTCTACGGCACGAAGATAATATCCATTTTTGGTTTCATTATCATTCCATGGTACTTCTAATATTTGTAATATTCTGTCCAATAAACCATGAATTAATTCAAAACCATCAGATTTATTACAATATATTGCACATAAATGCCGATTATTACGTGCACCAACTTCTATATTATTATCTTTTAATATAATATCAGATACTTCAAATAATTTGTGAGGAAGTGGCATCTTTTTATTTGCAGCTAATGTTTTCAATAATCCTGGTATTAAAGTGGTACGTGCAACCTATAATATTATTATATTGATTTTATGTCTAGAATGAAATCTTAATTTTTAATAAAATTTATGTATATACCTGAAATTCTAATGTTTTAGGATTCAATATATGAACAGCTGGCACGTTTATCAAATTATGACCTAATTTATTTGATATATCTTCACGTGAACACTAAGAAAAAATTATTTATTATTATTAATTAATTAATTATTAATTATATAATTAATTATTAATTATAATGATTTATATAACTTATATAGTTATTAAAAAAAAAATTTATACTAATGAGAAAGTCAATGCTTCTGTGAATCCAGCATAAGCCAATTCTGTACGTAGTTGATCGGATAGTTTATTAAGTGGACACTATATTTAAAATATAAACATAATATTTAGAAAATGTTTTATATTGAAAATTTATAAATTTGAAAATCTATGAATTTTTTATTATTACCTCTTCCGCTATAGTAAATAAATATGGTATAGTTTTCTGAATTTTGTTATATCCATATGCTATAGCAATATCTTCATAAATATCACACGCATGTAACACATCATGTCTTGTAGGTGGCACTTCAATAGTTAATTTATTACCATTTTTGATAGATGTTTTTAAAGACATTCTAGAAAGTAGGCTAACTAATTCTTCTGCAGTTTGTTTTATACCAATATATTTCATTGCTTTCTCACAATCAATTTCTATAGTTCGATATTTTAAATCAGGATAATGAAAAACTTGTCCATTAGGATATAAAACTTCCACCATTTCTATTGTATATTTTGTTTTACAGTATTGACTAAAAGCACAGACTATGGTATTTAATACTACTTTTGCCTAAAGATATTCAAAATTTTAGTATATCAGTTTTTTATTCACAAATATATATATAGAATATTAATTTATTAATTTTTAATTATTCAATTATTATTTCAATATTAATTTTTCATATACCTTTGTTAAATCTATTGCAGTACATTCTATTAATATATTTTTAGTATCAAGTGTAATCTTTGAATGATCTCCATTGATGATAGGTGGAAAGGATAAAATGATTCCATTACTGTCTTCTACTACAGGATAAAATGGACTATCTTTTATAATGTGTAAATATTGTTTTAATTGTGCATGATTCTGAAAGAAAAATTCAAATAAAATCTAAATCGTTTATCAAAATCATTAAGATTTAAAAATACTTACATTATATAAATTCATAATTTCTTCTGCTGTATATTCTTTATCCTGATTAAGTGGCTTAAAACAAATATTAGTTGGTGATCTTGCATCATATAAAAATGGACCTTTAACAGTATCTAAATCATGAGTTCCAATTGATACTAAAGTTCTTTTTCTGCCTATATTTTGATGTAATTTTTCTTGAAGATCAATGAAGCTATTATAAGAATCCTCTGTAAATGTAACATCACGTAATATAGCTGCAACAATGTGTCCTCTAACTTCCAAGCACTAAAACATAATTTAATTTTTTATTGATTAATAAAAATTTAATTTTTCAACAACAAAAATTAATAATATAGTTATTATATATACCTGCTTTGTCATTATAATTTTTTCTGTACTTGTATTAGGAAGTATTGTCATATATTGTGGTATATCAACTCTATATAAAAAAATTTTCTGAATATATAAATCTTATTTATAAATATAATAAATATAAATACAAATTTACAAGTTTCAAAAAAATTCATGTTAATTTATTATTTTAGTAATCTATTGCAATCTATCTCTAATAATTGAAATAATTAAAATAATAAAATGAATTTATATCTTATATGATAATATAGAGAATAATATAGTTTGTTAAAAATAATCAACAAATTACATATTAAATGTATATACTGATTTAAAAATATAAGAAGTCCAAGAGTTAAACCCTCTAAGCATAATAAATCATATCTGTTTGCTGGTATATCAATTTTATATATAACTTCCTCTAATTCTTGTCTGTTATGACTTAAATGTTGTTCTTTTGATATAATTTGTTTTTCTGTTACCTAAAAAATTCAATTAAAATTCTTTCATATATTAAAATATATTAATATAATAAAATATATTTTATTTATATTTCAATTTTCAAAAATATCAATACAATATTTAATACAATTTAATACAATTTAATAATATATGTTAATTACATACCACTTCATCTAATTCTAAGCCAAACTTGAAACATAAATCCTGAAAGTCGATATCCGCTAAAATTGCATTAGATATATTATTTCATATAAAAAAGATTATACTAGTAAATATTTATTCAAAATAATAATTTATTCAAATATGAAAAAACAATATAATATTTTAGTATTTTCAACTTACAATATGTTCTACCAAGAATTTTAAATAATAAGTCACGTTTGATGTTAATAGTAGGCATTTTTATATATATTTCCGATAATAATTTGATACTAATATAATAAAATGCAATGGATTTATTTAAATTAGTTTATTATAATAAAAACTTTCTACAAGTTTTAAATATTAGAAAATATTTAAATATTTATTACAATAATCACTATTAAGATTGATGTTTAGAAAAAAAATTAAAGGTTAGAATGAATGTATAACATTATTGTAAATAGAGAGCAGCATTGTAGATGCATCATAAGTTAAGGTTAGTTATTTCTTCTCTAATGATTTGATTTTATATTTATGTTTATAGATTTAAATTAATTTTATAATTTTGTTAATATAACAAATTAATAATTATTCGTCAATATTTATATAAGAAAAACACAATTTTTTATATGAATTTTTATATATTATATATTATTTTTAATATATTATTATAATCATTTAAATATAATTATATATCTATATTAATATATATACAAATAAAAATTATTATAATAATGTACATATAATATATATTGAAGTGCTGCAATTATATAATTAAGACAAGAAAAAATATTATTCGAGTATAAAATTTTATTTTTTGCAAAAAGTTGTAATTTGTTTTAATAAATTATACATTATTTTTAATATTTACAATAAAAAAATTAACTAGTAAAACATTATATTGAAAATTATAAATAAATATTTTTTAGGACATAATAAAAGATAATTTTCATAATGAATCAATCATAATTCCTTAATGAAATAATCATACTGAAAAAAAGAAACAGATATTTTTTTTTAATAAAAATTTTATATAATTATTTTTAAATTTTCAAAAGCTTACCCATATAAATAGTAAAAAAACAATAAAAGATAAAATGTAAGTTTACTCCATCCTTCCCTTTGATGAACTTTAAGAACTTGAACACACATTATACTAGTTGGATCATAAATTCCTGGTTTAGACATAATAGGTCTATGATAATATTGCCATAAGTGATATATTATTAATGGAATATTTAGAAATAATGAAAACCACTGTCCACTACTTAAAAATAAAATGTTGATTAAAATATGTAATCCATATTCTGGAATAATTAGCTAAAATATACATATATGATTTAACTATAATTATAATTTATCATTATTATTTTCATACAAATGACATTTATATAAAAAGCTAATTTCAGAATCTTACCGAATTTAAATTATTACATTGTTCAATGGGATTCTTATAGCCAGTTTTTAATTCATCAAATGCAGCAACCTGAAAAATAATATTTTTAACAAAAATCATTTTCATTCCTCATATCTATAATGCTAAGGTTAACAATTTATATAGTAGTTTTATATATTTTTATTCATTATTTTATTTCAAAAATAATCATTATGGTTTGGCTTGAAAATGACACGTACGTGAAATATTGTAAAAATTATTAAAAATGCATCAACAATTAAAGCTACGATATATGAAAAAGCAGCCAAAGTGATCGCCATTATAATAACTGTACATGATAGTATTTAATTTAAATACATAAATTGATTTATGAATAAGGAATGGAATTATAAATAAATAAATATGGTATACTTATTTGTAATATTATAATATTTATTATATTATACTAACTTATTTTCTTAATAAAATGTTATCGGATTACTATCGTGGAGTATTTTTTTATATACTTTTGTTCATAAATTGAATTAATAGAATGCAATTTCATTAACATAGAATGCAATTTTATGATCAAAATTATCAATTAAGATTATTATATATAAATAAATTCTAATAAATAATATTATATATAATAATATAATCTTTTATTACGATAAAAAATATTTTAAAATTTTTCAAAGTATTTTGTATATTACATTTATAAGATTTACATTATTAGAAAATATATTTTTATTTTTAATTATATTATTATTTTATTCATTTATAACTGAAAAAACTACATTAAAAATATATATATTTAGAAAATAAAGAAAAATAAATTTATGAATAATATTAAATTTATATAATGAAATAATATAAATTTATAGAATAATATAATTAAAGCTCAATGATTTGAATCTTAAGGATAAAACTACGAAAATGTTCAAATTACAAATTTCAGAAAAAAGAGGTTATATTTTATATATAAAAACAATATTTTTTTCAATTAAAAGAATTGAAAGAAAAGGAAAAATCATAAATTTTCTTATTTTAAATTATTCAAACAATATTTCTAACATTTAAAAAAAAAGACAATACCGAATGATTATTGATAGGTTATGATATATATATATATATATATTTTTGATTATGTATTTCATATTTACGATTGTGTTATATATTTCAAATTATAGAAAAATATAAAATTATAGAAAATATAAAATGAAAATTTTATTTACAAATACAAACTTCAATTTGTATAAGATATTCTGAATTTGAATTACAAAAATAAAATAATTCGAAAAAAATTTATATAAGATTTCTAGATTTCACAATGAAGCAGATTTTCGAACTATACAGGCTCGATATTTAAAATTATGAATATTAATTAAATTTATTTTAATATCTAATACATACATTATCTAATAAATATATTTACACAGTTATTTATATTATTTATACAGTCATAAATTAAATTTGATAAAAAATTATTCATATTTTTATATTTTATATATTTATAGAACTATATAGTTCTTGTTAAAGCTTGAGCTCCATATGTATGATTTAATTCTGTTTCCAACCTAGTTATTAATCTTTCCTCATCTCTATTATTCCATTGATTGTTACTATTTATGAATAATTTTCGTTTAGGCTGTAACATACGTCTAATATTTTCATAAGATATATCCATTTCTTTAAATGCATTTAATAGAAATATTGCAATTATTATAGTTAAAAAACCACAAGATGAGCCTAAAATATCTTCAGCACTCATATTTTCCCATTCTTTAAATAATATAGCAGATGCAATTATTACTAATGTCGTAAAAAATACATAATAAATAGGTGTAACAATTGTAGTTTCAAATAAATCAAGTGATCTATTTAAATAATTCATTTGTATGCTAACACAAAGTATAACACTAAATAAAAAAGCCCATGTTAACCAATTTGAAAATCCATTACTAAATCCAAAAATAGTTTCTTTCAAAGCTAATCCCAATCCTTTACAACTTGTAACAGTCAATGAACCAATAGATGAACATAAACAAATATATACTATAATATTTTGTTTTCCATATATAGGACCAAAATAAAAAATAATTAAAATACTGCATATTATCACAGTTAATATATAAATAATGTATCCTGGATCCTTAACCTTATCTAAAAGCTCATTTAATGTACTGATTTCTTCTTCCTTTGGAGAATGAATTATAAGAATTGTAGAACCCAAGATACACAAAAGGCAACCAATCTGTAATAATAATAAATATATTTATCAATTATTCAAATGAAAAATTATATTATATATGAAAATTATAAATAGTAATATCTCATGTAATATTATATTGTTACCTTTCCTAGCAAATTAAGTTTTTCATGTAAATATTTTGATGCTAATATTGCAGATATTAAAACACTAAGTGCTCCTAACGGGGTTACTAATGATGCTGGTGCAAATGCATAAGCAGCAAAATTTGCTGCTTCTCCTATTCCCACTTTAAAAAGTAATATTTTTCTTAATAAAGATAATTAAATAAAAGTATTAAATAATTAAATAATTTTTGTTTTATATACTTGATAAAAAACCAGTCCACCACATCCATTCTTTTAAATATCCAAATCCTCCAGACGAAGCTCGTAATGATCCACGTCTTTGAAGTCGAATCAATGCTTTTTTTTTAATAATAAAACTAGCTCCTAAATAATTATAATACTGCACAATATTTATTTTGAATAAATATATAATTAAAATTATAACATCAACTAACCTATAAAAATACTAGAACTAATTGCTAAACCTAACCCTATATAAAAATTTGTTGTATCATACAATTGTACTTCAAATGCAATTTTTGTTATACTACTCATCGTTAAATATCAATTTTATCAGTATTAATTGTTTAAAAAAGCCAATTTATGAGTTGTTCATTAAAATGTAAAAATGTAAAAAAATATATATTCTATAATATTTTTAAATTTATACTAATTGTGTAATAATTACTGCATTAACTGATTACTTAAGTAATATTTTGTCGAAACTTTTCATCAAATATTGTTATAGTTGGATTCTCTATATTATATATTATCTAGGGTTACATATTGCACAAGTAAATTAATAGCGCGTGCGCAAATATGATCGAACATGTTGCAATGAATGATAAAATTGAAAAGTTGAAATTACTAAACAAGAAATGATCTTATACTAATACAATACATTTAATTTCATTTATTTTACAAATAATTGTCATATTATATCTTTATTTCTATTAATTTTTTAAAATATTTATTACTATTTTAATATTTATATAGTATTTGTTTATAATAAAAACAATATTACAATACAAAAGTGAACAAATATGACAATAATAAAAGAGTATATTATAACAAAGTGAGTATTATAAAAAGGAATTGACATTAAATTTTTACCAACATCCTTGTTTATCAATAAGTAATGCTTTTAACATTTTTTGACAAATCATTCTTACTGTATGAGTAGGAACTGTGGAGGTACATAAAATACAAAGTATATGATCACCATCTTTAACTGCATAACATTTATGATATTCTGAACATAAATAAGTTTCTTTTGCACCTACAAATTTCCAATTATCACTTGATGAATTATATTCAGATTCTGAAGATAATATATAAGTTTCAACAGCTTGATGATAAAATGTTCTTAATATATCCAATCTATGAGAACCACTGACTCTGTTTTTTGCATATTGCATATTTTTACCAAGAATAAATTTTTGTGCTTTATAATTTGTTAAAAGAAATCTAAATTCATAAAAAAAAATAAGAATATTATAATATTTTTGATAATATATTTCTTTAAATGAAATTATTTATATATTAATATTTCTATTACCCAAGCGTTTCTGTATCTAGATTTATAGATAAAGGTAAATTTCGTGGGTAGCATTGTTCTGCATTGCGTAAAGCATCAATACTATTCTTCCAACATTGTATAGCAAGTTTTTCAATTTCTGATAAATCTGGATTTGGTCCACATAAGGCTAATACTTCAACTTGATTGATTAATGTAATGGATACTAATCTAAAAGCTACCTATATATATGATCTCTTATGATAAATCGTGTGATGTAATTTCTTAAAATAAATCTTATTAAATTAAAAAGACAAAAATATTATATTAAAATTATGTTTTAAAAACAACAAATATACTCACATTTGGACTTTTATAAGGTAAAAATACTGGAATGTCTCTTGTGGTATAAGTATCTTCTGTATTTATAGCTGTTATTAATAATTTCCTTTCAATAGGATTTAAATTCCACCATCCTTCTGTAGCTACTGCTAAACATCCATGTATTAAAATGCACCCATATATAGAATCCAGACATTCCATATAACCCTCTAAGCATGTCTTAAATAGATTATTACTTAACATACAGAAAATTTTTTAATTTAAAAATTTTAGTTACCTGAAATAAAGTATTTTCTTGACACATTATACATTCTGTCATATTGATAATATCAGTTTTTGAACAAATTCCATCACCAACATCAAGACATTCCAATAAACTATCAACAATTGGATTACATAAACGGATATCTTTCTTTAATTTTTCAATATTTTTTGTACTTTTTAATTCTTCAATACCAACAAATAAAATCATTGCACCAAAAACAGCATTAAGAAATTTTTCCAATACAGATTTAGTAGTTCCACTTGCAATAACTATTAATGTAATACTTTGTTCAAACTCTTTCCACATTATCATAGTGTCGGGTAAATTTGTATTTAAAAGTTTAATGTTTTGTGATTTAAGATACATGTGTATCCCATATAGAGATGCTATTTTTGAAAATGTCATCTATAGTTTTATTAAAATAAATTTTAGTAAAAAAGAAATTAAAATTAGTATTATATAATTTGCATTTTTTTTCGTTTAATAATCATATAAATATTACCGTATCTCCTTCTCCTTTTTGACGAGAAAATAAAGGAATTCCTCCAGTAGAGGTTAAACACATAACATGGGCTACCATAATAATAGCTTTCTTTTGATTTAAACGTTAAATACTTAATACACTTTTATTTCTTTATACACTTTTTGATTTCTTGAATTAAACAAAATGTTATTTTATTTTATTATCTAAATTTAATTCATAATTTTAAACATTAATTTTATAATTTCATTATGTCACAAAATTATATGAAATTTTACTTCTATATTTTATGATACATAATATATTGATATTATTTTTAGTTTAAATTTAATAGATTTTATATGATAATGAAATATTGATTAATTGTTACTAATTATAATTGTTTGATATATTTATATATAATTATCAATGTAATATTTTCTATTAACACAATATTGATTAACGTATAATTATATGAAAACGATGAAAAGCAAGATTTCCTCATATAAACTTGCTAATATTATGATATGACAACATTAATGTTAATTTAAGCTAATTGGAATGTATACACGTATATATGTATATATATATATATATATATATATATATATATATATATGACATTGGAATGAATACGATTATTATAATGGTTAATGACCTTATAAAAATGTCATATCTGTTTTAAAAAGTAAAATTTTTAAAAGAAATCATATTTGTTTATTCTAAATTATTTTATTTTAAGCTGAAGTTATATAAACATTTTATTATTCAAGCAAATTTTTATTAATTATTTTATTAATTAAGAAATATATATTTTTTTTTTATTTCAAATAAATAAGATATATATACATATGTATATGTGCATCTATTTATATGTGTATAACTATGTACATTTATATATAACTATATACATACTATATATAATATACAAGAAATATTAATACAGAGACAAGAAAAAAATATATATTACACATATCCAATCAATATATTGAATAAATTATATTAGTAAATTATTGATTTTATTGATAATTATTATATTTTTTTGATTTGACACATATTTATATTTTTATATGTTGATTTTAATATAAGAAAGCTAATGTAAACTTTCAAAATTCAAACGTCGCATCTGATTTTAAGATGATAAAGTATAATAATTATTATATAGTGTATTAAAAGTAATAAATAATGAATTATATATATATATATATATATATATATATATATATATATAATATTTGTAGTTATATATAATTTAATAAAAATATTAAATTGTAATTATATTAAAGATTGATTTAAATTTCAAATAAATATATGAATAATATATCAAAATTTTAATATGTTTATAATAATATGTATAGTTAAAAAAAATTATTTTATGATTAGATTTGGATATAAAATTGATATGTTAATTTTATTTCTTTTTTATTATTTAGATTCAATCATATTTATATAATGTTATTTATTGTAGCATATATATATATATATATATATAATATGTATCAAAAAAAAATATATATATATATTTTTATATTCACATGTTTAAATTATAATCGAATAAATTAATATAAATAATTTTATTAATTCCATTTTTTTCAGTTTATCTATTCATATAATTGAATTATATAAAATGAATGTATGAAATTTAATATTTCTTTAACTATAAATTTCAAAGTAAACTTAAATGTGAATGAAAAAAGTTTTCACTCACATTTTCTTACTTAAATATAATTTATTATTAAAATCATAAAATCATTATAAAAATATGATGAATATTTGAAAAAAACAAACGAATTTTTAATCTTAATTGTTTCTAAATAGTTTTAAATATTAATTAAATATGTATGAAATAACTCTCAAGTTAGAGAAAAGAAGCGACTGATATAATGTTGACATTCACATTTAGTTGGACGAGATAGTTTTAAAACGTTAAATAAATTTTTAAATATTTGATTTTTCTTAAATAGCTTTCTAGAATCAAATTTTATTTTCTTAAATAATAAACATTATTTGTTAAATATATTTTATATTAATTACAAAGTGCTATTTGTTTTTTCGCGCACGAACTTGGTGCATATCGTAAATTACGAAAAAGAGTGTCAAGTCGGTGTAGGAATGTGGCACTTCAAAATGGCTGCCAGTTACTTTAGTAATTTACGGCTGTACCTTTCTTTGTTGTTGCTGAAGTAATTACGACTATATATTGGAATACTATAGAATTATTTTTAAGGGAAAATAGTGAATTAGAAGATTTATGTGTACATTAATCTTGTCACATGGATTTTGTAGAAACGTGAGAATAGAATATGCTCTGAAGTCGTTCTCTCCTGATTGCTATTTCAGTTAAACTTATTTCAAGAAAAATCTTATCTAATGTTTTCTGATTTCTGAAGAAAGTGTGTGCTATTGTAGCTCATTTTATGTATAAAGAACTTATTGGATCAATCCGTCACGCATCTAATGAATAGGTTAGATTTTTGATGGATCTTATCTTTATGTACGAAGATGTAAAAAATCGTGTATAAGATTATACATAAAGCTGTTTGCATTCTATGATTGAAATTAAATTTTCAAATAAAATTTATTACATATAAATTATAATTAAACTAAGTGATACAAAAGCCATTTAAAATTTGTAATACATAATATCTTAACATAAATGTTAATATCTTAACATTTAGTGATTTATTATTATTAACATTATTTTATCATGTATATAATGCAAATATTTCAATAGTGAATTACCGAATAATGAATAGTATTTTTTATATTCAATTAATGTTTGTATTTTTTATAATGACAAAATATTAATGATAATGTAAAAATATGAAATATATTAATTGAATCAATTTTATGAATACTACATAGTATGAAATAATTTATATGATTACAATTAATCAATTTATTAATTTTACATATATGAAAATAATTATTAAAAATATTTTATAGTAAAAATAATAGTAAAATATTATATAAATTTTATAATATTGTAAGAAAATAACTTGATATTATGTTTTAGATGTATGTATGTATATATATATGTCACAGCCGGATTAAAGCTAGGTCTGAGAAGGCCTAGCATGGGCCACTATGAATCCACCCACGGTTAGCAAATCGAGCACTCGTGGCTCTGGATATCATCAAAAGGCTTTAGCTGAAATTCGCAATTCTTTACTACCTTTTGCAAATATTGGAGGTGCAGGTGAAGTAGGTTCTAGTGCTGCTAGTACTATATCTACTTTATCTACGACCAGTGGCATTAGTTCTGCTTCAGGACTTAGTGGTCTCTCTACAGCTTCAGGATCTACTCTTGATAAATCTGATCAACGACAATTGTTAGCTCAGCTATTAGCAATGGGATATTCAGAGGTATGTATATTATGGATTTTTTTTAAACTTAACTATTATTTATTAAAATTTGATTATGTATATTCAGGAAATTGCATTGCGCGCATTGAAATTAGCTGGCTGGCGTCTAGATGCGGCTATAGAATTCTTGAAGCAAGCTCAGGGAGAATCTCTAAATGGCCTAGGCAAACTTAACAGCAAATTAATAAGAAAACCTAGTTTGGAAAGAGAATTGAGTTTACAACGAGGTAGTCCTGCATTGGATAGTGGTGCAGGAAGTTCACGATCCGATAGTCCTCGTTTGGCGGAACTTAGTCCACATCCGCAATTGAGTCGACAATACTCTCCAAGCAATTTCGTAGAACGAGAACCACCTCCTCCTCCACCTCCTAGATGTAGCTCTACACCACCCCCACCACCACCCCCTCACGCTCCATACAATCAGCCAAACGTACCTACTAATATGCAACAAATGCTTAAGCGAATGTCTCCTGCTCCGGTGGTTCCAACGCGACCTCCTCCTACCACACCTGGTAACACCGGTCCGATATCAACGTCGGTTAATTTACCGCAAAGAGGTACAAGTCCAGTAGCAAGTTCTAATAATAATTCGAATTGTCGTCAACCTATGATCGTTCAAAATGGTCCGCAAGTTCAACAGCAACTTTCTCAGCAAATGCAAGCTCTTAGTATTTATCAAACAGGCAACAATAATTCTAATACTCAAGTCGAACCGCCACCACCATATCCCATTGTTTCTTCCTCGTCGACTGGCCCGGTACAACCACCGTCTTACAGTGCCTCTATACAAAATAGACAAAGTCCTACACAATCTCAGCAAGATTATCGCAAAAGTCCTTCTTCTGGAATCTATTCTGGCCCAACATCGGCCGGCTCTCCAAGTCCAATTACCGTTTCTGCTATATCACCAAATACACAAGCATCTATGGCTAGACCAACTCCATTGCAAGCTTGGGGTGCACGACAGGCAAAAACACAACCACCAATTATTATGCAATCTGTTAAAAGTACACAAGTACAAAAACCTGTGTTACAAACTGCAATCGCACCGACTTCTCCACAACCAATTTCAACTACTAGTAACACACCACCACCTCCACCATCTTATGCATCGTCTATTCAACAAAAGCAGCAACAGCAACAACAGCCACAACCGCAGCAACAACAACAACAACAACAGCAACAACAGCAGTCCTCGCAAGCACCACCTCCTGCATATCCACCAGTGAATAGTGTTGGCACAACATCAACGAACAATATAAATGTAGGTGTTTCTGTAGGAGTACCCACTACAGAACCACCAAGTTATGCGACAACAATGCAAGCATTAGCGGCACAACGAGGAATGCATCATCCAGTACCTCCTCCTCCCTATGGAACAGCTACTACTGAAGATTCTAATTGCATATCGACGATAGACAATAATACAACCCTTAGATCATCTCCAGTTGCTTTACATCCTCCATTGCAAAGAAAATATTCACCTGCAGATGGATGTCAGCATCCTACGGAAGCTCCACCTTTACCTCCGGTAACATCCACGTCTATACCCTTAAGAACTAATAACAACATTGGTAACAATGTCAACAACAGCAATAATAATAGCAACAGTAGCAATGGCGGCAATAGCAATAATAATAATAATAATAATAATAATAATCATTCACCCGATAATGGAGCAAAAGGAGCTGGTTCATCACCTTCATCTTACAAAATCAAACATCAGTCTCCGATACCTGAACGTAAACATATGAGTAAAGAAAAAGAAGAAGAACGTAGAGATTGTAAAGTTCGCAATTATTCTCCACAGGCTTTTAAATTTTTTATGGAACAGCATGTTGAAAATGTATTAAAATCTCACAAACAACGATTGTATCGTCGGCTTCAACTAGAAACAGAAATGGCTAAGATAGGTCTTAGCGCGGAAGCTCAATGTCAAATGAGAAAAATGTTATCACAAAAGGAATCGAATTATATACGGTTGAAACGAGCAAAAATGGATAAATCAATGTTCACGAAAATCAAACCAATTGGAGTTGGCGCTTTTGGAGAAGTAACGCTTGTTAGAAAACTTGATACCAATCAATTTTATGCTATGAAAACTTTAAGGAAAGCAGATGTGTTAAATCGTAATCAAGTTGCTCATGTTAAAGCTGAAAGAGATATATTAGCAGAAGCTGATAATGAATGGGTTGTAAAACTCTATTATTCCTTTCAAGATAAGGACAATTTATATTTTGTAATGGATTATATACCAGGTGGAGACTTGATGTCATTGTTGATCAAATTTGGCATTTTTAAGGAACCTCTAGCAAGATTTTATATTGCTGAATTAACGTGCGCTGTAGAAAGTGTTCATAAAATGGGTTTTATTCATAGAGACATTAAACCAGATAATATTTTAATTGATCGAGATGGACACATAAAATTAACAGATTTTGGTCTATGTACAGGATTTCGTTGGACTCATAATTCTAAATATTATCAACAAAATGGTATGTGTCCATGATTGATTTATTCTCAAGTTCTATATATGTATTTATATATATATATATATATGCGCAATTATACCGATGTTGTTATTAAAACAGGACATGGAAAACAAGATTCAATGGATCCTGCTGACGATTGGAATAATGAATGTCGTTGTATCCAATTGAAACCATTGGAACGTAGAAGACATAGAGAACATCAAAGATGCTTAGCTCATTCCTTGGTTGGAACACCAAATTATATTGCACCAGAGGTACTACAAAGGACAGGATACACTCAATTGTGTGATTGGTGGAGTGTTGGTGTGATTTTATATGAAATGTTAGTTGGTTCTCCACCATTTCTTGCTAATACTCCAGCTGAAACCCAATATAAAGTAAGTTTTATACTTATTAATTTATTATTTTATTATGAAACATAATTGTAATTTGTAAACGATATTGAAATATATTATATCGCAGGTAATCAATTGGGAAACAACTTTGCATATCCCGAAGCAAGCAAATCTTTCCGCGGAAGGTATGGATTTAATATTAAAGTTATGTGTTGGTGCAGATCGTCGGTTAGGTAAGAACGCAGATGAAGTAAAGAATCATCCATTTTTTGCGAACATCGATTTTGAAAAGGGACTACGACGGCAAGTAGCTCCTCACATACCTCGGATACAATATCCTACGGATACAAGTAATTTTGATCCCGTGGATCCTGATAAATTACGAAATTCAGAATCGTCTGATTCTAACAAATCTGATGAATTATTAGATAATGGTAAACCATTTCATGGTTTCTTTGAATTTACCTTTAGACGTTTCTTTGACGATGGTGGAGGTCCTGCATATCCTAGTCGAATAAGTTTGGACGATAATGACAATCAAGGTCCAGTTTATGTATGACAATAGCTTTAGAATTTTTTGTATTCGCTAAGTCGATGATAATGGAATCTTTCGTATGTTTTATTACAAAAAAATTATATTTGTAAATATTATCCGAAAGAATTTCTTCTGGATCGACAAATAGTTAGGATAATATGAATTATAAAAATTTTTCTTAAATCGTTATCATGTACGCGTGCGCGCACACGCTTATGCGTGTGCATATAGGAAGATTGGATGAACACATATGCGCGCGCGCGTACATATAAATCCGTGTATGTACGTAGCATACATTACGTTGTTTACACAAGAAAAAGAAAAGAATAATGATTAGTCGTAAAACAAAAACCCTCGCGTTTGTTCCTTAATTTCGATAACATATCATACTCGTTTTTTTTCTAATTTGTTTTCTCTTTTCTGTTCTTTTATATTTCTTTTTCTTTCTCTTTTGTTTTTTTCGCAACATCGTTGAGTTAATCGCTCTTTTTTGGAAAGGCAAGTTTTCCTAATTGAAAACTATTAGAACTACGAAATTAGTTCGAAGATGAAATTATTTATAATTATAAAATTTAAATTTATGGGCATTTATCACATTTTCTTGCAATATAATTTTTATAAATTTTTTTTTTATTATAATATAATGTGAAAAATTTTAAGAATATGAAGGAATTATTAAATTCTTTATAAAATATTATAAAAAACAAAAAAAATACAAAAAAATTTTTAAAAAAGATATGGAATTAATTTTTGATAAGATATATCATGTTTTGAATAATAACTACGAATTTTTGTGATGATTACAAATTAAGAAAAAAGAAAGAAAGCGATCGATGGCTAGATAATATATATTATGTTTATTGAAAGAAAAATATTGTGCTTGCCATTTTGGTATTGGCTCTTGTACCTATCGGAAACGTGTATTTGTATGTTTCAGCAAGTACTGTGATATTGCAGATAATTAGAATAATGCGATTTTGAACCTATTTGTCTTATTTAACTTCTTTTTTTTTTACATTGAACAATTAATAATAACAAATATAAATAATTAATATTAACTGTTATAAATAACTATATAAATTTTTGAGTGAATGTAATGTGTTCATTGCATATATTATGCGGCTGTTATTGGTCAAACATATCTTTCTTTTTCTCTTCTTTTTTTCTCTTTTTTTCCCTACTCAGTCATTTTTTGTGTTCTTTGAATAATTTTAAGCTTAAGAAATTTTTATTGATTTATTACCATTTCGTATATATTTTGTGAAATAATTAAAAATGTAACAATTTACAAATTTGATAATATAATTTAGTTTCAATAATAAGTTATTCATAAAAATACACAACAAATCAGTTAATTAATTAAATTCAAAATAATATTTTAAAATAATTGTTATAATGATTAATTAAAATATTTAACTATTGACAAAGAAATACTGCATTATTGTTTGATTATATGTATTGTATACAAAGTAAAGTAAAAATAACTTTTTTTGCATGTATTAACCTGTTAATAATATATTGATATAGAAAACAGAAACTTTCTTTTTCCTTTTGTAATTAATCGAAATTGAAATAAATAAATAAAAATTAATAAATATAGAAATATTAAGTTGATAAATAAAAAAATAGCAATATCAATGATAATCTAAAAAAATTTATTAATCTAGATTAATCTAAAAAGATTAATTTAAAACTTTTCTAAATCCATAAATAATTTTGTTTTTTATCTATTTCGTATTAGATGTTTTATTTCAAATTCTGAAATTAGATGAAATAATTATTTTTAAATTATAATACTTAATGTATGCTGTATGTACCAAAGGAAAAATAAGTTTCATGTAAGACGAAAAAATTAATATGATAAAACATATGATAAATAAATATGATAATATGTATATGATAAATCCTATATTAACAGCAACAGGAGATAAATATTTATATACGTATTTCATACTGTTATTCATTTTGAGAATTGTATAGAAGAATCGTACGTAATGCAAAAAAAATGAATAAGATGAATTAATCATAAATTAAAAGGGAATAAATATTTTTAATATTTTTTATTTTTTAAAAATAATTTCGAATATTCTATGCATTCTAATATTTTCTTATTATGCATTCTTATATTTCTAAAAATTATTCTATATATTCTAAAAAATAATTTCTCTCTCTCTCTCTCTCTCTCTCTCTCTCTCTCTCTCTCTCTCTCTCTCTCTCTCTCTCTCTCTCTCTCTCTCTCTCTCTCTCTCTCTATCATTTATTAAAATTATAAATATATTGATTTGTAATAAATGAAAAAAAAAGGAAAATTCTAATTTTATACATGCATTATTTTATGATGCATATAAATTAATATTTTGCAACTTGCAATCATTGAGATATAAAAACTATTCATATTTATTTTAATTGTACAAAAAACTTATGGAATATATGATGTCATTGCTGGGTGAAAAGAATCGAATATTGTGTTACATCACATTTGACAAATAATGAATACCAAAGGGATTTACTCTTATTATCATGAAAGTAACCCCAATTCCCAGTCTACGATTGCTAATTTTACTTTATGTATACATATTTTTGCATGTTTATATCTTTAGTTTATAAATGCATGTGAAGGAGTGACATGCTAACATACACTTCAGTCCATACGTTTTTAATATAAACATTCAACGAGTATTAATGTTTTTTTATTTTAAACTACAAATGATCAATTAAGAATATGAAATATGCGAATGTGAAATATGAATATGGGAAAAAAATATCGTTCATTACGTATGTATCCGTTGCTCGATTATTAAAATAAATTTCTACACGTTTATCTGAATATGTATCATTCATGATACATATTGCATCATAAAATAGATAAAGTGAAATGATATTTTTATTATTGATATAAGACAATTGATATTTTTTTAAATAATTCCTTTAACATGTTGAATAATTAACAACAAAGAAAAAAAAGTAAAAATGGTTTTTATAATATAAGTAAATATTGCAATTTAAAATGAAATTTGTTATTATAATTGTTTATACATCAACATACATTATTTAATACAGATTATAATTAAAAAGTGTCATTATAATAACATTTTTTTTTTTTAACGCCAATAGAAATATGTATATGAAAAGAAAAAGTATTTGTATTTTATGAACACGTGACGTGTTAAACATTTAACGAGCGACAAGTACCTCTTATTATATATATTGACAAAAATATTCTTATATTATAAAATATATATGTATATAATAATTTACTTCTGTATGCTATCTTTGTAGCTAAAATAAAACTCATTGGTTTCATACATGCTAAATTAAGAACAGCTCAGCTAACAAATTATAGCGTAATTGAAAAATGCAAAATTTTGTATTATTGATATATATCATAAATTACATTGCAATTACAATAAAATATATAGATCTGTTAATTTGCATATTATAAGAAAGCGATTCTGAATTATAGTTGTACATTTTGTAACATCTTCTTTTGCTTTGTAATTATACGAAAAAAAGTTAGAAAAGAAGAAAGTTAATTTTATAAACTAGTATAATATATTATATATAAACTTTGTATATATTTTTTGAATAATTATTCTAAATTAAAAATAGTTTAATGCTTAATTGTTACTTAATTTATTTCTCATATCCTAAAAAAATTCCTACTTTATAGTTTTATTCTAAAATAGTTATAATATTATGAAATTAAAAATTGAATAATAATCATATTGTTTATATTTTATTTATTTATTATATTATTATATAAGAAATAATTTAAATGATTAATTATAATATAATAATTAAAATATATAATAATTAAATAATTTCGATAATTGAAAAATTTAATGTAAATTAATTATAAAATTAATTTCCTTTATTCATTATATAATTAAAGTAAACTGAACAAAATTTGCATAAAGATAGAAAAATTAACTTTTATTTTCCTTGACATCGTGATTACATGGTCAGATCTAAAACTCTTATGAAATAATTTTCAGTTAATATATGAATTCATTATGTTAATCGTTTATATAACTAGATTGATGTCTCTTATTCTTTCGAAATTGTTTCATTCGAGTTTATGTATGTGATTCGAGTCCATTAAGAGTAAATTTAATTATTAGAAGAAAGTGAAAAAAAAGGAAAAAGAACGAATTATTACAATATGAATCGTGTAAAAAAATTGCTATCGAGTAAAGAAACTCGAGATTATTTAATGAGGTAAGCAATGTGGAATTTAATATAGTTAGAGTATATATACGTGTAAATTCTGTTACTTAGTATTCGATTTAGTATATTATTTAATTAGAATAAATTTCATTATTGTTTCTTTTGTTTCAGTACACATTTTTGGGGACCTATAGCTAATTGGGGTATTCCAATCGCAGCAATCGCTGATATACAAAGAGATCCGAAATATATTAGTGGAAAAATGACGTTTGGTTAGTTTATCTACTTTCTTCTTTTCTGGTATAAATTGAATAATCATTAAAATTTTATACATGTATATAAAAATAAGTAAAATTACGATATATATAAAGATTCTGTTATATTTTAAATTATAAATCTTAAAATTTTTTTTATACTTATATCATATGTATCGCGTAATGATAAAAATTCAGCAAAAAGAATAAAATAATATACATTTTTATGTATATATTTTTTTATTACATTTAGATAAATTCAGAATATTAATTCGTTATTTAAAAATATAGTTATATTTAATAAAAATTATTAAATATAAAATTATCTTAATGAATATTAACAAATCTTTTATTTTAATTCTTAATATACATATGCTATGGATTTCTGAACTTTTCAACTATAAAGATAAATTAAAATTTATAAGATATATTAATTTTTTTCAGCTTTATGTTTATATTCAGCAATGTTCATGCGTTTTGCTCTAAGAGTTGAACCACGCAATTTGCTTCTTTTTGCCTGTCATTTTGTGAATGAAGGAGCACAAATGACTCAAGGTTTTAGATTTATTAAATATCATTATGTAAATAAAGATAAGTAATGATTGGTAAAATAGATACTTGCAAAAATACTAGTGTTTGTAATTATTTGTTCCATTTATTATTCATTTAATATAATTTTCATTTTTTCTTCATCATTTTTATTAATTTTACATAACTACAAAATACAGAGAATAATAATATATAATAATAGTAAATATTTTTAAAATTAATTTATTATTTGAAAATTAAATATCAAAAATAAAAATGTTTATAACTTATCAATAATAAATATAAATTACAATTGCAATTGTAAATTATTTATTAACAAACATATAAAATATTAATATCAAATATTTATTATATGTAATTACAGAATTAATCATGTATTGAATCATGATATTCATTCATTATTTTAATTTGTATTATTTATGAAAAATAAGATAAAATAACAAATAAAAAAAATAAGATATTGTAATTTTTACAATGTATTATTATAAAATAAAATATAAAATAATAAAAATTAAAATGAGTTATAATAATATACACAATTTTCTCAACTTATTCTTAAATGTATTATAAACCGTGCATATTAAAATATAATAAATACTTTTTTTAATGTAATTAAAACATGTAACATCAAAAATATATTGTTTAAAATTAAATAATTTTTAAAAATAATTTCTTATTTATTCATGTATAATATTCATATATTTATTTAATAAAATTATTTGAAAATAATTTTACAAAATCTCATTTTATTACAAATATTATTCTATAAATTAATAATAACTATAATAACAAACAAATAGTAAAATATTTTAAAAATATAATATTTTTATATTTATTTGTTAAATGATCATATTAATAATGGACGGATTGTATTCATAAAACTTAATGAATATATATGGAATCTATATAAATGCATATAGAGTAAAATTCGCATTATTACAATATTATTATGAGTTATTTGCGTACTATAAAATAACAAAATATTGTCGATATAAGTAATAATATCCAATTGACTTGAATTGATGAAGCAATAGCTAATCGACATTTAAACATATCATATCTGTAAAAATAAGCATTTATATTAAATTATTAATTATAATATGATAAAATTATTATATATTTTAAAATTATTGTTATATTAATTTATAAAATTAATTACCTAGTTTTTTGATCGTTAATTAAATTATTAAATTCAGCTTCTACTAATTGACCATCATAATATGTAATTAAGTCTTCAAATGGATATTCAAAACCTTGTTTACACTCACACTTATATCCGCCTGTCTCGAAACCTCTTCCAAGAATAGGCACACACTATATATATATATATATACACATATATTATAATTAATATATTATTATAATTATATTAATATATTAAAATTATAGAAATAATTATTATTTTATTATATTATATATTATTAAAATTATAGCAATAATATTAATTAATTCAATAGAATTTAATGTCTTACATATGAAGTTTTTTGATCACACTTATGTGTACCCTTAAATGCATTTGGAGCGTAAAACACATCGTCGCATTGATTAATATCGAGTTGAAGTAGATCCATGGTAACAGCTACAATACCTCTATAATATATTATACCTCATAATATATCTCAATAAGGATTTTAATATAAAATGTGATCTTTCCTTTTCTATTTTTTTTTCTTTAGAATTAAAACAGGTTTTCTATCCTTATGAACAACCTCACATTCGATTTCTCATGCATATGCTATACCTTATTCAGTTGTCCATGTGGATAGGAATACTTACTTGAATTCCAGTTTTTCTTTCAAGCTGTCCAAGCCAAAAAACGGGGATGCATAGGTAATTACCCATTTCTTCACTTTACCGTTGCAATCAAAGTAAGGAGTTGTCCAATGGCCATGATTCAGGTTTGCTGCTCTATACAAATGAATATTCCCACATTAAAATAAATTCTATTTTCAAAATCAATTTTTTTTATATTAGAAATATTAAAATTTTTCTAATTGAACTATATAATTTTTCTTTCTACTTTTTCATTTTTTTTAAATAATTCTTACCTATAAGAATTAGGATAATGTTCATATTTTTTAAGATATTCACCGGTTTCATTGAATCTTATTTTTATTTTCATATAATATTTTTCTAATTCATCAAAATTTGTTGCCCATCTTTGTTTCAATAATTGAAAATAATTCTTTTTTGTATAAATATTATCTATAAAATAAAAATAAATAATTATAATTAAGATAATATTACAAACATGTTATAATAATTTATTATTATAATATATATTATTTAATAATAAATACTACCTGAATCATTATGTCTGGCTAAATCTTCAACCTTAAATTTAGTATTTAATTGAGTTTTATAGGCATAAGGAGCAAAAAATGTTCTATTTGTAAATTTATTTCGATCCCAAAGTAATTCAGCAGAATATATTTTGGTGTCTCCAAGTACTAAAGCTAAAGTCTCTCCAATCATTTGATCTTCGGTAAGTGGTCTATCAGCTACTCTTTTACCTGAATAAACCTCAAGAGGATCAGAAATTTGTAGAAATGCACTAATAAAATTTGCCAATCTAGTTGCCATTTTCGCTTCGTTTTCAAAAAATTCTTTAGCACCGAAACTTATATCTCCGCGTAATGTTAAATCTTCTTGCTTATAACTATAATATTAAATATTAATGAATTTTTTTCAATATTTTACTTTCTTGCATAAAAAATTGCATAAAAAAAATGAAAAATATTAAAAAATGAATATTTTATGACACACACCTATTGCAAGTTTTTGAATTGATGCTTAAAATGAATTTAAGAATTTGATCTATATTAGTTTTTTCAGATTTTATTGCTTCTGGTCCAATAGAATAATTTTTGTAGTGATAAAATTGCTCTAAATATTTTTCTCTGATATGAGGTTTTGCCTTTTCCCATTCAACAGGCATTTTATGTATCCCTATATAAGAAATGAAAAAATAAAATAATATAATATAATATAATAAATAATATCAATAATGACAGTAATAATAATTATAAAAAATAAATATATAAATACTTACATCCTATTCGAGAGCAATCAAATCCATTATAATATTGCTCTTGAGTTGCTCTTTCTATAATTTCACCTAGGTATGGACGCCGTACTACATTTGGTAATCTGAAGCCTGGTTTACATCTACATTGATATCCACCTCTTCTAAAACCCCAGCCATGTAATGGCTCACACTAAATTAAATTGTAATTAATTTAAAATTTAAAAAAAGAATTTTCTTAAAAAATATTAAATATATAATAATTTTTTTATATTTAATACCTCAGTAGTTTCAGTTTTACATCTAGCAGTATTTACAAATCTATTGGGACCACTATTTCCTTTTCCTTTTGGGCATTGATTAATATCTATTCTTTCAAAATCCATTTCAATAACTGATATGGCAGTATAACTGAAATAAAGATATGTAATTGAATAAAAAATTCAAACAAGAAAAAATTCAATATATAAGTTGTAATATATAATAATAATAATATAATATATACGTTGGATATTCAATATGTCTAAATCCTGTATGTCTTGGATATATATCTGCTATTGGCACAACTGCTGCCACAAGCCATCGATTTGATCTCCCACAATCATAATAAGGCCTGGTCCATTTTATAGGACCAGGATGTTCATCTGCACCTGTAAAAAATAAAAAAAGAGTTTTAATAACATAAAATTTTATATTATTTAAATTGATTATTTTTATTATAATACCGGGTGGTCCATGAAATGTAAATGTTTCATTAGTATTATTAGCATATCTAATTTCAACTTGATAAGTGATTTTAGTATCATGTCTTTTATCAACATTATCTGGTAACCATTTCTTATACCTAAAAATTAATAGAATTGATAATATATAATAATTTGTAAATTATAAAACTTTTTCTTATCTAATCATAATTTTAATAATCTAGATTTTGTTTACCATTCATTTATACGATAATAATCTGTTGTATAATCTTCACCAAGACTACCACTGGCAAATGCTCCAAGATCTTGCACATTAAATGTATTTCTTGTAGATATTCTTTCTAAATGTATAGGATCATTAAAATCATCAGCTCTAAAAGTTCGTGGAGCAAATCTAGGCATAGTTTTATTAAAAAAGCCTCTATATGATGAAGAATAAGACATATTTGGTGAAAAATATATAGCGGAAGCATTTATATGTGAATTTGCAGAAACATCAGCAACTGTTGATAAAAAATAATACATCATGCCTGGATCATAAGTATCATTGATAGCAGGACGTATGAATCGAGATTGTAAAATATAACTCCAAAAAAATGATCTACTAAGAGCCATATTATGAAGATGAAGTAAAGCAGTTCGATTTGGAAATACAGGATTGATATTAATATCTTTAATGTCAGGTAAATGAGAGACTGTATCTTCCGGTAGATAGAGGTCTCCGATATGTTGAATAGGACAATTCTCTTCATTAATCTTATCCATTTTTAAACGGATTTCATCAAAAGCATCTCTAGCTTGCCATTCATATTGTCCGACAACGCCCAAACAATAGAGGCTTATAATCACTATCGTATATATTTTAAAATTAATGAATTCCATCTTCTAATAAATTTTTATATAGATATTGTATTATATTGATTCATCGTAATAACAAAAAAAAATATAAAAAAATAAGAAATAAATTCTTTTTTATTTATCACATGCGCGTACATTCATTCACATTTCATAACGAACTACATCAATATAAATACCATGTTCAATTCACTTCAAAATTTCTATTTGCCTACTCCATGGAAGTTACTAAGTATTAGATATATACATAATGCCTGAGTTCTGATGTCATCAATTCTATACTAAATTAGAGTTAACTTTCGTTGAGGTTAACGATATCATCTTTTAAACCGCCATTATTTAAAACTTTAAATATAAAAAAAAATATATATATGTATATTTATTGAAATATCACGTTTAATATATTTAGATTTTGATAAAAATCATAAATATAAATTATTAAATTATAAAATGTCATTTGTATTATAAAGCGTCATTTTATTAAAAAAAAAAGATTTCTTAAAAAATAAATTTTTTAAAAAATTTCCAAAAACAAAAAATAAGAAATTAAATTAAAAATTTAATATAAAACAACTATTTAAATATTTTTTATTATGTTAATTCAAATAGTATCTTGGTCCATCGACCCTTCTAAGAGTATAACTCTCCCAAGTATGTAGTATGTATTCCGCTTGCTATAGCATTATCTGAATACAGGTTCACCCCTATTTATTTGGCATGTGAAAAAAGAAGAATTTCTCATAGCTAAACAAGTATTTTGGAGAGAAGAGTAGCTGGGGGTCCATCTCATGCTTTAATGCAACTGTTCTGGTTCCTGAGAAAATTTTTACGATGTCTGCAAGCAGTTCGAGATTTTCAATGTCAACGTGGGAAATAATTTTAAAGTATTATTAAACATTTTTTATGCAATAGTTTTTCAAATTTATATTTATAAAAATAAATATAAAAAATATTCGCGAAAAATATTTTAATAATAATTGTAATTTTAATAATAATTATAAAAAGAATAATAACAATTTTTTTCATCAAATTATTGTTCAGATATCTCTCTTATATTATAATATATTTAAAGAGATGATACTAAAAATATTAAATATATTTAAATTTTTTTAGATATATAAATTTAATTATAAACATTTCTACGTTAAAATTCCAACCTCCCACGACAATGGCTCTAGAGTCGAGCAAAAAATGCATTGTCTGTAGAGAGTGCAGACAGCTAAGTAATGAGAGATAGAAAAAGACATGAAAGAAGGAGAGGGAACAAGAGGAAAAAGAAATATGTATATTTAAATATACAGTATAACAATAAATGAAGTTTAATTTATCAACATTTTATTCATGAATTAACGCATAGTTTTAATTATGATTATGAATAAAATAATAATTTTTAACGCAAACAGAATTTGAACGAATAAAAATTAAGAAAACGGAAAAGTTCTGAAGGAACAGGTTTCAGCGAGCGAACATACGAGCACCATCTGTCTTTGTTGCTTCTTCTCCTTTGAGGGACGCGGGTGCGTGCTCAACCAGACAGGCGGTTTACGGTTGAATTCAGGACCGTATCTTGTTGTCTGTACTCTGTTCTGTTATCTAAAATGTTATTTATAATAATTAGGAAAATGTTCATAGGAACTATCTAATTTCTTTTTAAGTAGAGAATGATAATTTAAATTGTAGAATTTTATTTTAATATCAATTTTTTAAAAATGTGAAAATATAATATAAAATTTTATATTTTTTATGATTTTATTTCAAATTATTGAAATAGCATTTTTATAATGTAAATAAAATTACATACATATATATATATATATAATATGTAATAATTCTTAATTTGGGAAAAGAATTTATAAAATTAATAGAAAAATTTGTATATTTTATGCTATTAATATCAATACATAATAGTATAACATATAATATAATAATAAAACATATATAAAATATAAAATATAAAAGATTTAAATTTCATAATAAAAAAAATTGCAGAATTTTCTAATTAAATATAGATTTTCTAAAAATATTGTATCATATGTAATAATATATGATTATAACTTTATTAAAAAGAAAAAAATATATATACTTAAAATCTACTGAAATCTAATATATATTTATTTATTTATTTATACATATGCATGCATATATAATATATACATAATTTTATTTTATAGAATATATTGGTTTATTAATTCAATGGTTTATTAATTTAAGTATATTCATACATTTTAGAGATATATCAATTTCTCCATATTATATAATTTTCTTTTTATTATTTGTATATATAATATTTTATAATAAAATAATAGTATTTTTAATGTATTATTTTTTTAATATATTCAATGTTTTGTAATTAATGAGACGAATATTGTAATTCTAATCAAATATAATTTAATGCTATTCTAAAATTATTTCTTTGAATTCTTCTATCATAATTTAATTACAAATAATGTATATATAACATATGTAACTGTACACATAACGATATATAGAATAGAAATAAAGATAATAAAAATAAATAAATTACAATAAAAATATTTAAATATACTATTATAAAAAAATATAAATATTAAAAAAATAAAAAAGAAAAAAATATGAAAAATTATTGAAAGAATGATACAGGAACAGAAAAGAATTGCGACGAGCCTGACTAAGGCGGGGCTCGCATATACCGCGAAGAGAGGTAAGCGGTTGAATCGGATTGGATTGGGGCGCAACTAGCAAGCAAGCGAGCAAGTGAGGAAACTGGTTTGGTTTTGTAGGGCTTGCACCACTGCACCGTTCTTTTAGCGAGACAGTCCAATTTATGCATTACGGCTATGTAGGCACTACATGATATCAAAACGCTGCGCCCGGGCTTACTTCACTTACCGTCACCATCTCTGCAATATTATCGAAACTTTGCAAGTGCCTACAAGACTAAATTCACTGCATTATATTTTATCTAATACAATCAAGTGTTGAATGCAATTTATAATATACATTTGAATATAGTTTGATATAACGTGAAAGTGAAGAAAAGTACATGCAAGTTTATATTTGTGTTAACATTGGTGATATCTGTAATATGAATTTTTTATTGGTTAAAAGCTTGTGACTGTTTTGTGTATAATATTTGGTGCTTCGTTTTATAATTTGTTCAAAATTAATACTGTGAAGATTTCAGATTTTATACAGGTACATTATTTTTATATCGTATAATTATATTTCGGAGGTTATGGCATTTGATTTTGATTTGCTTAATATTCTTATCAATTATTCTTTCTTTATTGTTTAATCTAACCTAAAAAATAATATTTTATAAGTATAAATTATATTAAATTATAAGTTTATTAATATGAAGTAAATGTAGCATTAGAATTATATACAATCATTTATTTTTTTGTGAAATTTAATATAAAATTATACTGTTTTCATATTTCATTTAATTTTTTTTATTATTTCATTATTCAAAAAAAGTAATATAAAAAAAAATAGAAACAAAAAAATTTATTTTGTGATATTTTATAAGAGCGTAGTTATAATATTTTTGATAAATTATTAACTTATTATTTTAATAATAAAAATTTTTGATTCATAATTCAAATAAGTTTAGTTTGTATTCAAATTTTATTACTAAAACTAAAAAAAAAAAAAAGAACAAAAAAAATAGAATAATATCAAAAAAATTATAGATATATAATTATTATTGATACTTTTAAATTTTTTGTATATATAGATAATATATTTATTAAAAATAATTTGCAATTGAAAATAATTCATTGAACAAGTACAACGATTAGATTAAATTTGCGTATTATAGAATTAACATACTATTGTGTATCTACATTTCAAGTATGAAATTCGTTATTTCACGAGTGCATATTGCATGGTCAACTTTTTCTTTTCAACGTTTTGCACGAACCAATCAGAATTCGCGAATATACCTCAGAAGAAAATGGCTAACTCGTGTCGCTGGGTTCGAGCGTATCTTTGCGCGTCGTTTTGTGAACCCCGTAGTCTGCAATCACGTTGACGTCTATCGCCATTTCCTCACAGGAGGATTTTGTTCGATTACTTTCTAAGGTATATGCAATTATTCTTGTTATGAATATTGTGAATAATTTTTATCAATGTGCTTTTTTAATAATGCGTTAATAAACACGATAAAAAATTCATTAGTTAGAATAGCAGGTGTGATGTTATCGCGAGTGTAAAAGTGCATTGCATCCTTCAAGAAATATGGATGCAACTCTATTGCCGGCCGGCAAGCTTTACACAAAAAATTGCAGTTACATTTCTCTTGAAGCACAATTTTGTATTTTATATATTAAATACGTTATTCTGAAACAATTCATTATAATAATTAAATTCTCATATTTTAAAGTGCATTGTTCAATAATGGAGACTTCTTTATTATATATTTCAAATTAAGGAGTAGGTATACGATATTATCAATGATACATTGATGATATTCATAAAAATTTTCCTGTAATTTTTATTTATAAAGCTATGGATAATATTTAAGAGTTTTAATATAAAAATTGTTTGCAAACGCGGGAACTTGTACGTACTATGCATTATATGTTGAATAGTTGTGTTCGAGTCTTAATCACGTTCGTTTCTTCTATTTCATGTACTCCATTTTTTTTCATAATTATTTCTACATATTTCTATTTCCAGTTCTTTTTTTCCCATTTCAAATTATTTATTTATATATTCTTTTTATATATGTTTCATTTTATTTTGTACATAATATACCTTATTTTTAATCTTTTGAATGATTAATATTTTAATTAAAAAAATTTTGAATAATAGATATTGGAAATTCTGAATATAAAGTTTGAAAATAGTATTATATATTGAATATTATGAATATTATAAATTATATTAAATTATTAATCTTATATTAAGTATTAATAAAAAAACTATTATGATTTTTTTAATTTTCATAAACATATATGATTAAATATTATAATTATTTATAAATATGTATACTTATTTTTCAAATTATATATATCATATTAAACAATATTTTTTTATACAAAATAAGAAATATTTTAATGCTTTTAATATTTTATAATTATAATTTAGAAAATATTAGATTTTAATATTTAAGTACTAAAAAAATAATATTTAAATGCTAATATGTAATTTTGATATTGTAAATGATAATATATATATAATAATATTGATATTGCCCACTTAAAAAAATTAAAATCATTAATAATATAACAATATATGTAATTTTGTTTAAAAGATTTTTTATATTTTAATCCTTTGCAGTATATTTCTATTTTAATTTTTTATTATATATTTCTATTTAGTTATTTTTTTTCTCTTTTATTTTCTCAGTTAAAATAAAGAATTTAGTATTATTGTGATAAATGTGAAAATTTTAAATCAATTTTTGCATTATTTTTGATAAAATATATTTTTTCATTCTATTATTAAAACAAGTGTTGAAGTTTAAGAATTAAAAAAGATTTAAGAATCTTATTGTTTATAATATTTTTATAATATTAATTAATATAATATAATTATATTTTTAAAAATGTTTGATTTTTCGATTCTTTTTTATTCTTAGATAGTGGAATAACTCATCAGTAATTATGTGAGTACTGATTATTTTAATACATGTTAACATAAATTAGATTTTTTATATTGAAAAATGTTTAAAAATATATGATACAATACAAAATTAGAATTTTATAAAGTAATTATTAATAACAAAATCGAATTCATTATTGTTGAGTTAAATATATGTAAAAATTTATAGAAAAAAATTTGCTTATTTTTATAAGATTATATAATAAATGAAAAATAATTCTTATTAATAAATATTTTCAATAGTAATAATATTGTATCTGGTGAAAATATAACCGCAAAGGATTAATGAAGATATTTAATGGGCAATAAGTTTAATGTGTTAAATATATTTTATTTCAATAATAATTTAAAAAGATATAAATTTTAAATATAATATAAATATAAAAATTAAAATAATTAAAATTTTTGTTTTCTCAAAGATGTTGTCTTGGAAATAAAAATTTGTTTTAGCTATGGCAGAAGGAAATGGGGAAATAAAAATGGAAGAGAAACAGTCTAAGGAGGAAATGGAATATGTAGAAAGAACAGAAGATTTTTCAAAGTTGATTCAATATGGATTAGATGAAAAAGTAGCTGCAAAATTAGATGAAATTTATAAAACAGGAAAATTAGCTCATGTGGATTTGGATGAAAGAGCATTAGATGCTTTAAAAGAATTTCCTGTTGATGGTGCATTAAATGTACTCACACAATTTCTTGAATCTAATTTAGAACACGTATCAAATAAATCTGCATATCTTTGTGGTGTAATGAAAACCTATAGACAGAAAAGTCGAGCTGGACAAGGTACTGGTACCAGTACTACTCCAAAAGCACCAGATGAAGACAAAATAAAGGTAGATATTTATTTTATTAATTTGATATTTATAATATAAATTATATTTATAATTATTTATAAACTTACATAAATTATAAAAAAAATACAGAATTGTTTATAATATCTTAGATGATTCTTGAACGAACTGGTTATCCTTTGGATGTAACAACAGGACAGAGGAAATATGGAGGTCCTCCTCCAAATTGGGAAGGTCCTACACCTGGAACTGGTTGTGAGGTAAAACAATGAATTATTTTTGTATATTTATTTTTTATATCATTTTTTTTATTTATCAAGCTCTACTTTTTTTTATATATTTTTTTTAATTTTTTTTGTATCAGTTATTAAAATTTTAATTTTCTGTTATTTTATATATTCTTTTCTCCTAAAAGGTATTTTGTGGAAAAATTCCAAAAGATATGTATGAAGATGAATTAATTCCTTTGTTTGAAAAATGTGGAAAAATTTGGGATTTAAGATTAATGATGGATCCGATGGCAGGATGTAACAGAGGATATGCTTTTATCACTTTTACTAATAGGGAAGCAGCACAACAAGCTGTTAGAGAGGTATGTAGATATTATTTGAATTATTTTTACTATCATGTAGGTACATGTTTGTGAAGCGTACAAATTCTGTTATCCTAGTTTACAACATCTTGTTATGGATATATCAATTCCCTTCACTTTTGTTTAGAAAAACTTTAGAAATGTTACAAAATTGTTATTGCTACCAAAATAAGTAAATTTTCGAAATGTTTAAATACATTATTGCACATGTTTTATTTCTTTGCTTTCTTCCTGTTTCTATAACTTGTTTTATTGAATTATTTTTATTTATGTTTATGGTATTTGTTTCAAAATGAACGTTAATTGACTCATCAAATTGAAGATGGTATAAGAACATCTTTTTCCTTTTCTTCTTTTTTCTTCTTACATTAAACATTTCGAATACATTTTTTTCATATTCCCATGTGGCTTGTTCTATATGTTGTGACTTGCGTTTTCTTTCTTTATTTTTTTTTTTTCTTTTTTTTCTTCTCTCTTTTTTATTTATTTATTTTTAAAATTGTAGTTTTAACACAAATGTTTTAGCATTATTTTACTAATGGTAAAAAATAATAAAATTTGACATTCAATGTCTTTAGTTAGGAACAATCCACATATTTGTTTCATACATATACATATATGTCCCTGACCACTAATTTATATTTAAATATATAATGATGCCCAACACATACCAAATACTTACAACAGCAGCAAAACAGAGAGAGAAAATAAATGCACATATGTATAACAGTATAAGCACACGCGCGCGCGCACGCGAATACATGCAGAGATATACATATTTTTCTGTACATATATTATACATATACACATACATTTGAACAGGTACGCATTTACATATACACATACGCGCACACACATATCATAAGCGCGCGCGCGCATAGGTGTATGCGTACGTACGTACGTACATATGTACGTATGTATGTATATATGTATGTATGTATGTATGTATGTATGTATGTATGTATGTATGTATGTATGATGTATGTATGTATGTATGTATGTATGTATGTATGTATGTATGTACGTATGTATGTATGCATGTATGTATATATATATACATACATGTATATAATAATGTCCTATGGATGAGTTTCTTTTTCCAGCTCTCCTCTTTGCTCAGTGGGCAAAATTGGGAGTGGAGAACATTGACGATGCGAAAAAAAGAAGTTCGTGTGGTTTAATTGGTTAGGGGTATATTTACTTAATTGGTTAACTTTCGTTGGACAGTGACAATTTTTGTAACAAAATTTTGAAAATTGGTAGGTTTAAAATTTGTTTACAGGAGCACATACGTGAACGCCGGTTTCCTATATTGTGAAGACTCGAGCGACAAAGCGCATGCCACTTTCTCGCTTTCATGGAACCAGGCCATGTTAATTATTTCACTAAATTTCATATTTTGAAAAATCTTTCCTAAATTCTTTTGTTTGTCGCAATTAGATAAAACATGAAGTGTATATCATTGGAACAATATGAGGCATGTGTTTGTTTTCTTCATCCCACAGCTCGATAATCACGAAATAAAACCCGGCAAGAATCTGAAAGTAAACATTAGCGTTCCTAATCTACGACTTTTCGTGGGGAACATACCAAAGTCAAAAGGCAAAGAGGAGATCTTGGAGGAATTTGGTAAATTAACAGGTAAAGTGAATACGAGGCGTGTGTACCTACCTATCTACCTATACCTACCTGTCTACCTGTATTGTAACTTACGAGTGGTAGCTTTTAAGTAGTGGTTGTAGATGGTATGGAATTTTGGAGCATCCAAGAAATAAAAATAATCGTACGCGCGACCGTACGATTTACAGTTACCTATGTCACCTTCAGTTCTGATCAGTCTCCTTGCCTCTCGGTTTATTAGTGAACAGTAACACCTCTCTGGTCCAAGTCTTCTTTTCCTCGCATATTTAGGTTGAGTTATGAGTTATATATTTCCTACTTTTATTTAATATACTTCCTTTCTTTTCTCCCAAATAATTTTTCTTTTACTCCTTATAGCGTTCCTTTATCCTTTAGTTTTCATAATTACCGTTCTTATTATCATAGTCGTTCTTATTATCATAGTTATCGTTATCGCCGTCGTTGTTCTATTGCATCTTCATTGTAGGATCACAATTATTTTATGATCGGTACCAAACCATCACTACTACCACTACGATCAACACCATTCGTTTTTTGCTATCAAATATACACGCGAACAAATACCACAATTTACACTGAAGCGCGCAAACACACAATCTCACACAAGTAGTTTTAATCTTGACATTTGAAGTTTGATCTTCTTGGCGATTTGAACGTATACCTTTATTTTCATTTTTTAATTCTTTATTTTGCTATTTCTTTTGTTTGATTTTTTCTTCTTTTTTTCTATATATAATAAAAAAGGATAAAGAGAGACAAAGTATTTAGAAGAGAAAATGTGGAAGCAATTTAATATGGCAGAATTATTAAAATTATATAGTGAGATAATAATAAATATAATGCGCGCTGTCCTGCGTGGTTGTTATCAGTTTTTGCATCATGTTAACGCGATTCATAACTGGACCTCAAGCATGGGGGTATGGGAGATATGCGTGGACCGCTGGGGCGTTTGACTCGCTAACAAACGGACAGGCACTCCCATCCACCTACCTACTTACCTATTACACCTATCACCTTACCTAGCTATCCATATATCTATTTCTATTTATCAACTATTCTGTCTAACAATCTATCCATCTGCCCATCTAATACTATCTATTAATCCATGAATATACCTACTTATTTCTATTTATCAACTTGTCTATTTATATATTTATTTCTGTTTACCAGTTTCCCTATCTACTTATCTTTTTATTCATTTATTTATCTTATATACTTAACTTATCTATCTGTCTACCTATTTACCTATTTTCCTACCTACTTATATACCTATCTACCTTCGTACCTACTTACCTATCTATCTATCTATCAATATAACTATCTATCTACCTTTATATATCTATTCATCCATTCACCGACCGTATACGATAATTAACTCCAGTTTATTTTTTCACATTCATTTATTAATTTGCTTGCCCTGTTCCTTCGTATAAGATATATATAATTTCCCTGAAGGTCGCTTCACGATATCCCACGTTCAGAACAGCCAATAAGCAGGTGAAATTGTAAAAGGCAAGCTTAATTGGCACTCTCCTTCCACATTATTCTTACAGCTGAATGATTATGAGATTCGGAAAGGGAAAAAGATTGGTGTTACCGTATCTTATAACAATCATCGCTTGTTTGTGGGAAATATTCCAAAGAATCGAGACCGAGATGACTTGTTCGAAGAATTTACAAAGCACGCACGTAAGTTGATAATTGTCCTTAAATCAGCAAGCAGTAACCAAAGGAAATTCTATGGGAAAAAAATGGTGGGACAAAACTTTTATTTCTTAACAATCGGCTGTTTCTATTCGATTTTTAGTTAGAGATGCTTGATGGGTAAATTTTTAATGCCCTCTGGCATCATTATCAAGTAGGCAGATTTTTCCTTAAATTGATACATATGTCGTAGAATATAATTTGTTACCTAAAACATTTCGCACACATTTTCACCACAAACATCATCAAACTTTTTCATTTTGAAAAATAAGTCTTTATTCTTTATTATTTTATTATTTTTTGTTTCCTATTAAGTTTTGGATAAATCATTGGCTGTAATTGATTAACGAATTTTTGTATTATATTGTGTCCCACAGTCATAAAATTTAATTTATTATCTGTCATAATTATACGTATGGAATTTAACTCTTTTTCGATAAGACATTCTTAATGTTTATTATTTTTCCTTTAAAATTTTTTTTTTTTTTTCAAAATATCATTTAATCCAAAGTTTGTCCATTATTTATGTTGTACACTTAATCCATAAATTTGAAACTTTTTATTTGTGCTGATTGATTGATTTTGGGACGCAAAAACATTTATAGAAATTTAAATAAATAAAAAATAATTGAAAACATTAAATATATAATAATAATGCGCGGTATCATTTGCAATCGTAAAAATTCTACGTGTATGTGTTAATCTTTTTAAATAATAATTGGATACTTTTGCTATTAGGAAAACAATAAAATATAGCATTTTATCCAATGGAAAAATGTTTTATATGTTCTAAATTTTCTCTAATGTATCTGTTACGGACATGAAATCGGTCAGAGTGATTGAATGAATGTGTATAGTTCTCTTATATTTCTTATTATATGTGTGTTTGCATAGTACTCTTGCATGTAATATTTAAGTCTGGACTCAGAGAGGAGATAATGGATAAAAATTAAAAAATAAAGTATTAATATTGAATTCAGGAGGCATAAGGTTAAATAATCAGAATTTATGGGAAAAAAAAGGTCACAAGGCATCTGAATTCTTCTAACAACCCCTTTCTCCCTCTCTCTCTCTCTCTCTCTCTCTCTCTCTCTCTCTCTCACATTTTCTAATTCTGTCTCACTTTTTCATTTTTTTTTTTTTTTTTTTTTTTAATACTTCACTGATTTATTTTAACGTATACAAATAACGCACGTGTGTCTTATTGCTTTAAGATCAAGTGCGTTTTAATCAGATGCCGTATTGTCTATTCAATTATACATATTCACATACATATGTACACACACGCGTGTTCGTACGCACATGAACGTGTATATATACGTACATACAAATACATATGCATATGTACATGCATCTATACGTATCTGTAAACATTATGCACACATACATACACACGCACGCACGTACATCACACACGCATACATACACACAAAACACGAGAGAGAGTTGTGTGCGTGTCCGCGCGTGTGTGTACGCATGCTTGCGCATGCAAGTTAACTTTTAAACTGAGAGGAAGGAGAATAAAACTATTTTTGAAAAAGAATATATATATATATAATTATAATTTAATGAGGAACATTTATAGGAACAAAGCAATTTTTTGATTGTTTTTGCAGATGCTTTTTTTTTTTTTCCTTTATAGTATGGAATACAATAGTAATCATACTTAAATGACTATTAATTGACTAATCGATGATGTAAATTCATAGAAAATTTCATGAAATATCAATCTTTTACATATTCATAAATCATTACAATGCATGTAAAACTCTAATAGCATGACAATTTTATTTAATGACATAATATATTTTTCAGTTTTAATTGTACTATTCTGTTGTATAATTAAATAACAAACAGTAATAAGCACTAAAATTAAATTAAAATTTACAAAGATTTAAAAATTAAAAATTATTAGCGGATTATTGCATTCTCATTTGGAATATATATATTATTTATAACTTTTATTATCATTTATGTCATTTATAACTTGTGAATAAAACTGCGAGCATATATTTTTTTTCTTTCTTTCTTTCTTTTTTTACACATTTTTCTTTGTTGTATATATTGTTGCTTTTTTAGTTGGTATATTTATTTGGCGGTATTTGATAACTATCATTGTATTTTATGAAATATTTTAAATTTATTTGTTATAGAAAAATCCTCTTTTAATTTTACATTTTATTCTTTCTTTCTTTCTTTCTTTTTTTTTTTTTTTTTTTTTTATATTAGTTATTTGTATATACACATGCATATATATACGTATATGTACAATCGCATGTATGTATATACACGTATATAAATACAGGTATACATGATATGTAGATTAACATGTACGTGTTATGACAGATTATTTATTACTATAAGTGATATATGCGTATTAATGTGTATATTTTACAATTACATGTTAATCGAATAAAAATTTGTTCAAATTATAATACGAAGTAATTTATGTTTTGAGTGTACGGAGATTGATATGGACAAATGTCTATCTAAAAAGGTGATGTTTGCGAACTTATAGTTATAGAAAGTAACTTATTTTTCATTACGCGTATATACATTGACACGCATTATATATATATATATATATATATGTGTATATATATATATATATGATACTATATGATACTACATATTTACGTTCTCAAAATCTTTTACAGATATCTTTCATAAAAATCTTTCATAGAAAACTGTTTCTCAATGGCTAATTTACTTTTTACTTATGAGAATAAGGATTTTGAGAATAATGCGTGTTCATAAAAATATAAACGGAAAAAACATTAGTTCGTTAAGACAATTTAAGAATTTCAAAGATTTTCCGCCAAGAATGATTTATAGTTAATAAATCACTTATTGCGAAACACATATTTCATCATACATTTATCATCACAATTAATATTATTATTCGAATATTACTCGAAAATTAAAACATTTATAATTTAATTTGAAATAAATTTAAATCGATTAATTATAGCATAGCTTGATAGCTTGATAGCTCGGTAATTCATCAGGATTGCTAATTTTATTATTATTTTGATTTTTCTTATTTTATTTTTAGAAAATTAAAAAATAATTTAATATATAGTTTGAATAAAAATAGTGATTTTTTTTTTAAGAAAAAAGAATAATTATCTTTAATTTAAAAGCAATTACTTTCTCTTTTGATCATGTCAATTTTCTTAAACTTCGTATAATCCTGATATAATTTAATTTTTAGTAATGCACAGTTTGCTATTTCTAATATTTTTCTATTTTATATAAAGTTTAATTTATAATTTGGGTGATAAATTTATCTATTTTTCCGCATCTCTCTCTCTCTTTCTCTCTCTCTCTCTTTCTTTCTCTCTCATTCTCACTCATTCACTCTCTCACTCTCACTCTCACTCTCATTCTCATTCTCATTCTCATTCTCATTCTCACTCTCATTCTCGTTCGCTCGCTCGCTCGCTCGTTCGTCCGCTCTTGCTCTCACTCTCGCTCTCTTTCTCTCTCTAATTCTCTTTCTAATTTACTCTGTTTCTTTTCCTTTTTGTTGCAAAATATCTTTTAAATCAACAGTATATAATTAAGAATGTTTAATGGACACATTAACAATACATTAAAACGAAATGAAATTTAATAATTTAAATATTCTTTAATTATAAAATTTTCGATAAGTACATAAATAAGTATCTTAGGCCGAATGATGCAACTGGGAGGGGAAATTGATTTTACAAATTTTTTTTCATATATTAGAAAAAGGAAAAAAAAATTAGACGAGGTGTTAAATAAAATGTTAAATAAAAACATTTTATTTTATTTTTTCTACTTATTTTTGCTTATAGAATAATTTTGCAGCTAATTGTATTTTTTTGTACATTTTTATTTAATTGAGAGTGAATCAATTAATTTTCAAATTAAAGCCTCAAGCGAGGCTTCAAACAAAAAGATTTTGAAATTTTTTTTATAACTCATTCATTGCATGTAAAATAATCTTTCATTCAGTTGTGTCATCTGTCCTCAGATACTCATGATATACATCTGTTACAGCCCAAAGAAATTCATTCGTTTATCTATTTTCTTTTTTTTTTCTTCTTCTTTTTTTTCATTTTTTTTTTTTTTTCATTTTATTTCTTCTCTTTTTCTTTGTTTCTTTTTTTGTTTTTCTGTGTTTCCTTTCTTAATTCGTAGACCTTTACATATATTTGTTTAATTATCTATTAAATGTTTCATTGAATTTTATTGATCCATTTTGTGTAATTTTTCGTCATATAGCTGGTCTGACTGAGGTGATTATCTACAGTTCTCCGGATGACAAGAAGAAAAATAGAGGTTTTTGCTTCTTAGAATACGAATCTCACAAAGCTGCTTCCTTAGCCAAACGAAGATTAAGTACCGGTCGCATCAAAGTATGGGGCTGTGATATCATAGTTGATTGGGCTGATCCTCAGGAGGAGCCCGACGAACAAACTATGTCTAAAGTAAGTAAACTAATATAGCAAAGCAAGAACGTAGTAAGATTGATTATTTATTGAATCATTTATTATAGGTGCGTGTATTGTATGTGAAAAATTTGACTCAAGATTGTTCTGAAGAGAAATTGAAAGAAAGTTTTGAACAATATGGTAATATTGAAAGAGTGAAGAAGATCAAGGATTATGCTTTTGTCCACTTTGAAGAAAGAGACAATGCTGTCAAGGTAAAATAATCATTGATAATTTGTATGTGTCATTAATTATTTGTGTTTAAATAATGCGTTATGTACTTGGTTTAATCTTCCAGTTTGAAAGTAAGTTTCGATAAAATCTCATCAACTATATATAATATTAACTTGACGATTTACTTAGCAAATGGTACTCTACTATATTTTTAACGGAAATTCATACATTCTCCATATTTTACATAAATGATGTCACAAAAGATAATTTGGTGAAAAAATTTTGAAGTGTTTAATTTCGTAATAAATCATTTGGTGTTTTAGGCGATGAATGAATTAAACGGAAAAGAGATTGGTGGTTCTCACATTGAAGTATCTCTCGCGAAACCTCCATCTGATAAAAAGAAAAAGGAAGAGATGCTTCGTGCTAGAGAGCGAAGAATGATGCAAATGTTTCAGGGTAGAAGCGGGTGTGTTATATCTGTTATATGTGTTATATATGGATATATTTTTTAATTTTAATTCATTTATTTCTAATTTAGTTTCTTCAGCTATTATTTTGAATTACATATAATAATATCTATCTATTTTTAGGGGTTCTCCATCGCATCCAAGTATGATGGGAGGACCAATGCCAGTTCGAGGACCAGGTCAAGGTCCTCGAGGTACCGGCGCAGGTATGCGAGGACAGATGGGAAGAGGCGATTATGGTAAGTACTGTTCCGTTTTTATTTTTGTCGTATTTGTTGATATTTCTTTAGATTTATTCCGTATTAAGTATATATACACGCGTATATACATATATATACATGTATTTGTATGTAACATTTTAATTGCATTTCGCCACCCCTTTAATAATATTTCATACAGAAAAAGATAACGTGTATTACGTATATGTAACACGTTTTATTATAATTAAAATAACATTTTTGTTTCCGCTTATGATTAATTCGATTTATCTTTAGGCTTAGACCATATCTTTTTTATAAAAATATTTAATTCTGCAAATTTTTCATAAAATTATTAACAATTTTATCAACATGAAATTATTATTTATTCTTTATATTTTATGGAACAATTTAATACAATTTTAAATAAATTATTTAACGTTATTATATTAATAAATTGCTTAGATAACAAATACATCGATGTTAAGAAAACGTATAAAATTATACGATATAAAATTTATTAGCGAGATTTTATCCATAGATTTAAAATATTAATATTTTATTTTTCAGATTTATATAAACACAAATCATTGTTAAATCGTTTATATCGATATCTTATGGTAATGTTATGTAACATAAACATCCCGCATGCTTTTGGGGATTTTTCACTATCTCACTACATAGTTTACATGCATAATATATATGTAAAAATTTACAGAAATACATATTTATATTTAACGATATATGATATAAATATAAATATAATAAATATCGAAAGTTTGTATTTTTTATTTTATATATAATATAATAAGATCAATTATAAATCCTTTTTCTTAGAGATAGGGAGAACGATATTTAAATTAACATTTTTTTATAAGTTTCAAAGGATTTAAAATTCAAACTTATATATATTTCATTATTTATCATATTAGAAAATGTAGTGAGAAAGTGTTTAGAAGCTGGAATATCTCTTTATTTTATTTATCAAATCGAATAGCTGCATTCATATAATATTTTTTTATTAAGTTAAATTTGGTCTGAGCCTATTATGATTACATTTTCAATTGTTATGCAGTTGTTCGTTTTCTTTCCCCATTCTTTTTTCTTTCTCTCTCTTTTTTTTTTCTTTATTTCTTCTTCTTTTTTTTCCGCAATTATTGTTTTATCAATGCATAATTTCGTGAACAGTATATAATAATCAGGTTTACAAAATATTTTGGACGAAGGTTACAAACATAAAATTTCCATACATATGTACGTTTATGCATATGTATGTCAGGTGTGGCTTAGCATTATAATATGAGCATAGTATTGCCTTACCACTACCACTTCCTGTGAGGCTTGATATCACGCGCGCGTGCACATTGCACACATATTCTATATATATATATATGTATATATATGTATATGTATATATATATATATATGTATATATCTATATATTTATATATTTATAAATATATTACGTATACAATATACATATGTGTGCTCTTGTACGCGCAGACTGATGAAACAGGACAGACAAACAGACGCACATTGACATGCACACACACAAAAAAGTAAATGCATGTGTATTGTTTGTTTTGTACTTACCTATAATGATACCCGAGTGATTTTTATTTTATGGCAGTGTACAATCGTACACATAGCCAAGAAATTTTAATCTCTCCTTTCTTTTCTCTATATATTTTTTTTTTTTTATTTACGTTGTTTGTTTTACTTCGTTTTTATGTAAGTGTGCGTATTTTGTTGATTTCGTATGCATCATAAATTAAAAAATTTGGTTTCAGCTCTCATGGAAATAGGTAAGATGCGACATTGAATTATGAGTGGAAAGTAGTAGAGTACCATTTGGTAGAGTTTTGTATTTTTCCCTTTTGGAATTATGTATTCAACGTTGAAAAGACGCTAATATCGGATCATCGAAAATTGCAAGGAAACATGCCATTTTTCTTATTACGATTTAATTATATTATAACGTATTATAACGACAATGTTATGTTTATGCTATATAAGAAAGCAAGAAAGAGAAATTAAATCGGAACATTTCGAATCGTTAACAATTCCGCAAGGAAGAAGTGATTGAGTGTGTGTGTGAAAGAGCGAGAGAGAGGAGGTTGGGCTAGGATATTGGGCAATATCAGGAGATATCAATTTTCTATGATCCGAATGAGCGTGAAGTTTATATCAGGATACGTGATGGTGGTAGGGTAATTATTGAGTTTCTTTTTTTGGCAATATCGTTGTTACATAGTGAAAGTAATATATGTTTCCGTGATGATTTTTTAATTAAATACGTTTTACAATACGATTGCGAAATAAAGTCGCAATAATTTGTAACGTTATACAAGTATATATATATTTTTTTTCTTTTTCTTTTTTTGTTTCCTATTATTGAAAGTTTTTAAAACCATCTTTTCCCGGCATGCCCTTTCTTATACGAAACACAAGTATTAGTTTTGAATAAGTTGTCAATTGGATATATCGTGGCTAAATTTGGGTCTATTTGTAATGTGTGTTTTTATAGATTATGATTACGACTATTACGGTTATGGGGATTATCGAGGTGGCTACAGTGATCCATATTACGATGACTATTATCGATACGAAGATTACTATTTCGATTACGCGCCGCCTCCGCCACCTGCCAGAGGGAGAGGCAGGCAGCCTCAACCGGTGGGTCGCCTTTTTTAATGGTTCTAAAGTCGTTTCCGTTACTGAATCATTATTACTTTCTTTAGTATTTATATGTATGTATGTGTGTGTGTCTGTATGTACATACATATATGTATATGTATGTATACATATATACATATATACACACATCAGCAGTAATTTGACTGTGGCACAGTGTTCGCGGATGTACCCCAAGTTACATTATATAATCCACTTTTCTCTCTCCAACAACCTGCTCATTTTATCGTTTAATTCAGAGTGTGTATTAACTTCTTACTTTATCGATATACGTATAAGGTCAGAAAGACATGAATCTATATTATTTAAAAAGTGCTCAACGGTGCAAATCCATATACGTACCTATTTTTTATACCAACGACACGTGTGCTACCTGTCATGAATGCGTGAATGTATGTCTGTATTCTTTGTGCGTTTGGATAATTATATGTTTACACGCTATAGACTTTCCCCATCTATTTCTATATGTACATTTTTTTTATTTATACTTACTTTTCCATTCATATACTTAGCTCGTCTTGGTAAATTGTGAACATAAATCCTAGTTGTATTCAAATTTAACATTTATTACAAAATAAGTAATAGATCTACCACTGCATTTATTTATTTAGTAAAGCTTTGTAAGAATAATCAAAATGGAATGCGCTTGTGGACACATTTAAGATATTTTTTTTTTTCCACGAGGGTAGGGAAAATAAATTAGATTGGAACAAAATTGATGATTAAATATCTGTGATATAATATGATATAATAAGACTCAGGAGACGCATATATAAGACCGGGAAGAGAGAAAGATGTGAGACATACTCGAGCGCGTAATGAGAGGGAGGGGGGTTCTATTGTGGAGTGTCCTACATATTTGTCATATCTACTACTAATTCCATCGCTTAGACTAACGTCTTATCCTACAAGTCGAACACACTGCCACTTTCAAATTGCTTGCTAATCATATCTGAGCCATGGTAGACCCATTCTAAATTTTAAAATAACGATATAGCCGGGAAAAGCTATTAGAATGTAGAAAAAATTACGAGAGGAACGGAAAAGAAGAAAGAAAATATTAGAAGATACGATATATATATGTGTATATATATAAATATGTATACATATATATATATGTATAAATAAGAAAAAGGAGAATATATAGAAATATGTGTAATAAAGAAATGAAAAGATTTCTCCTTTATGTTTATATTTTTTTATATGAAAAAATATAAGAAGGTAAATACTTATGATATTATAGGTCTTCTTTGTATATTTTTTCACTTTGTGTTCTTTATCAATATTCAAAGAAATTCTAAGTATAAGTAAAAATATACATGAGAATTTCTCTATGTATAATTTACTTTGATATATATATATATATATGTATATGTATATATATGTATATGTATATATATATGTACATACGAATATATACAAGGTGGAAAAAATATAATTAGAATTCAAAAATTTTAAACTTTGATCCATATGTATTTTAACTAATATACCATCTCGACGAAATTGTATAATTTTTCAATCGA